>NC_140590.1:59779474-60379474 GCF_964204655.1 Triturus cristatus
GGTGGAAGAGTAAGAGGAAGAAAAGGCAGATGGAATAGAACGAGCGAGTAGGGGATAAATAGACAAGGATGGAGAGACCGTTAGGGAGGAGGAGGGGAAAAAAGTGAAGCAAGCCAGAGATCCGACGAGATAGTGTGGGAAGACATCGAAGAGATGGAAAGAAAGAGGAAAGACATTGATGGGGACACAGGCAGGCACTGAAGAAAGGAGATAACATGAGGCAGGAACAGGAGAGCGGACCACAAATATAAAAGAATGAGTCAGAAAGAGGCGAGGGGGGGGGCGGGGGCAGAGGGAATGACATGAAACGGAGAGCATAGAGACACAGGAGAGTCAGAGAGAGACTTAAGATAAGGTACAGGCCACGAAAGAAGAGGAAGGGGGAGAAGGGAACGAGGAATCGAAAGGAGGGAGACTGGAGGTCAAGGAAGTGAGAGACGGAGAAGGAAAGAGGGGAGAAGCTGAGAATGAAAGTACAAGGGAGCAAGAGCTGGAAGAAAGAGCAGGCTGATGACGCAGGAGAGAAAGAAAGGACACAAGGCATCTGAGCAGAAACAGCTGGGAGAAGAAAGACAAGGAGAGAAGTGAAAGGGGAGAGCGGAGGGAACGGCAAATACAAGGGCGAGAGCGAAGTGCCGCACCGTAAGGACGGGAGGAAAGAATTAAAAATAGATCGTCTGAGAAAGCAAAACACACTTGTGCATTCGAGACAGCGCCGATCGCCCAATTAAGGAATGAATTGTTAATAACGGGAATTATGACTATTGTGAATATTTCCTGGTTTGATACTTATCGAGGACAAACAATGTGATTAAAACAGTTTCTAGATGAGAGAACGAAAGAGAAACAGCATCAGAAAATAACAACATCGACCACAAAACACGTGCAAACGATGAAAATCCAAAACAAAGAACAAAGTGAGGCGTCTAGAGGCGCTGAAAGTATTCTGGGAGCTCGCTGCCTTGTGGCGGACCCTAAGCTCGTCCTTTTAGCACCTGATCAGTGAATAGATAGACACTGCGCTTGGCGCTTCATCGGAGGAGTCGCGGATCCAAAGCGTCGACCGGAAGCTGCGTTGAGCTATGCGCGGAATGCCCCTGTGGGTACAACCTGCCACGTAGGGGGTAAAACAGGCTCTACGGAAGACCTATCGGCCCACGGCCTTCACCTCTGGAAGACAGGGCTCTGCTTTTATATTAGTCTCATGCACACAGCTCTCAGAAGCCAGATGTGGGCACCGGAACGCTATACCGAGCCTCTGCAGTCCATAGAATGTAGCCGCACAGCGCCAAGAAGGGCATGCGTACTGTTTGGCCCGTCAAGACGAGACCAATTGTTGTACCGACCACCATCTACTCTGAGATGTGCTCGTCTCTGGAGCCTTCAGTGAGGTCCCACCCGTCCGACCACCTGCTCCTCTGAGACGGGCTCGTCTCTGGAGCCTTCAGTGAGGTACCACCCGTCCGACCACCTGCTCCTCTGAGACGGGCTCGTCTCTGGAGCCTTCAGTGAGGTACCACCCGTCCGACCACCTGCTCCTGTGAGACGGGCTCGTCTCTGGAGCCTTCAATGAGGTCCCACCCGTCCGACCACCCGCTCCTCTGAGACGGGCTAGTCTCTGGAGCCTTCAGTGAGGTCCCACCCGTCTGACCACCCGCTCCTGTGAGATGGGCTCGTCTCTGGAGCCTTCAGTGAGGTCCCACCCGTCCGACCACCTACTCCTCTGAGATGGGCTCGTCTCTGGAGCCTTCAGTGAGGTCCCACCCGTCTGACCACCCGCTCCTGTGAGATGGGCTCGTCTCTGGAGCCTTCAGTGAGGTCCCACCCGTCCGACCACCTGCTCCTCTGAGATTGGCTCATCTCTGGAGCCTTCAGTGAGGTCCCACCCGTCCGACCACCCGCTCCTCTGAGACGGGCTAGTCTCTGGAGCCTTCAGTGAGGTCCCACTCGTCCGACCACCTGCTCCTCTGAGACGGGCTCGTCTCTGGAGCCTTCAGTGAGGTACCACCCGTCCGACCACCTGCTCCTGTGAGACGGGCTCGTCTCTGGAGCCTTCAGTGAGGTCCCACCCGTCCGACCACCTGCTCCTCTGAGACGGGCTCGTCTCTGGAGCCTTCAGTGAGGTCCCACCCGTCCGACCACCCGCTCCTCTGAGACGGGCTAGTCTCTGGAGCCTTCAGTGAGGTCCCACCCGTCTGACCACCCGCTCCTGTGAGATGGGCTCGTCTCTGGAGCCTTCAGTGAGGTCCCACCCGTCCGACCACCTACTCCTCTGAGATGGGCTCGTCTCTGGAGCCTTCAATGAGGTCCCACCCGTCCGACCACCTGCTCCTCTGAGACGGGCTCGTCTCTGGAGCCTTCAGTGAGGTCCCACCCGTCCGACCACCCGCTCCTCTGAGACGGGCTAGTCTCTGGAGCCTTCAGTGAGGTCCCACCCATCTGACCACCCGCTCCTGTGAGATGGGCTCGTCTCTGGAGCCTTCAGTGAGGTCCCACCCGTCCGACCACCTGCTCCTCTGAGACGGGCTAGTCTCTGGAGCCTTCAGTGAGGTCCCACCCATCCGACCACCCGCTCCTCTGAGACGGGCTAGTCTCTGGAGCCTTCAGTGAGGTCCCACCCGTCTGACCACCCGCTCCTGTGAGATGGGCTCGTCTCTGGAGCCTTCAGTGAGGTCCCACCCGTCCGACCACCTGCTCCTCTGAGATGGGCTCGTCTCTGGAGCCTTCAATGAGGTCCCACCCGTCCGACCACCTGCTCCTCTGAGACGGGCTAGTCTCTGGAGACTTCAGTGAGGTCCCACCCGTCCGACCACCCGCTCCTCTGAGACGGGCTAGTCTCTGGAGCCTTCAGTGAGGTCCCACCCGTCTGACCACCCGCTCCTGTGAGATGGGCTCGTCTCTGGAGCCTTCAGTGAGGTCCCACCCGTCCGACCACCTGCTCCTCTGAGAATGGGCTCGTCTCTGGAGCCTTCAATGAGGTCCCACCCGTCCGACCACCCGCTCCTCTGAGACGGGCTAGTCTCTGGAGCCTTCAGTGAGGTCCCACCCATCTGACCACCCGCTCCTGTGAGATGGGCTCGTCTCTGGAGCCTTCAGTGAGGTCCCACCCGTCCGACCACCTGCTCCTCTGAGATGGGCTCATCTCTGGAGCCTTCAATGAGGTCCCAACCGTCCGACCACCCGCTCCTGTGAGATGGGCTCGTCTCTGGAGCCTTCAGTGAGGTCCCACCCGTCCGACCACCTGCTCCTCCGAGATGGGCTCATCTCTGGAGCCTTCAATGAGGTCCCACCCGTCCGACCACCCGCTCCTCTGAGACGGGCTAGTCTCTGGAGCCTTCAGTGAGATCCCACCCGTCTGACCACCCGCTCCTGTGAGATGGGCTCGTCTCTGGAGCCTTCAGTGAGGTCCCACCCGTCCGACCACCTACTCCTCTGAGATGGACTCGTCTCTGGAGCCTTCAATGAGGTCCCACCCGTCCGACCACCTGCTCCTCTGAGACGGGCTAGTCTCTGGAGCCTTCAGTGAGGTCCCACCCGTCCGACCACCCGCTCCTCTGAAACGGGCTAGTCTCTGGAGCCTTCAGTGAGGTCCCACCCGTCTGACCACCCGCTCCTGTGAGATGGGCTCGTCTCTGGAGCCTTCAGTGAGGTCCCACCCGTCCGACCACCTGCTCCTCTGAGATGGGCTCGTCTCTGGAGCCTTCAATGAGGTCCCAACCGTCCGACCACCCTCTACATCTGTAGCCTTCAGGGAGGTCCCACCTTCCTGACCACCAGGGGCAAAACGCCCATAGGGATGAAAGGGCTTCAGCCCTCCCTCATTCTCCCCGTTGTGTGTCTCAGCCCAGGCCGAGCTGCTGTGCGCTTGGCTGGGCAGTGTCTGGCATCTTATTTCCGGCATGCCAGAGTTTTTCACAGGTCTTTAAAGACCATTTGCATATTTACATACCTTTGTAAACTGGTTACCGAGGCTTAGCTTTTTTTCTAGCTCTAGTACCCCCTGGGCCCCTACTCTGCATATTCCTTACATTTGTATTACATTTACAGCCGTGGTGTGAGAATGCATTTAATTAAAAAGGAATTTAAAGTTGGGTTGCTAAAAAAAAAAAAATGCCAGCCATGTGTTGTTTAAAGAGCCTGTAAAGACCTCGTCTTGACACCAAATAGGGTTATAAATCAAAGAACTTATGTATTTATTTCTAATGTGACTTTTTCTATCTTTGTTCCCTTTATTTACCACTCATGGATCATTCAGGCAGCCCAAGAACACAATTAAAAGTGCTTTCTCTCTATATTTGCTGTTCGTATGCACAGATAAGTGCTGAAAATATAGGTGAGTCCGCAGCTTTCTGTAATGCATGCCACCCCCCCTTACGTCACCAGCAGTGCTGCCATGCGTGCACGTTCACAGGGCGTGCACGTGAACACGCCGCACCCTGGCTAAGAGCCTTGACCTGGGGATGGAAAAAAGCCCTGAGTGACCCGCACATTAGGAGCGCGCTCAGCATCGCTCGTTGTTTTAATGTAAATGTGCTCGAAAGAACTCTATTTCACACTGAGAATTGCCCAGTGGGTTCATGCACACGAAGCGGAAGTTTCAAGTTCTAAGCCAGAAAAAAAGGTAGCTGAACAGTCCCTGCTTCTAGGCACTCACAGGCTGTTTGCTGTGTTTTAGCTGACTGAGCCCAACAGCGTTGCGTTTTAAGGGTCATTTTTAAGGAGACCAAAAGGCGAAAACCCATTCCCAAAATACAGGGCCAGGGGGACGCAGAGCGAATGGCTACAGGAGGGAGGAAGGGGGGGGGGGGGCAGAAAACAGTCCTGTGCCCAAATCATGAGATGGCGGCCCCTAAAAATGAATGGAAGTGGGATCACCCCCAGGGTCACAGGAAGAGTGGGTGCTTCTTTCACACAAGAGACGTGTTCTTGAACCTTTCTGCGTCAGTGCCTGGGTGACACTGCTGTTGTGGGCAGAACGGGGCTATGAGGACTGCGGGGGGGAGGGGGCGGGCATAGTTCTCTGATTAGTTATGTATTCCTTTAAATTAATCAGAGAATGTGGAGATAACCTATCTCTGCGATAAACAATGCAATTAAAAAAATGCGATTGTCCTCTGAAAAGTGGGTTTCTACCAGTAAATGCGCTTGATTTAAAAAGAAACGGACTCAAATTACAACTAAAATGAATACACGGAATATATACGAATAAATAACCGAATAAAGTGGCAAAGATAAAAACCAATTGAAAACATGGAAAACATCTGAGCAAGTATAGCTTTTGAAAGAACATTTAGTAAACAAACAAGTCTATGAAAGACAAAGTGCAGTCGGCCCGGAGTTAGCCGCAGGGCCGCTGGAAGAGAACTGCAGACCCAGGGTGCACTGAGGGGGCGGGGCTCGTCTGCATCTCTCGCAGGCCCCCGTGAAACTTCCGCTATGTAGACGTAATCTTGCGCAATTTCAGTAGTTTCGCGTACTGCTCGTTAAGCCGGATTTCTAAAATGACGATACTGTACCAAGTTAATTAATAACATGACACTCGCAGCAACAATTTTGCGTAACGCACAGGGACAAAGCAAGTGACCAGAACACAGCAGCTGCGGTGGTTTATGCACTATCTTGTAGCTTGAAATGCGTCCCTAATGGATGCGAGCACACATTTCACGCTAAAATATAGTTGTAAATACTGTTCCCCAGCCGCGCGCAATCACGCGTAATTTAACTGACGTCACGCGAAAACAAATCCCGCACATTCCTCGCCCTTCTATTCTCCGGCTGTCATGGTGAAGTGCGTTGTTCCTCTGACATTTGGTGAGACACACTCTCAATCTGCCCTGAGATTGGGTGATTTTGACCTCGAACCTTAATAGTGACTTGGCTAATTTGGCCAATAAATTAGGTAGACGACCTACGCTAGAACTTTTTGAAATTTATAGGGCAAAATGCATAGGTGCCGTAATATATGGGGCTGGTGTTTGGGGAAATGCCCAGGTTGCGGAGGTGCAAAGGGTGGAAAACAGTTTTCTTAGATTTCTACTGGCAGTCCCCCGGGGCACGTCGGCCTATGCATGTCACCTGGAAGTGGGTTTGTCTTATCTAACAGATCTCATTAGGATCCAACCCTTGCTCCTTTGGCATCTCATCTGGTCGTCCAATGAAACTACTCTTTGCCGAGGGTTCATAGAGGACTGTATTTCTCTAGATAACGCACACAAGATCGGCTGGATTGCTTATATTAAGAGATTCCTTAGCGATCTTGGCATGCTGCAATATTATTACTCTCCCACCCCAATTGCGGCAATCCCGAGAAAACAGCTTAAAAAGGTTTGTTTGGTGCACTTAGAATCTTTGAGGCTGTCTTGCGAGGTCTCTAAAGTCACTGTGCAACATTCGCTACAAATCCAAACAACCCTGGCAGTTCAGCCCTATTTAACTTTTAACTTCTCGGGTTATGAAAGATTCCTGCTAGTTAGATTCAGACTAAATATTTTCCATCACCTGGTCACTTTTCCCAAAGTTAACACCTGGGAAAATCTCCTGCAACCCTGCCCTTGTGATGAGGTCTCTCCTCAAACCACGATTCACATAACATTGTTTTGTAAATTTTATCTGGATTTGAGGAAACAGTGGCTCATAACGATTTTAAAAGTATGGGGTCTGCGTAGGTGTCGCCCTGCATTTCTTGCCCTTCAATTTTTGCATGCTGAACCGTTTGCCAAATCGATAGTTAATTTTCTGAAATTAGTTGTTAGGCATAGGCAGAATTTGGAGTAATACGGGTTGTACCGTGCCAATGCCTCTAGTGGCTACGCTTTGCCTCAATTGGTGCTTTGGTTTCTTTTAAATTGTTCCTTTTTAACATAATGTTTTTAGATCATTGACATAGGAAGTAACACGGGTTGCACGGTGCCAACGCCTCTAGTGGCTATGCTATGCTCCAATTTTGGCCCATTGGTCTCTTTTAAATTGTTCTTTTTTAACAAAATGTTTTTAAGACCATTGTCATAGGAATCATATCTTAAGATAAATATTTTTCTGTCTTTCTTTGATAGAAGACTGAAAGTAATGTACTGTGTTAAAATGAATTTGCCACTATTATGATTGATGTATTAAGTACGTATTATGAAGGTTTTTAGATTGTTGAATTGATGTATTTTATTTGTACTTTTATGGTATTTTTTCTTTATACCGAATAAAGTATTGGCTGACTGACTGACTCTAAATACCACATGGAAGCTCTGACTTCCACAGCCCGCTGGCGATGAATCGCAGAGAGGTGGTCGAATTAAGCAGCCCTGGTGATGAGCCTCGCTGTGAGGTGAGCTGCGATGGCTTCAGGGTAGATGCTGTCGGCGAAACGGTGTGCCTTTAATGTTTTTCACAGTACATTTTTGAGTGTAGATAGGTCCAATACTTATTACCAAACAGTCAAACTCGTGGCCATAAATGGCCCTCTCACTGCTGCCACTAGCCAACATTAGAAGCCAATCAGATGGAATTTGGAAGAAGCTACGGAAACAAGTGGGGCTTCCGTTCTTGTTTCACAGAGATATTGGGCCACATGTACGGAGCTTTTCCTGGGTTGCAAATGGCCTAATTCGTAGAATCGGGCCGCTTGCGACCAATAAAAGCCTTTTTGAATGTACTAAACCCTATTTTGAGATTCGGTAACCTATTACCGAATCACAAAATAGGTTAGCTATTCGGTATTAGGAAGATGAGTGTTGAAGGCGTCCCTTCCTAATAGCGACTCGCAGTGCTATAAATGTACATTTTAAAACCGAAATGCAGTTGCAAAACAGACGCTTTTTACCACTAAATTCTATCTGGTGGTAGCCCATTGGCAAATGGGAAGGGGTCCGCAAGAGACCCTTCCCCTTTGTGAATGTATACGAATACATTTCTTAAAAGCAGGACCCACTGCCTACTCTTAAAAAAAATTAAAAGAAATCTTTTCATTTTTCTTTTTGAAACTCATCCCATTTCCTTTAAGGAAAATGGGCTGCATTGGAGACAAACAGAAAAAAAATGTTGCTTTATTTAAAATCTAAACAGACACGCTGGTCTGCTGACACCAGTAGGCCACCATCCCTTTGATTTTAGCGATTCCCAATGGGTCACAAATTGCGTCCTACCTCATGAATATTAATGCGGTAAGTGAATTGCGAGCAACAATCTGGGAATCGCAAACAGAGTAAAACACACTGTTGTACACAGCTGTTTGCGATTTCCTATTAGCTAATCACAAAAATTAGTTATTAGGAAATCCCAAACGGAAATGTTAGTGCATGTGGCCTATGGGCATAATACAGGCCCCCGCAGCCCCAGTGGTGCGGGGGTCCCCCAAGCTCCAGGGGGGCCCCTCAGCACAGCACTCTGGCTGCAGAGTTCCTGATTGAGCCCAGAGGGGGCCCCTCCACATGCCTTGCAGGGAGGCCCCCTCAAGTTTTGTTACAGCAGTGATGTGGCCCTTGGTGTCTGCATACCCTCAGATACGCCCTGAGTGGTGACTGTTCGACATCGAAGGCTGCCTGAGTCATAACTCTGTCTCGTCAGCGTAGGACTGGACAAAGAGGTCTTCATCAGTAACCACAACTCTTAGAAGTTAAATCTGAGATGTAAACATCAAGAGAGCCAAGGGGGACGCCACAACAAATGGGAAGTGTCCTGACTGGAGCTTTTATCTATGTCCTTCGCAGCCGACCACCATCTACTCTGAGATGGGCTCGTCTCTGTAGCCTTTAACGAGGTCCCGCCCGTCGGACCACCTTCTACTTTGAGAAGGGCTCATCTCTGCAACCTTTAACAAGACCCTACTCGTGCGAGCACCTTCTACTCTGAGAAGGACTGGTCCCTACAACCTTCAGTGGTGCCTCCACCCACCCTCTGCTCTGAGAAGCACCGGTCCCCACAGCCTTCAGTGGAGCTTCCACCCACCCTCTGCTCCGAGAAGGACCGGTCCCTATAACCTTCAGTGGAGCTTCCACCCACCCTCTGCTCTGAGAAGGACTGGTCCCTACAGCCTCAGTGGCGCTTCCACCCACCCTCTGCTCTGACTCCACAACCTTCAGTGGTGCTTCCACCCACCCTCTGCTCTGAGAAGGACCGGTCCCTACAACCTTCAGTGGCGCTTCCACCCACCCTCTGCTCCGAGAAGGACCGGTCCCCACGGCCTTCAGTGGCGCTTCCACCCACCCTCTGCTCCGAGAAGGATCGGTCTCCACAGCCTTCAGTGGTGCTTCCACCCACCCTCTGCTCTGAGAAAGAACGGTCCCTACAACCTTCAGTGGCGCCTTCACCCACCCTCTGCTCTCAGAAGGACCGGTCTCCACAGCCTTCAGTGGCGCTTCCACCCACCCTCTGCTCCGAGAATGACCGGTCTCCAAAGCCTTCAGTGGTGCCTCCACCCACCCTCTGCTCTGAGAAGGACCGGTCTCCACAGCATTCAGTGGTGCTTCCACCCACCCTCTGCTCCGAGAAGGACCGGTCCCCAGAGCCTTCAGTGGTGCCTCCACCCACCCTCTGCTCTGAGAAGGACCGGTCTCCACAGCCTTCAGTGGTGCCTCCACCCACCCTCTGCTCTGAGAAGGACCAGTCCCCACAGCCTTCAGTGGCGCTTCCATCCACCCTCTTCTCTGAGAAAGAATGGTCCCTACAGCCTTCAGTGGTGCTTCCACCCACCCTCTGCTCTGAGAAGGACCGGTCTCCACAGCCGTCAGTGGTGCTTCCACCCACCCTCTGCTCTGAGAAAGAATGATCCCTACAGCCTTCAGTGGTGTTTCCACCCACCCTCTGCTCTGAGAAGGACCGGTCCCCACAGCCTCCAGTGGCCCTTCCACCCACCCTCTGCTTTGACCCCACATCCTCCAGTGGCCCCTTGTTAGAAGGTGGTTCTGACACTATGGGCCGCCCGGATTTTTCGCTTTTTGAGCACCTAATTGTTGAGCTTTTACTGTGGGGGAACCTCATAAGTTGGGACTCACCCACAGTGAACTCAGGATGTAAGAGACTGCATGGGGATTTTACTGGTTTTCCCCTGGCTTGACCAGGCCACTGCGCAGCAGCTGGAGTAAGGGACACTGGGCTGGTTACACGCAGACACATGTGTACATGCGTGTGCACACGTGTACGGGCTGCGCAGGGGAGATTCCTAGCGTGCGCAGTCCAGGAGCAGCTACAAAGTGAATGGTGTGGCAGGACCTATGCAGTATTGGGTGGTGACATGGAATAGGCTTTATACACTGAAAAGAAACATGCCAGGGAAAGTCAGTGTGTTTTACTGTGTTTTCACTTCATTATTCCCCTATGGGGATGTGGGGCCCATGGCTAGATTAACTTCCATTAGGCCTACAGATTCCAGACACGCACTTAAGTCCAATGTAGCGAAGGTGAAAAGAAGTATTCTGCAGAGTCCAAAGTCATATTTGTACTGCTTTTAACTGTCATATTTCTCTGAGCCAGCCATGACCAGACCCAGGCTGAGGGCTGACCTCAGCCGGATGGATTGATAACCTTTCTTCCACAAGCGAGGGCCTCCTCTCCATGAAGAGATGATGGGTGGGGCTACAGACTCATCCATCACTAGGTGCCAGGCATCAGGCTGCACCAAGGAGGGAAGGAGTTGGGTTTCAGAGGCCATGTGGCCAGAGACACTGGACAACACCATTTTTAACAAACCCAGAGGCTGGACAAGGAGGGAGCAGGGGCAGGGACATGATGTGTCGCTGTTTGATAGGACCAACAGAGAGCACCGCAGCCTCCCCCAGCATAAAGAAGAACAGTCCACCCCTAAGATTCACGGGGCATCTGAAAGAATAATCCCTCAAGGGCTCAGCCAGCCTTTAACACCTTCTAGGCTGGAACTTATGTTCTACAGCGGAGGGTGTACTATGAAGTGCATCATGGAGTGAAGGGGTGAGTTGGGGATGTCTGGAGAAGGGCATCCCCTGGAGGTGAAGTGGTGTAATTGTACCGAAATGCATTTACTATTGGTTCTTTCTTTTTAGGTGGACTGAAAGTCACATGTGTAAAGTAAAGTACCTGTGTAAGGTGATGTTAAGCTAAATGGAGTTATGTTGCTGGACCTTCCTGCTAGGGGGTCTGGCTGTATTTACGTAATCCCATGCTTTTACCTGGGATTCCTTTTAAAGTGAAGAGGCACACTGCAGGAGAAGTGTAGTTGCCAGGAGTACTTCTTTTGAAGGGACTGTAAGTCACATGTGTAAGGAGATGTCATAAGCCAAGTGGGGTTATGTTGCCAGACAGTCCTGCTAGGGTGTCTGGCTGTATATGCGCAATCCTGTGATTTCATCTGTGATGCCTTTAGGGGCTGTAATTGCAATGCATTCAAATAATCAACCAAGGTGATGAGTACTGTCATTCTAAAGTGTGCATAAACATGGATTCTTGCTGCTGCGCTTAGGTGAAGACCCCAGACTGCTAGCCCTTAAGATATAGAGGTGCATACTTTATGGTCAGTAGGAGATGCTCAGTCAGGGTCATGTGTCACCAAGGCAGGTTTACCCCTTTTTAATGCTTGTTGAGGTAATGGGGTGGGTCGCCACTGGGATGGTGCCAGTACGCAGGGCCCTCGCTCCAGGTTATGTTCAACTATCTGCATTGGGGGCAAGTTGATGTGCATACATGGGAGTGGTGGTACTAGACCCCACCCCCCCTTTGCGGGAGGGGTGGAGATGTTATGCAATGTCACAAAGTAATTCCAACAGCTTATGTATATTTGTAAATTGGTGCATAGTATGGAGTAGTGTGTGTGTTTAATAAATGTACTCTTACTTTTATAAAGCAAAGTACAGACTGGACAATTAATTATTGAGTGTTATTTTTGTGCACCTGCAAACGGCGATTACTAGCCCACACCACCTCCCTTGAGTAAGCCTCAGACTGCTCTGCAACGCTACCCTCTGAGAGTCAGGCGCTACAATTGGGTGTTTGGTTCCCAGTGAAGGACAAATGTGGTCATGTTATTTGTGCAGGCCTCACAGATGCTGCCTCGTTTTCCAACACCCCTCCACCCACCCTCTGCTCTGACCCCACAGCCTTCAGTTGCCCCTCCACCCACCCTTTGCTTTGACTCCACAGCCTCCAGTGGCGCCAGCGACCACCCGAGGATGGTCCCGCCGAGCCGCTGTTACTCTGAGCACACGCAGCCTTCCGGAATGGGGCCGTTGAAAGGAGAGGGCGGCCAGGCCTGTGGAGCCGGGGGGTGTGAACTCTGGGCCCTGGCCAAGGGCTGGGGAGCTCTTTCTGGTATTGGCAGAAGTGTCAGCAGACTCGCGCGCCTCCATTGCGTCCCCGCCGATCTCTGGCTGACGGGTCTCTTAGCCAAAGGATGCCAATGCTCTGGGCCCGCGGCAGCTGGACCGTGCCAAGAACTCTTGTTTTTGTGTAAAAAGTATAACAAATCTTCAGAACTGGAGGCGCCGAAGCCATTCTCAGCATGACCTCCTCTGCAGCACTAATGCCCACCAGGGGGCGCTGCAGGATACCCGAGACTGGCACAGACTTTTCCTTGTCAGGCTGCCTTCTGCCTCCGGCCGCCCACTTCCAAAGCTAGGTGCCCACACTTCCAAAGAGAGGTGCCCACACTAACAAAGATAGGTGCCCCTCACTTCCAAAGAGAGGTGCCCACACTTTCAAAGATAGATGCCCTTTACTTCCAAAGGTAGGTGCCTACACTTCCAAAGGTAGGTGCCCCTCACTTCCAAAGGTAGGTGCCCCTCACTTCCAAAGGTAGGTGCCCCTCACTTCCAAAGGTAGGTGCCCCTCACTTCCAAAGGTAGGTGCCCCTCGCTTCCAAAGAGAGGTGCCTGCACTTCCAAAGGTAGGTGCCCACATTTCCAAAGGTAGGTGCGCACACTTCCAAAGATAGGTGCCCCTCACTCCCAAAAGTGAGGTCCCCACACTTCCAAAGATAGGTGCCCCTCACTTCCAAAGAGAAGTGCCCACACTTCCAAAGGTAGGTGCCTACACTCCCAAAGGTAGGTGCCCCTCACTTCCAAAGGTAGGTGCCCCTCACTTTCAAAGGTAGGTGCCCCTCACTTCCAAAGAGAGGTGCCCACACTTCCAAAGGTAAGTGCCCATACTTCCAAAGGTAGGTGCCCACATTTCCAAAGGTAGGTGCGCACACTTCCAAAGATCGGTGCCCCTCACTCCCAAAACAGAGGTCCCCACACTTCCAAAGATAGGTGCCCCACACTTCCAAAGATAGGTGCCCCTCACTTCCAAAGAGAGGTGCCCACACTTCCAAAGAGAGGTGCCCACACTTCCAAAGATAGATGCCCCTCACTTCCAAAGAGAGGTGACCACACTTCCAAAGGTAGGAGCCCCTCACTCCAAAGAAAGGTACCCACACTTCCAAAGGTAGGGGCCCACACTTCCAAAGGTAGGTGCCCCTCACTTCCAAAGAGAGTTGCCCACACTTCCAAAGTTAGGTACCCACACTTTCAAAGATAGGTGCCCGTTCACTCCCAAAAGAGAGGTCTCCACACTTCCATAGATCGTGTCCCTCACTCCCAAAAGAGAGGTCCCCACACTTCCAAAGATAGGTGCCCCTCACTCCCAAAAGAGAGGTGCCCACTCTTCCAAAGAGAGGTGCTCACACTTCCAAAGGTAGGTGCCCCTCACTCCAAAAAGAGAGGTGCCCACACTTCCAAAGTAAGGGGCCCACACTTCGAAAGAAAGGTGCCCACACTTCCAAAGATAGGTGCCCCCCACTTCCAAAGAGAGGTGGCCACACTTCCAAAGGTAGGTGCCCACACTTCCAAAGGTAGGTGCCTACACTTCCAAAGGTAGGTGCCCCTCTCTCCCAAAAGAGAGATGCCCACACTTTCAAAGAGAGGTGTGCACCCTTCCAAAGGTAGGGGCCCACATTTCCAAAGAGAGGTGCCCACTCTTCCAAATAGAGGTACCCACACTTCCAAAGGTAGGTGCCCACACTTCCAAAGAGCGGTGCCCACACTTCCAAAGAGCGGTGCCCACACTTCCAAAGGTAGGTGCCCACACTTCCAAAGAGCGGTGCCCACACTTACAAAGGTAGGTGCCCACACTTACAAAGGTAGGTGCCCACACTTACAAAGGTAGGTGCCCACACTTACAAAGAGAGGTGCTACAGATTATTTCTGAAACTGAAAACCGACTGCGGCGGTCAGAACCACAGTCCATATCACATTTTGCCCACTGGGCCTCAGTATTTGACATTTCCGTTTCCGGGCCACCAGATGTCAATGCTTCCAATAGTGTCCACCTGGGTGGTTCCTCACTCGTCTCATTCCGTCCTCCGACTGTACACCGGGTGCCATGCACCGTTTGTGCACTGGGTGGCACTGCTGCTACGTTCTGCCGAGGTATTGGGTGTTAAAGTTGCCTCTCATTATAGTCTGAATGGCCGCTAGGTGTCAATGCAGCCAAGGGAAAGGGAGTGTTTGCCACGTAACCTCGCGTTGGCTGAGTGCCACAGCAGCTGATGCCATGGTCAGGCTGGCACTACATGGCAATGCTGATGCTATAATTCCATTGACAACTAGCGTCACTGCTGTCCCGGCCTTACTCTGAGCAGCCTCTAGGGGCCACCGGTGCCCAGCATGATGTACAAATTAGGTGTCACTTCTCCTGATGTTATATTCTGACTGTCCCATAGATGGCGCTGTTCTCTTTAATACATACTCCCAAGTCCAGAAGAAACTGCTGGTGCTTCTCTCCAGCGAGACACCGGGTGAGGTTGGAGGGGGAAGGCGTCTCATAATCTGACAGGTCTTCAAATGGTGATGCCAGCCTCTCTTTGGCCGCTAGGTGTCACTGCTGTATCTGTTACACTTGGCACGGATTGTCTCTGGTGCCCTTTAGTATTAGACAGGCCATCTTGCACTGTCCCTTACACTTGCTGGCCACTGTGTCAGTACTTCACGAGAAGCAAAATCTACAGTATTGTGCCTGGGTTACTTAAGGGCCTCCAGGGCTGAACTCCCCTGTAAGGGGCAAGATTGGGGGTCCACAGTAGCGTGCCTGAGTTACCTACGGGGCTCCAGGGCTGAACTCCCCTGTAAGGGGCAGGTTTGGGGGTCCACAGTAGTTTGGGGGTCCACAGTAGTGTGCCTGGATTACTTACGGGGCTCCAGGGCTGAACTCCCCTGTAAGGGGCAGGTTTGGGGGTCCACAGTAGTGTGCCTGGGTTACCTACGAGGCTCCAGGGCTGAACTCCCTTGTGAGGGGCAGGTTTGGGGACCTTGAACTCTGCTAGAAGTGCCGCCTGCCCCAGACGGCGGATGCCAGCCTCTCGGAAAGATGGTGTTAGAGATGTCCTGCAGTGAGCACAAGGAAATAGTTTTATTTATTTACTTACTTACTTTACTCCTGCCCGTCAGTTGTCCGACTCCACCACCCAGCCCCCGCCGCCCCGCAGCACTCCCTCTGAGCCGCCACTGCCTGACACTGAGATTCAAGTTGGCAGTTATGAACTCGCAGTGTGCGCACTGAGTGCCCTCCCCCCCGACTTTTTTTGTGTGTGCAGATTTATATAGCGCGAACTCGACCCGAAGTCATTGGAGCGCTTTACATGAGCACCAGTTAGGATGTGCCCAGAGTCACAGGAAGCTGAGCCAACGCAGAGGCTCGAACCAGGTTCCCCAGCTCCAAAGTCGGCAGCTCTGGCCCTAAGGCCACAACCCCTCCCCTACGTTGAGCGTGGCGGGCGCTGCAGCCTGGTGTAAGATGGCTTTGGGGGGTTGCCTCAGCTCACAAGCACTGCACGGCGCTGCCGGGATGGGGGTTCACGTGTTCAAGTGCCGGGTCACTGCTACAAGACAGCATTAGCTCACTTCGCTGCTCTCTGCTCTTTTCAGTGAGCTCTCGGTTGGGGGGGGGGGGGGGCGGGGGATAGCGTATTCGTTAATCGGAGTGGGGGGGGGGGGGGTTGGAACACTTCTGTCACCTATTCATGTCTTGAGGAGTCAGGGGGGCTGTGGGGTTGCTAGAAGAGGATGATTTTCATACTCCTTCGGGTGCCAACACCCCCCTCCCCCCCCAGAAAAAAGCCCCCACTTGCTCTCTGTAATGCACCCCATGTTGAGGATGGGGGGGGGGGTACCATCCCTACGTGCGACTCATCGAAGGTGGGGCTGGCACTGCACGCAGACCAGGGGGTCTGGAAGATTCCGGGGTTATACAGCTGACCCCCTCCACCCCCCCCCCCCCTCACCCCTGCCTGGGAGATTGATCCGGGCTCAGTGGAGGATGCCGCGGACTTTGTAGTAATTAAGCCCGCACAATTCCCACGCTTGTTTGTAAACCTGGCGGAGGGCCAGCGCTGTCTCCATTTCATAAGCAAGTGGGCCAGGGACGTGGACGGGGTACAGAGCGGGAGAGGGGATTGAGGAGGGGGTACAGAGCGAGAGCGGGGGGCAAATGAGGAGGCAGCAGCTGCTCCGACCGCTTCTCTCTTACCACTGCTTCAGCGAAGTGGGAGTGAATATTGCCTACATCCGAAAGGCCCTGTTTATGCGCAGGACAATGAAGCTCAGAACCAGAGTCCTTCACACAGAACAATGAGGAGTGGGGCAAGCATTCTTCACACACGCATCCGTAACTCACACAACAGTGAGGAGCGGTGCAAGCAACCTTCACACAAGCATCCGTAACTCACACAACAGTAAGGAGCGGTGCAAGCAACCTTCACACAAGCATCCTCACTCACACAACAGTAAGGAGCGGTGCAAGCATCCTTCACACACGCATCCGTAACTCACACAACAGTAAGGAGTGGTGCAAGCATCCTTCACACAAGCACCCGTCACTCACACAACAGTGAGGAGCGGTGCAAGCATCCTTCACACAAGCATCCGTCACTCACACAACAGTGAGGAGCGGTGCAAGCAACCTTCACACAGCATCCGTAACTCACACAACAGTAAGGAGTGGTGCAAGCATCCTTCACACAAGCACCCGTCACTCACACAACAGTGAGGAGCGGTGCAAGCATCCTTCACACAAGCATCCGTCACTCACACAACAGTAAGGAGCGGTGCAAGCATCCTTCACACAAGCATCCTCACTCACACAACAGTGAGGAGCGGTGCAAGCAACCTTCGCACAAGCATCCGTCACTCACACAACAGTGAGGAGCAGTGCAAGCATCCTTCACACAAGCATCTGCCACTCACACAACAGTGAGGAGCGGTGCAAGCATCCTTCACACAAGCATCCTCACTCACACAACAGTGGGGAGCGGTGCAAGCATCCTTCACTCAAGCATCCGTCACTCACACAACAGTGAGGAGCAGTGCAAGCATTCTTCACACAAGCATCCGTAACTCACACAACAGTAAGGAGCAGTGCAAGCATCCTTCACACAAGCATCCTCACTCACACAACAGTGAGGAGCGGTTCAAGCATCCTTCACACATGCATCCGTCACTCACACAACAGTGAGGAGCGGTGCAAGCAACCTTCGCACAAGCATCCGTCACTCACACAACAGTAAGGGGCGGTGCAAGCATCCTTCACACAAACATCCGTCACTCACACAACAGTGAGGAGCGGTGCAAGCAACCTTCACACAAGCACCCATCACTCACACAACAGTAGGGAGCGGTGCAAGCATCCTTCACACACACACACACAACAGTAAGAAGCAGTGCAAGTATCCTTCACACAAGCATCCGTCACTCACACAACAGTGAGGAGCGGTGCAAGCATCCTTCACACAGCATCCGTCACTCACACAACAGTAAGGGGCGGTGCAAGCATCCTTCACACAAGCATCCGTCACTCACACAACAGTGAGGAGCGGTTCAAGCATCCTTCACACAATCATCCGTCACTCACACAACAGTGAGGAGCGGTGCAAGCATCCTTCACACAAGCATCCGTCACTCACACAACAGTGCGGAGCGGTGCTAGCATCCTTCACACAAGCATCCGTCACTCACACAACAGTAAGGAGCGGTGCAAGTATCCTTCACACACACACACAACAGTAAGAAGCAGTGCAAGCATCCTTTACACAAGCATCCGTCACTCACACAACAGTGAGGAGTGGTGCAAGTATCCTTCACACAGCATCCGTCACTCACACAACAGTAAGGGGCGGTGCATGCATCCTTCACACAAGCATCCGTCACTCACACAACAGTAAGGAGCGGTGCAAGCATCCTTCACACACACACACAACAGTAAGAAGCAGTGCAAGCATCCTTTACACAAGCATCCGTCACTCACACAACAGTGAGGAGTGGTGCAAGTATCCTTCACACAAGCATTTGTCACTCACACAACAGTAAGAAGCAGTGCAAGCATCCTTTACACACAGAGACAGAGGCGCAACTAGAGCCAAATTTCGGGGAGGGGAGGGTGGGGCTAAGAAAAGATTTCGGGGGGGGGGGGAGGCTAATTCCTCCAGCAATAGGCAGAGTGGAGATGCAGAGGCTCTAAGAAGGGGTCAAAAAACAACAAAGCCCCATTTGCAAGCAAATGGTCTTTTAATGACTTGTGAAGTACTCGGGTGCGGCTGTGTGTCTGCCCGGGAAGCTGTCTCAGCCCGGGCTGCCACACAGGACGGGGGGCGAGGGGGCTGAAGCCTTTTGATCCCATTGGGTATTGCACACCTTCACAGAGAACAGTAAGAAGCAGTGCAAGCATCCTTCACACACACACACACAACAGTATAGAGCAGTGCAAGCATCCTTCACACACTGCCCCGGTAGTAGCAGTGCAAGCATCTTTGCGCATGGACCAGGTACTAGCAGTGCAAGCACCTTCTGCACAAGGACCAGGTACTAGCAGTGCAAGCATCTTTCGCACACAGAACAGGTACTAGCAGTGCAAACATCCTTCACACGCTGACCCGGTAGTAGCAGTGCAAGCATCTTTCGCACAGAGATCAGGTACTAGCAGTGCAAGCATCCTTTACACACTGACCCAGTAGTAGCAGTGCAAGCATCTTTTGCACAAGGACCGGGAACTCACAGTGCAAGCATCTTTTGCACACGCAACAGGTATTAGCAGTGCAAGCATCCTCTACACACACTGACCCGGTAGCAGCAGTGCAAGCAACTTTTGCACATGGAAAAGGTACTGGCAGTGCAAGCATCCTTCGCACGCTGACCCGGTAGCAGCAGTGCAAGCATCTTTCGCACATGGAAAAGGTACTGGCAGTGCAAGCATCTTTCACACATACAACAGGTACTAGCAGTGCAAGTATCCTTTACACACAGTGACCTAGTAGTAGCAGTGCAAGCATCTTTCACACATGGAAAAGGTACTGGCAGTGCAAGTATCCTTTACACACAGTGACCTGGTAGTAGCAGGACAAGCATCCTTCTCACACACTGACCTGGTACTGGCAATGCAATCATCCTTCACACACACAGTACAGGTGGAGCAAACTTCCATAACATGCAGAGAACAGTTGCAGTTTAGGAAACATCCATACAATTTTTCTCCATGCACAGTGATCAGCACAGGGAGCATGAGTGCAAGCTTCACTCTATCAGACCCCAAGCACTGCATGTGGAAACGCCCTGTATATCTAGGAGTGTTTCCAAGCCCACCCTGTTCTGCATGGACTAAGGATGAGTCCAAGAAGCCTTTATCTCCCCCAATACATCTCGTGGTTAGACTAGATTTACTAAGCCCTTGTGCTGCTATTGCATCGTACAAGGTGACAAAAGGCAAGCCCTTCGGTCAGATGTGCTGTGCCTCGCAGAGCAACCGTGTGTGGCTTCGCCTTGGCATGGTTAATCTGGGATAACGCACATCACTGCCGTGCTTTACTCTGCCCTGGGTGGGTGTTCCATGGGTGCAGCTTGGGTGTTCTCATGCTTACACCCATGGTTTTGGCACATTCCCTGATTTACTAACACTAGTAAAGCGTCAAAATGCTGCACGTTCCCAGGGGAGGTGTAACGAGAAGGAATATGTTTATTTCTCCTATTTGTTTCCTCTTTGTAAGTGTTCTGCATTCTGCAGCACATATAGAAAAAGCCTATGGCTCACATGGGAGGAGAATATGGCCCATTCCTGCCTCTCCCAGTCACACAGCGCAGCAAGGTGTCGTGCTGCGTTGCATCCAAGTGGCCCCTGGAGTGAAAGACTTGCTTTTTCAAGGGTGGTGCACACTTCTGCCTGCAATGCCTGCTCATGCCAGGGGTTAGAAGGTAGGGGTTGCGCTTAGTGGGCTGTCCTGTAGAGCTGGTTAATGCCTGTGCAGTCATCAGCCGTAGGTACTGTCAGGCGCTCCTGTCTCCTAGTCTGTGATCCGGAATAGCACAGAGATCTTATCTATAGGGGGCACATGTGCCATGGCACTAAAGATGGACATTTTCACCCTTCAGGCACCGAGCCATCCTACGTTTTAAGTCTGGCTTGACATCCAACATCTAATGTTACCAGCACGTTAGAGTATATAAAGAGATGGCCTGGCTGCAGCAGGCGGAGTGATACTCACTCCCCTTACCCTGTTGGCTACTTGATGTATCCTTCCACTTTCCAGGAAGTGCGTCACTCAAATGCATGAGGACATACCACCACATCCGAACCGTGCACTCAATCCCCACACTGCTTGCCACATTCATTTATATCCTACCTGCATTCGATAAAGAAATAAACCCTGTTTTGCTAGTTTTTCCCAGCAGTGGAAGGACAGATCTGGCTTTAATGTGTTAAACATCATTAGTGAGTGCCTGTTTTACATGAGTTGGCACATGAAAGACTGGGCTGTTGAATTCGACAATGCTGGAGAGGTGTGGTGCAGCGGCCAGGGCAGGGCTCACGGTTCGATCCCCGGCTCTGGCGGCAGATCAGCTCAGCACCGTGTGACTCTGGGCAATAGCCCACTTTAATTTCCACGACGGCCCCCAGTGCCTTGAGACCCGTAAGGGTGAGTAGTTTGCACTTTACAAATACCAGATTTAGAATGCTTGTTCTTCTACAGCTTTGCATCATGTTTGGCATTTGTGTTCTACACTTTTGTGAATTCCTTGGCTGATGTGTTGCTGGCTGAGGCTGGTGTGCTTGGTTGGTAGAATGTGTAGCTGCTCGGTACTTTGTGTGTGAATATTTAGGTGCTATGCAGGTAGACCGGGGTGGGGAGGGGTCCTTTAAGGTGCTGTGCATGTAGACCGGGGTGGGGAGGGGTCCTTTAAGGTGCTGTGCATGTAGACGGGGGCAGGGATCCTTTTAGGTGCTGTGCATGTAGACCAGGGTGGGGAGGGGTCCTTTTAGGTGCTGTGCATGTAGACGGGGAGGGGTTCTTTTAGGTGATATGCAGGTAGACTGGGGTGGGTCCTTTTAGGTGCTGTGCATGTAGACGGGGGTGGGGAGGGGTCCTTTAAGGTGCTGTGCATGTAGACGGGGGAGGGGTCCTTTTAGGTGCTGTGCATGTAGACTGGGGTGGGGAGGGGTCCTTTTAGGTGCTGTGCATGTAGACGTGAAGGGGTTCTTTTAGGTGCTGTGCATGTAGACGGGGGTGGGTCCTTTCAGGTGCTGTGAATGTAGACCGTGGGGGGGGGGGGACCTTTAGGTGCTGTGCATGTAGACGGGGAAGGCGTCCTTTTAGGTGCTGTGCATGTAGACAGGGGGAGGGATGCTTTTAGGTGCTGTGCATGTAGACTGGGGTGGGGAGGGGTCCTTTTAGGTGCTGTGCATGTAGACGGGGGCAGGGATCCTTTTAGGTGCTGTGCATGTAGACGGGGGCAGGGATCCTTTTAGGTGCTGTGCATGTAGACTGGGGTGGGGAGGGATGCTTTCGGGTGCTGTGCATGTAGACAGGGGAGGGGTTCTTTTAGGTGCTGTGCATGTAGATGGGGAGGGGTTCTTTTAGGTGCTATGCATGTAGATGGGGAGGGGTTCTTTTAGGTGCTGTGCATGTAGACGGGGTGGGTCCTTTCAGGTGCTGTGAATGTAGACCGTGGGGGGGGACCTTTAGGTGCTGTGCATGTAGACGGGGGGAGGGATGCTTTTAGGTGCTGTGCATGTAGACCGGGGTGGGGAGAGGTCCTTTTAGGTGCTGTGCATGTAGACGGGGGAGGGGTTCTTTTAGGTGCTGTACATGTAGATGGGAAGGGGTTCTTTTAGGTGCTATGCATGTAGACTGGGGTGGGGGGGGCCTTTAGGTGTTGTGCATGTAGACCGGGGTGGATCCTTTCAGGTGCTGTGCATGTAGAGCGTGGTGGGGGGCCTTTAGGTGCTGTGCATGTAGACCGGGGTGGGGGGCCTTTAGGTGCTATGCATGTAGACCGGGGTGGGTCCTTTCAGGTGCTGTGCATGTAGACCGTGGTGGGGGGGCCTTTAGGTGCTGTGCATGTAGACCGGGGTGGGGGGCCTTTAGGTGCTGTGCATTTAGACCGCGATTGGGGTGATGGGTCCTTTTAGGTGAGGTGGATGTAGACCAGGGTGGGGAGGGGTCCTTTTAGGTGTTGTGCATGTAAATCAGGGTATGTAGGGGTCATTTTAGGTGCTGTGCATGTAGACCGCACTCGGAGTGATGGGTCCTTTTAAGTGCTGTGTGTGTAGACGGGGGCACTGTGTGTGCGTAGACATGTTTATATCACAGAGGAATGTTAGGTTCATAAACGTCCGCTTTTTTAATTGATGCCTCCACTGGTTCTGTCTGGGGGGGCGTACCTTGCGTAATTCCATGTAGAATATTCACGCCAAATTACTTAAGATCTCTGCAAGAGTCTGCTTGAATTATGTTAGAAGAGTAATTCTTCGTTTAGCGCTGTTTCTTAGCATAAAAATGCCCTCTTGTGTCCAAAATGGATGCGGACGAGTTTTGCAATTTGTCTTTTTTTGTGCATGTTTAATATAAATATGATGGGGCCTTATGGCTTCCCGTATTCTCGGGGAAGTGTTGGCTTCATCAGCTGTGTTAACTCCCGGGTTCTGGATGGACTGTGCTTCCTGTTCACTATATCCAGAATGTGCAACAGCGGCGTCAGGTGTTTCAACCTTCCATGGTACACCTGCCCTCTGCGCTCGTCACCAGTGGTCCTCAGCGGAGAGCTGGACTGTCCAGTGCATTGGAACCTGGTTGTTCCAGATTCTGGAAAAAGGAGTGCACATCCATGCCCCCCAGAACTTCACCCCCTAAAACAAACTAGGGTAAAACTCACAAAAAAGGATGACCGAGGGTGACAGAGGGCCAGCTGAAACATCACTGTCCACAGAAGAAGTAACCCCTGAAGGGCGAACAGATACGGTTTCTAACCGGTCTATATGTGGACAGTGGTGCAGAGACCACCAGGAGCTACTCCCAGAAACCAGAATCATGGCACTGCACTCGCGTCCTGCGTGTTGTAAGAGCTCCCAGAATGCAGCAGCATGCACTACACTCGTGTCCTGCTTGTTGCGTGAGCTCCCAGAATGCAGCAGAAAGGCACTGAACTCGTGTCCTGCATGTTATGTGAGCTCCCAGAATGCAGCAGTATGGCACTGCACTCGTGTCCTGTTCCCAGAATGCAGCAGCATGGCACTGCACTCGTGTCCTGCTCCCAGAATGCAGCAGCTTTGCACTGCACTTGTGTTCTGCTTATTGTTTGAGTTCCCAGAATGCAGTACCATGGCACTGCACTTTTGTCTTGCTTGTTGTGTGAGCTCCCACAATGCATCAGCTTGGCGCTGCACTCGTGTCCTGAGTGTTGTGTTAGCTCGCCAGAATGCAGCAGCATCGTCCAGCACTCGTGTCCTGCTTGTTGATCGAGCTCCCAGAATGCAGCAGCATGGCACCGCACTGGTGTCCTGCTTGTTGTTTGAGCTCCAGAATGCAGCAGAATGGCACTGCACTCGTGTCCTGCTCCCAGACTGCAGCAGCATGGCACCGCACTCGTGTCCTGCTCCCAGAATGCAGTAGCATAGCACTGCACTCGAGTCCTGCTTGTTTGAGCTCTCAGAATGCAGCAGCTTGGCACTGCACTTGTGTCCTGCTTGTTATTTGAGCTCCCAGAATGCAGCAGCATTGCAGTGCACTCGTGTCCTGCTTGTTGCGTGAGCTCCCAGAATGCAGCAGCATCACCCAGCACTCGTGTCCTGCTTGTTGCGTGAGCTCCCAGAATGCAGCAGCATCACCCAGCACTCGTGTCCTGCTTGTTCTATGAGCTCCCAGAATGCAGCAACATGGCACTGCACCCATGTCCTGCTTGTTTGAGCTCCTAGAATGCAGCAGCTTGGCACTGCACTTGTGTCCTGCTCCCAGAATGCAGCATCATGGCACGGCTCTTGTGTCCTACTTGTTGTTTGAGCTCTCAGAATGCAACAGCATGGCACTGCACTTGTGTCCTGCGTGTTATATGAGCTCCCAGAATGCAGCAGCATGGCACTGCACTTCTGTCCTACTTGGTATATGAGCTCCCAGAATGTAGCAGCATGGCACTGCACTGGTGTCCTGCTTGTTATATAAGCTCCCAGAATGCAACAGCACGGCACTGCACTCATGTCCTGCTTGTTGTTTGAGCTCCCAGAATGCAGCAGCATGACACTGCACTTGTGTCCTGCTCCCAGAATGCAGCATCATGGCACCAAACTCGTGTCCTACTTGTTGTTTGAGCTCCCAGAATGCAGCAGCATGGCACCGCACTCGTGCCCTGCTTGTTGTTTGAGCTCCCAGAATGCAGCAGCATGGCACCGCACTCGTGTCCTGCATGTTATGTGAGCTTCCAGAATGCAGCAGCAAGGCACTGCACTCGTGTCCTGCTTGTTGCGTGAGCTCCCAGAATGCAGCAGCATGGCATTGCACTCGTGTTTTGCTTGTTATATGAGCTCCCATAATGCAGCAGCATGGCACTGCACTCGTGTCCTGCTCCCAGAATGCAGCAGTATGGCACTGCACTCGTGTCCTGTTCCCAGAATGCAGCAGCATGGCACTGCACTCGTGTCCTGCTCCCAGAATGCAGTAGCATGGCACTACACTCGTGTCCTGCTTGTTTGAGCTCCCAGAATGCAGCAGCTTGGCACTGCACTTGTGTTCTGCTTATTGTTTGAGCTCCCAGAGTGCAGTACCATGGCACTGCACTTTTGTCTTGCTTGTTGTGTGAGCTCCCAGAATGCATCAGCTTGGCACTGCACTTGTGTCCTGAGTGTTGTGTTAGCTCGCCAGAATGCAGCAGCATCGTCCAGCACTCGTGTCCTGCTTGTTGTGTGAGCTCCCAGAATGCAGCAGCATCCCCAAGCACTCATGTCCTGCTTGTTGATCGAGCTCCCAGAATGCAGCAGCATGGCACCGCACTGGTGTCCTGCTTGTTGTTTGAGCTCCAGAATGCAGCAGAATGGCACTGCACTCGTGTCCAGCTTGTTTTGTGAGTTCCCAGAATACAGCAGCAAGGCACTGCACTTGTGTCCTGCCTGTTGCGTGAGCTCCCAGAATGCAGCAGCATGGCACTGTACTCGTGTCCTCCTCCCAGAATGCAGTAGTATGGCACTGCACTGGTGTCCTGTTCCCAGAATGCAACAGCATGGCACTGCACTTGTGTCCTGCTCCCAGAATGCAGTAGCATAGTACTGCACTAGTGTCCCACTTGTTTGTGCTCCCAGAGGGCAGCAGCTTGGCATTGCACTTGTGTCTTGCTTGTTGTGTGAGCTCCCAGAATGCAGCAGCATGGCGCTGCACTTATGTCTTGCTTGTTTGAGCTCTCAGAATGCAGTAGCTTGGCACTGCACTTGTGTCCTGCTCCCAGAATGCAGCAGCATGTCACCGCACTAGTGTCCTGCGTGTTGTTTGAGCTCTCAGAATGCAACAGCATGGCACTGCACTTGTGTCCTGCGTGTTATATGAGCTCCCAGAATGCAGCAGCATGGCACTGCACTTCTGTCCTACATGGTATATGAGCTCCCAGAATGCAGCAGCATGGCACTGCACTGGTGTCCTGCTTGTTATATAAGCTCCCAGAATGCAACAGCACGGCACTGCACTCATGTCCTGCTTGTTGTTTGAGCTCCCAGAATGCAGCAGCATGACACTGCACTTGTGTCCTGCTCCCAGAATGCAGCATCATGGCACCAAACTCGTGTCCTACTTGTTGTTTGAGCTCCCAGAATGCAGCAGCATGGCACCACACTCGTGCCCTGCTTGTTGTGTGAGCTCCCAGAATGCAGCAGCATGGCACCGCACTCGTGTCCTGCATGTTATGTGAGCTTCCAGAATGCAGCAGCAAGGCACTGCACTCGTGTCCTGCTTGTTGCGTGAGCTCCCAGAATGCATCAGCATGGCACTGCACTCGTGTTTTGCTTGTTATATGAGCTCCCATAATGCAGCAGCATGGCACTGCACTCGTGTCCTGCTCCCAGAATGCAGCAGTATGGCACTGCACTCGTGTCCTGTTCCCAGAATGCAGCAGCATGGCACTGCACTCGTGTCCTGCTCCCAGAATGCAGTAGCATGGCTCGACACTCGTGTCCTGCTTGTTTGAGCTCCCAGAATGCAGCAGCTTGGCACTGCACTTGTGTTCTGCTTATTGTTTGAGCTCCCAGAGTGCAGTACCATGGCACTGCACTTTTGTCTTGCTTGTTGTGTGAGCTCCCAGAATGCATCAACTTGGCACTGCACTTGTGTCCTGAGTGTTGTGTTAGCTCGCCAGAATGCAGCAGCATCATCCAGCACTCGTGTCCTGCTTGTTGTGTGAGCTCCCAGAATGCAGCAGCATCCCCAAGCACTCATGTCCTGCTTGTTGATCGAGCTCCCAGAATGCAGCAGCATGGCACCGCACTGGTGTCCTGCTTGTTGTTTGAGCTCCAGAATGCAGCAGAATGGCACTGCACTCGTGTCCTGCTTGTTTTGCGAGTTCCCAGAATACAGCAGCAAGGCACTGCACTTGTGTCCTGCCTGTTGCGTGAGCTCCCAGAATGCGGCAGCATGGCACTGTACTCGTGTCCTCCTCCCTGAATGCAGTAGTATGGCACTGCACTGGTGTCCTGTTCTCAGAATGCAACAGCATGGCACTGCACTTGTGTCCTGCTCCCAGAATGCAGTAGCATAGCACTGCACTAGTGTCCCGCTTGTTTGTGCTCCCAGAATGCAGCAGAATGGCACTGCACTCGTGTCCTGCTTGTTTTGTGAGTTCCCAGAATACAGCAGCAAGGCACTGCACTTGTATCCTGCCTGTTGCGTGAGCTCCCAGAATGCAGCAGCATGGCACTGTACTCGTGTCCTCCTCCCAGAATGCAGTAGTATGGCACTGCACTGGTGTCCTGTTCCCAGAATGCAACAGCATGGCACTGCACTTGTGTCCTGCTCCCAGAATGCAGTAGCATAGCACTGCACTAGTGTCCCGCTTGTTTGTGCTCCCAGAATGCAGCAGCATGGCATTGCACTTGTGTCTTGTTTGTTGTGTGAGCTCCCAGAATGCAGCAGCATGGCGCTGCACTTATGTCTTGCTTGTTTGAGCTCCCAGAATGCAGTAGCTTGGCACTGCACTTGTGTCCTGCTCCCAGAATGCAGCAGCATGTCACTGCACTAGTGTCCTGCGTGTTGTGTGAGCTCCCAGAATGCAGCAGCATTGCCCAGCACTTGTGTCCTGCTTGTTGTTTGAGCTCCAAGAATGCAGTAGCATCGCCCAGCACTCGCGTCCTGCTTGTTTTTGAGCTCTAGAATGCAGCAGAATGGCACTGCACTTGTGTCCTGCTTGTTGCGTGAGCTCCTAGAATGCAGCATCATGGCACTGCACTTGTGTCCTGTTTGTTATATGAGCTCCCAGAATGCAGCAGCATGGCACTGCACTCGAGTCCTGCTTGTTTGAGCTCTCAGAATGCAGCAGCTTGGCACTGCACTTGTGTCCTGCTTGTTGTTTGAGCTCCCAGAATGCAGCAGCATTGCAGTGCACTCGTGTCCTGCTTGTTGCGTGAGCTCCCAGAATGCAGCAGCATCACCCAGCACTCGTGTCCTGCTTGGTCTATGAGCTCACAGAATGCAGCAGCATGGCACTGCACTTGTGTCCTCCTTCCAGAATGCAACAGCATGGCACTGCACTCGTGTCCTGCATGTTTGAGCTCCCAGAATGCAGCAGCTTGGCACTGCACTTGTGTCCTGCTCCGAGAATGCAGCATCATGGCACTGCACACGTGTCCTGCTTGGTGTTTGAGCTCTCAGAATGCAGCAGCATGGCTCCGCACTCGTGTCCTGCTTGTTATTTGAGCTACCAGAATGCAGCAGCATGGCAATGTACTTGTGTCCTGTTTGTTGTTTGAGCTCCCAGAATGCAGCATCATGGAACTGAGCTGGTGTCCTGCTTGTTGTTTGAGCTCTCAGAATGCAGCAGCATGGCTCCGCACTCGTGTCCTGCTTGTTATATGAGCTCTGAGAAGGCAGCAGCATGGCACCGCACTCGTGTACTGCTTGTTATATGAGCTCCCAAAATGCAGCAGCATGTCACCGCACTCGTGTCCTGCTTGTTGTTTGAGCTATCAGAATGCAGCAGCATGGCTCCGCACTCGTGTCCTGCTTGTTATGTGAGCTCCCAGAATGCAACAGCATGGCAGTGCACTCGTTTCCTGCTTGTTGCGTGTGCTGCCAGAATGCAGCAGCATTGCACTGCACTCGTGTCCTGCTCCCAGAATGCAGCAGTATGGCACTGCACTCGTGTCCTGTTCCCAGAATGCAGCAGCATGGCACTGCGCTCGTGTCCTGCTCCCCCAGAATGCAGTAGCATGGCACTGCACTTGTGTCCTGCTTGTTTAAGCTCACAGAATGCAGCAGCTTGGCACTGCACTTGTGTCCTGCTTGTTGTTTGAGCTCCCAGAATGCAGCAGCATGGCACTGCACTTGTGTCTTGCTTGTTGTGTGAGCTCCCAGTATGCATCAGCTTGGCATTGCACTCGTGTCCTGCGTGTTGTGTTAGCTCCCAGAATGCAGCAGCATCGTCCAGCACTCGTGTCCTGCTTGTTGTTTGAGCTCCCAGAATACAGCAGCAGGTCACCGCACTCGTGTCCTGCTTGTTGTACGAGCTCCCAGAATGCAGCAGCATGGCACCACACTCGTGTCCTGCTTGTTTTTGAGCTCCAGAATGCAGCAGCATGGCACTGCACTTGTGTCCTGCTCCTATAATGCAGCAGCATGGCACTGCAGTCGTGTCCCAGAATGCAGCAGCATGGCACTGCACTTGTGTCCTATCCCCAGAATGCAGCAGCATGGCACTGCACTCCTACTCTACTTGTTGTCTAAGCTCCCAGAATGCAGCAACATGACACTGCACTCATGTCCTGTTCCCAGAATGCAGCAGCATGGCACTGCAGTCGTGTCCTATCTCCAGAATGCAGTAGCATGGCATTGCACTGCTGTCCTACTTGTTGTCTAAGCTCCCAGAATGCAGCAGCATGGCACTGCACTCGCGTCCTGCTTGTTTGAGTTCCCAGAATGCAGCAGCTTGGCACTGCACTTGTGTCCTGCTTGTTGTTTGAGCTCCTAGAATGCAGCAGCATGGCACTGCACTCGTGTCTTGCTTATTGTGTGAGCTCCCAGAATGCATCTGCATGGCACTGCACTCGTGTCCTGCTCCCATAATGCAGCAGCATGGCACTGCACTTGTGTCCTGTTCCCAGAATGCAGCAGCATGGCACTGCTCTCATGTCCTCCTCCCAGAATGCAGCAGCTTGGCACTGCTCTCGTGTCCTCCTCCCAGAATGCAGCAGCTTGGCACTGCACTTGTGTCCTGCTTGTTGTTTGAGCTCCCAGAATGCAGCAGCATGGCACTGCACTCGTGTCCTGTTTCCAGAATGCAGTAGCTTGTCACTGCACTTGTATCCTCCTCCCAGAATGCAGCAGCTTGGCACTTCTCTCATGTCGTGTTTGTTATATGAGCTCCCAGAATGCATCAGCATGGCACCGCACTCGTGTCTTGCTTGTTAAATGAGCTCCCAGAATGCAGCAGCATGGCACCGCACTTGTGTCTTGTTTGTTATATGAGCTCCCAGAATGCAGCAGCATGGCACCGCACTCGTGTCCTGCTTGTTGTTTGAGCTCCCAGAATGCAGCAGCATGGCACCACACTTGTGTTGTTTGAGCTCACAGAATGCAGCAGCATGGCACTGCACTCGTGTCCTGCTCCCATAATGCAGCAGCATGGCACTGCACTCGTGTCCTGCTCCCATAATGCAGCAGCATGGCACTGCACTCGTGTCCTGTTCCCAGAATGCAGCAGCATGGCACTGCTCTTGTGTCCTCCTCCCAGAATGCAGGAGCTTGGCACTGCACTCGTGTCCTGCTTGTTGTTTGAGCTCCCAGAATGCAGCAGCATGGCACTGCACTCATGTCCTGCTTGTTGTTTGAGCTCCCAGAATGCAGCAGCATGGCACTCCACTCGTGTCATGCTCGTTGTTTGAGATCCCAGAATGCACCAGCATGGCACTGCACTCATGTCCTGTTTCCAGAATGCAGTAGCATGTCACTGCACTCGTGTCCTCCTCCCAGAATGCAGCAGCTTGGCACTGCCCTCGTGTCGTGTTTGTTATATGAGCTCCCAGAATGCATCAGCATGGCACCGCACTCATGTCTTGTTTGTTATATGAGCCCCCTGAATGCGGCAGCATGGCACTGCACTCGTGTCTTGTTTGTTATATGAGCCCCCTGAATGCGGCAGCATGGCACCGCACTCATGTCCTGCTTGTTGTTTGAGCTCCCAGAATGCAGCAGCATGGCAGTGCACTGGTGTCCTACTTGGTATATGAGCTCCCAGAATGCAGCAGCATGGCACTGCACTCGTGTCCTGCTTGTTGTTTGAGCTCCCAGAATGCAGCAGCATGGCACTGCACTCATGTCCTGCTTGTTGTTTGAGCTCCCAGAATGCAGCAGCATGGCACTGCACTCCTGTCCTGCTTGTTGTTTTAGCTCCCAGAATGCAGTGCATGTGAGTGAATACAGATTTGTTCTGTTGGTGTTTGGTGGCCTCCTCTGTTTCTCCTCTTGGTTTGCACTTCTGTGTTTTACTGGTTCTTGAACCCTTTCCTCACAGTGATCAGAAATTCATATCCTCCCTTGCTGCCTGTTCCAGGGGCCTCCAGGCCTCTGTGGTATATTAGTGTCACTGCTCCTAATTTCCATCCTAGTTGGAGTAAGTGATCAGTAGCGACCTGAAACCAGGGACGCGCCATGTTTCTGCCCGCACTGAACACCGGCGCTCATTAGTAGGGAAAGAGTCTTCAACCTGTTGGCGTGTTTTCCCGCCAAATGGTCATTAATCTGGCAGCTGCTTTAAGCACTGGGCACGGCAGGGCGCGCTTCACAGGAGAGCTGTAGACCGCTGACGGGAGAGTGCTGGTGCAGGCCGCTTCTGACGAGAGAGTGTGGGAGAGCGCCGCTGTTGCAAGCTGCTTCTGACTACAGAGTGTTGGAGAGCACCCCGTTGTAGGTGGCTTCTGATGGGAGAGCGGCCCTTCTGGCAGGAGAGTGTGGGAGAGCGCCCCTGTTGTATGCCGCTTCTGATGGGAGAGTGTGGGAGAGCGCCCCTGTTGTAAACTGCTTCTGACGGGAGAGTGTGGGAGAGCGCTACTGTTGTAGGTGGCTTCTGACGGGAGAGTGTGGGAGACCGCCCCTGTTGTAAACCGCTTCTGACGGGAGAGTGTGGGAGAGCGCCCCTGTTGTAGGTGGCTTCTGACGGGAGAGTGTGGGAGAGCGCAACTGTTGATTACCTCTTCTGACAGGAGAGTGTGGGAGAGCGCAACTGTTGTATATCGCTTCTGACAGGAGAGTGTGGGAGAGCACCCCTGTTGTAGGTGGCTTCTGATGGGAGAGTGTGGGAGAGCGCCCCTGTTGTATACCACTTCTGATGGGAGAGTGTGGGAGAGCGCCCCTGTTGCAGGCTGCTTCTGAGAGTGTGGGAGAGCGCCCCTGTTGTATGCCGCTTCTGACGGGAGAGTGTGAGAGAGCGCCCCTGTTGTAGGTGGCTTCAGACGGGAGAGTGTGGGAGAGCACCCCTGTTGTAGGTGGCTTCTGGCAGGAGAGTGTGGGAGAACGCTACTGTTGTAGGTGGCTTCTGACAGGAGAGTGTGGGAGACCGCCCCTGTTGTAAACCGCTTCTGATGGGAGAGTGTGGGAGAGCGCCCCTGTTGTAGGTGGCTTCTGACGGGAGAGTGTGGGAGAGCGCAACTGTTGATTACCTCTTCTGTCAGGAGAGTGTGGGAGAGCGCAACTGTTGTATACCGCTTCTGACAGGAGAGTGTGGGAGAGCACCCCTGTTGTAGGTGGCTTCTGATGGGAGAGTGTGGGAGAGCGCCCCTGTTGTATACCGCTTCTGATGGGAGAGTGTGGGAGAGCGCTCCTGTTGCAGGCTGCTTCTGAGAGTGTGGGAGAGCGCCCCTGTTGTATGCCGCTTCTGACGGGAGAGTGTGGGAGAGCGCTACTGTTGTAGGTGGCTTCTGACAGGAGAGTGTGGGAGACTGCCCCTGTTGTAAACCGCTTCTGACGGGAGAGTGTGGGAGAGCGCCCCTGTTGTAGGTGGCTTCTGACGGGAGAGTGTGGGAGAGCGCAAGTGTTGATTACCGCTTCTGACAGGAGAGTGTGGGAGAGCACCCCTGTTGTAGGTGGCTTCTGATGGGAGAGTGTGGGAGAGCGCCCCTGTTGTATACCGCTTCTGATGGGAGAGTGTGGGAGAGCGCCCCTTTTGCAGGCTGCTTCTGAGAGTGTGGAAGAGCGCCCCTGTTGTATGCCGCTTCTGACGGGAGAGTGTGAGAGAGCGCCCCTGTTGTAGGTGGCTTTAGACGGGAGAGTGTGGGAGAGCGCCCCTGTTGCAGGTGGCTTCTGATGGGAGAGTGACCCTGTTGTAAACCGCTTCTGACAGGAGAGTGTGGGAGAGCGCCCCTGTTGTATAGCGCTTCTGACGGGAGAGTGTGGGAGAGCACCCCTGTTGTAGGTGGCTTCAAACGGGAGAGTGTGGGAGAGCGCCCCTGTTGCAGGTGGCTTCTGATGGGAGAGTGCCCCTGTTGTAAACCGCTTCTGATGGGAGAGTGTGGGAGAGCGCCCCTGTTGTATACCGCTTCTGACAGGAGAGTGTGGGAGAGCGCCCCTGTTTCAGGCTGCTTCTGAGAGTGTGGGAGAGCGCCCCTGTTGTATACTGCTTCTGATGGGAGAGTGTGAGAGAGCGCCCCTGTTGTAGGTGTCTTCTGATGGGAGAGTGCCCCTGTTGTATACCGATTCTGGCAGGAGAGTGTGGGAGTGCGCCGCTGTTGTATACCGCTTCTGGCAGGAGAGTGTGGGAGAGCGCCCCATTGTATACCTCAGCAGTGGGGGTGTACCCGTAGTAGTGCCTCATTCTACCTGATATGGCGCTGTTAAACTTGCGCCTGTGTGTGTGCTTGACCAGACTGGTCTGGTGCAGAATGTATCATTGTGCACCGGACGTTGTGCTTCATTTCCAGGGAGGTACACAATTTGCTTCTCTTTGTGTTTCAGACCTGAAGTGTCTGGTGCAACGCATATCAACCTGCACCTGACGCTGTGCCTGGATTGCCAGGGCATGACCCTGATCAGCGTGTACCTGTCGGGGTGCCTCATCCCATCAAGAGGCTCCTCTGTGTTATTCCCCATGCATTGGTTGTTCCCCTTTTGACCCTCATTGTGGCGGACCAACTGTCCTCTCCACACCTGGCCCCTCCAGAAGACATCTTGGCAGCACGTAGTAGCGAGAGAGATTGACGGGGTTGAAGGAACGCTTCTGAGACAGTCAGAAATGGGTCAAGAGACAGCGTGACTCCATAGTACTTTGAGACCTTTGGTTGAACCTCCAGAGTGGCTGCTGAGCTCCTCTTGTTCATGTTTACTTCCTAATTAAAACTTGCTACATATCTCCACCTGCTTCCAGAGAGCCCAGACTAAGTGTGATTTTGACTGCGTGCGGCGTAGTATCCGGAAGGACGGGCTGGTTATCTTCCATCCGGGGTATAGGGCAATCGGAGTGAACTACAGGGTGGAGGGAGGCCGGGACCACAGAGTCTGCAGGGGGCTATCCAGGGATCTGCTGGGTCCCAGTAGCACCACATTAGGGTTCTGAGTGTGTACGTGTGCGTGTGAGAGTGTTCCGTATGGACTGGGCTGACGAGAGAGTGTGGGAGAGTGCACCAGTTGCAGGCTGCTTCTGATGAGAGAGTGTACCTGTTGCTGGCCGCTTCTGATACGAACAATGACCCATTACGTTCTGGTCACTTATGTGATTCTCTCAACCGTGAAACTTCACTGCTGTGTATGAGGGCAGTGATTGGGAGTGAGTGAGATTCCAATGAGCGAAAACATATTGAATTGTACGAGGGCAGAGATGGACACTGAGCTAGTTCAATGAGGTGTTGGAGGCCAGTGACCAGGCATATGTGAGACTCCATTGAAGTGCACGAGGCCAGTGATGAGAATAAGTGAGACTCCACTGAAGTGCACGTGGCCAGTGATGAGAATATGTGAGACTCTGCTGAAGTACACGAGGCCAGTGATGAGAATGTGTGAGACTCCACTGAAGCCTAAGATGTCATTAATGAGAATGTGTGAGACTCTGCTGAAGTGCACGTGGCCAGTGATGAGAATGTGTGAGACTCCACTGAAGTGCACGAGGCCAGTAATGAGAATGTGTGAGACTCCACTGAAGTGTATGAGGCGAGTTACCGGGAATGATTGAGACTCCATTGAAGTCTACGAGGCCAGTAATGAGAATGTGTGAGACTCTACTGAAGTGTACGAGGCCAGTGATGAGAATGTGTGAGACTCCACTGAAGTGCATGAAGCGAGTTACCGGGAATGAGTGAGACTCCATTGAAGTCTACGAGGCCAGTAATGAGAATGTGTGAGACTCTACTGAAGTGTACGAGGCCAGGGATGAGAATGTGTGAAACTCCACTGAAGTGCACGAGGCCAGTGATTGGGAATGAGAGAGACTCCATTGAAGTGTACGAGGCCATAGATGATAAAATGTGAGACCCCACTGAAGGGCATGAGGCCAGTGACCGGGAATGAGTGAGACTCCATTGATGTCTATGAGGCCAGTAATGAGAATGTGTGAGACTCCACTGAAGTGCACGAGGCCAGAGATGATAAAGTGTGAGAGTCCACTGAAGTGTATGAGGCCAGTGACTGGGAATGAGTGAGACTCCATTGAAGTCTATGAGGCCAGTAATGGGAATGTGTGAGACTCCACTGACGTGCACGAGGCCAGGGATGATGAAGTGTGAGACGCCACTGAAGTGCATGAGGCCAGTGACTGGGAATGAGTGAGACTCCATTGAAGTCTACGAGGCCAGTAATGAGAATGTTCGAGATTCCACAAGTGTACGAGGCCAGTGATCGGGAATGAGTGAGACTCTGTTGAAGTGCACGAGGCCAGAAATGAGAATGTGTGAGACCCCACTGAAGTGCAAGAGGCCAACGATGAGAATGTTTGAGACTCCATTGAAGTGCACGAGGCCAGAGATGAGAATGTTTGAGACTCCATTGAAGTGCACGAGGCCAGAGATGAGAATGTTTGAGACTCCATTGAAGTCTATGAGGCCAGAGATGATAAAGTGTGAGACTCCACTGAAGTGCATGAGGCCAGTGACTGGGAATGAGTGAGACTCCATTGAAGTCTACGAGGCCAGTAATGAGAATGTTCGAGATTCCACAAGTGTACGAGGCCAGTGATCGGGAATGAGTGAGACTCTGTTGAAGTGCACGAGGCCAGAAATGAGAATGTGTGAGACCCCACTGAAGTGCAAGAGGCCAACGATGAGAATGTTTGAGACTCCATTGAAGTGCACGAGGCCAGAGATGAGAATGTTTGAGACTCCATTGAAGTGCACGAGGCCAGAGATGAGAATGTTTGAGACTCCATTGAAGTCTATGAGACCAGTAATGAGAATGTGTGAGACTCCATTGAAGTGTATAAGGCAGTGAAAAGGGAAAGCAAGCTCTCTGCAGCGAGGAGCCTCTGGTGCAGGGAGGTGGGGGCAGGAGGTCACCCCTTGCATGCCTGGATGAATAGGTTGAGCGGGGGTGTCCCCTCAGGTGCGCTCATCCTTCCCAGCATGCGTAGCGCGCAGGGGTTTATGGCGCATACAGACGCTCTGAGTCATCAATATGGGAAGTGAGGCATTGTGGGTAATTGTCTGCCGGGTCAGTGGCACAGATCCCAGGCTCACCTTGGGATCTCCTTAGCACTCCATCTTGGACGGAGCGTGTCAGCAGAGCCGCCCTGGAGGAGTCTTCAATCTGGAGTAATGGCGGCTCAGACAGGGGTAGGAGGGCTCTGGGGGCCGCCCACTAATTGATGAAGCGCCAGAGGGGGCGCCGGAGCGCCTGCAGCCAGGAGATAGGGAGAGGGGTGAGGTGAAACGGGGACAGAGGCTGCGAGAGAGAGGGGCAGTGAAGATGTGACGATGGGACAGGAGAGGCAGGCTGATGGGGTCATGTGGCCGAGATGGTGCTGGTGCTACATTCAGGTAATGAAGGAGGTGGAGGAGTAAGGGGCATGTTAAGGTAGAGGAGAGTGGAGACACCCAGAAGAAGTGGTGGGCAAGGTATGACCTGGGGGCACCCTCACATTGAGGTTGCCCTTTTCGTTGGTGCCTGCCTAAGCTCAGTTCTTGTCTCTACACCACTGCTTTGGGAAACAGTTCTCCTCGTTGAGTTCTCTTACCATCTCTGGACAGGGCTCCGGGAGATGTGTTCTCCTCGTTGAGTTCTCTTACAATCTCTGTGCAGAGTTCTGGGAGACAGTTCTCCTCGTTGAGTTCTCTTTCCATCTCTGGACAGGGCTCCGGGAGATGTGTTCTCCTCGTTGAGTTCTCTTACAATCTCTGTGCAGAGTTCTGGGAGACAGTTCTCCTCGTTGAGTTCTCTTACCATCTCTGGACAGGGCTCTGGGAGATGTATTCTCTGGTTGAGTTCTCTTACCCCCTCTTAGTGCAGGGCTCTGGGAGAGGTGTTCTCTCTTTGAGGTCTCTTACCATCTCCGTGTAGAGTTCTGGGAGACAAATTTGCTCCTTGAGTTCTCTTGCCATCTCTATACAGGGCTCTGGGAGACGTGCTCTCCATGTTGAGTTTTCTTACTATCTCCATGCAGGGTTCTGGGAGACATGTTCTCTCTTTGAGGTCTCTTGCCATTTCTGTGCAGAGTTCTGGAAGACAGGTTCTCCTTGTTGAGTTCTCTTACCACCTCTGTACAGGGCTCTGAGAGACGTGCTCCCCATGTTGAGTTGTGGGAGACGTATTCTCTTGTTGAGTTCTCTTACCATCTCTGTGCAAAGTTCTGGGAGACAGTTCTTCTCACTGAGTTCTCTTACCATCTCTGTGCAGAGATCTGGGAGACAGATTCTCTTCATTGAGTTCTCTAACCATCTTGGTGCCGAGTTGTGGGAGACATGTTCTCTCATTGAGTTCTCTTATCATCTCCATGCAGAGTTCTGGGAGATGAGTTCTCCTTGTTGAGTTCTCCTACTATCTCTGTGCAGAGTTTTGTGAGGCAGGTTCTCCTTGTTTAGTTCTCTTGCCATTTCTGTGCAGAGTTCTGGAAGACAGATTCTCCTCGTTGGGTTCTCTAACCATCTTGGTGTCGAGTTGTGGGAGACATGTTCTTCTCATTGAGTTCTCTTATCATTTATGTGCAGAGTTCTGGGAGACGGGCTCTCCTTGTTGAGCACTCTTTCCATCTTGGTGCCGAGTTGTGGACGACAGGTTCTCCTTGATGAGTTTTCTTACCACGTGTGTGCTGAGCTCTGGTAGATGTGGTCTCCCAATTGAGCTCTCTTACCATCTCTTTGTAGAGCTCTGAGAGACATGTTCTCCTCGTTGAGTTCTCTTACTATCTCTGTGCAGAGCTCGGGGAGACATGTTCTTTTCATTGAGTTCTCTTGCCATCACGGAGCAGAGGTCTGGGAGGTGGTTTATCTCGCTGAGTTCTCTTACCATCTCCATGCAAAGCTCTGGGGGAAGTGTTCTCTTACCATATCTGTGCAGAGTTTCTGGGAGACGTATTTACTTGTTGAGTTCTCTAACCATCTTCATGTAGAGCTCTGGGAGAAGTGTTCTTCTCATTGAGTTCTCTTGCCATCTCTGAGTAGAGCTCTGGGAGAAGAGTTCTCCTGTGGAGTTCTCCTTACCATGTCTGTGCAGACCTTGGGAGATGTGTTCTCTTCATTGAGTTCTCTTTCAACTCCATGCAAAGCTTTGGGAGAAGTGTTCTCTTACCATCTCTGTGCAGAGTTTCTGGGAGACGTATTCTCTCGATGAGTTCTCTAATCATCTTCGTGTAGAGTTCTGGGAGACGTGTTGTCTCATTGAGTTCCCTTACCATCTCTGTGCAGAGTTTCTGGGAGACGTATTCAACTCGTTGAGTTCTCTAACTATCTTTGTGTAGAGTTCTGGGAGAAGTGTTCTCTCATTGCCCTTGCAGACATCTCTTGCATTTCCAGGAACTGCCGTCACAATAGTCCCTGAAATGCATTATAAGTTTGATAGACTGATCAATTAAAATGACCGAGTCACACACCAAACGTACAACTTTTTTTTATTTTCAAAAAGAAAAACCTGAAACTGTATTTTATTTTTTTTTATAAATAAAAAACACAATGATCCTCTTACCATGGGAGTAAAAAAATTTCTGTGGCGTGATGGTTATGCAAAAGGTTTTCACTGCCCCTTACCTGCATGTTTTTTTCATGGCAGTAATGGGCAGTGAAAACTGCCCATATGTCTGCCCAGTTTAAAGATTGAGGGTCAAAGCTTTGAAGGCCCTTACTCCATGTGGCCGTCGGAGGTGTATGGAGCCGGCAGAGATGGAGTAATCTCAACTATCTGTACATAGAAGGTCCGCTCGACTCCAAGGCAGATAGACCTTCAGGGTGGTGGAAAGGATACTCCATCCCGTTGCGATAAAGTACCCTTTCTGCATCATTTTAATCAGGTCCTTAGTCCTTTAAGTCCCAATCCGGCACTGGAGTACACTTCTAAGGACCCCCGAGGACCTCAGGGGATGCACTTATAGACTCACTGGTGTCAGGCAGAGGCAGTCAGCGGCGGCTCTTTCGCTATGGTGAAGGAGCTTTGCCCCCCAGTAGTGTTAAAAAAAACCAAAAATAAAATGATACTAAACTCTGGTTCATTATCATTCTATATTGTTCACAGGCCGAGTCTTTGGGGCGGGGCTAGGGAAATGATAGGAACTAAGGAAGTGACGGGCACTGCTATCAGTGTGCAAGATTCTTTGACCGTCCGTTTCAGGCCGGCCAAACAATCATGCGCACTGAGGCTTCCTCCAACCCAGCTGCATTGCAGTGTTGGAGATAGCAATGTACAGGCTCCCAGTATCCCTGGGAGTGCAAATCCTCGATGCTCAGGCCAATCCCGAAGCTGCTGTTATGGTGAGAGCAGCCTCAGGATTGGCCGCATGGGAAACTGGGAGCCTGTGCCTGCAGTGGAGCCACAAGAGGAGGATAAGACCGGCGATGCAGCGGGCTGCAGGTAAGTTCTGTCTTTTTTGTCCTTTTTAGGGCTCGCGCCCTGCGTTGCACAGCGAAGCAGTGCTCGCACAGGCGAGAGTCCTTTTGTCCGGGGTTCCGAAATGGCCCCTGGAATTGTACACGCTTGTGCGTGTGTTTTTAGTGTTGTCTTCTTTTATTGGCCTTTGAGTGCGTGAGTTTTTTTAACAGAGCACGCAATAGGCCAAAGGCGGGCGCATTGCTCCGCCCACGGCCTATTGGTGTCTGTTACGCGCACCAAAGCCCATGTGGTTTCAATTATCGTGCACAGACAGGGGCGCGATAATTGTAACCATATGGCTGGCTGTGGCGCGCGCGCGCGCGCACCACTCGCCAACGTGTTTTTTTTTTTTTTTACAATAGCGATCGCTTTTGCGATCACTTACAGTGCCGCTTGTTTGTCTTACCAAGGATTTCAGAATGAACCCTTGCTTCACTGAGGAGTCAGGTGTGTGTCTGTGTCTTCTCCGTGGTTCCCTTAGAGCACGGGTACTCATAGTACGGGCCGCCAGCGGCCTGGCAAGCCTTCCTTGGCGGCCCGCGGACCTTGCTGGCAACATACCTCTGTTTTTTTATATCGCCGGTTGCAGCAGTGCGGAGCTATGGGGGCCGGGTGATTCTTTTAAAAACCCTTCACTTGTTAATAAGGCTTTGTTGTATTTCACCTCTTCTTAGCGCCCCTGCATCTCCACTGTGATTGAGTTGAGATGCAGGGGCGCTAAGAAGAGGTGAAATTCAACAAAGCCTCATTAACAAGTGAAAGGTCTTTAAAAGGCCTGTGAAGTACTTGGGTGAGGTGGCTGTGTGTGTTCCAGGGAAGCTGTCTCAGCGGGGGGTGAGGTGACAGGGACAGCAGGATAAGGTGAGGGGGGGCAGCAGCTAGTGAGAGCAGGGGGTGAGTTTACAGCGGAAGGAAGACAGAGTGCGACAGAGGGAGAGAGAGGGAGAGGGGGAAGACAGAGAGCGGGAGACAGAGAGGGAGAGACAGAGAGAGAGGGAGACAGACAAGGAGACAGAGGGAGAGGAAGGGAGAGGGAGGGAGACAGAGGGAGAGGGAGGGAGACAGAGAGAGGGAGGGAAACAGAGAAAGGGAGAGAGAGAGAGAGAAAGGGAGACAGAGAGAAAGGGAGACAGAGGGATAGAGAGAATAAAAGAGAGGGAGAGAGAGAGAGATAGAGAGAGAGGGAGACAGAGAGAGGGAGAGTGATAGAGAGAGAGAGAGTGATAGAGGGAGGGAGGGAGGGAGGGAGACAGAGCGAGAGAGATAGATAGATAGATAGATAGATAGATAGATAGATAGATAGATAGATAGATAGATAGATAGATAGATAGATAGAGATAGATAGATAGATAGATAGATAGATAGATAGATAGATAGATAGATAGATAGATAGATAGATAGATAGATAGATAGAGATGTGTGAATGCCGGGTCTGGTGGCTCAGTGGACGAAGGCGTCCGCTGCAGGGGCCTGTGTTCAACCTCATGGTCACAGGATTTTTTTTTGCTCTAGCCCCGCCCCTTCCTCCATTGACCCCGCCCCCACCGGTGCGGCCCTCGGCCACAAACCACACTGTAAATTTGGTCCCCGAGAGAAAGTTTGTGAGTACCCATACCTTAGAGTAACCGCCACATGGGTTTAAAGCCTACTTACTGGTCTCCCCGGCATCAGCAATTCAGAGGGAAGGCGCACAAGAAGCGCAACAAGCGGCTAATGCTGCATCTAGAAGTCCTGAAAACGCAAAGTATCTTCTTTTAGCGCCATTTCATGATTGCTCAGTGACTCCCATTTCTGCCATTGTTTGCCTCGCTGTTCGCCCTTACCCGAAGCCGCCACCTCTGTGCTTGCGAGCCGCGGCACAAATGCAATCAGAAGCATCTGGGATGCTAGGCTGAGTTCTTGAATCCACATGTGGCGTCGTTTCCAGTGTGGGCGAAAGGGGCGTGGGAGGCACTGCACCAGCAAAGATAAATAGTGGGGGGTGTAAAAGAGATGGCCCACTGGCAACCAAAATGATGGATGTTTTTGAAACAGAGCGTGCTACCAAAAGGAGGCTAAAAAATCCATGCATTAAGCGGAAGAAAAGGCCGGCAAATGAACGAGAAATTCTTTAAGAGACTGTAATGAGTTATTGTTAATGATTGGATTGTGATGTGACTTTGTTTACTCTGTACTCGTGTTGGTTTTATTATAACTTGCAAAGAGACTCTTAAAGACCATGATCTGTAGGAAATATTTCTTGGAAGAGAAAGTCCTAATTTATAGGTTCTAATACATGATTGGTTGGAGAGTGAGTGATAAATAATTTAAGAAAATATTTTCTGAGAACTTTCTATGGCTAGTGGTGACACAACAACTGTTATCCTCTGAGTATGTCACGATACCACTGCACGCTTGAGAGGTGCCTGTTTGTGAGTACCTCTGGATTGCTCTGTAGCATTTTGATACTATTGATCATGGGAGCAGATCTGAACAGATTTAGGTAATGCAGTGTGGTGATGGGCCAGCTAAGATCTCTCACTCTTTAACCCCTTCGATGTGCGCGTGACGGAGTGGTTCCATCATGCGGGCCGGTCGCGCTGTTCGGATGACGGAACCACTCCGTCACGGCCCCGCCCGCGCACGAACCCTTCAGCACGGCGCGGTAATCCGCGCCGCGCTGAAGGGGTTAAAGGCAGTGCTACATACCCCAGCCAGGCTGATTGCCCGAGCTAGCGCCGGATTCACTCCTCTTTGAAGCCAGGTTAAAGTTTAAAATGGTTAGTCGGGCACGTAATGTGGTTTGTCCGAAACCCACAGCATGGTCAACAGATGAGGTAAAAATTTCAACAGGGGGTGGAGAACAAGTAGTGGTTGTTTTTCAGGACTGGATATTTCGAGATTTAAATTATCTAAAACTAGTGGCCAGCTTCTGTGAAAAGAAATGTGTGTTTTATGTGTTTTTGCCAATGGACGTGTTCCCTGATCATTTCCCCAGCTAAAAGGGAAACCACTTATCTTCTGTTTTTTGTTTTTGTTATAGTTTTCAAATTGTGGAGGGTCTAGCAACATTTTCGTTATATATATATATGTTGTGATCAAGGCCGCATGTCTGGCGGCCGAAACGCGTCATTTGGACACTTGATGCTTGAATAAATCATCATTTAACTCTCAACTTTGCCTTTGGAGTCTGTTTCCTGGTGTTGCGCCTTTCTTTGGATGGTGGTACCCCTGGGATCCTGCTGTGGAATATATATATATATATCTCGTTGGTATTTGTTTTTTACGCAACTTTTTTCTTGTGTTCCCCTTATTATTGGATTCTACAGCACAACGATGGCTTTACAGTGATGTTCTGCTTTAAGCCGCGCAGCAGATGTAGTTGTTGCAAACAGTAGCTGAATGATCAACAGCTTGATCCCACCTGAGTCAGCAAGAATAAATATGGAGACCAAATAGGATCTCTGTCGAGCAAAACAGGCAAACAGATAATCGACTTGTGGGTGATACTGAAGGTCCGTTTGTTGATCACATTCTATATTCGTTTCTCCGTAACCATAATGTAAACACACATTCTGGCAAGGATATGCACAGTGAAGTCATGACATTGCCAAAAAAACTGGTTTTGTTAGTTTGTGGTAGATTATCACCTTCCCACAGCGGTTGCATGTTTTTATAAATAGTGTATTCGGTGACTCAGCAACAATGCTTATGCACCCTGGATTACCCAGAATATGAATTGGACATTGTCCAAGTGGCTCCTGTCTGGCAACTTTTTACAAACTATTAGGTTAACTAAGTAGGTTGATTACCTGGTGGAGAAACTCAGTGTTGTGCCAGCGCCAGACTGGAATCCCTGCGAGGCCCGCTTTGCTTTTCTTCTGAGTACTGAGACCTAGATCTATAAAGCGCATTAACTACTCCTAAAGCCTTTTCCCACATTGGCATTCTGGAGAACCTTTCATAAGAAGGCCTAGTTTAACAAATCAAATACATTAGCAATGTCCAGGGCATATATCACTAATAGTATCTCGCAGGCCACTGGAAGGTCAGTTGAGCCTAAATGAATAGGGGTTGCTAATGCAGGCATCGCCGTGGCATGAAGTCTTTCTGAACCTCGAACAGTGTTGCCCACTCTTTTATGTGCAACACAGAAGAACCTGGGGTTTCTAGTCTTCTAATCCCCTGCCCTTAGGCAATCAACTGGGAAGCTATTTTGGTAGTGGTCAAAGAACCTGAATGTCTACGGGGAGCCCTTTCAGCCATTAAAGAAAACAAGTGCAGACGTTTTTGGCAGGTCTCCTGTCCAAAGATGCAGCCAGTCGAGCAGCATTGTCCACCCTCTGTAGGGGGCGCCCTGAATTAAGTGTCACTGGGATTGAATGTAACGAAACAACATTGTAGTGCTATGGAGCAAAATGGTCCTGTTGGCCCACCACATCCACTAGAGCATAACAAACAAGCATTTGCAATGCAATAGGTCTCGCATTATTAAAGTTTGAGCTATTGGTGTTGCATTATTTAGCAATGCCAATAGCTCAAACTTTAATAATGCGAGACCTATTGCATTGCAAATGCTTGTTTGTTGTTGTTGTGTCTTCCTCCCAACCCCAGTCTCCACCCCAACCCCCGCCTCTCTCCTCTCCTCCGATACCGGATGCTACTGCAAAGGCTAACAGCAGTGTCCAGTCCAGCTGCCACTGGTCAGCTGGGTCCTTCCAGGAAAATACCTCTTGCAGCTTGTTGTCTTCCTGACGCCGCACTGGAGATCAGCCATCTGACCCTTGGAGGTCAGGTCTGTGTCCTGGGTACAAAAGGGACCAGGTCCAGGTCTTTAGGGCACCTCTGGGATCATAGACAACAGGTAGAGTTCTCTTCAGAGCTTCTGCAGGTCCAGAATGTGGTCTGGATTGTGTGCCTGGAGCTGCCACATTTATACCTAACACTAGATATTGGGTAGGAATGACTACTGGGCATGCCATAATCAATGGACTAAAAGTTCCACTGGCCAACCCTTTGGGCCTTTTCAAGATGGTGAAGGTCTTCTGCAAACTAAATGTGGTCTCTTAGAGTAGTGGGTGTGAGTGGGGAGTGTACTATGGTAATCCTACTGCCCTTCCACATCTAAGAATCCACAACAACCCCATGGACAGAAGTCTGTAGGACAAATGCAGAACCCTTAGGCAACCAGACAGTAAATACACAAGAACTGTCTTGGCATCGGGTCCTCTCCCCTTTTAAGTGTGCCCCAAGTATTTTAGGTGAACTCAGCAGACTTATTAATTATGCAAAATGGCACATAATAACTGTAAGTAAATGCCCTTCTTGCATGGTCACCCCCACTTGTGCCCCACATTTGTGCTAGATTTTATGGATGGTGTATGGACTCTGAACACTGGAGGGCTGCCATACCCTGCCCAGTGATGTGCTCTGACCCCTAAATATACGTAGGATTGTCTGGTTCCTGATTGGCATATTATTAATATTTTTAGGACATTTACAGTGCATGGCCCCCCAAAGGGCAGAAAATAAAGCACCTAAAGAAGGTAAAAAAAAAAGCCAGGTCTTCAGTTTCTTATGAAAGATCTCAAGGGAACTGGCAATTCAAACTCCAGGGAGAGGCCAAGTCCAGAACTTTGGGCCTTCTTGCCTATCCTGTATATAACTTGTACATCCCTAGTGTGTGGCACCCAATGTGTTCAGGGCTGTAAGTTAAATGTCACCAGTGAACTGCAGCACCTGTTGTGTCACCACTAAAGTGACAATGCAAAGCACGTCCTCAAGTCTGACCCTACAAGCTGAGTGTGCAGTTTTAAAACTGCACATGTTGCCAGGTCAAAACCTTCCATTTTGATACATATAAGTCACCTCTAAGGTCGGCCCAACATGTCCATAGGGCAGGGTGCATGGTATTTAAAGAGTAGGACATGTGTGCTCGTGTTTACACGTTCTCGCAGTGTAAAATCTCTAAAGATTCTTTTGACTGTGGTAAAGCTGACGCGCCCATAGAAATGCTGTGGTTGCTTTACAACACCTTTAATTAGGGCTTCTGGTTTTATGTCATTCACGTTTTTAACATTTATGTCTATATTCATCCATATTCATTTTTTGGCCATCTTATTTGTATTTATCCATGTTTATTTTGAGTTTTGAGAATAAATGTAGTGTCAAATGGTATATTTCTTCATTTGTTTAACTCTTACACGTACACTCATGTAGATGCCTGTCGCTTTTCAGCACGTGAAGGAGCCACATATAACCAAACACTACACCCACAGGTACATATTAGCATTATACTACAAATATATGTTAACATACACCTGTATTTAAGAATATCTCACTCTGTTTTTAACTCCCTGTGCTGTCTATCTGTTCAGCCTTTGCCTGGAGTTCATGGAAGACAGCTGGGACAGTCTCTCACAAGAAGCACAGTGTTCCGTATGTTTCGACTTTAAAAAAATAAATAGAGACAGGAAACACGTTGTTTCCTGTCTGTACTTTTCTGTAGAAATCAGTAAAAACAGAAAACTGAGAGCTTACTTATGATTCATAACTTCAGTTTGGGAATAGCTAGAACTGTGACTCAAACAAATAATTAAAAACCCAATGTAATGGTGAGGTATGATTACTTTTTTTGAACATGCACTTTCAGAAAGTTGCCATTTTCTGGTTTTAAAGCCTCTAGTGGCCCTGTCAGAGATAATCCCCAACTGTTATCTCGAAGCCTGCTGGGAGGGGCATATTGCTGTCCGGAAAGGGAACAAAAGGGCATTGGCTGGGAGGTGAGTCCTCCTCCTGACAGGCTGGCTTTGGGGAGGTGCCCATCAACTGTACGAGCTTTAAAGAGGCAATCCCTGTCACGGGCAGATGCTACTCGTATCTCGGTCTGCCCCTGCCATTGTCTAGGTAGCCAGAGTGGCACCAATCCCAGGTTGGGAGGACCTATCCCAGAATTGGTTTTGCACAGTGAATTCCTCATTTCCTTAGCGCACTTCTGGGGTGTGCCCAGTACTCTGATCAAGGGTAGAAAGATTCTGCCATGTTATGCTTTGGCAAAGCAGAGCACTGTGGGATTGCTTAGAAGCAACCAATGCCAAACTGGGTAGGGATGTCCAAGTGAACTTTTTCCCTATTGGTCAGTGAGTCACCCTCACCCATAAGCTAGTGTCAGGCTTATAGGTTGTGCCCCTGGATATCTTCTTACGATCACTGCTGGACCTGAGGAAGACAGACAGACTGCATCCGCTGAACCTTTAGTCTTTAGAAAGAGCACTGCACCTACCTGTCGAGAGAAACCCGATGGGCTGGGCCTGCTCCCATTTGAACCCAGGACAGAAGGGTGGGCTCTAAACGCTAGTAGCCAAGCCTTCTGTCAGGCTACAGGGGCACAAAAGCTTCAAGAAGCCCACCTCCCTGAAGAGCCCAACTGATCAGTTCTAACTGGACTTGCCCTGGACCCTGCTGGTGGCTTCCCCTGGAGTGAGTCCAGACCAGCGAGTGGTCCTGGAGCCATTGGATAAGTGTCAGAGTGTACTTATCCTGCCTAACCCTAAAAGCTGGGACTTAAAATAATTCCAAGGATTCTTGCTGATAGATCAAGAGGCTACCACCAACTGGCAATTGACCTGTCGCCGACCTTGCAACACCAGTTGGATTCAACTTGGTTTGTTATCCTGAAAGAACTTTGACTTATAAAAACTTTCCAAATCCAAAGGTAGAAATCTTCATCGGCAATAGGCACTGAAATTATGCAGCCAGCGAGGGACCTTCCCTCATCATAAAGTTTGAATTTCTTCTCTTAGACCTTTCCCTCCAAAGGTCAACTGCTTCACAGGGACTTTGTCTGAGAACTTATCATGGCTACAGCCTGCTGCCTTTCCCCACTGAGGATTGTCGACTTCTAAAAACGTTTTTAAGTCAGAAGGACAAACCTGTCACCGGTCTGAATCTGGTCTCTTATTCAATATGCGTTCCATCGCAGTAACAAAAAGAACACTGATGGACAGACTGTTGAACAATGTCATGCATTCACCCCAGTACAGTGATCTGGGCCTAAACCCATTGTTTTTTCGCTCCCATTGCCGTTCCAGTTTAGACCCAGCCATTTGCAAATCAGTCTTGACCCTGCTCCCTTTGGGAACCGTCCAGCCCGAACTACCAGTCCAAGTTTTCCCTGGACAAAAAAGGCATCCTAGGACGGGTTTCAGGGTTTCACCCCTCATCAACCAAGATAGTTTGACTCCAGTGGCATGTAAAGCACGGGACCCACGTCTGGGCATACTCATCCCGCTCGGGTGGCAAATGCAAAAAGAACAATGATGGACATGGGCTGGCATAGTGAGCAAAACAACGATGGATTTAACCCAGATCTATTGACTGGGGGCAAATGTTTGATTTGCTCTGCATTCTGTCCTTCATCTATGTGTCTTTTGCTTTCTCGCTCTAAGTGCGCCAGGTATGCCCAGACATGGGTTCCGGGTTCACTGTGCCACTAGATTTAAGCAAGCCTGGCTGATGAGGGTTGATGCCCCAAAACTGGTTTCAGGATGCTTTTTCCGGTCCAGGGAGGACCTGGCTTGGCAGTTTGGGCTGGACTGTTCTCATGAGGCACAGGGTCAAGACTGATTTGAATATGGCCAGGTCCAAACTGGGGAGGCATGGTGAGCAAAAGAATGATGGATTTAACTCAGATCTATTGACCGGGGGCACATGTTTGCCTTAACTTTTGACTTATCCTGCTCTTGCATGACCAGATACCCACTGTTAGCTATCTCCAGTTCCCTTCATCTGAGTTTTGTTATTTTGATGTCTCTCTGCTCATTAACATTCACTTTTTTTATAAATTGGATTGACATGTATATTGTGTTGTGTTTTCAGCTTTTTAACTGTTTTGGTGCTGATAACTTCTTCACACATTCCAATAAGTTAACCCTGTCTACTCCGTGCTACAGCTACCAAGGGTTGAGCAGAGGTTTAAAGCATAAAGACATAACTGGCACTAGTAAGGAATAGAGCCATTATTACTTAAAGAGGGCTGCCACCCACTTACAATAGTAACCCACTTTCTCACCATTGTGCAAAATGCAGATTCCTCTTTTAGTATTTAACACAAAATGTGTCCTCCTGTTAATGTTTGCTGCGCGGACGATAAAAACAACACAAAAGCACAAGTGCTGCAAACAGCTGTTCACGTTCTGGTTGTTTGTGTTGTTTCTGTGCTATAACTTTCTGCGCATGGCGATGTAATTACAAAATGTGGTGTAATCATGGCAGAATTTCATATATGAAACAGAACACAAAATTCCCATAATTATTAGGCCTGGGCGAAAATTTCGTTCCGTTCACAGAAATTGCGATAATTTGACATTTTTGCGTTCCGCGGAAAGTGCGAAAATGTCAAAATTTCCGCATTCCGCAGCTTAGCGATAATTTGGTTCTTGCTCGCGCTGTAAAATAATACATTCTCGCGCGCGCGCGATCGCCTTACCTGAATCCCTGCGTTCGCCGACAAGTTTTCTTGATCCAGTCGCGTTCTCCATGAGATGTTGTATTGTTTTTAGCCATTTGCGCTGTCTCACGACAGTTCGCGCCCGCAGTGATGTCATGTGTCGCGCGATCACGTCTTTCTTCTCGCGATCATGCACCGCGAGACAACTGAAAACAAGATGGCCGCGCCCGCGAGCAACCACATGGGTAAGTTGGCGAGCCGCAACCATGCAGAAAATCTTGCGAACATGCGGGAAAAAAACTTCTGCATCTTCGCGATATTTCCGCGTGCTTGCGATAATTTTTAACATTTTCGCGATCGTTTGGAAAGTGGATTCCGCAAATTCCGCCCACCCCTAATAATTATGCTAGTCACATCGCTAGCATTTATTTTCCGCCTGGGCAGCCCCCTCAGTCCAGGAGGTTATCATTATTTTAAGAGGCCAAAGTTAGGGCCAGAAACGCGTCTGTGTAGATATAGGTGTGTGTTTACATCATCCGTCTTCACTGTCAGCGGCCATACGAGGGTCCTTATGTCAACATCAGAAATGGTAAAGCTGGTTAGCGCCAACCTCTCGTCACCAAGGAGCTATGTACCTGTTGGTTTTGTACAATGTTTCTTTTGTACATCTTACTGGCACAACTCAAACTAAATCTACAAAAGTAAAGGGGTGGGTAGGGGAAGGGAGAGGCGGCGGTGAGACTACCTCAGAAGGGTGAGGTGCGTGGTGCAGAGAGAGGAACGTGGCGCGAACAAGGGACAACAAGGCGAAGACCCTAGGCGGCGGGAGGGCCTGGAAGCGGGTGTTAAGGCGCTTATGATCCACCCGAGGAAGGGGATAATGTCAGAAGGAAGTGTGGAGAGGGTGGAGGGGGTGAAGGGAATGGGGCTTATGGTCCACCCAGGAAGAGGATAATGTCAGAAGGAATTGCTGCGGTGGGGAGAGACGGGGGTGGAGAGAGGGGCTTATGGTACCTGAGAGAGGGGGTAATGTCAGAAGGAAGTGTTGCGGGTGGAGAGAGACGGGGTCGGAGAGAGGGGCTAATGTCAGAAGGAAGTGCTGCGGTGGGGAGAGACGTGGGTGGAGAGAGGGGCTTATGGTACCCCAGAGAGGGGTTAATGTCAGAAGGAAGTGCTGCAGGTGCAGAGAGACAGGGGTGGAGAGAGGGTCAGGCGGTCTCACCCGCAGCCGGTTCCAGCAGGCGGAGATGCGCTGCGTGTGTTGTGTGTGACGGCCGCAGCTGGCTGAGAGATGTTTACTGCTATGTATGTGTATGTGGGGAGGGGGACTGCCCCACAGCACCTGAGGCCCATACACAAGTTATTCATCGCGGATGCACGACGTGCAGCAAGGAGGGGGTCCCCCGCTCCCACGCCAATGTTCTCCCACTGTTGCCTCTGTGCACAGCCCCCTCTATTCCGGGGCCGCATCCCATATACCCATGCTCCTGCCCCACCTCATGTGCCCCCTCCCCATACCCCCTGGGACAGTGGTCAGTCACTCACGCTGGTGTCCCCACCGCCGCTTGGGTCCTGCCCCACCCCATGTGCTCAAAGGTGAACATGGGGGGCACAGGTAGCTGTGTGCATCCCCAGAGAGACGGCCCGCTCCGGACAGTGTGCGGACACGCTCATACATACACACACACTTACACACAAGCATCGTCAGACACACTGCCCCCTCTTCCCGGCAGTGGTCATACACTCATGCTGGTGCCCCCACCTCCGCTTGGGTCCTGCCCCACCCTGTGTAGTCACGGTGGACACGGGCGCAGGGAGCTGTGTGCGCTCTCAGACAGACGGCCATCTCCGGACAGTGTGCGTAAACACACGCACACGCTCTTCAGACGCACGGCCTTCCTTCCACCTCCGCGTGCCCGGCCATGGAAGGGAGACACACAACAATCAAAGCACACATGCAACAGGCAACGCACAAACAAAACACCCCACGCACCTGACCCCCTCCTGTGTTCACTCCCTCGTGCTGGATGTGAGTGCAAGCCTGCCTGGGCACTGTCCACGGTGCTGAAGGGCGGAGCCGGGAGGAGTTGAAGGCTCTTCCTTTACTCCTGTCCACGAGGGGGGAGCATACGCATAGCTGCTCCCGACGCGGACCCCCACCGCGCAGAAAGGCACAGGAGAGGAAATGTGCATCCTTGCACCTGAGGGACAGTGAGGGTAGTGGTTAGACACACTTGCGCGTGCGCACACTACACACAGACATGCACACAGACCAAATACATCCCAGGACCCAAATTAATTTTCGGGAATCCACCCGTTGGTTAGGTCCACCCACCATAGTGTCAGAAGTATCTACTGTGCTCCCACTCATAAACAGTATGACGTCTGGACTATACCCGGCCACCTTATGCTAGAATGAGTGATGCACATACTCTTTCATTATTTTTAAAATTATGTGGAAATGATAAACACTCTTCTGTTTGCCCTCTTCAAAAATAGAAAGGCAGCGCCACCGTGTGGCAGGCTGTCATAATCAAGTTTCGGTGTTTAGAAATATGTGCTTGTACTGAGTACCCTCAAACGCCGGTGCATATTAAGCACTGCGCAGAATAATCCCCCATCCAAAAATCACGCGGGCCGTGTGTCCCACCTGCTGAAAGACTGACGTTCCAATTGAGATGCGAGCTCGTCATCGCGAGAAACTTAGTAAATAGTTATTATAGAAAATCTCCAAATAGTCCGGCAGGTGATGGGCAGATGTATTTTATGACCCAACAGGGGAGATTCACTCTATTATCTCTCCCAGCATCACGGACTCTCTAAATGATACGCACTTAACAGCGTGCACTTAATGGCGTTACGCCGATCATTCCACAAAACAAATTAAAAAATAAACCCCTGCCTGAAATATACGATCCGAGACGACGCTTCTCTAAAATACCTGTCAACTGCCGTTCACACCTCGCTTCTGCCACCCACGGCTGCTTGCCTCGCTGTGAGCTCTTACCACACGTGCACGGTCCTCTAAAAAGCGCTCTGATCCAGTGCCGGGGCTTCTAGTCACTGTGAGCTCTTACCACACGTGCACGGACCTCTAAAAAGCGCTCTGCTTCAGCGCCCAGGGCTTCTAGTCACTGTGAGCTCTTACCACACGTGCACGGTCCTCTAAAAAGCGCTCTGCTCCAGTGCCGGGGCTTCTAGTCACTGTGAGCTCTTACCACACGTGCACGGTTCTCTAAAAAGCGCTCTGCTCCAGTGCCGGGGCTTCTAGTCACTGTGAGCTCTTACCACACGTGCACGGTCCTCTAAAAAGCGCTCTGCTCCAGTGCCCGGGGCTTCTAGGAAACACGTGCTTTCATTTTGTACTTTAAAAAAAATATTCGTGTGATGGGTCATGTTTTATTTCTTTTTGGCGTACACAGGCATTCTGTTTTACACGGCAGCATGTTTACTTTTTATTATTTTTGCACTTGTAATGTCTATTGCGTATGTTTGCAAATAAAACAAACTGCAGGCGAGCCAAAGCCAGACCTGTGGGCTTTGGCAGCCCCCTGGCATAACACAGTTGTAGCGGCTGAATGATAGTCACATAGGAGGGCAGAACTGTGACCACGCGCGCCCCAGCCAAGCACAGCCAGCAGACTCGTCTCTTCAAGCCCGCCCATAGCGCTTTAGAGCCTAGTCACGAGTAAGAGGCGCTACGTGAGTGCTTCAAGGCGGTACAATACAACAATAGCACATGGTGAGAAAGCGCTATTGTGCTTGAGCCCACGAACTGATTGCGCTAAAGCGGAGTGTATCACAATGACAAACGCGGAGTTTCATGATGAATGAGGCGCTATTAGTTATACCATATATTATTAATGAGTTTCCATGATTATGGTAATTATGAGCGGATCAGACGCAGGATCGCAGAAGCCTGCGAGTGCAGGAGCTCAAGGGCTCGAGCTGGATCCATACCATTACAATGATGATGAACGCCCTTCAGGGCCCACTGGAAAGCTTCAGGGGGACAGTGCAAGCGGCACAGAGATGGGCACAGACACACACCGCCAACGGTGCTGAGATGCCGAGCTCTTCGAAAGATTCTCATTCGGCAACTCCTTTCAGCTTTGCCAGGGAAGGGAACTGGGTCCATGGAGATGAAGTGACCGGCTCAGGATCACACAATTAGTCCGAGTGGGGAAGCTGGAATTCAGCCGCTGTTCAACAGTTCATGTGTATGACAGTGACTACAAAGCCGCACTGGTGCGTATAGTTTGTGCACAGAACACGTCTAGGTATGTATTTAGGTTGCCACAATCTGAAATATAAGAGCGGCGTGAGGAAGTTGCAGTAGCCAGGGGGCAATCTAGTTGTGTCCACTGCCAAGGGAATTCTGTAGAAAAAATGGCAAATTCTATGCTTATCCTGAACACTAGAACGAGGAGCGGGTCAGTCTATTTAAGGTACTCAAGCAGCCATCTTGAGAAGGGTGTGGGCGCAACCACACCCAGAAAAACAGCTGGTCAGTGGACTAGTCATATGTCTTGAGTCAGGCCATAGGGGGTATTGACGCTAGAATGAAAGGCTGGTCTGTGGATTTGTCATATGTCGTGACTCCGGCCATAGGGCGTATTGACGCTAGAATGAAGGGCTGGTCTGTGGATTTGTTATATGTCGTGAGTCAGGCCGCCGGTGGGATTGACACTAGAATGAAGGGCTGGTCTGTGGATTTGTTATATGTCGTGACTCCGGCCATAGGGGGTATTGACGCACTAATGAAAGGCTGGTCTGTGGATTTGTTATATGTCGTGAGTCAGGCGGTAGGTGGGATTGATACTAGAATGAAGGGCTGGTCTGTGGATTTATTATATGTCTTGAGTGAGGCGGGAGGTGGGATTGTTACTAGAATGAAGGGCTGGTCTGTGGATTTGTTATATGTCGTGAGTCAGGCCGCCGGTGGGATTGACACTAGAATGAAGGGCTGGTCTGTGGATTTGTTATATGTCGTGACTCCGGCCATAGGGGGTATTGACGCTAGAATGAAAGACTGGTCTGTGGATTTGTTATATGTCGTGACTCCGGCCATAGGGGGTATTGACGCTCTAATGAAAGGCTGGTCTGTGGATTTGTTATATGTCGTGTGTCAGGCAGTAGGTGGAATTTATACTAGAATGAAGGGCTGGTCTGTGGATTTGTTATATGTCATGAGTCAGGCGGTAGGTGAGATTGATACTAGAATGAAGGGCTGGTCTGTGGATTTATTATATGTCTTGAGTGAGGCGGGAGGTGGGATTGATACTAGAATGAAGGGCTGGTCTGTGGATTTGGTAAATGTCGTTAGTCAGGCCATAGGGGATATTGACGCTCTAATGAAAGGCTGGTCTGTGGATTTGTTATATGTCATGAGTCAGGCGGTAGGTGGGATTGATACTAGAATGAAGGGCTGGTCTGTGGATTTATTATATGTCTTGAGTGAGGCGGGAGGTGGGATTGATACTAGAATGAAGGGCTGGGCTGTGGATTTGTTATATGTTGTAAGTCAGGCGGTCGGTGGGATTGATACTAGAATGAAGGGCTGGTCTGTGGATTTATTATATGTCTTGAGTGAGGCGGTAGGTGGAATTGATACCATAATGAAGGGCTGGTCTGTGGATTTGTTATATGTCGTGAGTCAGGCAGTAGGTGGGATTGATCCTAGAATGAAGGGCTGGTCTGTGGATTTATTATATGTCTTGAGTGAGGCGGTAGGTGGGATTGTTACTAGAATGAAGGGCTGGTCTGTGGATTTGTTATATGTTGTGAGTCAGGCAGTAGGTGGGATTGATACTAGAATGAAGGGCTGGGCTGTGGATTTGTTATATGTTGTAAGTCAGGCGGTAGGTGGGATTGTTACTAGAATGAAGGGCTGGTCTGTGGATTTGTTATATGTTGTAAGTCAGGCGGTAGGTGGGATTGTTACTAGAAGGAAGGGCTGGTCTGTGGATTTGTTATATGTCGTGAGTCAGGCCGCCGGTGGGATTGACACTAGAATGGCAGGCTTTTATAGGGACCGGTGATAAACTCTGAGCCGCCTTGAAGTGGGCGGCTACGTTAAGGGTCTGACCAGTGGTTGGTGGGGTGACGGAGCAGTTGTGGCAGGAGACAGGAGTCCATCTTTAAGAGCACTAGATTGCTAAACAAAGTCTTGGCAGTGAGGTGGTCATCAGTGTCAGTAGTGGTCGAAGGGATTTCAGCTGCTGGGAAAGGGAAGATAGAGTCCGTGGAAGGACATAGCGTGGGCAGTGGTCGAGACTAAGTGGATGTTGTAAAAAGAGCATCAGTCTGTGCATGTTCACCCAGAAGAAGGGCGCAGAGAGGAGGCTGGTCAAACATGCTGGGAGGCTATCATCATTCATGGAGGGGGGGAGAAGGCGTGGGAGTAGTTTCAGAGGTGGAAAGAAATTAACTGACTGGATTCTTCTGCCTCAAGAGGCAGTGTGAGGCAGAGCCTTGGGGTACACACGCTGCTCCCGACATGTTATGTGTGTTAGGAGTTTGAAAGTGCTTGTTTGTGGATTTGGAGCCCTTTGAGCTCTTTGAGGGGTGGGTAATATGAGCGTGAGCGTGCGGTAGGAGGTTGAGGGTGTGTCTGGCCACTGGATTGTGTATGATCTGGAGTCTCTGGTCAGTTTTTCATTGGTTCCAGCACACTGTGCATTGCCATAGTCCAGTTTGCTGGTGATGAAGGCTTGGGTGACAATTTGTGTGTGTTGGTGGGAAGATATTTGTGAGTAGATGAAAACAGGGCATGGAGACTGTATTTCATTGGATGGTCATAGGGAGTTGACCGTCGATAACTATTCCGAGGTTCTATGCATGGGTTGAGGGGATGGATTTGGGTCAGAGTTCGGCCGGCCACCAGGTAGAGTCCCAGAGCGAGGTGTCTTTGCCGAAGCTGACAACTTCCGTCTTTTCTTTGTTGAGCTTGTGGTAGTTGGCTTTCATCCATCTAGTGACTTCAGTCATGCAGGAGGAGGAATCGATCCGGGTGTTTTGTGTCTTGTCACAGAGGAAGGGTATGATCTGGGTGTTGTCAGCATAGGATATGATATTGAGTCCGTGGGCACAGGTGATGCTGGTGAGTGGGGTCATGTCGGCACCGCACAGACTGGGGCTGAGTGAGGATCGTTGTAGAACTCCACAGAGGACGTTGGCAGCATCGAAGTGAAGGGGGTCAGGCTGACCGGCTGGGTGCAGCTTGTCAGGAAGGAGCGAATCCATGGCAGTGCGGTACGTTGGATGCCGGCTTCATGCTTTTGTTGGATAAGGTTGGGAGACTGGATTGAAGGCTCCGAAAAGATCCAGTAGGGTGAGGGCCGCAGTGTCACCACTGTCCATGATCATCCGGGTATCATCCGTGATGGCGATGAGGGTGGTCTCTATGCTGTGGTTGGGCCTGGGTTTGTATTGAGTGGCATCAAGGAGGTGGTCGTCAGTGAGGTGGGTGGGTAGGGATTTGTGCATCATTTCTCCCAAGACTTTTGCCGGGTAGGGAAGGAGGGAGATAGGCCGGTAGTTGGCTATCGTCTTCGGGTCTGCTGAGGGGTTCTTGAGGAGGGAGATAGGCCGGTAGTTGGCTATCGTCTTCGGGTCTGCTGAGGGGTTCTTGAGGAGGGAGATAGGCCGGTAGTTGGCTATCGTCTTCGGGTCTGCTGAGGGGTTCTTGAGGAGGGAGATAGGCCGGTAGTTGGCTATCGTCTTCGGGTCTGCTGAGGGGTTCTTGAGGAGGGAGATAGGCCGGTAGTTGGCTATCGTCTTCGGGTCTGCTGAGGGGTTCTTGAGGAGGGAGATAGGCCGGTAGTTGGCTATCGTCTTCGGGTCTGCTGAGGGGTTCTTGAGGAGGGAGATAGGCCGGTAGTTGGCTATCGTCTTCGGGTCTGCTGAGGGGTTCTTGAGGAGGGAGATAGGCCGGTAGTTGGCTATCGTCTTCGGGTCTGCTGAGGGGTTCTTGAGGAGGGAGATAGGCCGGTAGTTGGCTATCGTCTTCGGGTCTGCTGAGGGGTTCTTGAGGAGGGAGATAGGCCGGTAGTTGGCTATCGTCTTCGGGTCTGCTGAGGGGTTCTTGAGGAGGGAGATAGGCCGGTAGTTGGCTATCGTCTTCGGGTCTGCTGAGGGGTTCTTGAGGAGGGAGATAGGCCGGTAGTTGGCTATCGTCTTCGGGTCTGCTGAGGGGTTCTTGAGGAGGGAGATAGGCCGGTAGTTGGCTATCGTCTTCGGGTCTGCTGAGGGGTTCTTGAGGAGGGAGATAGGCCGGTAGTTGGCTATCGTCTTCGGGTCTGCTGAGGGGTTCTTGAGGAGGGAGATAGGCCGGTAGTTGGCTATCGTCTTCGGGTCTGCTGAGGGGTTCTTGAGGAGGGAGATAGGCCGGTAGTTGGCTATCGTCTTCGGGTCTGCTGAGGGGTTCTTGAGGAGGGAGATAGGCCGGTAGTTGGCTATCGTCTTCGGGTCTGCTGAGGGGTTCTTGAGGAGGGAGATAGGCCGGTAGTTGGCTATCGTCTTCGGGTCTGCTGAGGGGTTCTTGAGGAGGGAGATAGGCCGGTAGTTGGCTATCGTCTTCGGGTCTGCTGAGGGGTTCTTGAGGAGGGAGATAGGCCGGTAGTTGGCTATCGTCTTCGGGTCTGCTGAGGGGTTCTTGAGGAGGGAGATAGGCCGGTAGTTGGCTATCGTCTTCGGGTCTGCTGAGGGGTTCTTGAGGAGGGAGATAGGCCGGTAGTTGGCTATCGTCTTCGGGTCTGCTGAGGGGTTCTTGAGGAGGGAGATAGGCCGGTAGTTGGCTATCGTCTTCGGGTCTGCTGAGGGGTTCTTGAGGAGGGAGATAGGCCGGTAGTTGGCTATCGTCTTCGGGTCTGCTGAGGGGTTCTTGAGGAGGGAGATAGGCCGGTAGTTGGCTATCGTCTTCGGGTCTGCTGAGGGGTTCTTGAGGAGGGAGATAGGCCGGTAGTTGGCTATCGTCTTCGGGTCTGCTGAGGGGTTCTTGAGGAGGGAGATAGGCCGGTAGTTGGCTTCCGTCTTCGGGTCTGCTGAGGGGTTCTTGAGGAGGGAGATAGGCCGGTAGTTGGCTATCGTCTTCGGGTCTGCTGAGGGGTTCTTGAGGAGGGAGATAGGCCGGTAGTTGGCTATCGTCTTCGGGTCTGCTGAGGGGTTCTTGAGGAGGGAGATAGGCCGGTAGTTGGCTATCGTCTTCGGGTCTGCTGAGGGGTTCTTGAGGAGGGAGATAGGCCGGTAGTTGGCTATCGTCTTCGGGTCTGCTGAGGGGTTCTTGAGGAGGGAGATAGGCCGGTAGTTGGCTATCGTCTTCGGGTCTGCTGAGGGGTTCTTGAGGAGGGAGATAGGCCGGTAGTTGGCTATCGTCTTCGGGTCTGCTGAGGGGTTCTTGAGGAGGGAGATAGGCCGGTAGTTGGCTATCGTCTTCGGGTCTGCTGAGGGGTTCTTGAGGAGGGAGATAGGCCGGTAGTTGGCTATCGTCTTCGGGTCTGCTGAGGGGTTCTTGAGGAGGGAGATAGGCCGGTAGTTGGCTTCCGTCTTCGGGTCTGCTGAGGGGTTCTTGAGGAGGGAGATAGGCCGGTAGTTGGCTATCGTCTTCGGGTCTGCTGAGGGGTTCTTGAGGAGGGAGATAGGCCGGTAGTTGGCTATCGTCTTCGGGTCTGCTGAGGGGTTCTTGAGGAGGGAGATAGGCCGGTAGTTGGCTATCGTCTTCGGGTCTGCTGAGGGGTTCTTGAGGAGGGAGATAGGCCGGTAGTTGGCTATCGTCTTCGGGTCTGCTGAGGGGTTCTTGAGGAGGGAGATAGGCCGGTAGTTGGCTATCGTCTTCGGGTCTGCTGAGGGGTTCTTGAGGAGGGAGATAGGCCGGTAGTTGGCTATCGTCTTCGGGTCTGCTGAGGGGTTCTTGAGGAGGGAGATAGGCCGGTAGTTGGCTATCGTCTTCGGGTCTGCTGAGGGGTTCTTGAGGAGGGAGATAGGCCGGTAGTTGGCTATCGTCTTCGGGTCTGCTGAGGGGTTCTTGAGGAGGGAGATAGGCCGGTAGTTGGCTATCGTCTTCGGGTCTGCTGAGGGGTTCTTGAGGAGGGAGATAGGCCGGTAGTTGGCTATCGTCTTCGGGTCTGCTGAGGGGTTCTTGAGGAGGGAGGCGACTGTGGCATGTTCCCAGGTGCCCCGGTAGTTGACTTTGATGATTGAACACATTACATCTATTTTGACAGGTGTAGCCATGTTTACATGTTCATTCTTTGTGCACAACACAACTGTACATAGCACGTGAACTAAAGCTGCCTTCAGCATCCGTTGTTCTCCCATAAGAGGGAGACTCGGCTCGCTGCTTCCACATTAGTGGGACAGTCCCGGCGCACTGAATAATCGTCAGCATCGTGTTATCTGTGTCCTGCAGCGCTCTGCCCGGTACAGATGCTTCTCTGGTGCCCGGAGACCCCCAAGCCCTGCGCCCCCCCCCTGTCTTTTTGCTTGTTCTTCTCATGGCTCATTACCCCCTCTGCGCACAGTGCGCTCCGACGCCAGGACACCAGCTTACATTCGGAAACCTCTGGACCGTTTGTGTTACAAACAATATCTATTGTGTGCTGACGTCTGCAATTGTTCTAGAAAATGAGAGGGGGCGGTCTGTAGGAGACATATATTCCCAGAAATCCTGACCGTCTGGTAATCATTGTAAGTCCTATTTCTAAACAGTGCGGCGGTGGGGCAGCGCCCATTGGCTGAGATAGGCCCGGGCACCACTGCTCGGAAAATACATGTTTTGTGTTTTCATGCGTTTTCATGCATACCGGGTTTTATCGCACAACTTTCGGACAAAATAAAGGTAATTATACAGCTAACGTGGGGGATGTAAATTAAAATTTCCAAAACGCAGATAAAGCAAGACATAGGACTTTTAGTACAGAGCAAAAGAAATGTACAAAATCGAGTGCAAAAATAAAAATGATGTAGAGTTTACAAGTGGGAGAACCAGGAACAAGCACTGTCACAGCCATTAGTGTTGACTTTGTAGAACGGCTACTCGCAGACAAGAATACACATACAAACCACACGTGCAGACACAGATGGACCCCTGCAGTCACCCACAGAGGACACAGACCGCTCTGACACACCCCCTAGGTTCTGCTCCCTTTCCCCTCTCTCTCTCACACCCACAGCCCCCCCCCCCCCTTCGTTTAAGAGGAGACCGAGACGGTTCATTACATTTAATGTGTTAGGGAAAATTGATTGCAAGTACCACGATTGTCTGTCTGTCTGTTAAACATTATACTGAAGTGCTCTACTCAAAAATCAACAAACCTCGCCATCATATGCTGGACTCTCATAAATACATGTCTGATTTTCGCACGACATGCTGGTGCCAAAGACCGAAAAACCCCAGCACAAATTAAGCACTATATTAATAGCTGCTATGTTTTCAGGTGGACGGAATTATGTTGCCTGCTGCTGCATGCGGTGGTGTGCACCAACATTGTACAGTCAGCGTTTGCTGGCAAAAGGAATTCAGGAAACTGAAAAGCAAAATTAAAAACACTGTACTCTATCATTCAGCCACTGCTTTGGATTCAGTAGCAGCTGCTACCAGACGGGGGTAGTGAGGCATGGTTCGGCGCTCAGACGGGGAAAGGGAGCCTGTGCATGCTCCTCACCAAAATATGTAATTCAGCCTCATGGGGAACATGCAAAGTGCGCATGACTGACTGGCACAAGAGGGATGGCCAAACTGTTATGAGCACTACGGGAGTCCAAACCACTCCTCTTCCTGCTCTGGCCAGCCCCACCCGCCACTGACTGCAATAGGAAAAATAAAATGATAATAACGTTACATTATTATCAATTTCTTTTTCGGTTTGAGCAGTGGGGCGACGCTCGTCCGCCTTAGTGGAGGAGTGGCCACTGTTTGGATTGCACACAAGAAGTTCTAGCGGCGCCTGACCCCATCATGGCTACCTCGGGGCCGAGGTCTTGAACATCAAGCATTGATGATATGAGGAGACTACTTATTTTCATTATGCACTACATACAGTCCACACCCCATGCATGTTGTTTGCATTCCATATTATGTACCAATCACAGAGCTCAAACTCTTTATTCAGTCCCTACCCCTTTATTCCTACCTATGCTCTTAAGATGTCCTATCAGTAATGCTGCAACACCTTAAAGCCAAACCCACAAACGATGGTCATTATCTATACAACAGAAACAAAACATGGACACGTGTTGACCTGAAGGGGTACCAAGGTCAAGAGGTAATTAGTACTTCAATTGACACTGGACAGCGGTGACATGGAACAATGCATTGCACTGCCTGGACAGCAGCAACATGCAACAATGCATTGTGCCGCCTAGACAGCTGTGACATGCAGCAATGCATTGCACCACCTGGACAGCAGCAACATGCAGCAATGCATTGCACCGCCTGGACAGCAGCAACATGCAGCAATGCATTGTGCCGCCTAGACAGCTGTGACATGCAGCAATGCATTGCACCACCTGGACAGCAGCAACACGCAGCAATGCATTGCACCACCTGGACAGCAGCAACATGCAACAATGCAGTGCACCACCTGGACAGCAGCAACATGCAACAATGCATTGCACCACCTGGACATCGGCAACATGCAACAATGCATTGCACCGCCTGGACAGCAGCAACATGCAACAATGCATTGCACTGCCTGGACAGCAGCAACATGCAACCATGCGTTGCACCACCTGGACAGCAGCAACATGCAACAATGCATTGCACAGCCTGGACAGCGATGACATGCAACAATGCATTGCACTGCCTGGACAGCAGCAACATGCAACAATGCATTGCACCACCTGGATAGCAGCAACATGCAACAATGCATTGCACAGCCTGGACAGCGATGACATGCAACAATGCATTGCACTGCCTGGACAGCAGCAACATGCAACAATGCATTGCACCACCTGGACAGCAGCAACATGCAACAACAAATTGCACCACCTGGACAGTGGCGACATGCAACAGGGCATTACACTGCCTAGACAGTGGCGACATGCAACAATGCATTGCACCGCCTGGACATCAGTAACATGCAACAACAAATTGCACCACCTGGACGGCGGCGACATGCAACAATGCATTGCACCACCTGGACAGCAGCAACATGCAACAATGCATTGCACCAGCTGGACAGCAGCAACATGCAACAATGCATTGCACCGCCTGGACAGCAGCAACATGCAACAATGCACTGCACCGCCTGGATAGCAGCAACATGCAACAATGCATTGCCACAAACACACACTGACACAGGGCAATGCCTGGGTTAAAGCTGGGGGCCCCGTCACAGGTGCACGACCACAAAGAGGACTAGGTTTGGCCTGTCAGTCTGTCTAAAGGCACCCACTGCCACCCTCTCAGTGCCACGTGCAGCAGCCAGCAGTCTGCTGGCAGATATGCAAGCTTCAGGCAAGCCGCAACTTTTCAGGGAAAGGAAGAAAAAAAACATGTGATGGGGAAGGGAGGGACAGACGGTCCTGTATAATGTTCTCTTTAGGCCTGGAGCTAGGGGCAGGACAGAGTTTCCTACATCCGGACCAGTGGCAGAAGCAGACAGCAGAGCTTTCTCTCCATGCCGGTCAACTCACCCTCGTTTGGTGGGTGTCACCCTCTTTTCACTCATATTCATGCTCCTGACAAAATACCTACACAGACCTCAATGGGGTCAGCCTTTTTAAAAACCCAAAAATTCACCTCCCCTCACTTTAATGGGATCACCCTGTTAAACGTCTGACTTCACCCTCGTTGGAGAGTTAACTGGGTAACAGGTGTGTGTGTCAGGATATGGGGTAAAATCAGGAAGAATGGGGACAGTGACTGCAGCACCAGCACATTCTCAGGGGGGTGAAGTGTTGGGCAATGCTTTCAAGATGGCCGCAGCAGTCACTAAAGTAGGAGGCCTACACAGCCGTACAGTATAAGCAGCACGTCCCGGGGGCTTAGATGGCTAGCCAGGAGCAGGGCGTGGCACACAGGACCATATTGGCCATGGCAGAGTACAGTCAGTAAAACAGGAGATGGACGAGTCGCAGAAAGGAGAAAACAAATTGTGTTTTAGATGGAAGGACTTACACTACACGCGGATCCAGGAGATGAGGCTTGTAGTGCAACTCTTCCTCCCCTCAGTTCAGGATCTGGAAAAAGTACCAAGTCTCACTTTGATAAATATTAAAAAGAAACTTAGAAGAAAGGAAAGAAGATTAGGTCAAACATGTTTTCAAAGAGTAAGCACTGACTGGAAAATGAGTATTTGACTTGTAATAAATTGTTTTTTTGAGTTCTGAATCTCTAATTCCACACCACCTCCCTGAGCCAGCCTTGGACTGCCCAGCTGGTCAAGTGGAGATGGGTGCTTGGTTTTGGGCTCAATATGCAAGGTTAAGCCAGTGGCAAAGGGCTCAGCTTGTCAGAATCTAGGCCCAGGAACCCCTGCAGCCCACAGCCGGTGACAATGCAGCACTGGGGTTTTGCTGACATCACTCAAACTGACACACACATACCTGTTGTGCTCCTAGAATTATCTGTTCTTGGCCCAGGTTCCTTGTTGTGTTCTCACTTTGTGAGAGCACAACCTGGGCTGACATAATGACGTAAGATTGTGATGTAAGAATCAATCCTATCTAATGAAGTGGAACATGCGGTCTGTGGGTCAAGAGGGACAGGACAACCTGGGAGTGTCTACACCAGATTTATTCCTGAACGTGTACTTGGCTATGTGAAGCCAGCTTCATTACTGTCTAAGTCTGGTCATAAGGGTACCCCCAAAAACATTCTGTTGCAAACCTGCCTTTTCTGCATGGTCGTCCTAGATATTGCACCTTTTTCTGCACCCTAATTTTGCAGAACTTTTGAATTCTGTTTACTTTTACCCCTGCTAAAAACGAGTAAAGTTCCTGGGCTCCCCATTTTAACTTGGTTAGATTGGCTTATCCCCAATTGACATATTTAACTTGCCTACATGTACATAGCATATGGTTTAGAAAATGTACCCAGAGCCTCGAAATTAAATGCCACCTACGGACTATGATACCGATTGTGCCATCCGCAGAGTGGGCCTGTAAAACATGGGTTCAGGCCTACCATGTGTAGGTGCACTGCAGCATCCTACAAACCTGCTGTTAACCCTTTTCAATAACCTTGTTTCAGAGGAGGAAACCTTGCTTTTAAATAATAATAAAACACCTTTTTGCCCACAAGGTAGGGTGCCTAATGTTTAAAAGTAGAACTTGTGTGAAATTAAAGTTGGTATGTTCCTCCAGACACTAGCCCCCAAAAGCTATTTTCACTGGCAAGGATGTAGCTGAATCCAAGATGTTCAGATTATTAACTTGAATCTGGCATATTTGTCAGAAAACGGCTACAAAGTTAATTCAAAGACTATTTTTATTATTTATAAAAAATATAATTTAATGGAAAAGTCAGATTTTGAATAAATATATTGCAAAAGTAACCTTTTGAAAGTTACCTTTAACCTGCCTGAACCTCCAGTAGGCTAATTTCCATTAGTCTACTGACAGCTGGTATTCCAGTGATTGACCTTTATAGGGAGAGAAAATGGTTCCCAAAGCAGAAACTGTGGTGTGGGGGTGGGTAGGTGTTTTCCTTCCCTCTGCAAGAAGACCACTTAGGTTGGATCCAGGAACTTCATTAACTTGTGAAGGGCCTGCCCTTTCACACATAAATGTAAGATGGAATCTGGGGTCCCCCAGCAAGGCTGCCTCCAGACTAGGCATGGGCAAAATGTAAATGACACCAGCATAATTTGTGGAATTTTAGGAATTTCACATTACATTTATCACATAAATTCCTGAAATAATGATGCCCCCATCAAAGTAAAATGTTAATGCGAATGAAGCCATTTGCACTAGAAAATGTCTTTCCCCAGCTTAAATTTTAAAAATAAGAAGAATGGCGGGTTTGTTTGCCGTGAGCCAGAACTGCTGAAAAGATGGGAACAGTTACCCGAGGGACCTTTACCTCATTAGGTAGGGAGGAGTAAACCCCACCCACTAGCTAGTGAGCATTGTAAATTGTGGCACCCTCCTCATAACTCATTCTGGATCTGCACAAAATCAGAAGCGGCTGAAGCCCTTTTGCTGCACCCTGAGACGAACGCTGAAGGGCGGTACCTGCTCCGTTCTGCACCCAGGACAAAGAAGTGGACTCCAAGGGTCTGTGGGCTGACATCAGGGGTGGATGCAGGGACACATTAAGCTGAGGTACCACTTTTTCTTAGATGACCAGTTGCCTATTCATAACTGGGCCTGCACTGGCCCCCACCCAAGGCCTCTGCTGATCGAAGACCTAAAGTCCTCAGAGCCCCTCTGAAGCCTGGAAGCTGTTCTAAAGAGCAGATAAAAGGGACTTACCAGTGCAGAGATTTGGGAATTTGACAAATTCGGCCTCCCTGCAACTGGAGGGCCCAGAGCGACCACCGGAGCCAATCAGGTGTTTGACTTTATTCATGGTTTGGTAGGTCAGAGTTATGTAACACATGGCCTCAAGTTGTCTGTCTGCTCTGTGCCATGGCTACCAGGAGGGTGAGCTCAGATTAGTTTTACTATTGGGGTTCACCCTGATGGCATACATAGTGTTATTATTCCTTGCGGTGTCTCAGCTCCAGTAATAATCCACTTTCTTACACACACCACCATTTCCTCCCGCACACAGACGTACGCACACTAAGGATCTTGTCTTCACACACGTGCATAAGACACCACACAAGCCTCCAACTCAACAGGGATCAGATGCTCTGGAATTCCTCTCAACATATTCCTACTGTGGCACTCATTGGCCCCACATTCACAGCAAGGCTCTGGCACTCCGAACATGCACAGCGGGGAACGTACAACATGTTACGCCATCAACACACACAGTTCTTTAAAATCAGAAAAAAATAAAATACACCTTCTTACATACTGTTCTTTGGAATACATAAAGATGTGTACAGCACGTCGTTCATCGAGACTTTCAAAGTGCGTATTCATATGTGGAGACCTTCCAGGCCCTTACAATAAAACAAAGAACAAACGTATCAGTTCTTGCATAGTTGCACTTCCTCTGGCACCTGCTCTATGCTTCGTTTACCCCTGTGTGTTATTTTTAAGAGGTACCACGAGCAAAAGCCTTTTAAAAAGGTATCCTGCATGAAATTAGACAAGATAACCATGACATTTATTTAAAAAATTGAAACATTTGGGCTCAGCGTTCAGGAAAGAGATATATTAATGTGTTTGCTTTCCCTTTTGTGTTTTGATCGATTTTTACATTTTTAACAATGCTTTACAGATAATCAGTCGCAAAGCCAATGCATAGCACTCGCATTATAAAGACGAGACCTATTGGCTTTGCCAATGCTTGTTCTATTTCTTCCTGCCTCCTTCCTTGATTTTATGAACCTTCATTTATTTCTTGTCTCTCAATCCCTCTCGGGTTCCCTTCTCTCGGTTCCTCTTTCTTTCTCCCCATTTCACAGCCTTTCTTCTTTTGTGCCTGCAGCTCAGATTATGAAATGAGAGTAAAGGCCACAGACTTGAACATCTGCACCCATTCACGCCATATTTAAATCTCAGTCTGGTCATTTAGGCACTAAAATGGTTTCCACCCGTCATTAGTAAATGTTTTCAACAGCAGCAAAACTGTTGGGCAAAAAAAGCCTAGATATCTGGGAGGAGAAAAGGTAGGGCCAGAAACCAAGAGATGTTACTGTTCCAGCTCGCTGTACCATCGGAGATTCCACATCAATTCTGCCCGGCTCTAAATGAGGGCATTAGTTTCCAGATGTGTTTTGTCTCGTCCTTCTGTGTCCTGCTGCTGACCTGTCTTTCAACTCTAGACTAGGCCAGGCCCAGGGCATAGATCGTGGAGCCTAAAAAAAAACTCTGCAGAGTTCCGCAAGTGGCGGAGTGCAGTGCGAACTACCGTTCATGCTGGTATTTCTGCCACCCTGGTAGAAATTCTACCCGTGCAGCAGCACACGATCACCAACTTACCTTTGGCGAGCAAAAGCAGAGAAAAAACTACACTGCACTATGCGCAGCGGAGTTTTCTACACTCCGCGAGCTCTGCGGAGCACGAAGTGCAGAAAACTCAGCAAACGGAGCGGAGTTCATCGCTCATGCCTACTCCAGACTTCCTTCTGTCATACCAGGTAAACAGAAGCCTAACTTATGGGACGACCATTGAAAGGCCCAACTTCTGGGGCAGGGAATGAAAAGGGATTTTGAAACTGAAAACTCAATGTACTGAGATCCCCCTGAACACCCTGGAATTTACCCTGTCATTTTTTTAAGCAACAGCACACCTGTGTGGACTCATCCAGACATCCATCATTTAGCTACTAAATATTTAAGTATCCATATGCTCGGGGCTACTGGAATTTTGTGATTGTGCAGCTAAGGCGAATTTCACATAATTATAGATTTGCCAAATTTGCCTCATAATCCATCATCTGCCGGATAATCTGCAGATTTTAACAGGAAAAATTGCTTCTACCTCAATTGAGTTACTAAAAATGCAGTGAACCGTGTTACTGCGCAGTGGAAGGCCCTTTGGAAAGCTGGACTGCACACCTTTCTGTTGCTCATTGCTATATTTGGGTGTTGACCTGGAACTTATGTGGAGCAACCAATGCCCATGCAGTGTTACCAAGTTTAAAGATGATGAAATAATGAAGTAACACTATTACAAAATGTGCGGCATTATGCCGCACAATTTGGCCTTTCTTGACGCATAATTATTTCAACCCTGCTGCATAATTTGGCACTTTCTTGCCACATAATTCCACTGGCCCTGCTAGATATTCTATACTGTCCACAAACACTTCCTCCTGCCTGTTCTAAGCTCTCCGCATACCTGGGCCTCCACCTCAGTCCGGGGTTTGAGCCATCTTGGCCGGCTTCTTGTTCGCTACTCTAGAAAGGCCTTTATAGCCACTGCACACGGGGTGAGAAGGTGCCTGTCTGCTTTTTAATGGAAGTGTGCAGCAAGCTAGTGCCCAGGGTCCCCCCGGGAACCTCTTCTCGTTCACTCAGTGTAGCGTAGCATTAGGTTGCAAGCCCTTGGCCATGAGTAGCTTTCATCTGAGGCAGTTGGGGACCACCAGAACAGGACTTCAGTGGCCTGAGGCTGCTGCCTCTACAGGCCTTTACCCGCAGCCTCCTAGCAGCATTCATTACTCTTAGAGGCCAATTTCAGCTGCTGCATCACACCTGCAGCAGGAAACTGTATCAACTGAATAGATGGCCGAAACACCAAAGTACATCAGACCAGCCAAACCTAAGCATCCTCTGGGCATCACAAATGGATTTACTGCAGACTCCGAGTGGGTAGGAAACACATACTGTAGCTACAGAAAGCAAAAATTATTTAAACGTCAACGCCTGAGGCGGAACTCTGCTATATAAATAAATTGTCGGAAACAATTGGTATGGGCGAAGGTGGGGGTTGGAAGGTTATAATGAAGTTAGGATGACTTGCATAGTTACCACTTTATGTGGTTTTCCTTTCCCTTGCCTTATTGCCCTGAAGCAACTGTTCCAAACATTATAAAATTCCTAATATGTACAACGAAAGAAACTTTATATAAATAAAATGCTAATATATTTCCGGGAGTGCTTTTTGTGCACATTTAGATTTGCGTGGCTGAAATGGTGACATTATACCCCACAGGGTTACATATTAGAAGCGAGAAAGAACAGTGTGACACATATAGTATTTTACATATACTGTTTATCCTCTTGTGTCCCCCTTGCTCGGACTGGAACCCGTGGCCAACTGGGGTTACATATGTGTATATATATGTATGTAGATATGTATGTATCCAAATGCAGTAGAGCCAGAAGGGCGTTTGCTTTTTCCCAACTTGACAAAGAATATCTTTAAATGCACCAGTTTCAATCCAGATCGTGTAGGTAAATGGCACTCTCATGGGTACTTGAATGGCTCCATGTTATGCAAAACTCCTCCTAGGCAAACCAGATGACTGCATAGTTGCTTCTTCCATGTGAACCCCCCTCGTGTGGCTGAGATTTGTTGTCCTACGTCTAGCATAGAAGGCATGTAATAGTAAATTGAGAGAATGTACTACATATATCACCAGTACTCACCCTGCTATTCAATATATCAACATCAGTAATAAACCCAAGGCTCGTTGCCTTTTTCTGGATACGCTACTCGCGATCATGATCAGGTAATCATAACAGATGCTCATTTTTATTAAACTGGGCTTTGTTTCATCCACATTGCGCTAAACTCGGCACCATCCAAAGCCAACGGTTACAAACAGGATGCATCTGCAGTAATGAAGACACTTGTAATGAACATCTCCTGGAGCTCATCCAAACGGCGGGCTATCCCTTGTATGTCACGCCGGAACAAATTGGAAAATCCTTGCAGTTACCCAGGGACCGCTTACTTGGAACACAAATAGCGGAAACAAAAGTGACAGAATCCCATTTGTAGTCGACTAGCCGTCAGCGCCTTATAAAAATATATTACAAAAAACAAATTGCCATATTGGGTACTTCAGAACAACTACAGAAGGAGTCTCTAGACCTCAAATCATTCCGTGTCGCAGAGCCCCCACTTCACGAGTCCTTGTTGTGAGAGCTGAAATCAAACAATCTGTAACAAGTGCACGGATGCGTGGCTGCAATTCTGAAAGATGCATCACACGTGAATACCTTTTACAAGCATCGTCAGTCGCACGTTCTCCTACAGGAAGAAACTACGGCATAGGATAGCTTACATACCAATCTCCCTGTGCTATTTATATGTGAAGTTTTGTCCTGTGCCAGTGACAAAACTGTAGTTCACAATATGCAAAGCCCTAATAGAAAGGCAGTGTTAATTGTGGTAGGAAGGTATTTCATCAGGCCAAACAGAGGCCATTTCAGGTACATCTCCATACACCTAACAGTATCCACGTGTGACCTTCACAATTCAAATACCGTCTAGAACTTTCAACCGTTCCATGTGGACATTCAATGTCATACAGTGTGTTCCGTGCTACTAGAGGGAATGTGAAATGTGACATATGAACAGTACGTGACCTCCATCTTCACTGCAGGACTCACAAATGAGCAAGCATTGGTAAAAACATACTCAGTAAGAGGCAGGGACGTAACAAAGGACCCCGCAGTGCGGGGAGCCCCCGAGCTCCAGGGGGCCCCCTCAGCAAAGTATACTGGCCTGAGAGCTCCTGAATGAGCAGGAAGGGGGGCCCTCCATGTACTTTGCAAGGGGGCCCCCTCGAGTTTCACTACGCCACTGGTCAAAGGTCACTCCTTTTAACCATGCTAGTTGCTACTAGATAGTGAGATGGTCCCCAATGAACATGTCTTCAAAACAGAGCTTCTGGACTCCAAAGAAAACTTATGGATGTACCGATTAAAGCCACTGCGCCCAGATGAACTGAACACGCGTGACCACGCCACCTGATCACTACATATCTCGATAGAGCTCCGTGCTTCATTGATTCTGCATGCTTCATGAGCTGTTCTCGTAATGTTTTTTGGAAATCCAGCAGTCTCAGCCGAGCAGTCACTGAATAAAGAATTGTCTACAGCCTGTGGAAGACAGGAGTCAAAAGAAAGTGGAAATGTGCTTTTATCTTCAGTGGCTGGGTTCAGTGTCCTCCGATGAAGGGTTCTGGTGCTTGCACCGTCCTCTGATGCTCTGGGGATAGGAACTCTTTCTGAGGAAGTGCCTAAAGGCAGAATGCGGCACTGTGCCAGGTGCTGACTGGGAACCCTGCAGCAGCCCGAGGGGGTGCCCTGGGGGGCGCCGAGGGATGTGCTGTGCTCAGCCAAGCATGCTGTGAACATGAGCTGCGAAGAGGAGCCTGTTTGCAAGGTAACTGGGCAGAGGAGGCAGCCTCTGCCCAGAAGACATCCTGCTCTATACAGGTTTTAAAACATGTCAACCTATAGAGAAGCAACCTATAGAGAAGCAAGCCTAAACATGTCAACCTATAGAGAAGCAAGCCTAAACAGGTCAACCTATAGAGAAGCAACCTATAGAGAAGCAAGCCTAAACATGTCAACCTATAGAGAAGCAAGCCTAAACAGGTCAACCTATAGAGAAGCAACCTATAGAGAAGCAAGCCTAAACATGTCAACCTATAGAGAAGCAACCTATATAGAAGCAAGCCTAAACATGTCAACCTATAGAGAAGCAACCTATAGAGAAGCAAGCCTAAACATGTCAACCTATAGAGAAGCAAGCCTAAACATGTCAACCTACAGAGAAGCAACCTTTAGAGAAGCAGGCCTAAACATGTCAACCTATAGAGAAGCAACCTATAGAAAAGCAGGCCTAAACATGTCAACCTATAGAGAAGCAACCTATAGAGAAGCAAGTTCAACATGTCAACCTATAGAGAAGCAAGCCTAAACATTTCAAACTATAGAGAAGCAACCCACAGAGATGCAAGCCTAAAGGAGCTGAGGGTGACCCTGTCTCAGCAAGGGATCGACACAAAACCTATAATTCACATGCCCAGTCTGGCATCATCATCATCATATAACTTTATTTGATTTTTTGTAAAATCCTACAAGTATCCATAAAAGCTCAAGGCACAAGAGAAATACTAAACGAGACAAGAACAGAGTTAAAAAGCCTCTTCATTGGTAAAAAGAAGAGAAGAAGCGGCGTTATTTACAAACCATCTGTAGACAAGCGTCATTATATATGATGACTCTGGGAGAACCTCTAAACACAGACAGGATGGGGATAGCAGCGTCATACAAAGGACACACATCAAAATAGGTTCATATTTAGAGCTAAAAACCCCAGCCAGAAACCGGGACACATATAAACAAATCGTGAGTGTAGATAAAAGCTGTAAATATAAAAAGGCGGGCCTAACCTGTCTCAGGTCCGTGATTGACAGGAGCGGCCTAATTAATTTAAGGTGAAGGATATTAAAGCCTGGGCATTAAAGCGCCCTGAAATCTGAGGTTTCGGGACAGTGCCTGCTTCGACAAAACGATATCAGCTTTGGTAATGCCCTCAGGGCCAGTAAATATATTTATTGTCCAAGGGTCGGCAATCTTGCCTGATTAGCCTATTTAAACTTAACTCCTTCTTAACCCAAACTGAACACCAGAACAGGCGAGGGCGAATAAAACCAGTGCTATAATGAGAGAGTAACGGCACTTCTAAGCACTGCTGCAAAACATTTATTAGGAAAGTACTGGCACTTCCACGTACTACTGCCACTGCTGCAATACATTCAATGAGAGAGTACCGGCACTTCTCTCAGCACTGCGGCAATACATTCAGTGGGAGAGTACCGGCACTTCTCAGCACTGCGGCAATACATTCAATGGGAGAGTACCGGCACTTCTAAGCACTGCTGCAAAACATTTATTGGGAAAGTACTGGCACTTCCACGTACTACTGCCACTGCTGCAATACATTCAATGAGAGAGTACCCGCACTTCTCTCAGCACTGCGGCAATACATTCAGTGGGAGAGTACCGGCACTTCTCAGCACTGCGGCAATACATTCAATGGGAGAGTACCGGCACTTCTAAGCACTGCTGCAAAACATTTATTGGGAAAGTACTGGCACTTCCACGTACTACTGCCACTGCTGCAATACATTCAATGAGAGAGTACCGGCACTTCTCTCAGCACTGCGGCAATACATTCAATGGGAGAGTACCGGCACTTCTCATCACTGCGGCAATACATTCAATGGGAAAGTACTGGCACTTCCCAGTACTACTGCCACTGCTGCAATTCATTTAATGGGAGAGTACCGGCACTTCTCAGCACTGCTGCAATAGATTTAATGGGAGAGTACCGGCACTTCTCAGCACTGCGGCAATATATTCAATGGGAGAGTACCGGCACTTCTCAGCACTGCTGCAATACATTTCTTAGGAGTGTACCGGCACTTCCCAGTACTACTGCCACTGCTGCAATACATTTAATGGGAGAGTACTGGCCCTTCTCAGCACTCCTGCAATACGTTTAATAGGACACTACCTGCATTTCTAAGCAGTGCTGCAATACATTTAATGGGAGAGTACCGGAACTTCTCAGCACTGCTGCAATCCATTTAATAGGACACTACCTGCATTTCTAAGCAGTGCTGCAATACATTTAATGGGAGAGTACTGGCACTTTTCAGCACTGCTGCAATACATTTAATGGGAGAGTACCGGAACTTCTCAGCACTGCTGCAATACATTTCTTAGGAGTGTACCTGCACTTCCCAGTACTACTGCCACTGCTGAAATACATTTAATGGGAGAGTACTGGCACTTCTCAGCACCGCGGCAATACATTTAATAGGACACTACCTGCATTTCTTAGCAGTGCTGCGATACATTTAATGGGAGAGTAGAGGCACTTTTCAGCACTGCTGCAATACATTTAATGGGAGAGTAACAGCACTTCCCAGTACTACTGCCATTGCTGCAATACATTTAATGGGAGAGTACCGGCACTTCTCAGCACTGCTGCAATAGATTTAATGGGAGAGTACCAGAACATCTCAGCACAGCTGCAATACATTTCTTAGGAGTGTACCTGCACTTCCCAGTACTACTGCACTGCTGCAATACATTTAATGGGAGAGTACTGCCACTTTTCAGCATTGCTGCAACACATTCAGTGGGAGAGTACCGTAACTTCTAAGCACTGCTGCAATACAATTAATGGGAGAGTACTGGCACTTCTCAGCACTGTGGCAATACATTTAATAGGACACTACCTGCATTTCTTAGCAGTGCTGCAATACATTTAATGGGAGAGTATTGGCACTTTTCAGCATTGCTGCAATACATTTTATGTCAGAGTACCAGCACTTCTCAGCACAGCGGCAATGCATTCAATGTGACACCACCTGCATTTCTTAGCACTGCTGCAATACATTTAATGGGAGAGTTACAACACTTCCCAGTACTTCTGCCAATTCTGCAATACATTTAATGGGAGAGTAACAGCACTTCTCAGCAGCACTGCTGCAATAGTTTTAATGGGAGAGTACCAGAACTTCTCAGCACTGCGGCAATACATTTCTTAGGAGTGTACCTGCACTTCCCAGTACTACTGCCACTGCTGCAATACATTTAATGGGAGAGTAACGTCACTTTTCAGAATTGCTGTAATACATTTAATGGGAGAGTACCGGCACTTCTCAGCACTGCTACAATACATTTCTTAGGCGTGTACCTGCACTTCCCAGTACTACTGCCACTGCTGCAATACATTTAATGGGAGAGTACCGGCACTTTTCAGCATTGCTGCAATATATTTATTGGGAGAGTACCGGAACTTCTCAGCACTGCTGCAATACATTTAATGGGAGAGTACCGGCACTTTTCAGCATTGCTGCAATACATTTAATGGGAGAGTACCGGCACTTTTCAGCACTGCTGCAATACATTTAATGGGAGAGTACCTGCACTTCTCAGCACTGCCGCAATACATTTAATGGGAGAGTACCGGCACTTTTCAGCAGTGCTGCAATACATTTAATGGGAGAGTACCGGCACTTTTCAGCATTGCTGCAATACATTTAATGGGAGAGTACCGGCACTTTTCAGCACTGCTGCAATACATTTAATGGGAGAGTACCTGCACTTCTCAGCACTGCTGCAATACATTTAATGGGAGAGTACCGGCACTTTTCAGCAGTGCTGCAATACATTTAATGGGAGAGTACCGGCACTTTTCAGCATTGCTGCAATACATTTAATGGGAGAGTACCGGCACTTTTCAGCATTGCTGCAATACATTTAATGGGAGAGTACTGGCACTTCTCAGCACTGCTGTAATACATTCAATGGGAGAGTACCTGCACTTCTCAGCACTGCTGCAATACATTCAATGGGAGAGTACCTGCAGTTCTCAGCACTGCTGCAATACATTCAATGGGAGAGTACCTGCAGTTCTCAGCACTGCTGCAATACATTTAATGAGAGAGTACCTGCACTTCTCAGCACTGCTGCAATACATTTAATGGGAGAGTACCTGCACTTCTCAGCACTGCTGCAATACATTTAATGGGAGAGTACCGGCACTTTTCATCATTGCTGCAATACATTTAATAAGAGAGTACCGACACTACTCAGTAGCAAACAGGTACTGTAAGTAGTGGGTATTTGCACTTCTGTTTCCGTTTAAAGCATCGCCTCCAGTAAACATACAGTAGAGAGAGATGTGTGAACGCGGGGTGAACCGGAGCCCGGGGCGGTCCCTGGGGGGTCTGTGGGAGGGTTTATGAGTGGCCAGACTGGGACCAATGACTTCATAGTAACTCTGGGAAATGGCCATTTGTCTGTCTTTGTTCACATCGAACTGGTCTCATGTTCATTTTCTTGACATTATTGTTTTGCCTCATCTATGTACAAAAACTAGATTATAAATTGCACAAAACATAATTCAGTTACGTGAGAATTTGGAAAAAGCGCCGAGAAACCGGAGAGTGCCGTTCGGTTTCAGGAAGGAACGGGAAGCGTCGTTGGGGTCCATGAGGCCGGCCTGCGCGTGGTACCGTCAGTCTGTCCGTCCGTGCATCTGGACCGTCAAACTGACGGACGCAGGGGTACCAGACAGACGGACAGGCTGACCGCTGGATGGACTAAGAGCCCGACGGACAGGCGGACAGGACAGATGGGCCGAAGGGCGGGAGGCTGCAGGGGGCGCCGCGAAGCACCCGCTACACCAGCTCGAGGGGGAGGGGTGTCAGTGGACAGATTAACTCGGCTTTACGGCTCTTGTTAAACTTGAACTGTGACTCCAAGGTCACAAGACAGGAGCAGCAGCTGATAAACGATAGATAGGAGAGAGCGAGACCCCGGCGAGGGGTGGGGGCCGGGGGCCGGCAGAGGAACCAAGCGCGATACAGAGGGGAAGACGAAAGATGAACATCACCACCAACATGTGAGGAGAATGGAGTGAGAGCGCGAAAAAAGGCAGGAAAGAAAAATGCAAAGAGGGAAAGAGAGACGGGAGGGAAAAGACAGTAAAGAAGGTTGTCCGGAATGAAAGGAAAGAAAGAGAAGAAAATGAACTTGGAAGAACTCTTTCCTTGGAGAGACAACTCCCGGGGACCCTCCTCGAAAGGGCTGGAGTCACTCCCGCCGCTCACCCGTTCTCTCGCAGCCCCGCAGTCCAAAGTGGGGGGCATCAGCCCCGCAGTCCACAGTGGGGGGCATCAGCCCCGCAGTCCACAGTGGGGGGCATCAGCCCCGCAGTCCACAGTGGGGGGCATCAACCCGCAGTCCACAGTGGGGGGCATCAGCCCCGCAGTCCACAGTGGGGGGCATCAGCCCCGCAGTCCACAGTGGGGGGCATCAGCCCCGCAGTCCACAGTGGGGGGCATCAGCCCCGCAGTCCACAGTGGGGGCATCAGCCCCGCAGTCCCCAGTGGGGGGCATCAGCACCGCAGTCCACAGTGGGGGGCATCAGCCCCGCAGTCCGCAGTGGGGGGCATCAGCCCCGCAGTCCGCAGTGGGGGGCATCAGCCCCGCAGTCCACAGTGGGGGGCAACAGCCCCGCAGTCCGCAGTGGGGGGAGGAGGGGGTGGATTTTGTTTTTCTGGCTCCTCATTTGGTAGCTGGCTCGGGTGCTGCAGGGTGAGGCCTTCTCTCAGGCATGTCAGGGTACCAGTGTAAATACAGCATCTTCAGCGACGTGCCCGCCCGCACCCTCCCCATACTCTGAGAGTATATATTCTCCCAACACCCCCCACCCAGCAACACAGCAGCTGTTTGCCGTTCTCACACACTCCTTGCCCATCACACACCACCCAAGCTTCTCCCTCCCCTTCCTCTCTGGCCGTCCGACCGACCCCCTCCCGGACAGAGCCCTCTGGACAGTTGTGCCTTCCTGAGGTGAGAGGGGGAGGGGGGCACTCCTGGCCTGGGCCGGGTCCAGGGACCGCTGGTACCCAGGCCGGCCACGCGCTCTGTACCCTGATTGACTGCCGTCCGGCCAGAAGTCGGGGCCATTGTTAATCCGAGAGCGGAGGTACGGTCCGTACCCTGGCCCGCGTGGGAAGCACATCGTGTGCTCTAGCCCTGGCGTGCTCTGAGGACCAGTTTATCATCCAACGGGGCCCGCAGGTGGCAGGGCCCCCACTCGGGAGGATTAATGTCACAGAGGTCACAGGGGGAGTGGGTGTTGCCAACTCCACCCCTCCCCGGAAACCCTTGCAGCGTGGCCAACACACGTGCACAATGACATCTGCCCCAACCATTGGGGGCTGGCGCCATCTTGTGGCCGACCGAGAGACTGCTTGTAAAGGGGGGTGCGTGCTGCAAATACTGCCTTACTGGTACTCGATGATACCAAAGGGGATGATGGACGGAGCGTTTGAGCAAATCAAACACTCACCCCCAGTCAACTGATCTGGGTTTAATCCATCATCATTCTTTAGCTCACTCCACCACCCCAGTTCAGACATGGCCATATGCAAATCAGTCTGACCCTGTGCCTCATGGGAACAGTCCAGCCCGAACTGCCAAGCCATGTCTTCCCTGGACCGGGAACAAGCCTCCTGTGACCGGTTTCGGGTTCATAACCCTCATCAGCCAGGCTATCTTGAATCCAGTGGCAAAGTGAGCAAGGGACCCACATCTGGGCATATCCTGCCAACTTAGGGCGAACAAAGCGATACCAAAGGGGATGATGGTACTCGAAGCATGTGTTCATTCCATGCAAGCCGAGAACTAGGGACACACACCTCTGAGGAAGAGTGAGAAAAAAGATCTTCCATGACACGGAGGACAGGTTTAATCAGGAGAATATTAAAAAGTATGGGCCATTGTCCCAAGGTGCAGTTATTGGGCCTTGCGACCAGGTCTGCACCTCCACCTCCCCTCCGCCAGATGTCAGTGCCTCCTGCAGGCCATTTCCTGCACTTGCCTTCACAAGTAAACTCTCGCTCGAGAAGGAGGGAGACATAAATGAAGGGGGAAAGGAAACAACAGACAGTGATGTTATGTTATGTTACGTCACCTGTGATTTATAAAGCGCCTAATGCCGGCAGGTCTCTAAGCGCTGAGAGAGAGTAGCCATAGCCCACCCCAATGAGTGAATGTTAGCCCCCGATCAGCAGATGCGTTATGTCCAGGCCTCTGTGAAGAGGAAGGTCTTCAGTTTTTTCCTGAAGATGGCGGAAAGGGTCTTACAGCAAGTAACAGAGAAGTGAGGGGGGGAGAGGGCAGTGACCTCATGACAGGAGCGAGCATTCGCAGCAACTGAATGTTCTGTACATACATTCATCGCAGTCATAGGAGGAGTGAAATGAAACCGCTCGAGATGGGCCTAGCTAGAAAAGGTTTACAAAGAGGGCAAGGAAGGGGAGAAACAAATGGAAGTTCACAAGAGGAAAAGACACATCCGACTCCCAGGGAGAGGAACACAATACTAGTCATTGAGGAGTGGCAACACGACGCAGATTCCAAGGACTGCAACTCCACTGGAGCAGAGGTAGTGGTTGTAAGACAGAAATGAAAGTTTTAACATGACTTTGAAGGTTCTCAGGTGTGAGACTGTTACTGTCTATCAGGTCATTGCTGCTACCGAAGAGGTGAAACTGTGCTTCGAGGTGTGACACTCACGCCTAATGAGTGAGACGTGATGCATCAATAGACATTCCTCTGAGGGAGCGAGGTGGCATGTAATGTCATTACTTACACCTCACACCCGGTCATTTGCAAACCACAGGCCTTATTTCTCAGAGAGCCAATGCCAGGGAGGGGTGCATGAACCCCCGCAGCACCGGAAGCTCCGTAACTATCGGGATTTCATCAGGCTTGGCAAAATCTCCGACAACTTGTTACCTGCCTGACAGAGCCCCCAAACCTTCAGTGCAGGGAGTTCTAACAGGTCATGTCCAGACCGCCCTTAGTACCTCCGCTTCTGGTGAGTCCTAGAAAGTGAGCAGCGGAGGTGGTCAAGCACCCATTGAATACCTGGATACTAAACAGCAGCCGCTCCTCCGCTGTGGCGGAGGAGCGTCGCCCCACCTGCCAGCAGCCCGAACAGTGAAAAATAAAATGATGATAAACTTTTGTTGATTATCGTTTTCTTCTTCTCAAAGAGTCGAGGCTTGGTGGTCGGGCCAGGGTGGTGACAGGCTGGAGAGGAAGTGATGGTCACTGCCTTCACTGCGCATGAGGTGTTCGGCCGGCCGAACACACATGCGCAGGGCAGCTCTCTCCAACCCCAGCCGCGTTCCTGGCTTGGAGAGAGCAGGCACCGGCCCCCAGTCTGTGTGGGGCGCAAATCATTGGGGCTCAGGCCAATCCTGACGCTGCTTTCAGTGGCATGACTACACAACTCGTGTTTTTATTTGTACTCTACTGTTCGCTCTGTGGAGTGTGCAGTTTACTTCCAGGTGTTCAGATGTGGCACTCCCAAGTGTGTGTCTTTTTCTAGAGAATGGGCTTTATTATATGTAAGGTTTGCATTTCACTGCAGTGCGCCTCTGTTTCACTACTCTCGTCCCTATAGAATGCAGGGTGTGGCGTGCATCAATGGCCGACCTTGGCATTGTCAGCATGAAGAGTGTTCATTTCACTGCATCGCGCCTCTGTTTCACTGCTTCCATCATTATAGAATGCAGGGTGTGGCGTGTATCAGTGGCCGACCTTGGCATTGTCAGTATGAAGTGTGTGCATTTCACTGCAGCGCGCCTCTGTTTCACTGCTTCCATCATTATAGAATGCAGGGTGTGGCGTGTATCAGTGGCCGACCTTGGCATTGTCAGTATGAAGTGTGTGCATTTCACTGCAGCGCGCCTCTGTTTCACTGCTTCCATCATTATAGAATGCAGGGTGTGGCGTGTATCAGTGGCCGACCTTGTCATTGTCAGTTTGAAGTGTGTGCATTTCACTGCAGCGCGCCTCTGTTTCACTGCTTCCATCATTATAGAATGCAGGGTGTGGCGTGTATCAGTGGCCGACCTTGGCATTGTCAGTATGAAGTGTGTGCATTTCACTGCAGCGCGCCTCTGTTTCACTGCTTCCATCATTATAGAATGCAGGGTGTGGCGTGTATCAGTGGCCGACCTTGTCATTGTCAGTTTGAAGTGTGTGCATTTCACTGCAGCGCGCCTCTGTTTCACTGCTTCCATCATTATAGAATGCAGGGTGTGGCGTGTATCAGTGGCAGACCTTGGAACTGTCAGTATGAAGTGTGTGCATTTCACTGCAGCGCGCCTCTGTTTCACTACTCGCGTCCCTATAGAATACAGGGTGTGGTACATGTTAATGGCAGACCTTGGAACTGTCAGTATGAAGTGTGTGCATTTCACTGCAGCGCACCTGTTTCACTGATCATATCACTGTGCATTGCTGGGCGTGGCGTGTGCTAATAACACCTTGGATCTGTTATGTTATGTTAACTGACATTTGTAGAGCCCATATTCCCTGGCAGGTCTCTTAGCGCTTTGAGAGGGTGGCCAAACTCCATCAGGAATCACAACTACAACGCTTGGAAGAGTTACCAGGCGGTGCCCAGAGCCTCCCTAAACATGAGAGTCTTGAGTTGCTTCCTGAAGGGGAGCAGTGCGGGTTCCTTGCGGAGATTCTCGGGCAGTCGATTCCAAAGTTGAGGAATTAAGACAGCGAAGGCTTTGCTGCCTTTAGATGCGGTTTTAAACCGTGGGTGGGCCAGAAGGCCTGCCTCGGACGATCGAAGTGTACGACCCAGCACATACTTCCCTAGGCGCTCCTTGATATAAGGTGGGGCCTGGCCATGCACGGCTTTCTGAGCGATGCAGAGACCCTTGAATTATACTGTTTCATGGTGAGCAAGTGCAGCTGCTGCAACAGGGGGGTCGCGTGGGCCCATCTAGGAAGCCTAAAAATCAGCCTAGCTGCATCATTCATGGTCACCTGCAACTTGCTGATAAGTTTCTCAGGGAGACTGCTATAAAAGGCATTACCGCAATCCAGTCTGGACACGATCATAGCCGACACCACCATCTGTAGTGTGGCAAATGCCAGGAGGGGGGCCAGTCTCCGAAGCTGTCTCATAAAGCCTGTAGAGGTTTCGACCACGGCTGAGACTTGATTTGCCATATCTGTCAGTATGACGAGTGTGCATTTCACTATTTCATGAATGGATGCAGTGAACCACTGTTTGATGCAAGGGCCAGTGTTTGCACTTATTTGGGCATTTCACTCCTTTACTGGCAAGTTCAGTATTTTCAGTGTATAGTGTAGTAATTTGAGTACTTGACGTCCTGGGCTGAATTTATGCAGTTCCGTATACAGTTCAGGCATTTCACTGCTTGAATTAGGGATTTCACTGCACAATGCTTTTCCTTGCGCCTCTTCTGGATGCTTAGAGGGTACCGGTTCTTTCATGCTCTCTCTTTGTTCATTGCACTTGTCTTGAGCTCTTTACATCCTCCTGTCTTGTGTGGAAGCTGTGGACCACCCACCATTCATCCTTTTCATGGAGGTTCCACTAGGTTTCTCGACTAAGCTTTTGGCTACGGCTCTTTTTGTTCTCAGCCTGCGGTCTCACACTTCATAGATTTCCAGCATAGTCTTGGAAAGCTCTGACGCTTGTGGGAATAGTCAAGTCATTCATTCGGGGCAGTCAAAATCCCAGAGGGAACACGCAGCCTTCTTTCTGTCACTCAGAAGTCCTAACCCCCATTGTGATTTGGTGTAATATCGCGAATTACTGTAGCAGATCCGAGATACTCATGAGAGCTCAGCCACAAAGATCCGCGTCCATTGATATCGTTCTGCATCGGCCTCTTGGGATCGTTTGCGTGCTGCGTGTGGTCTGTGATAGTTCTGTTGACAGCTAGAAGGACTGGAAAATTAAAAAAATGAACACATGGCCAGTTGCCTCCAACAGATGGGTTAGGGCCTATCACTGACCGCGCTCTGAGCCTCGTTCACTGACCGCGGGCTGAGCCTCGTTCACTGACCGTGGGCTGAGCCTCGTTCACTGACCGTGGGCTGAGCCTCGTTCACTGACCATGGGCTGAGCCTCATTCACTGACCGCGGGCTGAGCCTTGTTTACTGACCGTGGGGTGAGCCTCGTTTACCGACCAGTGGACGACCTTCGTTCGCCGACTGTGGGATGAGCCTTGTTCAATGACCGTGGGCTGAGCCTTGTTTACTGACCGCGGGCTGAGCCTCGGTTACCGACCAGTGGACGACCTTCGTTCGCCGACTATGGGATGAGCCTCGTTCACTGACCGTGGGCTGAGCCTCATTCACTGACTGTGGGCTGAGCCTCATTCACTGACTGCGGGCTGAGCCTTGTTTATTGACCGCGGGCTGAGCCTCGTTTACCCTCCAGAGGACGACCCTCGTTCGCCGACTGTGGGTTGAGCCTTGTTCACGGACCATGGGATGAGACTCATTCACTGACCGTGAGGCAAGCATCCTTACCTACACAAGGGGTCAGAATGTCTTGAGTCCCAGCACCAAGTAAGGTGGCATTTGGGAAATAAATTGAAATCCCAGAACGTTGTCCTCCTGTTTAGGGTGTAAAGCAGCCAGGTCTGGTGGCTTGGTGGATTAATGTGTCCAGTGAAGAGGCCTGTGTTCTACCTCAAAGTCACAGGTTCAAATCCCAGTGGGTCTGCTCAGGTCTTTCATCCTTCTGAGTTTGATAAAATGAATACCATTGAGGTGGGTAACAATAAACATCAGTCATTCAGCACCAAGATACCCTTGGGTGAAGGTGCGCTTCACAATTACACAGTTTAAGTTGTGCTTTGTTATGCTATGTGTGTAAAATCTAGAGACAGTGCTGCACTACAAGGAAACTGAGCAGGGGTGTCTTATATTGTGTGCACATCTTTGAAATGTTTTATTATATTTTCACATTTTTTTCTATTCATTCTAACCTTTTGGAAGCTGAAAGGATTCCAAAAATGCCTACAATTCAGGATGCCCTCTTTCACTGTATAGTCCCAGGTCACGGGTCGGATCTCGATTCACCGCTAGTGCGTGGTGCATGTATGGGACATCTCCTGCAGATGCAGTTACACATCTGGTATTCAACTGCTTACAGGAGTGTTCCTGTATGTTCATGGTTCTTTACCTTCACCCTGTCCGGCTGTCCGGCCAGACTTTCCTCTGCACATCACATCATATCATGTTCAGACCCTTCCTCGCACTGTCCTCCTCACTCAGGCTTCGTGCAAGAGATGGGTTTCAGGGCAGTGGCATCTGCTCTGCCCGAATACTGCCGACGCGTGTGCTATCGAACGCCGCTGCATTGCCCTGCTGCACGACTGCGCTGGAGTGACGTCAACACGCACTACTGCCTGGCCTGCCTGTCTTCCTGTCCCGCAACCTGAAACTGGAGTGACAGAGCTCTGGCTCGGCTCTGAGAGCCAAAGCACGAGCCGAGCCACCAAAAGATGTAAATCGGGCAATAAACGCCAGCAAAGCATGTGACAGACTTTAAAAAGACTACAAAATATGCGTGAACATTTCTGTGTCTCAGCTACTGCGTGTGGTTATATCACTGAATTGCGGCACATTTATTGAAAGTAATATTTTTACTGACATGAAACATTCGAGGATACACCCATGCCCTGACAGCGTTGCCACACGTTACCTAAAATGTGTCAATGTGTCACATTCTCTATTCATTTGGTTTCTATTGTTCTTAAAAGTGAATCAACATTACTTTATTTTAAACATATATAAGTGAGATTTGTGTCGAGTGCAGACACTGTACAGAATTACTTTAATGTGCTCTCAAACTGTATAGTTAAGGAAAATGATAAAAACGTGAAGCAATGCGCTGTGGATCACACAGTTTGGTCAAGAGGGGAAGCTGGGATCTGAGTCCAGGTCTGCATGTTCCACAGCTGAGATACTGCCAGTCACTTCTCTTACTTCTTTTTGACACCAAAATTCAGCGCTTTGTGTTCAGTGACTCGATTAATGTTATTCCATTTGCGTTCGTAAACGGAGTTCAATCAATCAACTTATCACACCAAAAAGTGAGCTGACACTATGCACGCATATATAGATGTGGGCTTTAATCAGAGTTAAACAGTGGAGGCAAAGGGGCAGGGGAGAGAAAGCGGGGAAAAAAATCCCTGACCTCCCGGCCGGCCGCCGCCTCTCCTGTGTCGCGTCCTCTTCCTGGCTTCTTGTGAGAAAGCAGGAAGCACCAGAGCTCCCACGCTCCCCGCAGCCAATCACAACTCTGCAATGCAGCATTGTGATTGGTCTGAGCGCCATGACACAGCCGTCAGGCAGGGGCTGGAGGGCCGAGCATGTTCTCCATGCAGACTGTAATGCAGCCGTTTAAATTATGTTAAAAAACTTTAAAAAAGTGGTTCAACAATTGTTGTCAATGCGATGTCTCTTTTAAGTTCACCCTCACCTTGCACGTCACGCTTATTGTCACTGAATATGTGAGCACTTGAATTCTATTTATGTATAATAAATATTTTTCATACTCTGATTTTCATGTCCCTCATCTATATTAACTATTGCTCTCTTCTAAGACGTATGCTCTATAATCTAGACTGTAATGCAGCCTGCATGTAGAACAAGGAAGTGCGCATGACTGTTTTGGGCGGCCCGAGAGGGCCGATCAATCAGTCATTCCACACAAGAGCGTTCTACCACTCCTCCCCTGCTCTGCAGCCCCACCCCCTCACGCACGCTGCAGCAGCAGGAGGACGAAATAAAAGGATAATAACATTATGTTATTATCCTTTTATTTTTCCCCTTCTTTTGTTGCTTCCTGGCAGTGGGGCGACGCTCCTCCGCCTTAGCAGGGGAGCCGCCACTGGATTTAAATCTATGCTTTTCTATTACCACAGACAGTGAATATCAAGCACGGTGAGAGAACATGCCTCTCTGACATGATGCCGCACTTTTGAAGCATCTCTTTGAAGAGCTGTAACTTAAAGACCAAACTCTGCGGGGGCTTCAGTGCCTCTGCCCTTTTGCTAATTATGAGAGCGCTTCCTTTTTTGCTAATTATTTAATTGCGGAGACTGAGGTGTTGAGCCTCTCCTAAAATTGTCTTTTTTCTCAAGTCATCCGAGCCAGCGGTAACATTAAATCAAAATATGCTGTTCTTCAATCCCTTCCTCCGCGGGGTCACCTGCTTGACCAACAGAAGGATTTTAGGAGCAGGTCAACCCCTCAAGGACTGCAGTTATGTAATTAAAAAGCACAACGAGGTCGTGGAGTCTCCACAGAGTTTGCGCCTCAGGTGGCCGCGCCTCAAGGAGGCTGAGGCACGGTGCCTCATGGCGTCAGAGATGTGCTGCCTGCCACTGTTTATTCATCAGTTCACACTTGAAATCTGGGGTGAGGGGTGAGTATTGTCCGCTGTGCCCCCTGCACCAAACCTGGGGGGATATACATCCCATGCACCCCGTTTTTCCTTCTCCCATACACAGCTAGTGCTTCCTGGCAGGGTTGGACCAAGACATAAAATAGACCCGGTCACCAAAATCCACCCCATATATGAGTCAGATCGCTAAAAGCAAATGATCCACGTTTGCAAATTGGGGCAGTGTTGTACTTGTAAAGACACGCCGTATAAGTGTTTTGCAAGGTGTGGAAGACAGCATAGATTTGAGTTCGCTGCAGGGAATGTTTGTTTTCATAACAGGGAAATCTACAGTAAAAACGGACCCTGGGCGGGTAACTCCGCTCCGCCAGCGGAGTTTGTGGAGATTTGCCTACTCCGCAGAGGCAGGCAAAAGTAAAACTCTGCCTCCGTGGCGGAGGTATCCGCTTCCCCCTTCCCAAATTATTTAGAATGAAAGAAGAAGGCACTTCTGCCGCCTCCCCTGCATGGCTGCTCTCTTTCCTGCTCCTGGCATCCTTCTTCAATAAAAAAAAACCCTACGTTGTACGTCTTGCTCGTGGGACGCGCAAGACGTACAACGTTGGAGTTTTTTCAGTGAAGAAGGCCGCGAGGAGCAGGAAGGAGAGCGGCCATGCAGGGGAGGCGGCAGACACGCAGGTAAGTTCCTTCTTTTGTCATTTTTATATAATTTGGGAGGGCGAGGGAGCAGAGCGCCACAGAGTTTTTTCAAACTCCGTGCAGCTCCGCGTAGAGGCACAACACTAGCTCTGCCCACCCTTAGTAAAAACCAGAGCAGCTGACAATAAGACCAGACCACAAACACGGCCCAAACACTGACCTGTCAGACCAGCCCGTCATTGTCTCTATATAATATGTGTGTCATGTAACACACCCTGTCCTACTTACTTAGGTTGAGTAGCACTATAAAAGAAATTAAATACACATGAGAGAGGGTCTATGTGAAGAGGAGGGTCGCCATCGGAGGGTGGTAGCAAGGCCGGACTGGCCTGACCGGGCATCCGGCGTTTTCCTGAGGGGCTGGAAAGGTGGTGGAGGGGGCGTATTTTTTTTTACCACAAGAAGACCTGCCCATTTGCTCAAAGCTGCGCGCCTACTGAAACACCATGAAGTGCACAATTATCTCAACCTAATATAAACTTCTTTTCACTCGTACTTAAGTGGTTGTCTATTTACTTACTTATATACTATTGCACGACCTCTTCTGAAGTGTTGTAAAACGTACCTTTTGTCCTGAATTGTGACCTCCCGTCCGGAATTTTTGTCCTGAATTTTGACCCTTTGTCCTGAATTTTTGCACTCACAGTCCTGAATTTGCACCCATGCCAGTTGGTCACCCTAACTCACATCAAAGATGTTAAGGACAACTTTCCTGGGTATGGGATATATATATTCTCTTATCCAACTCACACCCTCCACTAAATTATTTCTTTGCCTTCTTTCTTTTATTTTTTTATCACCACGTTGTACTCTATTTCCTTAGAAAAACATATTTATAATTGTGGATGTAAACTCTCTGTGTACTGGTTTTGTTACTATGGTCACCCAAAATGGAGGCATTGGCGGATGGAAGGCAAGAAGACGGGAGGCAGAGGTGCTGGTGCTCTAGCAGGGGTAAATTATTAACAGCCGTAGGCTGTGTGGTAGTGAGGAGGGTTGGAGAGATGGATAAAAAGAGATGGAGAGACACAGGTGGAAGAGAGGACAGACCCAGGCGCTGAAGAAAGGTTCCCAAGAAGGGAGGGTATATACACAGCAGCTACCTCAGGGGTGCAGGGCAGAGGCAGAGGGGGAACTATCCTTCATGCCTCAAGCTCAGCAGCATTGGGCCTGGGTTTGACTGCACCCCTATTATCTTTTACAGCCCAAGTGTGAGCCCAGTTCTGCTCTGGCGTTGGGGCCCATAAGCATATGGGTGGAGCTAGTGGTGGAAGCGGTTGCAACACTGGTGGAAGTGGGCGGTGCCAGTGGTGGAAGTGAGGGCAGGGCCAGTGGTGATGTGAGCGTAGGGCCAGTGGTGGAAGTGAGCGCAGGGCCAGTGGTGGAAGTGAGTGCACCAGTGAAGGAAGTGGGCGGTGCCAATGGTGGAAGAGATTGCACCAGTGGTGGAAGTGAGGGCGGTGCCAGTGGTGGAAGTGAGGGCAGTGCCAGTGGTGGAAGTGAGTGCACCAGTGGTGGAAGTGAGGGCAGGGCCAGTGGTGGAAGTGAGTGCACCAGTTAAGGAAGTGAGTGGTGCCAATGGTGAAAGTGAGGGCAGGACCAGTGGTGGAAGTGAGTGCACCAGTGATGGACGTGGGCAGTGCCAGTGGTGGAAGTGAGGGCAGTGCCAGTGGTGGAAGTGAGTGCACCAGTGGTGGAAGTGAGTGCACCAGTGGTGGAAGTGAGGGTAGGACCATTGGTGGAAGTGAGTGCACCAGTTAAGGAAGTGGGTGGTGCCAATGGTGGAAGTGAGTGCACCAGTGGTGGAAGTGAGGGCAGGACCATTGGTGGAAGTGAGTGCACCAGTGATGGAAGCTGGCAGGGCTAGTGTTGGAAGTGGCTAGGGCCAGTGGTAGAAGTGAGGGCAGTGCCAGTGGTGGAAGTGAGGGCAGTGCCAGTGGTGGAAGTGAGTGCACCAGTGGTGGAAGTGAGGACAGGACCAGTGGTGGAAGTGAGTGCACCAGTTAAGGAAGTGAGCGGTGCCAATGGTGAAAGTGAGGGCAGGACCAGTGGTGGAAGTGAGTGCACCAGTGATGGAAGCTGGCAGGGCCAGTGGTGGAAGTGGGCAGGGCTAGTGGTGGAAGTGAGTGCACCAGTGGTGGAAGTGAGGGCAGGGCCAGTGGTGGAAGTGAGTGCACAAGTGATGGAAGCTGGCAGGGCCGGTGGTGGAAGTGGGCAGGGCTAGTGGTGGAAGTGAGTGCACCATTAAAGGAAGTGGGCGGTGCCAGTGGTGAAAGTGAGTGCACCAATGATGGACGTGGGCGGTGTCAGTGGTGGAAGTGAGGGCAGTGCCAGTGGTGGAAGTGGGCAGGGCTAGTGGTGGAAGTGAGTGCACCATTAAAGGAAGTGGGCGGTGCCAGTGGTGGAAGTGAGTGTACCAGTTAAGGAAGTGGGTGGTGCCAATGGTGGAATTGAGTGCACCAGTGGTGGAAGTGAGTGCACCAGTGATGGAAGCTGGCAGGGCCAGTGTTGGGAGTGGGCAGGGCCAGTGGTGGAAGTGAGTGCACCATTGAAGGAAGTGGGCGGTGCCAGTGGTGAAAGTGAGTGCACCAGTGAAGGAAGTGGGCGGTGCCAGTGGTGGAAGTGAGTGCACCAGTGATGGAAGTGGGCGGTGCCAGTGGTGGAAGAGATTGCACCAGAGATGGAAGTGGGCGGTGCCAGTGGTGGAAGTAATTCCACCAAGGATAGAAATGGGCGGTGTCAGTGGTGGAAGAGATTGCACCAGTGATGGAAGTGAGCAGGGCCAGTGGTGGAAGTAAAGCAAGGCCAGTGGTTGAAATGAGTGCGCCAGTTATGAACGTAGGCAGTGCCAGTGGTGGAAGTGAGTGCACCAGTTGAAGAAGCGGGCTGCACCATTGGTGAAGTGGCACGTGCTAGTGGCGGTGGGCTTCTAAAAAATTATAGGCAATAGCATTCATTGTTTGTTTATGTTTAGGGGTTTTATAGAGCGCATAGCTGCCCAGGGGCTTCCCAGTGCTGAGGAGCGGGCAATACCAGGTGGAACGGAGGGTTATCCGGAGACAAACTATGTCTTCAATTTTTTCATGAAACTTATTTCATACAGTTATAATTTCATTATAATAATAAAAATATTTGTTGTTGTCATTATTATCATTAATACTACTACTAATTACGCACTGGTTGGCGGCGTTCCTTCATCATCTTTTTCCCGTGCACAGCAAAGGTCCCCTGCCCCCCTGTTCATCTGAACCCCCTTTCTCTAAATGGAAGCATCGAAATTCACACTTTATACCGAGGTCACAGCTTGACCTTTAGTTCTCAGATCCAGTGGCGCCTACTACAGATCGTGGGTGGTGAGCATGGAGGAGGGGAATGAAATAAAACAATAAAAAAGCATGTGCCTGGGTACAGCCGGCCGCCGCCTCTCCTCTGTCCTCCTCTTCTTCTTCCTGTCTCAAGTCCTGGAAGCACACATGCCCCCAGACTCCCCTAGCCAATGTCCCCGGCATGACAGCAGCGCCGTGATTGGTCTGAGCGCCCTAGTTTTGGGGCTCAAAAAGGGAATGGGAGGCTGTGCATGTTCTCCACACAGCCGGTGGACATCATGCTAAGTGCGCATGACTGTTTGGCCGGTCCAAAACAGCCGGCCAAACCGACTGGCCAAACCGTCATGTGCACTCAGAGAGTGCCACCATCGTTCCCCCTGCTGCGCTCGGGCCAGCCCAGCCCCGCATGAAACAAACAGAGCCACTGCAGTAGGAAAAATAAAAAGATAGCATTGCGTTATCATTGTATTTTCCCTTTTTAAACTGCTCGGAGAGCAGTGAGGCGACGCTCCGCCGCCGCTGCTAAGATCCGGCTTCAGTTACGAGCTTGGACAATTTCTGAGACACTGATGCCTCATTAGCTCCCGGGCCCCTTGTTCATGTTTTATCCTTGCTCCTTGTCTCAATCTATTTTTAACCTACTTTAGACTATACTTACTGCTTCCAGGAAGTTGTTCCTTCACATGAGCCGTGCTGAACACCAGTGTATGTGTCTGAACAGTTTTACAGTGCCAGCTCCTCGCTACCTCCCCCTCCCCTTGCTGCCGCCCCTGCCCCTTGCTGCCTCCCTGTTCCTCCCTGCTTCCCACCCCTTGCTGCCTCCCCCGCCCCTCGCTGTCTCCCCCGCCCCTCACTGCCTCCCCCGCCCCTCACTGCCTCCCCCGCCCCTCACTGCCTCACCCATCCCCCGCCCCTCACTGCCTCCTCCCCTGCCCCTCGCTCCCTCCCCTTCCCCTTGCTGCCTCCCCAGTCCCTTGCTGCCTCCCCAGCCCCTCGCTGTCTCCCCCGCCCCTCACTGCCTCCCCCTCCCCTCGCTGCCTCCCCCTCCCCTCGCTGCCTCCCACTCCCCTCCCTGCCTCCCCCTCCCCTCTCTGCCTCCACCTTCCCCTGCTGCCTCCCCCGCCCCTCACTGCCTCCCCCTCACTGCCTCCCCCGCCCCTCACTGCCTCCCCTCACTGCCTCCCCCGCCCCACACTGCCTCTCCCACCCCTCACATACACTCTGGAGGGCTCCCCCCCACTTGTGATATGTATCAATTTATGAGCTGACAGGCCCTGTTTCTGGCCTAACTGCTGGGTTGTCTGTCCCAGATGCCCCGCCCCCTCTGGCGAATCTAGCAACACAAATCATAATTTGTTAAACTCCTCAGCCCCTCTGATCCTCCAGGCCTCGTTCCTAACTGTCACACGAAGAAACTTTGCTTTAAACACTTTAAATCGTTCTTAACATACAGAGTCTGAGTACTAAGAGAGAGCCCGCCATGTAAGCTTAGCAGAGCTGTCCTTTCAGACTTGGGAAAGTCGGCCATGAAAGCTTAGCAGAGCTGTCCTTTCAGGCTTGAGAGAGCCGGCCATGCAAGCTTAGCACAGCTGTCCTTTCAGGCTTGAGAGAGCCGGCCATGCAAGCTTAGCAGAGCTGTCCTTTCAGGCTTGAGAGAGCCGGCCATGCAAGCTTAGCAGAGCTGTCCTTTCAGGCTTGAGACAGCCGGCCATGTAAGCTTAGCAGAGCTGTCCTTTCAGACTTGGGAAAGTCGGCCATGAAAGCTTAGCAGAGCTGTCCTTTCAGGCTTGAGAGAGCCGGCCATGCAAGCTTAGCAGAGCTGTCCTTTCAGGCTTGAGAGAGCCGGCCATGCAAGCTTAGCAGAGCTGTCCTTTCAGGCTTGAGAGAGCCGGCCATGCAAGCTTAGCAGAGCTGTCCTTTCAGGCTTGAGAGAGCCGGCCATGCAAGCTTAGCAGAGCTGTCCTTTCAGGCTTGAGACAGCCGGCCATGTAAGCTTAGCAGAGCTGTCCTTTCAGGCGTGAGACAGCTGGCCATGCAAGCTTAGCAGAGCTGTCCTTTCAGGCTTGAGAGAGCTGGCTATGCAAGCTTGGCAGAGCTGTCCTTTCAGGCTTGAGACAGCCGGCCATGTAAGCTTAGCAGAGCTGTGCTTTCAGGCTTGAGACAGCCGGCCATGCAAGCTTGGCAGAGCTGACCTTTCAGGCTTGAGAGAGCTGGCCATGCAAGTTTGACAGAGCTGTCCTTTCAGGCTTGAGAGAGCCGGCCATGCCTGCTTGGCAGAGCTTTCCTTTCAGGCTTGAGAGAGACGGCCATGCAAGCTTAGCAGAGCTGTCCTTTCAGGCTTGAGAGAGCCAGCCATGCACGCTTGACAGAGCTGTCCTTTCAGGCTTGAGAGAGATGGCTTTGCAAGCTTGACAGAGCTGTCCTTCCAGGCTTGAGAGAGCCGGCTACGCAAGCTTAAGAGATCTGGCCTTTTACGCTTTAGAGAGCCGGCTAGCCAAGCTTAACAGAGCTGTGTTTTCATGCGTCAGAGAGCCAGCCAATCAAGCTTGAGAGAGTTGGCCCTTCAGGCCATAGTGAGCCCGGCTATGTAAGCTTGAAAGAGTTGGCCTTTCAAGCTTGAGAGAGCTGGCCAGACAAGCTTGAGAGAGTTGGCCTTTCAGGCTTCAGAGAGCTGGGTAGGCAAGCTTGACAGAGCTGTCCTTTCAAGCCTGAAAGAGCTGGCTAGCCAAGCTTAACAGAGCTGTGTTTTCATGCGTCAGAGAGCCAGCCAATCAAGCTTGAGAGAGTTGGCCTTTCAGGCCATAGTGAGCCCGGCTATGTAAGCTTGAGAGAGTTGTCCTTTCAAGCCTGAAAGAGCTGGCCATGCAAGTTTGAGAGAATTGGCCTTTCAGGCTTCAGAAAGCTGGCTAAGCAAGCTTAACAGAGATAGTATTTCAGCCTTGAGCAAGTCGGCCATGCAAACGTGACAGAGCTTGTCTTTCAGGCTTCAGAGAGTTGGCCATGTAGGCTTGAGAGAGTTGGCCATTCAGGCTTCAGAGAGCTGACCATGCAAGCTTGAGAGAGTTGGCCTTTCGGGTTTGAGAGAGCTGACCATGCAAGCTTGAGAGAGTTAGCCATTCAGGCTTCAGAGAGCTGACCATGCAAGCTTGAGAGAGTTGGCCTTTCGGGTTTGAGAGAGCTGACCATGCAAGCTTGAGAGAGTTAGCCATTCAGGCTTCAGAGAGCTGACCATGCAAGCTTGAGAGAGTTGGCCTTTCGGGTTTGAGAGAGCTGACCATGCAAGCTTGAGAGAGTTAGCCATTCAGGCTTCAGAGAGCTGACCATGCAAGCTTGAGAGAGTTGGCCTTTCGGGTTTGAGAGAGCTGACCATGCAAGCTTGAGAGAGTTAGCCATTCAGGCTTCAGAGAGCTGACCATGCAAGCTTGAGAGAGTTAGCCATTCAGGCTTCAGAGAGCTGACCATGCAAGCTTGAGAGGGTTAGCCATTCAGGCTTCGGAGAGCTGACCATGCAAGCTTGGGAGTTGGCCTTTTTCCAGGCTCGAGACAGCTGGCCATGTAAGCTTGACAAAGCTGGCCTTTCAGACTTGAGAGAGTTGACCATCCAAGTTTGACAGAATTGGCCTTTCAGGTTTGAGAGAGCAGGCCAGGCAAGCTTGACAGAGCTGGTCTTTCTGGCTTGAGAAAGTCGGCCATGCAAGCTTGAGAGTCGACCATGCAAGCTTGAAAGAGCTGGTCTTTCTGGTTTGAGATAGTCAGCCATGTAAGCTTGAAGGAGTTTGGCCATTAGGTTTGAGAGAGCTAGCCATTCAAACTTGATGAAACTGGCCTTTCAGGTTTCAGAGAGACAACCATGCAAGCTTGAGAGAGTGAGCCTTTCAGGTTTGATAGAGCTAGCCGTGCTAACTTGAGTGAATGGCCTTGCAAGGCCTGAGAGCTGGAGAGTGTCAGCCATGACAACGTGAGAGCGGTGGCCATGGTGGCTTGAGTGCCCTGGCCCTGAGAGCTCGAGAGGGTGGCCTTGCAGACTAGGGAGAACCATGCTGGCTTGAGCGAACTGAAGAGAGCTTATAAGGTTGGAGTCGGAGAGATGTCTCTGACTTACAGGCTCTAAGGCATGGGTTACAGGCTAAAAAGCAAGAACTACAGGCTTCTGGCTGGAAACAGTGGTCCTCAGTGGCTAAGATGACAATTGATGAATAAGTTAATTCAAAGACCCGTGCCTTGAACCCAGCTCAGAGCAGGGCCCCCTAGTGCAGACTGCAGGTAGAGTTCAAAGATACACAGCATCACATCCCCTTTGACCTGCTGTTGACTCTCACATTGTTGGACAGGCCACACAGAGGGCTTGCTCCCTCCCCGCACGACAGGGCCCGAGCTCCGGCCCACCAGGCATACCCCCGCGACAAGCACCTGTAACCCGTCTCCCGACGAATCTTCTGCCCTCGGACCACTACTCATCACGGGGTCCAGCCCCACCGGCTTCCCCGGCCGGGTCAAGCCTCCATCTTGGGCCCTGCACCACGCGGCCGCGTGGCCTCACCCCGACCCCAACCCCGGGCCTGGCCGGCCCCGACATCCCGGCACCACCATCCACCCAGGAGGTGAGCGGACCACTTGGCAGGTCAATGGGAGGACGAGGTGTCAAAGGCTCTCCCCCGCCAGGTGCCGATCGCCCCCAGCTCCCCCAGGCACTGGCTCCACCCCCTGCTGGGTGTCTGGACACCTTCATCCCGGACCCTCCGACCTCCAAGTGCGAGGGTCCGGACATCAAAGGGCACCAGCCCTATAACTGGGGCAGCTCCGGAGCAGGAAGGCAGTTGTATCCTGGAGTCGAGAGACCCCGAGTGAACTCAGCCTTGACGGTCTACTGGCGCTGCCGTAGCCCGCTCTTGTGACCCATCGTTCTGCCTGCTGGCGCTGCCGCGGCCTTCTGCAATCACCATCCTCACCGGGACCTGCTGGCGCTGCCGCGGACCGTACATCGACCATCTTCCTGGGACCTGCTGGCGCTGCCGCGGCCCGTTGTAACAACCATCTTCACCGGGACCTGCTGGCGCTGCCGCGGACCATACATCGACCATCTTCCTGGGACCTGCTGGCGCTGCCGCGGCCCGTTGTAACAACCATCTTCACCGGGACCTGCTGGCGCTGCCGCGGACCGTACATCGACCATCTTCCTGGGACCTGCTGGCGCTGCCGCGGCCCGTTGCAACCACCATCTTCACCGGGACCTGCTGGCGCTGCCGCGGCCCGTACCACCTAACCACCAAGCTCGAGGATTGTGAGCTCATCATCTCATCCGAACTACCTGACTGGTAAACAGACTGTCCCGCTACCCCCTTTCCTACCTTGCGAGACTCAAATAGAGGGGACCCCTGAGTCCAGACCTCCTTGTACCATTCAACCGTACCTTAAGAAGTGCTTATAAAGAACACTGAACCTTATCCGTGTGTGGTATCTGTCTGTGGGGGGGAAGTTACTTGTCTGTACGATCGCTGGAGACGGTTCTCCCCGGAGACCTCTCCTCCTGACCCCGGCCGACCCTCCCGGTCTGTCTACCTTTTCTAACATTGGTGGCCAGCGGCGCGATCCGAATCAACGCGTAATCGTACAGAGAGTAGCTCACCCCACGACAAAAACACGATGTCGACCAAAGATAGCAGCCCCACCGAGAAATTCCAAATGGAGAAATTAGAAGAATACAACCACCGCGAACTGAGACAATTTTGCATAGAACTTGGCATTGCTACCACCGGCCTAAGTACCAAGGATGATCTAAAGCGCGCCCTTGAGTCATGGACAGAAACTGGGGTCGCAGGACCCTCCGACCAAAGCAGCGTCACACCAGACCAAAACAGCATCACACCAGAGGAGAACGCCACGGCTCCCGAGGAGCGGGGAACGGGCCTCTCACAGGAGGAGATCCGAGAAAGAGACAGAATCAGATTACACGAGTTGGAGATGGCACGACTCAAGATGGATGGGGAACTCAAGTTAGCTGAACAGAAACTCAATCTCGAGCACATGCGGCTCCGAGATGAACGAGAAGAGAAGCAGAGACAGAGAGAGCTGGAGGAGAAAAAAATATCGCTCGAGCACGAGCGCAGACTAGCGGAGATAGAACTGCGAAAACAGAATAAGGAACTGGGGGTGCCTGAGCGACCACACACCCCGGGGCCAATTGAGAAAAAAGTCCATATCCCCAAGGATGTTGTCCGCGAGTATGTCCGAGAAGACGACATACAGCAATGGTTTAAAGCCTATGAGATCGCCATGACCTCCCACCGGATCGACCGGAGTGATTGGGGAGCCGGACTTTGGGGGAGGTTTATCAACGAGGGTCGCGATGCCCTACTACAGCTCCCAGATCACCAAATGTCGTCCTACGACCACATGAAGGCTGCCCTCCTCACCCGCTACGGCCTCACACCCGAGATGTACCGCCAGAGGTTCAGAGATTGCACCCGGATCCCAGGTACCACTTGGGTGGAGTACGTGAACTATTTCAGCCGTGCCTTCGAGGGTTGGATCAAGGGGAGTCAGGTCACCACCTACGAACAACTCTTCAACCTTATGGTATGGGAGCACCTGTCAAACAACTGTTTCGTCGAGCTCAGGCAGCACCTCCTTGACAGTAAGCTGACTGACCCCCGGCAGCTCGCCGCCGAAGCTGACCGATGGGAAAGCACCCGAGTGGGCCGGAAAGGGCCACACGACCAGAACAGAAGCAGCCAAGGCCAGCACCGTCCTCGGGGAGGAGGAGGGGGCCAGGGTCGAGGGAGAGACGCCTTGCCAGCAACACCCGTGGCCAGCACCCCGCCTCCGGCCGGCCGGGGCAACCCCCCGTTGCGGCCCGGGTTCCGAGCCAACGTCACGTGCCACCGGTGCCAGCGACTAGGCCACTACGCCAATGACCCGAGCTGCCCGCTCAACCAAACACCCAAGCCCCGCCAAGTAGCGGCCGCCGCCCTGGGGGAAGAGCGATTATCGGAGGAACCCGAAGAGTATGAGCCGGCCCAGCAAGGGTGGGAACCGGCCGCCATGGTCCTGGCGTGCTTAGGGGGAAGAGACATGGTCCCGCGGGCTCCCCTACCCGCCAACACCAGGAAATACGGTCAGTGGGTGACCATTAATGGACAGAGGGCCGAGGCCCTGCGTGACACCGGCGCCAGTGTGACGGCCGTCCGCTGTCACCTGGTGAAGCCCGAGCAGATCCTGCCGAACATTCTCTGCCCCGTCCGCTCGGCAGATAACTCTGAGAGTATGTGTAAAATGGCCTGCGTCCCATTCGAATGGGGAGGGGTCTCCGGCCTGCTGAAAGTGACGGTCCGGGACGATGCCCCCGTGGACTGCCTCCTGGGGAATGATCTCGAGAGTTCCCCGTGGGCCACCGTCGAGAGAAGAGAGCACCTGGGGATGCTGGGCCTCCCGGACTGGGCCTGCATAACCACCCGGTCCATGGCCGCCCATGCCGCCCCCCGATCAGAAGAACTCGAATGGCCAGCACCTCCGCCCCCGGTCGCCCCAGTAGAGTGCAACGGCGAGGCCGGCCTCCCGGACCCGACGACCGAAGAGGACGCGCAACCCCAGGACCTTCCGGATCTGGCTCAGTGGTGTCAAGAAGGGGGGCCCACCCAAGAACAGTTCCGCCAGGAACAAAAGACCTGTCCCTCCCTCGAGGGACTCCGCCAACAAGCCAGCGCCCAAAACGCAGGGGACGCCACCGGAACTCACTGGGTCTACTGGGATAACGACCTGCTCTACAGCGAGCAAAGAATCGCCGAGCTGGGGGCCGGTCGAGTTCTGGTGGTACCTCTCCGCTTCAGAGACTTTCTGCTCAACTTAGCCCACGATGTCCCCCTGGCTGGACACCTGGGCCAGGACAAAACGTACAGTCGCCTAGTGACCCACTTTTTCTGGCCAAAAATGAGGAATGACGTCCTGAACCACTGCCGATCTTGCCCCACATGCCAAGCCAGCGGGAAGAGTGGTCGGAAGCTGAAAGCCCCTCTGCAACCCTTCCCCGTGGTCACCACCCCGTTCGAGAGGGTGGGGATAGACATTGTGGGGCCTCTGGACCCCCGCACGGCACAAGGACACAGGTTCATCTTAGTGCTAGTGGACCATGCCACCCGCTACCCCGAGGCGGTGCCCCTACGGACCGTGACAGCTCCGGTGGTTGGCCGGGCCCTAATGGGGATCTTCTCCCGGGTAGGCTTCCCCCGAGAAGTCGTCAGCGACCGAGGCACGAACTTTATATCCAAATACATGAAGTCCCTCTGGCAACAATGCGGGGTCACCTACAGATTCACGACCCCCTATCACCCCCAAGGGAACGGACTAGTGGAGCGTTTTAACCGCACTCTCAAGGGGATGATTGGGGGATTGGAAGAGCCCCTCCGTCGCCAGTGGGATGTACTACTCCCGTGCCTCCTCTTCGCCTACCGGGAAGTTCCCCAGAAGTCCCTCGGTTTTAGCCCTTTCGAACTCCTGTACGGGCACCCTGTGCGAGGGCCCCTCAGCCTAGTCAAGGAAGGTTGGGAGATGGCCCCCCTAACAACCCCCCCAGACGTCTTCAAATACATCCTGGCCCTACGAAACCAGACCCGGCGCTTCAGGGAGATGGCCAAGGCGAACCTCGAGGCCAGCCAGGAGGACATGAAGAGGTGGTATGATCACAATGCCTCCTCCGTTGAATTCGAGCCTGGTCAGCAGGTATGGGTGATGTCCCCCACCGAACCATGTGCCTTGCAAGATAAGTGGACTGGGCCCTTCAAAGTGGTCGAGCGCAAAAGCCCCGTCACTTACCTCATCGACATGGGGACCTCCCGGAACCCCCTTCGGGTCCTCCACACCAACCGACTCAAACCACACTTTGTGCGCTCAGAACTCAGCCTCCTGATGGCTACGGACAGTTGGGCAGAGGAAGACTCCGAACCTCTCCCGGATCTTCTGAAGACTCAGGAGAGTGACGGCTCCGTGGACGGGGTCCGGCTCTCTGACGCCCTCACTTCGGAGCAACGCCAGGACTGCCGGAACCTCCTGCTGCAGTTCGCTGCCCTGTTCTCCCTCACCCCCGGGGTCACCCCTTGGTGTTTGCACGACGTAGACACCGGGGACAGTCCCCCTGTCCGACACCGGGCCTACCGCGTACCAGATCGGGTACGGGCCTGCATACAAGAGGAGGTGGCCAAGATGCTCACGATCGGGGTCATCGAGCCCTCGGACAGTCCCTGGGCCAGTCCGGTTGTATTGGTTCCCAAAGCCGCTGCCCCCGGCACCGCACCTGAACTAAGATTCTGCGTCGACTACCGGGGCTTGAACGCTGTCACCCGGACCGACGCTCATCCCATCCCCCGAGCAGACGAGCTGATCGACCGGCTGGGGGCCGCCCGCTACCTTAGTATCTTCGACCTAACAGCGGGCTACTGGCAGATCGGCCTCACACCCAGGGCTCAGGAACGGTCAGCCTTCTCTACCCCCGATGGCCACTATCAATTCAAGGTCATGCCCTTCGGCATGAAGAATGCCCCCGCCACGTTTCAACGCCTTGTGAACCAGGTCTTGGCGGGGCTCGAAGAGTTCAGCGCTGCCTACCTGGACGATATCGCTGTATACAGCCGCCACTGGTCCGACCACCTCCGTCACCTCCAAGAGGTCCTACAAGCCCTCCAGCGGGCCGGCCTCACCATTAAGGCCGGCAAATGCCAAATTGGCCAAGGGTCTGTGACCTACCTTGGGCACCAAGTGGGGAGCGGGCTGGTGGCCCCCCTACAACTTAAGATTGCGGCCATCCAGTCCTGGCAGCCCCCCGTCACCCAGACCGAGGTCCGAGCCTTCTTGGGGCTCACCGGCTACTACCGGCGGTTCGTGAAGGACTACGGCAGCATCGTGGGGCCCCTCACGGGTCTCACGTCCAAGAACCAACCGAAGCGGATTAACTGGACTCCTGATTGTCAAGCGGCCTTCGAGAAGCTGAAGGCCGCCCTGTGCACCGCCCCCGTGCTCCAGGCCCCCGATTACAGTCAGGAATTTGTGGTGCAGACCGACGCCTCCGACCACGGCATCGGGGCCGTCCTCTCTCAGTTGAACCCCGAGGGTCATGACCAGCCGGTGGCCTTCATCAGTCGACGTCTCCTGGCCCGAGAACAGCGTTGGAGCACCATCGAGAGGGAGGCATTTAGAGTAGTGTGGGCCCTCAAAAAGCTCCGACCCTATCTCTTCGGTACCCACTTCCGGGTACAAACCGACCATCGACCCCTGCAATGGCTGATGCAGATGCGGGGGGAGAACCCAAAACTCCTGCGCTGGTCCATTTCCCTGCAGGGAATGGACTTCACCGTGGAGCACCGACCAGGCCAAGACCACGCCAACGCGGATGGCCTGTCCCGCTTTTTCCGCCTCGACGAAGAGAGTCCCCAAGGAGATGGGTGACTCTCCCCGCCTTCAGCTGGGGGGGACGCATGTTGGACAGGCCACACAGAGGGCTTGCTCCCTCCCCGCACGACAGGGCCCGAGCTCCGGCCCACCAGGCATACCCCCGCGACAAGCACCTGTAACCCGTCTTCCGACGAATCTTCTGCCCTCGGACCACTACTCATCACGGGGTCCAGCCCCACCGGCTTCCCCGGCCGGGTCAAGCCTCCATCTTGGGCCCTGCACCACGCGGCCGCGTGGCCTCACCCCGACCCCAACCCCGGGCCTGGCCGGCCCCGACATCCCGGCACCACCATCCACCCAGGAGGTGAGCGGACCACTTGGCAGGTCAATGGGAGGACGAGGTGTCAAAGGCTCTCCACCGCCAGGTGCCGATCGCCCCCAGCTCCCCCAGGCACTGGCTCCACCCCCTGCTGGGTGTCTGGACACCTTCATCCCGGACCCTCCGACCTCCAAGTGCGAGGGTCCGGACATCAAAGGGCACCAGCCCTATAACTGGGGCAGCTCCGGAGCAGGAAGGCAGTTGTATCCTGGAGTCGAGAGACCCCGAGTGAACTCAGCCTTGACGGTCTACTGGCGCTGCCGTAGCCCGCTCTTGTGACCCATCGTTCTGCCTGCTGGCGCTGCCGCGGCCTTCTGCAATCACCATCCTCACCGGGACCTGCTGGCGCTGCCGCGGACCGTACATCGACCATCTTCCTGGGACCTGCTGGCGCTGCCGCGGCCCGTTGTAACAACCATCTTCACCGGGACCTGCTGGCGCTGCCGCGGACCATACATCGACCATCTTCCTGGGACCTGCTGGCGCTGCCGCGGCCCGTTGTAACAACCATCTTCACCGGGACCTGCTGGCGCTGCCGCGGACCGTACATCGACCATCTTCCTGGGACCTGCTGGCGCTGCCGCGGCCCGTTGCAACCACCATCTTCACCGGGACCTGCTGGCGCTGCCGCGGCCCGTACCACCTAACCACCAAGCTCAAGGATTGTGAGCTCATCATCTCATCCGAACTACCTGACTGGTAAACAGACTGTCCCGCTACCCCCTTTCCTACCTTGCGAGACTCAAATAGAGGGGACCCCTGAGTCCAGACCTCCTTGTACCATTCAACCGTACCTTAAGAAGTGCTTATAAAGAACACTGAACCTTATCCGTGTGTGGTATCTGTCTGTGGGGGGGAAGTTACTTGTCTGTACGATCGCTGGAGACGGTTCTCCCCGGAGACCTCTCCTCCTGACCCCGGCCGACCCTCCCGGTCCGTCTACCTTTTCTAACACACATGTATCCTGTATGTAGAGTCAGGTTGAGTGTCTAAGCAAGACAGTGGCCAAAAATGAATACAACAAAAGGTAAGTGTTCAACGAAGGATTTGAGAAACAGATTTTCTCTCTCAAAGTTTTCAATTCTCTCGTGCTTGCTTCACACTCTACACCCCATGCGCGCTCTGCATCTTATTTCATTAATTTGTGGATTGGTTCAATTTTATGACCATAATTCTTAACAAATTCTGAGTGATATTCGCACATGTCTAAGAAGGTTGCAAGCTCCTCCTTATTGCAAGGAGAAGGAGATTAGGATAGGGAAGGGTTCAGCTGCACACTCCTGTCAGTAATCACATGACCAAGGTACCCAATACTAGACCTAAAAAAATTCTCGTTTTTCTTTTATGGAAGATCAAGACGACAAAAATCTCATCGGTAGTGTCACTGTAAATCAAAACATCATTTTGAAAGGGTCTAACACCATGCATATCTTTACCCTTTGGAAGCCAGCGGATGCAGAACTGAGGCCGAAAGGCATCCTGCTGAATTAGTACACACCCCTTCAGGAGTTAAAAATGCACTGAATTTCCTTAAGCCCTTTTGCAATAAAATTTGATTATAAGCTCATCTGAAATCTAGTAAAGAAACAAAATCTTAGATTCATGATCATCTACTTGATGAGGGGCCATGGTTGGCTGTCAGCCATTACACAAAAATTCAGCTGGAGAAGGTCAATGAACAGTCTAATTTTGCTGTCTTCTTTTTGGATATCACCACAGGAGACAACTATTCAGAAGTGTTGATCATTTCAATAAAAACCTCTTTGCACCGCTTATCCAGAATTGCCTTGACCTCTGAACCCACACCCCAGGAGTTATATGAGGAAGGCTTGATCCCATCCTCGTCACCAGTTTATGCTTTATGTAGTGACGAGACATGAGTAAGTTGAGATGGCCTTTATTCTTTCACAACTCGCGTTCAGAATTTTGCTCTGATACCGTGCGTACGGGCCTCTCTCAAAAACTCAAGTGGTACAAAAGGGAAAAGGGACTAGGGAAGAGGAATGGGCAGGGAATGTAACACATAATTATGGATAACATAGTGACTAGTTTAAGAAACTAAACTGGTCGTCTGCTCCAGAGGAGCAAATTCAGGATTGTGTTGTCTGTGGCTTTTTTTGACTGCAGAAAGTGCACTGGAGTCAACCTATCCTGGCTGATGAGGGCTGAAAGCTCGAAACCGGTCCTAGGATGCTTTATTCCTGTTCAGGGAAGACATGGCCTGGCAGTTCGGTCTGGACTGTTCCCATGAGGCACAGGGTCAAGACTGATTTGCATATAGCTATGTCTGAATTGGGGAGGTGTGGTGAGCAAAATAACGATGGATTAAACCCAGATCTGTGACTGGGGGTGAATGTTTGACAATGTTCAACATTCCGTCCATCATCTTTTTGTGTTGCAGAAAGAGCTTGGGCAGGTTAGCACTGCTTCCATATAAAGAATCATGTACCAATTGAATGCTAACACCAACAAGTAGGCATTATATCTTTAAATTAAATCTGTACATCACAAGACAAGAGGTGGGCACATTAGTTCCAGATCACTGACGAGTGGAAGTTAAGCAACCAATCTCTGGTCTTTGTAAGTTGAGCCTGACTGCATCAACACCTTGTCTATTGACAAGCACAGACCCCCTACGACTTCCTGAATGATAGGCCTATTAATCTCAAGGGACGATGCTGATGGCACTTGAGCTGCGCACCCAGGCCTCGCAGCACTCTCAAGCAGCTCACCCAGGCCTCGCAGCACACCCAGGCCTCGCAGCACCCTCCAGCAGCGCACCCAGGCCTCGCAGCACTCTCAAGCAGCTCACCCAGGCCTCGCGGCACACCCAGGCCTCGCAGCACACCCAGGCCTCGCAGCACCCTCCAGCAGCGCACCCAGGCCTCGCAGCACTCTCAAGCAGCTCACCCAGGCCTCGCGGAACACCCAGGCCTCGCAGCACACCCAGACCTCACAGCACACCTAGGCCTCGCAGCACCCTCGAGCTGCTCACCCAGACCTTGCCTCACCCTCCAGCAGTGCCCCCAAGCCTCGCGGCACCCTCCAGCAGTGTACCCAGGCCCCGTAGCTCCCTCGAGCATCACGCACAGGCCTCGCAGCACCCTCGAGCAGTGCACCCAGGCCTCGGGCACCCTCCAGCAGTGCACCCAGGCCTCGCGGCACCCTCCAGCTGTGCACCCAGGCCTCGTGGCACCCTCCAGCAGCGCACCCAGGCCTCGGGGCACCCTCCAGCAGCTCACCCAGGCCTCGCGGCACCCTCCAGCAGCGCACCCAGGCCTCGCGGCACCCTTCAGCAGCTCACCCAGGCCTCACTGCACCCTCCAGCAGCGCACACAGGCCTCGCAGCACCCTTCACCAGCGCACCCTGGCCTCGCAGCACCCTCCAGCTGTGCACCCAGGCCTCGGGGCACCCTCCAGCAGCGCACCCTGGCCTTGCGGCACCCTCCTGCTGTGCACCCAGGCCTCGGGGCACCCTCCAGCAGCGCACCCTTGCCTCGCGGCACCCTCCAGCTGTGCACCCAGGCCTTGGGGCACCCTCCAGCAGCACACCCAGGCCTCGCGGCACCCTCCAGCAGCGCACCCAGGCTCCGCATCACCCTCCAGCAGCGCACCCAGGCTCCGCATCACCCTCCAGCAGTGCACCCAGGCTCCGCATCACCCTCCAGCAGTGCACCCATCCTTGCGGCACCCTCCAGCAGCACACCCTGGCCTCGTGGCACCCTCCAGCAGCTCACCCAGGCTGCGCTGCACCCTCCAGCAGTGCACCCAGGCCTCGCGGCACCCCCCAGCAGCGCACCCAGGCCTCGCGGCACCCTCCAGCTCCTCACCCGGGCGTCGTGGCACCTTCCAGCAGCTCACCCTGGCCTCGCGGCACCCTCCAGCTGTGCACCCAGGCCTTGGGGCACCCTCCAGCAGCGCATCCTGGCCTCGCGGCACCCTCCAACTGTGCACCCAGGCCTCGGGGCACCCTCCAGCAGCGCACCCAGGCCTCGCAGCACCCTCCAGCAGCGCACCCATGCCTTGCGGCACCCTCCAGCAGCACACCCAGGCCTCGCGGCACCCTCCAGCAGCTCACCCAGGACTCGCGGCACCCTCCAGCAGCGCACCCAGGCCTCGCGGCACCCTCCAGCACCGTACCGAAGCGACTAGAGGCGGCCCCGGCGCAATCCTTCAACAGGAAAGTGACACGAGCAGCCGTTGAACTCCGGGCTGCATACCGATAATGCATTAATACCTTGTAAACTACAGCGCTGGCGGGCGTCGTGGGGGCTTCTAGGGGCATACATCATCCGATGCTATTCCGGATTGCCGCAACGCTCATGTGGCCAGTGGTGAGCGAGATCTCCGCTATCATAAGAGAAACACAAAAACCTGCGCAAATTTAAGATCGAGAAAGGAAAGGAAATGCATTAGTTTGACAGTTTTATTGACCGCACGGAATTTGGGGAATAGAAAATATTTTTCCGTCTTGTAGTCTTTAGAATTGATGGCGATACTCAAGGTTTCCTCCATTCACGAGCGCGCCTGCGCCGGAGGCCGCGGTGAGCTGTAAACCGGGGGTCTCCGCTCTGTGTTTTACATGAATGGATGTGACTTTGGTAAAGCATGTGTGAGCAGAATGCAAGCGTGAGACAATAGAAGGACTAGACAGTGGGAGTGGACACTGAAAGAGGAGAGTGGACAGTGGAAGTGGACAGTGGAAGAGGAGAGTGGACAGTGGGAGTGGACACTGAAAGAGGAGAGTGGACAGTGGGAGTGGACACTGAAAGAGGAGAGTGGACAGTGGAAGTGGACAGTGGAAGAGGAGAGTGGACAGTGGGAGTGGACACTGAAAGAGGAGAGTGGAAAGTGGGAGTGGACACTGAAAGAGGAGAGTGGACAGTGGAAGTGGACAGTGGAAGAGGAGAGTGGACAGTGGGAGTGGAAAGTAGACAGTAAACCGTGGGAGAGGAGAGTGGACAGTGGGAGAGTAGAGTGGACAGAGGAAAGAGGAGAGTGGACAGTGGGAGAGGAGAGTGGACAGTGGGAGTGGAAAGTAGACAGTTGGGAGTAGAGAGTGGACAGAGGAAAGAGGAGAGTGGACAGTGGGGGAGGAGAGTGGAAAGTGGGAGTGGACATTGAGGAGGGGACAATGAAAGAAAAGAGTGGACAGTGGGAGTGGCCAGTGAGAGTGGAGAGTGGACAGTGGGAGAGTAGAGTGGACAGTGGGAGTGGAAAGTAGACAGTTGGGAGTAGAGAGTGGACAGAGGAAAGAGGAGAGTGGACAGTGGGAGTGGCCAGTGAGAGTGGAGAGTGGACAGTGAGGAGGGGACAATGGAAGAAAAGAGTGGGAGTGGGCAGTGACAGTGGAGATTGGACAGTGCGAGTGGACAGTGAGAGTGGAGAGTGGACAGTGGGAGAGGGGAATGGACAATGGAAGAGGAGAGTGGACAGTGGAAGAGAGGACTGGGCAGTGAATCAGTGTATAGGGAGCTTGGCGTACCTTACTTTTCGGTACAATTATTTCAGGAGAGAAAACGGCTTGAAAGAGGAGTACACAACAAACACGGTTTTAATAACCATGCAACGAGTCCCATCCTCTCAATTCAATTCAATTCAATGTTTATTAATAGATTCTATCTAGTAGTCTTTCTAAAATGTCTACTGCTTCTCTCACTAGATACTGTAGAAAGACTACACAACCCTGGGTGCTGTCTACTCATGTCTAGTGTACCCCCAAAACACACTGAAGAAAGACACAGGGGTCACTGACGAACCACAGAGCAGGCAGAGTAGATCACGGACTGGATGTATAGGCGCTAAAATAGAGGGGGCACATGTACTCCCCCCAGTTCTGATCAAGTTGGACAAGGGATGTCGAAATAAGTACTGCCAGTAGGTCTAACGTTGGAAAACTAGTGCAATATTTACATTTGAAATATATATATATATATATATATATATATATATCAATATATATCAACGCTCCAATCCTCTTCATTCAGAGAAATAAGCACTCACGGTAGACGCTCGGAGGAGATTTTTATTCCGATGCAAACAAACGCGTTTCGGCGAACTGCCTTCCTCGGTGTTTGTAAACACACCGAGAGGCCGCCATTATTTGTACATGCGTAACATCAGTATGTCAACATAGAAAAGGCGAGATTTGTTTTGAGAAAATATGACAACGCCAGATAGGGGCAATCCATGGCATGTTATTTGGCGGCTAGCGATAACATGAGCATTACTCATGGTATGTTACTCGCATATTTGGATGTTCATAGGAATTGGAATAATTGATGATTGAGTTTAACATTATCGTTAAGCATGCTCACTAATTTTCTCAAAATTGGTATTGCAATTTTGCATAATGTGGATCAGAAACAGTTAAATTGCACATTTACAAATGGCGCATTCCGTGAGGATGCATTGCGCAGTCCCTTTTCTATGTTGACATACTGATGTTACGCATGTACAAATAATGGCGGCCTCTCGGTGTGTTTACAAACACCGAGGAAGGCAGTTCGCCGAAACGCGTTTGTTTGCATCGGAATAAAAATCTCCTCCGAGCGTCTCCCGTGAGTGCTTATTCCTGAATGAAGAGGATTGGAGCATTGATAATTTGTGGATTGTACCGCCACAGCAAGAGCACCCGCCCGCGAGTCAAGTCAAGTCAAGTCATAGAATTTGTATAGCGCACTACGTACCCAGAGGGTTTCAAGGCGCTTAGGAAGGGGAGGAGGGTTATTTGTCAAATATCCACGTTTTAAGCTGCTTTCTGAACGCTAGGTGGTTCTGGGTGAGGCGAAGGTAGGCGGGGAGTGAGTTCCATGTTTTAGCAGCCAGGTATGCAAAGGATCTGCCTCCCATGGTGGTCTTGTTGATGCGAGGTATAGTGGCGAGGGCTTGGCTGGAAGATCGTAGTTGACGGGAGGGGGTGTAGAAGGACAGTCGAGAGTTGAGGCAATCTGGTCCGATGTCGTAGAGTGATTTGTGTGCGTGGGTAAGCAGTCGGAAGGTGATCCTCTTATTGACGGGTAGCCAGTGGAGGTCTTTAAGGTGATCAGAGATGTGTTTGTTGCGAGGGATGTCTAATATGAGCCTGGCTGATGCGTTTTGGATTCGTTGGAGTTTCTTCTGGAGCTTTGCGGTAGTACCCGCGTAGAGGGTGTTTCCGTAGTCCAGTCGGCTCGTGACAAGAGCGTGGGTAACTGTTTTCCTTGTTTCGAGGGGGATCCAGCGAAATGTTTTTCTGAGCATGCGAAGAATGTTGAAGCAGGAAGAGGATACGGCGCTGACTTGTCTGTTCATTGAGAGTGAAGAATCCAGGATGACGCCTAGGTTCCGTGCGTGGTCTGTCGGGATGGGTGCTTTTCCGAGGGCTTCAGGCCACCAGGAATCGTCCCATGCAGAGGGGGATGTACCTAAGATGAGGACTTCAGTTTTGTCTGAGTTCAGTTTCAGACGGCTTTGTTTCATCCATTCGGCAACTTCTTTCATTCCTTCGTGTAGGTTAGTTTTGGCGGTGCTAGGGTCATTGGTGAGAGAAAGGATTAGTTGAGTGTCGTCCGCGTAGGAGATGATGTTGAGGTTGTGTCGGCGTGCGATGGCCGCGAGGGGGCTCATGTATACGTTGAAGAGGGTGGGACTGAGTGAGGATCCTTGAGGGACGCCGCAGATGACTTCAGAGGCCTCGGACTTGAATGGAGGAAGGCGGACTCTCTGGGTTCTTCCGGTGAGGAACGAGGTGATCCATTCAAGTGCTTTTCCTTGGATTCCGATGTTATTGAGGCGTTGTAGAAGGGTGCTGTGGCAGACTGTATCGAATGCTGCAGAGAGGTCGAGGAGGATGAGGGCGACTGTGTCTCCGTTGTCCAGTAGAGTTCGAATGTCGTCTGTTGCTGCGATGAGGGCGGTCTCAGTGCTGTGTTTGGCTCGGAAGCCGGACTGTGAGGAGTCGAGGGATTTGTTGGCTTCGAGGAAAGCGGCGAGCTGGTTGTTGACGGCTTTCTCGATGACTTTGGCCGTGAATGGAAGAAGCGAGATGGGGCGGTAATTTTTGAGTTCGGTTGGGTCCGCTGTTGGTTTTTTCAGAAGGGCAGTGAGTTCGGCGTGTTTCCAGTCTTCTGGGAAGGTAGCGGAGTTGAAGGAGCAGTTGATGACGTCTCGGAGGTGCTGTGCTATGACGGAGTCTGCTTTGTTGAAGATGTGGTGGGGGCATGGGTCTGTGGGGGATCCTGAGTGGATGGAATTCATCAGGCGGATGGTGTCATCAGTGGAGATTGGGTTCCAAGCGTTAAGGGTGTTCACGGGGGGAAGATGGTCAGCAGATGGTAGGGTGGGTTGGTTTCCGGGTTGGTTGTCAAAGCTGTTGTGGATGTCTGCAATCTTGTTGTGGAAAAAAGAGGCTAGGGAGTCGCAGAGGGTTTGAGAGGGGGTGATGTCGTTGGAGTTGGCCGAGGGATTGGAAAATTCCTTGACGATGTTGAAAAGTTCCTTGCTGTTGTGGGCGTTGTTGTCAAGTCGATCCTTGAAAGCTGTTTTCTTGGCTTTTCGGATCAGTTGGTGGTGGGTGCGGGTGGCGCTTTTGAAGGCGTCCTTGGTGCTGGTGGTTGGGTCTTTTTTCCAGGCCTTTTCAAGGGAGCGGCAGAGTTTCTTGGACTTCTTGAGATCATCGTTGAACCATGAGGCTTTCTTGCTGCCAGGTTTGCTTTGACGTTTTTTCAGTGGAGCTAAGGTGTCGGCGGTGTTGGATAACCATAGGGTGAGGTTGGCGGCGGCTTCGTTGGCGTTAGAAGAGAGGGCTGGGGAGTTTCGAAGGAGCGATGCGGAGATTTGGTCCGTGGTGATTTTGTTCCAGTTTCTTTGCAGGGTAGGTTGGGAGTGGATGATGGGTTTCGGCTTGTTGTAGATGAAGTGAACGCAGCTGTGGTCGGTCCAGAGGAGATCCGTAGTGTGGCAGAAGGAGATATGATTGCTGGATGTGAAGATGGGGTCGAGTGTGTGACCTGCGATGTGGGTGGGGGAAGTGACTAGTTGTTTAAGTCCGAGGTTGGCGAGGTTGTCCACGAGGGTGGAGGTGTTGTGGTCATTGGTCTTTTCAAGGTGAAAGTTGAGGTCTCCCAGAAGGATGTAATCTTTGGAGGGGAGCGCGTGTGGGGTGATGAAGTCCGTGATGTCTTCACTGAATTTTGCGCGGGGTCCTGGTGGTCTGTAGAGGAGAGTGCCTCTGAGTGTTGTTTTGGGGTCGATGTGGATCTGGAAGTGAAGATGTTCGGAGTTGGCGAGATTGACGTCAGAGCTGGTTGAGATGCGGATAGATTTCTTGTGGACGATGGCGATTCCTCCTCCTGTGTGGCTGGTACGGTCTTTGCGGGTGATCTTATAGTCTTCAGGGATGGCAATGGTGATGTCTGGTGCGGAGGAAGCATTCATCCATGTTTCTGTTAGGAAGGCGACGTCTGGAGAGATGGTGTCTAGTAGGTTCCATAGGTCAATGTTGTGCCTGTGGACCGAGCGGGTGTTGAGAAGGATGCATTGTAGGTGGTTGGGGTCGGGAATCTGTGGTGTGGACGTAGCAGAGATGTTGTCGGTGCCGCTGAATTTGCAGGAGTAGCAGGAGAAAGGGCCATGGGTGTGTCCAGGAGCGGCAAGGACGCAGTTGGGGGTGCGACCGGGGTCGAGGGCTAGGAGGGAGGCGGCATCGTAGGTAATGCGGGAGGGCTGGGCAGCTCGAGGGGCAGGGGGTCTGGCGCTGGGCGCGGTCCAGGCGCGGACGGGCGTAGACGGGCTTACCTTTGGCGCACCTTCGGCGCGGGTTGGGCGCGGACGCTGCGCGTGGACGCTGCGCGCGGGAACTACTGTCATATATGGATAGCGGAGGGGGAGGGGCGAGGGCGGCTCAGCTGGGAGGCGTGGCGGGCTCAGGGGAACACAACAACAGCAGGATCAAAATGGAGGGGAGGTCAGAGCAGGGCGCCGGGGGAAATCACACACAACAATGCAATCAAAGCAATGTAAGCGCTGTGGGATAATAGCGCTATGAAATTACGAAGCTTACTAAAAATGGAGCTATGCAGATATCACAACTTGGTTACAATGCAGCAATACGATACCACGCTGTGAGGAGCAGCGAGGGGAGCGATCACTCAAGGCGGAAGCAGCGAGTGAATCACAGCGCTGCGAGGTTTGGGGAATGCTTTTGGGTGCTTGTGGGAGGGCGGCTCAGCTGGGAGGCGTGGCGGGCTCAGGGGAACACAACAACAGCAGGATCAAAATGGAGGGGAGGTCAGAGCAGGGCGCCGGGGGAAATCACACACAACAATGCAATCAAAGCAATGTAAGCGCTGTGGGATAATAGCGCTATGAAATTACGAAGCTTACTAAAAATGGAGCTATGCAGATATCACAACTTGGTTACAATGCAGCAATACGATACCACGCTGTGAGGAGCAGCGAGGGGAGCGATCCTCCGAAAAGGTGCAACCTGAGCGTATATATATATATATATATATATATATATATTGATTTTATATGCCGCAAAACGAATAGGGAAAAAGGAAACATGCCAGAGGCTAAACAGAGTGTCCCTTTACTTAAACGAACAATTAAAATGAAGAGTAGCATCCAAAATAATTTTTAGAAACCAAAAAGGCTGCTTCCTAGTAGGTAGATGAACTTGGAACAGGCATAGAAACCATTGCCCCTCATACTGCACATCAGAGAAAAATATAAAACTTATTGTGCACAGAAAAAATACAAAGCGTCTGAGCTAGGGGGTGGCCATCTTCCTTCTGCGCGCCCTATTAAAAGAATTCAGGAGTCTCACATCATCCGTTGCCACTGTTCCACGCCTGCTCCACTGTTCCTTGTTGAAGGGGCCTTTGTTTAAAGGATCCATGTAGATGGCGGCCATCTTCCTTCTTAACTCAACATTAAGAGGATTCAGGAGTCTCAAATCATCCACCATTCAATGAGGGAGAGCAGAACGGACGGGGAATAGGGGGCAATAGATGGTTTGAGGCTCCTCCGTTCTCTATAAGGAACTCAGAAGGAAGATGGCCGCCTCCTGGCTGGATCCGTTGATTAGAGGCGCCCTTCAACGAGGGGAAGTAGAGGCGAGAGGGGGCAATGGATGGTTTGAGGCTCCTCCGTTCTCTATAAGGAACTCAAAAGGAAGATGGCCGCCTCCTGGCTGGATCCTCTAATTAGAGGCGCCCTTCAACGAGGGGCAGTGGAGGGGGTGGGAGCAGTGCCAATGGTTGGATTGAGGCTCCTCCGTTTTCTATATGAGGAGCTCAAAAGGAAGATGGCCGCCTCCTGGCTGTATCCTTTAATTAGAGGCGCCCTTCAACGAGGGACAGTAGAGGCGACAGGGGGCAATGGATGGTTTGAGGCTCCTCAGCTCTCTTTGAGGAGTTATGAAGGAAGATGGAGGCCTCCTGGCTGGATCCGTTGATTAGAAGCATCCTTCAAAGAGGGAAAGTGGAGTGGGCGGGAACAGTGGCAACGGATGGTTTGAGGCTCCTCAGTTGTCTGCGAGGAGCTCAGAAGGAAGATGGCTGCCTCCTGGCTGGATCCTTTAATTAGAGGCGCCCTTCAACGATTGACAGTAGCGGAGACAGCGGGCAATGGATGGTTTGAGGCTCCTCCGTTTTCTTTGAGGAGCTCAGAAGGAAGATGGCGGCCTCCTGGCAGGATCCTTTATTTAGAAGCGCCCTTCAATGAGGAAAAGTAGAATGGGCGGGAACAGTGACAAAGGATGGTTTGAGGCTCCTCAATTCTTTATGAGGCACTCAGAAGTAAGATGGCTGCCTCCTGGCTGGATCCTTTATTAGAGGCACGCTTCAACGAGGGACAGTACAAGGGACAGGGGGAAATGCTTTGTTTGAGGCTCCTCCGTTCTCTATATGAAGCACTCAGAAGGAAGATGGCTGCCTCCTGGCTGGAACCTTTAATAAGAGGTGCTCTTTAGCGAGAGGCATTAGAGGGGACAGGGGGCAATGGATGGTTTGAGGCTCCTCACTTGTCTACGAGGCGCTCAGAAGGAAGATGGCCACCTCCTAGAAGGATCCTTTAGTTAGAGGTGCCCTTCGACAAGGGGCAGTGGAGTGGATGGGAGCAGTGGCAATCGATGGTTTGAGGCTCCTCCATTGTCTACGAGGTGCTCAGAAGGAAGATGGCGGCCTCCTGGCAGGATCCTTTAATTAGAAGTGCCCTTCAATGAGGAAAAGTAGAGTGGGCCGGAGCAGTGACAACGGATGGTTTGAGGCTCCTCAGTTGTCTACGAGGCGCTCAGAAGGAAGATGGCCGCCTCCTGGCTGGATCCTTTAGTTAGAGGCGCCCTTCAACGAGGGACAGTGGAGTGGGTGGGAGCAGTGACAACGTATGGTTTGAAGCTCCTCAGTTCTCTATATAAAGCGCTCCTCAGAAGGAAGATGGCCGCCTCCTGGCTGGATCCGTTGATTAGAGGCGCCCTTCAATAGGGCACAGTAGAGGGTACAGGGGACAATGGATGGTTTGAGGCTCCTCCGTTCTCTATATGAAGCGCTCAGAAGGAAGATGGCCGCCTCCTGGCTGGATCCGTTGATTAGAGGCGCCCTTCAATAGGGCACAGTAGAGGGTACAGGGGACAATGGATGGTTTGAGGCTCCTCCGTTCTCTATATGAAGCGCTCAGAAGGAAGATGGCCGCCTCCTGGCTGGAACATTTAACAAGAGGTGAACTTTAACGAGAGGCAGTAGAGGAGACAGGGGGCAATGGATGGTTTGAGGCTTCTCAGTTCTCTCTATGAGGAGGTCAGACAGAAGATGGCCGCCTCCTGGCTGGATCCTTTGATTAGAAGCGCCCTTCAACGGTGGACAGTGAAGGGGGCGGAAGCAGTAACAACGGAGGGTTTGAGGCTCCTCAGTTCTCTATATGAAGCTCTCCTCAGAAGGAAGATGGCCGCCTCCTGGCTGGATCCTTTGATTAGAGGCGCCCTTCAACGGTGGACAGTGGAGGGGGCGGGAGCAGTGACAACGGAGGGTTTGAGGCTCCTCACTTGTCTACGAGGCGCTCAGAAGGAAGATGGCCGCCTCTTACCTGGAACCTCTAGTTAGAAGCGCCCTTCAACTACAGGAACCGTGGCAGTAGATGGTTTGGCCGTCCTGTGGCTCTTTGGGCTCCAAGGAGCAGATCCATCAATCAGGCTGTCACTAGCTAGCTCCTCTTGAATGCCAGGCGGTGTCCATGGAGGTGGCGCTATGCCAGGGCTCTCTGGCAAGCGCTCGAATTAATTAAAGGAAGAGCGCCTCCATTGTTCACGGTTCCAGGCCCTGCCAGCTGGCGTGTGCTTTACCCTTACTTTCCTGTTCCTTCTCTTACCAGGCTTAAGACACTTTTCTCTCGCTCACACTTTTTATTTTATTTTTTTATTTTCTGGGTACAGAGTGTCAAGACCTGGGGCCGTCCTCTTTAGCGAGAATGGCATTGAAATAACAGTGAAGAATCTAAAAGTAGGTCATTGCCCCCATGTGTTCTTTTTCTTTACGTTCCTATTAATGTGCACATTATCTCTGCCTTTTTCTAACGATTTTCCATTTTATCCTGTTCGGAGGGGTGGGCACTGTCGGAAAGACACCGGAAACCGACAACATGTGAGTCTTTTTACTTAGCAGCACTTACACACTCAGTGTGGGCCGCCTGTGCTGCACGCGTGCCCTCAGTCACTTGCTCGACGTACTCGGAAGATTTAAAACCATTTGCTGATTTGACTTGAATTAGATGAAAAATACAATGGAAGTGGAAGAAATACTAGAACAGCAAAGGCTGCAGAGAGGAGCGTGCGGTGCTAAAAAAGGAAGGGGCTGGGGATGACAGGTGGCGTGTGTGTGCCTGTCTGTCTTTCAGGGGGGCTTTGTGGAGAGCGGGGAGAATTTGTGGAGACCGGGGAGATTTTGTGAAGACCATGGAGACTTTGTGGAGACCATGGAGACTTTGTGGACTTTGTGGCGTTCATGGAGACTTTGTGGAGTCTATGGAGACTTTGTGGAGTCTATGGAGACTTTGTGGAGTCCATGGAGACTTTGTGGAGAGCAGGGAGACTTTGTGGAGAGCAGGAAGACTTTGTTGTGGAGACCAGGGAGACATTGTGGAGACCATAGAGACATTGTGGAGACCATGGAGACTTTGTGGAGGTCAGGGGGGCTTTGTGGAGGCCAGGGAGACGTTATGGAGACTTTGTGGAGAGCAGGGAGACTTTGAGGAGACCATGGAGACTTTGTGGAGAGCAGGGAGACTTCATGGAGACTTCGTGGATACCATGGAGACTTTGTGGAGACCATGGAGACTTTGTGGAGACCATGGAGACTTTGTGGATACGATGGAGACTTTGTGGAGAGCAGGGAGACTTTGTGGAGAGCAGGGAGACTTTGTTGTAGAGACCTGGGAGACTTTGTGGAGACCTGGGAGACTTTGTGGAGACCTGGGAGACTTTGTGGAGACCTGGGAGACTTTGTGGAGACCAGGGAGACTTTGTGGAGAGTAGGGAGACATTGTGGAGACCAGGTAGACTTTGTGGAGACCATGGAGACTTTGTGGAGACCTGGGAGACTTTGTGGAGACCTGGGAGACTTTGTGGAGACCAGGGAGACTTTGTGGAGAGCAGGGAGACATTGTGGAGACCAGGTAGACTTTGTGGAGACCATGGAGACTTTGTGGAGACCATGGAGACTTTGTGGAGACCATGGATACTTTGTGGAGACCATGGATACTTTGTGGAGACCAGGGAGACTTTGTGGAGACCAGGGAGACTTTGCCTCTGCAGCAAAACCTTGAAATAGAGAAAGGTTGTTCCAGGAGTCCAGAGACTGGCAGAGAAGCGGCTCGGCAAGGAGAGTCATGAGAGGTGGGCTCATTAGGAACCGATGCAGTCACGTGTACAACATTCTCCCCACCAGGAAAGTGACGAGGATAAACCCAATAATATCTTCCCTTAATGCGGTGCTTCTTATGCCACTCCTGCTGATTCTAGGCACAGTAACAACAGGTGACACTGTTATCCAAAGTAATGGTACTCAAGGTATTAATCGCAGAAGGATGAGCTCGCCTTGTCTCGCTTCGAAGTCAGGACCTATGATCTCCACTAAGTGTCTGACTCGCTGAGCCAGCCTGCTGAGTACATTTGTTCCGTCTAACTTTATTATTATTTTTTAGGCAGCAACGTAAGATAGTTTTGGGCACTGAGATACCTTCTCAAGCGATCTGTGTATCCTGCTTGCCACAGGATAAACACTGGCAGGATAGTTCAGGGGGTTCATGCACCTGGGAAAGACCAGGCTATACTCTCCTGGTCAGTTTGGGAATACTTTAATGTGTTCATTCACCTGCTGGCTAGCACTGTGCCTGTGTGTTATCAGCAGAGCTCCACAGGTTAATGCATTCATTGCTAACATCCTTCTACAAGCTGCATCTCCCATTTTAAAATCCTGAGAAAACGAGTCGGAGGTTGTGTGCTGCTCTACAGAGCCTGTAACCTGCAAATGCAAAGCCGAGGACCCTCGCGGGTTTTAACTCAATGTTTCATTCTTCAGAGGCTGAGAAATACCTATAGTTCGGTACGAAGAATCATCTATAGGTAAGGGGAAATACACAACTCAGTGGGTACAGTCGGCTGTAAAATTGGCATTTATGATTGTAAGCCAAACGCTTCTTATCTAGGTGTATCTCTTAGCCAATGGCAGGGATGGTACCCAGAGTACGGCCTTTCCCCTTGGGGTGCTGCAGGGTCCGTTTCTGTTGTTTTTATCCTCTGATGCCTGGACCAGGACTCAGCTCCTACAAATGGTGCTTAAAAGGAGGGATTTGGACAGGACGTAACCCAGAAGACACTTTACCAGCCTCCCTCCAGCTGTAGTTCATCACGCGGCTTGTGGCCATAGAGCAGTACAGTGGCGCACAGTGGCGCACAGCTATAGTGCACCACAGTGTAGCGCAGCCTACAGCTGCGGTTCATAACAGTAACATGTGGCCTCTAGCTGTGGTGCAGTTGCGCATGGCCTGCAGCTCCGGAGCAGTACAGTTGCGTGCATCCTCCAGCTACGATGCAGCGCAGTGGCGCAAGGCCTGCAGCTATTGCGCAGTGCAGTTGTGCATGACCTGCAGAGTCTGAGCAGTGCAGTGGCTCTCTGCCTGCAGCTGCGGCTCATGGCAGTGGCCGGTGGCCTGCAGCCTACAGCTGCGCGGCTCATGGCAGTGGCGCGCAGACTGCTGCTGTGGCTCATGGCAGTTGCGCGACGTGCAGCTCATAGGAGTGGCGGAAGGCCAGCAGCTAAGGTGCAGCGCAGTGGCACGCGGCCTGCTACTTATGGCAGTGGCGCGTGACCTGCAGTTGCGACTTGTGGTGCGTGGCCTGCTGCTGCGATTCATGGCAGTGACGCGCTGCCTGCAGCTGTGATTCATGGCAGTGGCGCGCTGCCTGCAGCTGCGACTCATGGCAGTGGCGTGCAGCCTGCAGCTGCGGTTAATGGCAGTGGCGCATGGCCTGCAGCTGCTCCTCATGGCAGTTGCACGCGGCCTGCAGGTGCGGCTCATGGCAGTGGCGCGCGGCCTGCAGCTGCGATTCATGGCAGTGGGCGCAGCCTGTAGCTGCGGTTAATGGCAGTGGCGCGCTGCCTGCAGCTGCGTCTCATGGCAGTGGCGTGCAGCCTGCAGCTGTGGTTAATGGCAGTGGGGCACGGCCTGCAGCTGCTGCTCATGGCAGTGGCGCGTGGCCTGCTGCTGCGATTCATGGCAGTGGCGTGCAGCTGCGGTTAATGGCAGTGGCGCTGCCTGCAGCTGCGACTCATGGCAGTGGCGTGCAGCCTGCAGCTGTGGTTAATGGCAGTGGCGTGCAGCCTGCAGCTGCGGTAAATGGCAGTGGCGCACAGCCTGCAGCTGCTGCTCATGGCAGTGGCGTGCGGCCTGCTGCTGCGATCCATGGCAGTGGCGTGCAGCCTGCAGTCGCGGTTAATGGCAGTGGCGGGCAGCCTGCAGCTGCGGTTAATGGCAGTGGCAGCAGCTGCGGTTAGTGGCAGTGTCGCTGCCTGCAGCTGCGACTCATGGCAGTGGCGTGCAGCCTGCAGTCGCGGTTAATGGCAGTGGCGGGCAGCCTGCAGCTGCGGTTAATGGCAGTGGCAGCAGCTGCGGTTAATGGCATTGGCGCACGGCCTGCAGCTGCTGCTCACGGCAGTGGCGCGCGGCCTGCAGGTGCGGCTCATGGCAGTGGCGCATGGCCTGCAGGTGTGGCTCATGACAGTGCCACGCGGCCTGCAGCTGCTGCTCATGGCAGTGGCGCGCGGCCTGCAGCTGCGGTTAATGGCAGTGGCGCACGCCCTGCAGCTGCTGCTCATGGCAGTGGCGCGCGGCCTGCAGGTGCGGCTCATGGCATTGGCGCGCGGCCTGCAGGTACGGCTCATGACAGTGCCGCGCGGCCTGCAGCTGCTGTTCATGACAGTGGTGCGCGGCCTGCAGCTGCTGCTCATGGCAGTGGCGCGGGGCCTGCAGGTGCGGCTCATGGCAGTGGCGTGCGGCCTGCAGCTGCTGCTCATGGCAGTGGCGCGCGGCCTGCAGGTGCGGGTCATGGCAGTGGCACGCGGCCTGCAGGTGCGGCTCATGGCAGTGGCACGCGGCCTGCAGCTGCTGCTCATGGCAGTGGCGCGCGGCCTGCAGCTGCTGCTCATGGCAGTGGCGCGGGGCCTGCAGGTTCGGCTCATGGCAGTGGCGCGCGGCCTGCAGCTGCTGCTCATGGCAGTGGCACGCGGCCTGCAGGTGCGGGTCATGGCAGTGGCGCGCGGCCTGCAGGTGCGGCTCATGGCAGTGCCGCGCGGCCTGCAGCTGCTGCTCATGGCAGTGGTGCGCGGCCTGCAGGTGCGGGGTCATGGCAGTGCCGCGTGGCCTGCAGCTGCGGCTCATGGCAGTGGCGCGCAGCCTGCAGCGCACCAGCTCAGGCAGGTTGGCAGTGACGGCCCAGCCTAGAGTCATGGGGTGCCAGAGTTATTGAGGTCAGGTGGCGCGTGTGCGCGGAGGGGGTTGTTGGCTGTCACCGTCATGGCTCAATCCGCGAGTCCTGGACTGCGGCAGGATTGATGCAGTGGTGCACGGGTGCACAGGGAAATTAGTTTTATGTAAATATATCGGTGCTCGCAGAGCATGGATGAACAGGCCTGGGAACAGGCAGCTTTATGGCCGTGTTGGCCCAGAAAATAAGAAATGAGCGGCCGGCGCTGGAGAGTGTGTGTGTGGGGGGTGGGGGGGGGGAGGGTGCTGAGGGGGGGCGAAGAATGAGGGGGTGAGACGCAGAGTGTGTATGCTCGGTTTGTATGGCTGGCATCGCACACACAAACACTGGGCAGCCGGGTCTCAGAAAAAGAGGTTTAATAACAACAAGATCGTTTGGGGACATTAACCAGCACGTGGGGGAGGGGTCCAGGAGTGTCAGAGATGAACTGGCATACACCTACGTCACACCCACGTCACTTTTGCGCTTTGCAAATTATAATTCACCTTTTTAAGGAATTTATATCTGGCGAGCAGAGCAGATCTTAAAAACTGCAGATCTATCCAGAGCATTGTGTGCAACTTAGAACAAGTGCAGGGCCCTAGCCCAGTGCTCCCTCGGGGGGGGGGGGGCAGCCCCTCCCGCCGTTGAAGGCTTGTCTCTGAGCTCAGTAGGTGGAAAGAACCTGGGCCCAGAGGGAGCTTTCAGAATCCACTCCTAATGTTCGCTGACAAACCAAGGGTACCTGCTGTTTCTCTGGGGCTGCCCGTGGGTGACTCTGGCTTGGTCGTGCATGCCACTTGGGCTCAGAGGTAGGAGGAAAGAGTCAACAGGGGGGAGGTGATGAGGAACACAGGATGAGGAGGCTAGAGACATGGGGGAGTGCGTGGGGGGCAGTGATGCAGACTAGTGATGGAAGGGACGGGGCTGGGGGTGTCAGCAGAGCCTAAAATGAGAAGGAAAGAAAGGAGAGAAGCGATGACAAGATGCACCCCTGCAGGGGGCGATATTTGCACCTTGCTTGTTTTGTACCCTGGTACCTGCGGGCCTCACTGTTTTTCCACCCAGACTTCTAAGGAAGGCTACTGGCCCGCTGCCTCTCTTAGACTAATAACCAGACACATATGACAAAAAACCAGGGCCTCTGGAATTATGCAGCAGGATTGAGTAAATTATGCAGCAAGGAAAGGCAAATTATGCAACGTAATGCAGAACATTTTGTGATAGTATTACTTCACTTTTTTGTCATTGGTGTCTCCAGTGATGCTTCTGGTGGCAGACATTGGCAATTTCTTAATCTTCTGCTAATCTCATCGAAGCCGAGTGGATTCAAGACGAGGCACTAGGGAAGGTGAAATTCACTGACCGTTGGAAGGTTGTGGTGAAGACCTTGGGTTGGTTTAGATGAGGGCCCTAGGGACAGTGGGTTGAAGGGTCTTGGGTGAGTTGAGCTAAGAGACCGGGGGTCCTTACCTTGAGGGTCATTTGAGACCCTCGGGTGTCTGACTGGTGAAACCTTAAATGAGTGGAGTTAAGGGATAGTAGATTGGTCCAGTTGAAGGTCCTTTGTGTAGCTGAACCGTAGGATGTTTAATTTGAGTAGTTTTGCGAGGACAGAGTTGAGTCGTCCTGTGATGTTTAGGTTGAGGGACCTTGCAGTCTGAGAGCGTACGGTCTAGTGATTATTGAGCTGAACTTAAGTTTATCTTGGCTCCTCAGATGGACTCTGGTGCAATTGGGTTGAGAGGCTCAAGTGGTGTCACTGGACTTTGGTCGATGCTGTGTGGGTTGCTCAGTTGAGGGCCCAAGATGTGGTTGAAGCACATCAGGTGGTTGATTTCATGGAAAGTGGAGAAGTTCAGTTGAGGGGTTCTGTGGAGTGTGAGCTGAAGAACAGATCGGTGTATTACGTAAGGGGATTGGTGTGTCGAGTAGAGCGATTATAGGGTGGTTGATTTTGAGGGCTGCCTTGTGGTTGTTTTAATGCACATATTGGTGGTTATGTTGAGCAATCATGGCATGATTAATTTCATAGAACGTGGCTGATTTTGAGTTGGACGCCACGTAGAGGTTCATTTGAGGGAACATGGGATGATTAAATTAAACGCCATGATGTGGTTGATTAGAAATACCTTGGGGTGTTTGAGCTGTGCGAATGTGGTTGAACTGACAGACCATAGGACGGTTCATTTGGGCTGGTTGGGTGCAATGGCGGTGGAGCAGTTTTATTAGAAGTACCGGTGCGCATGAGTTGAAAGACCGTTCAATTATTCATTGAGGGATTATGAAGTTGAAGGACTGTCATGTGATTCAGTTGAGAGGTGGGAGGGTGGTTGCATTGAGGGACAATGGGAGTGTTCAATTAGGGAATCACGTTGTTGTTGAAATGAGGTAAACTATGATGGTTGTGTTGAAGGGCTTCTCAGTAGCCCCACCTGATTTTCAGTGCAGTTTCTCTCCTTGATATGATTTATTTCAGAGACAGAGAAGGGGCTAAGTTGAGGGACCAAAACGCAGTTGAGTTGAGGAATAGCAGTGTTTCTGGGTTGAGACTATACTGAGGGACCATGCAATTGTTCCGTTAAGGTTCTGTGGTGTGATTGACATCAGTACCTAAGGGGTCAGAATTGACCATTGCTCAGTTAAAGGGCCATATAATGGTTCTGTTGAGGGGTTTTAAGTTGGTTGAGTTGAGGCCACGTGGGCTGATGAAGTAAGGACCTTATGGTGCTGAGTCTAGGGTCTTTGGAATAGGAGTGGATGAACATAGGGAAAGTGGTGTGGTTAAGTTGATGGAGCCTGGGTAGGTTAAGGTGAGGGCCTTTGATGTGGCGAGGATAGGGTTTGTGGGGTGGTTGACTTTAAGGTCTGTGAGGAAGTTGATTTCACAGACCATAAATGACTGGGTTGTGTTAGGAATGGAATGGTTGAGTTGAGGGCCCACATGTGGTTAAGTTAGAGTCTATTTTGAAGCTGAGTTGAATTCCCATAGGGTGACTGAGATAAGGGCTCATTAAGTGGTTGGTATGAGGGACTGTGGGTTGGCTAAGTTGAAGTACCATGACGTAGGTAATTTGAGGACATATGGTGTAGATGAATTGAGAGCCTGTGGGGCATTTAGTTTAATGGCCTATGTGGTGGTTTAGTTGAAAGAGCATAGTGTGATTTAGTTGAGGATCTGTGGTGTAGATGAGTTGTGGGTCCATATTGTTGCTGAGTGGACAGCCCATAGGGTGTTTTGATTGAGAGCCTATTCTGTGGTTTAGTTGAAGGACCAAGGTGTGGTTTAGTTGAGGGCTTGTGGTGTAGATGAGTTAAAGGCTTGTAGGGTGACTGAGATGAGGCCCCATGCCTGGTTAGATTAAACAACCATGAAGTGGTTGAGTAGAAGAACCGTTATGTAGTTGAGCTGAGGGCCCATGTGGTGTGTATGGGATGAGTGCACGTAGGGCAGAGGAGTTGAAGGAATGTTGTGTGGTTACACTGATAGCCTGCAGTAAGGCTGATTTGTGAGACTTGAGGTGGGTGAATTGAGGCCTATGGGTGGTCGAGTCTAGGATCCAGGATATGGGTAAGTTGAGAACCTGTGAGGTGATTGAATGAAAAGGTCATACACAGGTTGAGTTGTGGGGCATTTGTACAGTTGGGTTGAGGGCCCATGGGGTGGTTGAGTAAAGAGACCACAGAGGGGTTGAGTTAAGGGCTCTTGGGGTGGTAGAGTTGAGGGGCCATTGAGGGGACAAGTCACGTGCCCCTCTGGGCAGTTCAAGAGAGATGGAGTGGTGAGTCGAGTGTCCCTTTTGGTGGTGGAGGGGCCCTGTAAGAGGTGAGACGAGTGGTGTTCTGCATGGCTGAGTTGAGGGACATTGTGAATTTGAGGTGAGAAGCCATGACCAGGTTGAGTCAAGGACCCATGGGGTGGAAGAGTTGAGAGGCCATTGATGGTTGATTTGAGAGGACGTGGACTGGTTAAGCAGTGTGGCTGTGGTATGGTTGAGGTCAGTAGACTGGTTAAGTTGAAGGACTGTGGAGTTGCTGAATCAATCAACAATGTGGTGGAAGAGGTGGAGAGCAATCTAGGGGTCAAGCAGAGTGCCCTCTGGGGCAGTTGATGGAAATATGTAGGGGCTTAGGTGAGTATCCCTTGGTGTGGTTGAGTGGCCATGCACCCATGTGGCAGCTGAGCAGGGGGGGCATGGAGGTAGTGTGTGAAGTAGTCCTTGTGGTAGTAGAGTTAAGAAGCCATAAGGGGTTCAGTTGAATGGCAGTGGTATGGTGTAGGTAGTGGGTTGTCCGAGTTAAGGTTCATGGAGTGGCGGAGATACACACCCATGTGACATTTGAGTTGAGGGACCATGGAGGTTTGAGTTGACTGCCCCATGGGCGGTTGAATTGAATGACCATTGAGGGTTTGAGTTGAATGCCACGTGAGTTGAAGGACCACTGAGGGTTTGTGCCTCCTGGGTAGTTGAGTTGAATGGCCATGGAAGGTTTGAGTTGAGTGCCCCCTGGGTGGTTGAATTTAGGGACCCTGGAGGGGTTGAGTTGAACGTCCCTTGGAGTGTTGAGTTGAGGGCCGTCTGGCCAAGAAAGAGATGGTAGCTTGAAAAACATGCCTTGGTGAATCCAATAGGTCTCAGCAATACCCAAGCTATTGGCCTTGTCAATGTGAATGTCTTTTGGCCATGTTGTATAGCAGCACATCTGTTCTTCAACATGGCTAAAAGTCACTGAAAAAGGTGTTGGCTGCATCATAGCGCTTTTTTGTGTGTAAGAAGGGGTGTGACATAGAGCAGGGGCGAAGAGACAGGACATCTAGCCGAGAACTAAACCTGAATGCATCTTAGTGTAATGTATTTTTTTCAGTTTTATTTATAAACCTTGACACTAAAGTATTGGAGTGCTTTACTTGGGCCCCAGTTACTTTACACAAGGACACATTTATTTTTGTTAGGTACTGCGAGATTAGGTGTTTTGCCCAGAATCGGAGGATGTTGATCCAACGCCCAGACTCAAACCTAGTTTTCCAGCTCCAAAGTCAGTACCTTTGGCCGTTATGCCACATCCTCGCTGCATTATTGCTTTCAGGCTTCAGAGGGGAAAGAAGCAACAGGGATGGGGACGGGTGAGGGGGGAAGAAGCAAATTGAATGGAGGGCGGGTGAGAGGAGACGGAGAAAATGAAAACAGAAGCACTCATATGGAGTGCTTAAATACAAAAGTAAACAGAGCTCCAAAAAAAGGAGCAGTGGAAGGACACAAGTGCTTGGTCCATGCTCCAGGGGAGGGCCAAACAAGAAGAGGCATGACGGATGCATGCCATGGACAAACGGGAACGACGAAGGATACGAGAGCGACGACAGAGCGAGCAAATAATAAACCTATGGGTGGGCTGTAGCCCACTGATTGTAAACAACGTGTCTCGAAGAGACAGCTCATGCGCAGCCTAAAAAACCAGAGGGCGGCGATCACCAGTGAGTTACTCTCAGATGTCATTCATTAGCCTTCTGTTTCTCTAAGATAATGTATTTCATAAAACAAAATTGGACGTGATTAATTGACATGTAACTGCGCATATCTTGTGCGGCGGAATTATAGGGGACATGTGCTTTATAAGGGCACGTGGTTCAGACACCAGGTAGCTGCTGCTGTAAAGCCGGCACGTCCTGCTGTCACGCTAGTCTGGTCTCAGCGCTGTCTCGGAGACGTCTCTCCACGCTCCCCGTCAATCCCGCGGTAATAGCAGACTGTCTCCCCTCTCTGTGCCTTCGCCGCGGCGGTTAGTGCTGCATGAGCGCCTCAAGCCGCCTTTTTCTTTCACCTTCGCGGAGCTCTCTTCTGTTCCTTTGGATTGGGCAATGATGTGAAAATAGAAAATGAGCGTCCCCGAGGTAATGTGTACGTGACAGAAGTGTGTGGGGGAAGAAAACACGGAGGGACGGGAAAGTCGAAGAGAGATGCATGTATGACGTGAGATTGTGTATGTGTGTGAATGAGAGAGGGCGGGGAGGAACAGATTGTATGAGGGGAAGTGAGGATGTGAGAGGAAAACATGGAGAGGCGGAGAAATGTAAGAGAGTTGTGAGAATAGAGAGTGACGTGGCATTGTGTGTGTGTGTGAGGGAGAGCGCGTGAAGAGAACATATTGGGAGAGACAGAAAGGTTGTGTGTGACAGAAATGAATTGTGGCCTGGACAAGGAGCTTGTGTGGGTGAGAGGCTGGCGAGGAAGTGTGTGGTGTGTGAAAGTGTATGTGAGAGAACATGCGACATGATCGGTTACGTATGGAAGCGTGTGTGTGAGAGGGTAGAGGAAGTGTTTTACCGTGTGAGGTCGAGGGCGTGTTAAATATGTGTTCATGTATGTGAGAGCGAGACAGAGGTGAGGACGTGTGACTGCTTAGTATTATTGTGTGTGTGTGTGAGAGAGAGAGACGAAAGTATTTCACTGGGTGTGTGCCAGCGCACGCTGTGTGTGAGTGAGTGTGTGTGGGTGCGTGTTTGTGTGTGTGTGTGTGTGTGTGTATCTCTACTCCAAAGAGTGCCAGTGTGTGTAAAAGAAAAGGTGAAAAGCACGCATGAGTAAGGAAATATGTGTATTTGTAATAGTAGTTGAAAGAAGGAGCGTGTGTAAGAGAGAGGCGAGTAAGAGGGTAGGAAGTGTGAGTGCGCCGTCTATCTGATTTTGAGTCAGTGGGTGTAAGAGAGAGGGTGAGAAAGAGGAGGTGTGATAGGCTTCATTGTCCACTTCTGCCCAAGTGCCAGTGCTTGCAGTGCACTGAGGTGTAACAATGGCCACTTGTTAATATCCATCCAAGAGTGCCAGTGCTTGCAGTGCACTGAGGAGTAACAATGGCCACTTGTTAATATCCATCCAAGAGTGCCAGTGCTTGCAGTGCACTGAGGGGTAACAATGGCCACTTGTTAATATCATCCAAGAGTGCCAGTGCTTGCAGTGCACTGAGGTGTAACAATGGCCACTTGTTAATATCCATCCAAGAGTGCCAGTGCTTGCAGTGCACTGAGGAGTAACAATGGCCACTTGTTAATATCCATCCAAGAGTGCCAGTGCTTGCAGTACACTGAGGAGTAACAATGGCCACTTGTTAATATCCATCCAAGAGTGCCAGTGCTTGCAGTGCACTGAGGAGTAACAATGGCCACTTGTCAATATACATCCAAGAGTGCCAGTGCTTGCATGCACTGAGGAGTAACAATGGCCACTTGTCAATATCCATCCAAGAGTATCAGTGCTTGCAGTGCACTGAGGAGTAAAAATGGCCACTTGTCAATATACATCCAAGAGTGCCAGTGCTTGCAGTGCACTGAGGTGTAACAATGGCCAATTGTTAATATCCATCCAAGAGTGCCAGTGCTTGCAGTGCACTGAGGAGTAACAATGGCCACTTGTTAATATCCATCCAAGAGTGCCAGTGCTTGCAGTGCACTGAGGAGTAACAATGGCCACTTGTTAATATCATCCAAGAGTGCCAGTGCTTGCAGTGCACTGAGGTGTAACAATGGCCACTCGTTAATATCCATCCAAGAGTGCCAGTGCTTGCAGTGCACTGAGGGGTAACAATGGCCACTTGTTAATATCATCCAAGAGTGCCAGTGCTTGCAGTGCACTGAGGTGTAACAATGGCCACTTGTTAATATCCATCCAAGAGTGCCAGTGCTTGCAGTGCACTGAGGAGTAACAATGGCCACTTGTTAATATCCATCCAAGAGTGCCAGTGCTTGCAGTGCACTGAGGGGTAACAATGGCCACTTGTTAATATCATCCAAGAGTGCCAGTGCTTGCAGTGCACTGAGGTGTAACAATGGCCACTTGTTAATATCCATCCAAGAGTGCCAGTGCTTGCAGTGCACTGAGGAGTAACAATGGCCACTTGTTAATATCCATCCAAGAGTGCCAGTGCTTGCAGTACACTGAGGAGTAACAATGGCCACTTGTTAATATCCATCCAAGAGTGCCAGTGCTTGCAGTGCACTGAGGAGTAACAATGGCCACTTGTCAATATACATCCAAGAGTGCCAGTGCTTGCATGCACTGAGGAGTAACAATGGCCACTTGTCAATATCCATCCAAGAGTATCAGTGCTTGCAGTGCACTGAGGAGTAAAAATGGCCACTTGTCAATATACATCCAAGAGTGCCAGTGCTTGCAGTGCACTGAGGTGTAACAATGGCCAATTGTTAATATCCATCCAAGAGTGCCAGTGCTTGCAGTGCACTGAGGAGTAACAATGGCCACTTGTTAATATCCATCCAAGAGTGCCAGTGCTTGCAGTGCACTGAGGAGTAACAATGGCCACTTGTTAATATCATCCAAGAGTGCCAGTGCTTGCAGTGCACTGAGGTGTAACAATGGCCACTCGTTAATATCCATCCAAGAGTGCCAGTGCTTGCAGTGCACTGAGGGGTAACAATGGCCACTTGTTAATATCATCCAAGAGTGCCAGTGCTTGCAGTGCACTGAGGTGTAACAATGGCCACTTGTTAATATCCATCCAAGAGTGCCAGTGCTTGCAGTGCACTGAGGAGTAACAATGGCCACTTGTTAATATCCATCCAAGAGTGCCAGTGCTTGCAGTGCACTGAGGAGTAACAATGGCCACTTGTTAATATCCATCCAAGAGTGCCAGTGCTTGCAGTGCACTGAGGAGTAACAATGGCCACTTGTCAATATACATCCAAGAGTGCCAGTGCTTGCATGCACTGAGGAGTAACAATGGCCACTTGTCAATATCCATCCAAGAGTATCAGTGCTTGCAGTGCACTGAGGAGTAAAAATGGCCACTTGTCAATATACATCCAAGAGTGCCAGTGCTTGCAGTGCACTGAGGTGTAACAATGGCCACTTGTTAATATCCATCCAAGAGTGCCAGTGCTTGCAGTGCACTGAGGAGTAACAATGGCCACTTGTTAATATCCATCCAAGAGTGCCAGTGCTTGCAGTGCACTGAGGAGTAACAATGGCCACTTGTTAATATCATCCAAGAGTGCCAGTGCTTGCAGTGCACTGAGGTGTAACAATGGCCACTTGTTAATATCCATCCAAGAGTGCCAGTGCTTGCAGTGCACTGAGGAGTAACAATGGCCACTTGTTAATATCCATCCAAGAGTGCCAGTGCTTACAGTGCACTGAGGAGTAACAATGGCCACTTGTTAATATCCATCCAAGAGTGCCAGTGCATGCAGTGCACTGAGGAGTAACAATGGCAACTTGTCAATATACATCCAAGAGTGCCAGTGCTTGCAGTGCACTGAGGAGTAACAATAGCCACTTGTCAATATCCATCGAAGAGTATCAGTGCTTGCAGTGCACTGAGGAGTAAAAATGGCCACTTGTCAATATACATCCAAGAGTGCCAGTGCTTGCAGTGCACTGAGGAGTAACAATGGCCACTTGTCAATATCCATCCAAGAGTATCCGTGCTTGCAGTGCACTGAGGAGTAAAAATGGCCACTTGTTAATATCCATCCAAGAGTATCAGTGCTTGCAGTGCACTGAGGAGTAAAATTGGCCACTTGTTAATATCCATCCAAGAGTGCCAGCGCTTGCAGTGCACTGAGGAGTAACAATGGCCACTTGTCAATATACATCCAAGAGTTCCGGTGCTTGCATGCACTGAGGAGTAACAATGGCCACTTGTCAATATTCATCCAAGAGTGCCCGTGCTTGCAGTGCACTGAGGAGTAACATGGCCACTTGTTAATATACATCCACGAGTATCAGTGCTTCCAGTGCACTGAGGAGTAACAATGGCCACTTGTCAATATACATCCAAGAGTGCCAGTGCTTGCAGTGCACTGAGGAGTAACAATGGCCATTTGTCTTCTTATGTCCAAGATGTAAGAGAGTAGGATCTGCTTCACATGGGTACCCCTACTTTTTGCTGATGTTTCACTGTTTTTCGACGTTAGTCTTGCTGGGGCCCTGCTAATCAGGACCACAGCCTAGCTGCTTCCTCTCTAAAATGATTCCCAGTACTTTAGGTACACTCCAGATTGGATTCTGGGGTACCCTTATAAGTTCCTAGTATATGGTATACTATGTACCCAAGGCATCGGTACCCCAGAGGCCTACCAGGGGCTGCAGCATGTCTTATGCCACCCCTAGGAAGCCTTCCAAAATGACACCACAGGACTGCTACTGCAGCCTGGGTAAGGTGGTGCGTGCACCCCTTACTGAGATATAGGTTCACTATATTTTTCCATATCACTGCACATATAAACCCATCAGTCACCCCTATGGCAGGACTTACTAATCCTGAAGGCAGGGTGCTGGGTTTTATGTGAGAGGGTGCCCATGCACGAGCAGAGCCCCTCTGCAACCTTTGGAACCTTTATTCTGGGGTTGTTTGTGATGCAGCCAAACCATATACTCTTAAGTGCATTATAACTAGGGCTCCCGGTTTTATGGTATTTATTTTTTTGCCATTTCCGTCTGTATTTATCCATATTTATTTTTTTCACATTTTATCTGTATTTATCCATATTTATTTATGGTTTTGTGTAAAAATGAAGCTGAAATTAGTATATTTTCACATTTATTTAACCAGTAAATATGCACTCATACTTGAATGCCTACCATGTTTCAATGCTGTAAACACCTGCAAAAGACAAATCAATGCACTTAAAAGGAAATATGCAAATTTCAGATTCAACCTTGTGCATATCTATTTCTGTTACAGCCTCTTTTCTAAAATTCCTTTCTTTTTTAGCGCCCTAACCTATCAATCCACTCAGCCATAGGCCTGGTAGTCATGGCAGACAGTATTTAGAATTACTCAAAAAGCAACCCAATTTCAGTTTTTATCCACATTTAAAAATAAATACAAACAAGAAAATAAATGTTTTCTGTCTGTATTTATCTGTAAAAATCCGTAAAAACGGAAAACTGGGAGCCCCGATTATAACCAAACGGTAAATGCTAACTTTGGGATGGCTGCAAGGAAACAGGTCGTGTTTGGTGTCAAACACATTGGAATCATACCCCCACACCAGTAAATTGGTGTGGGAGTATGATCCCACCCTTCTAGAGGGAGAGACATGACCCCACCGGTATACCCGGAACCAACTAACAGAGCCCTGGCATCACAAAATGGATGCTGCCAGCCACAGACACAAGTCTGCCCTCCTGCTGCTGGACGAACCTCCGGCAGGAGAGGCCTGGACAATAGGTCTCCTGTCACAGGGAGGTGTCACCACCTTCCAGACAGGCTTTAGTGTATTGGGGCTGGGTGGGTGCACTCCAAGAGTGCTTTGAAGTTCAGCACTGGGGGCACATTTGGTGTCCCTGTGCATAGTCCAGTTCAAACCGGTTGCAGGAGCTACCAGCCCCTGCTCTGGTGTGAAACTTGACAAAGGAGATGGGTGTAGCCACCCCTCCCATAGGTGGGTCCCCAGAGTATGTCCAACCCCTTACTTGGGTATAAAGAAGGAACCCCTGACTACAGGACTTTAGATAATACCTGGACGAAACTCTGATACTGAATCCTGGAACTTCGACGATCTACATTGAACTAGATGACTGAAGAATCTCCCTTGGAGTAAAGGAGTTACTCCCCTGCAAGGCAGGGGAGTAACTGTCCAGTTTGCATCGCTGAAGCTCCCGCTGGACTCCTAAGAATTTTGCAACACAGGAGGTAGGTTTCTGTGGTCTCTGAGGTCGATCTGAGCACTCAGCAATTCTGAGGCCTGTATCCCTAGTGGAAGACGGTGTAACCTGAACCCCTGGACACCGCAACCATTTGCAGAAGCATCAGCTTTCCAGCAACTTCTGCAGCTGAGCTTTGGGTTACTTGTAGCCCCAACCCCGAGCAGCATTTGCACCGAAGATTGCCCACTTACATTCCACGAGTGTTCCGTGAGCTGGCCCTTTGTGTTTTCTCTCGAGGTCCCTTTGCGATCCCTAGTCTGTCGACGGGTGGGTCTCTGTGACGGCAACTTTACTTCTAATTGGGCTTACCTGGTTCCTCCCAATGTGTCCTGACTCTCAATTGCTTGGGGAGTCCCCAGGACCTTGCTGGTCTACACCAAAGCATATTTTCTCTTCCTGCATGGGTTGCTGTTGCCAAGGCTTGTTTGGTCCTATCCAGGCACCGATACTGCAGCACTCGACATCCTTTGTGGGACAGCTCAAATCCAGCTCCTGGTTGTCCTCGACGCCTCCTGGTCCTCATGGCTGCAGAGTCAAGCTTCACCTCTTCTCACCTGAAACGCCCGACATTGGTGGGCACTCGTCTATCGTGCCCCTGATCACTGGCAAGTGACCCAGACTCTGTCCCCTCTGCTTTCACATTCTTCTGATCTTCGATCCAGGCTTGGATCACACCGGACACTCTTCTCCTTCCCGGCATCAGCACTTTGCAGCAGATCGCCATTAAAATCAACGACGATTCCCAACACCATTTGACACCTATGCACTTGGCTTCCCTGGGTGAGGTAACTCGAGTACTACAGTGCTCTTGTGGGTGTTGGCCCTAGAACCCCCTAAATTTAAAGGGGTTTGCTCAAAGTCCTCTCCTAAGTGTCATTAACTTCTAAAATTCCAACCGCGACTTTCCCATAGAATAGTACGGGGCTCGCACCTGTGTTCTCACACTGCACGCGTCCCCCGTGGGTCTTATGTGTCACTACCTTGGGTGGTTCCTTGGAGTCCCAGCAATTCTACGCGCTCTAGGCACTGTGTCTAGTCAAGTCATGGTTCTTATACCACTTTCTTAATATATGGTTTGGTCCGCCCCTAAGGCCCATTGTATATTGTGCTATTTACTGTTGTTTTAAGAATTGTATTATTGTGTGCCTTGCTCTCTAACTTCATGAAGAGGTTAGAAGAGAGTGTTTAGAAATACATACATATATTTTATATATACCTTGTGTGGTTCTCCTTTCATTTGGTAATTCAAGAGGTTATAATCTGGTAAACCAAGCTGCTTTACATTCCTTCGAGACTTAGCCTGAAGGCTGCTCTCCATAGCTACCACTAGAAAAGCTTTCAATAAAGGTTGTCTTTAAACCTATCATCAATAAGGGTTGTTTGGACTGGTGCAAGGTGCCCACTATAACTAGTGGAAAGCATATGCCAGGCCAACTTCGCACACAATAGTGCCAGCACTTTCAGTGCACTGTGAGGAGTAACAATGGCAGCCTCATGTCTGCTTCTGACCAAGAGTGCCAGTGCTTGCAGTGCACTGAGGTGTAACAATAGGCACTGGTTTACTTCTGTCCAAGAGTCCCAGTGCTTGCAGTGCACTGAGGTTTTAACAATGGCCTCTAGTTTACATCCGTTCAAGAGTGCCTGTGCTTACAGGGCAATGAGGTGTAACGATGGCCACTTGTCTACTTCCATCCAAGAGTCCCAGCGCTTGCAGTGCACTGAGGTGTAACAATAGGCACTTGTTTACTTCATCCAAGAGTGCCATTGCTCTCAGTGCACTGAGGTGTAACAATGCAGCCTCATTGTCTGCTTCTGACCAAGAGTGCCAGTGCTTGCAGTGCACTGAGGTGTAACAATGGCCTCTAGCCTACATCCCTCCAAGAGTGCCAGTGCTTGCAGTGCACTGAGGTGTAACAATGGCCTCTTGTCTACATCCGTCAAAGAGTGCCAGGGCTTGCACTGCACTGAGGTGCAACAATAGGCACTTGTTTACTTCTGTCCAAGAGTGCCATTGCTCTCAGTGCACTGAGATGTAACAATGGCAGCCTCATTGTCTGCTTCTGTCCAAGAGTGCCAGTGCTTGCAGTGCACTGAGCTGTAACAATGGCCTCTTGTCTACTTCTGTCCAAGAGTTCCAGTGCTTGCAGTGCACTGAGGTGCAACAATGGCCTCTTGTCTACATCCATCAGAGAGTGCCAGTGCTTGCAGTGCACTGAGGTGTAACAATAGGCACTTGTTTACTTCTGTCCAAGAGTGCCATTGCTCTCAGTGCCCTGGGATGTAACAATGGCAGCCTCATTGTCTACATCTGTCCAAGAGTGCCAGTGCTTGCAGTGCACTGAGCTGTAACAATGACCTCTTGTCTCCTTCTGTCCAAGAGTTCCAGTGCTTGCAGTGCACTGAGGTGCAACAATGGCCTCTTGACTACATCCGTCTAAGAGTGCCAGTGCTTGCAGTGCACTGAGGTGTAACAATAGACACTTGTTTACTTCTGTCCAAGAGTGCCATTGCTCTCAGTGCACTGAGATGTAACAATGGCAGCCTCATTGTCTACTTCTGTCCAAGAGTGCAAGTTCTTGCAGTGCACTGAGCTGTAACAATGGCCTCTTGTTTACTTCTGTCCAAGAGTTCCAGTGCTTGCAGTGCACTGAGGTGTAACAATGGCCTCTTGACTACATCCGTCTAAGAGTGCCAGTGCTTGCAGTGCACTGAGGTGCAACAATAGGCACTTGTTTACTTCGTCCAAGAGTGCCATTGCTCTCAGTGCACTGAGATGTAACAATGGCAGCCTCATTGTCTGCTTCTGTCCAAGAGTGCCAGTGCTTGCAGTGCACTGAGCTGTAACAATGGCCTCTTGTCTACTTCTGTCCAAGAGTTCCAGTGCTTGCAGTGCACTGAGGTGCAACAATGGCCTCTTGTCTACATCCATCAGAGAGTGCCAGTGCTTGCAGTGCACTGAGGTGTAACAATAGGCACTTGTTTACTTCGTCCAAGAGTGCCATTGCTCTCAGTGCCCTGGGATGTAACAATGGCAGCCTCATTGTCTACATGTGTCCAAGAGTGCCAGTGCTTGCAGTGCACTGAGCTGTAACAATGGCCTCTTGTCTCCTTCTGTCCAAGAGTTCCAGTGCTTGCAGTGCACTGAGGTGCAACAATGGCCTCTTGACTACATCCGTCTAAGAGTGCCAGTGCTTGCAGTGCACTGAGGTGTAACAATAGACACTTGTTTACTTCTGTCCAAGAGTGCCATTGCTCTCAGTGCACTGAGATGTAACAATGGCAGCCTCATTGTCTACTTCTGTCCAAGAGTGCAAGTTCTTGCAGTGCACTGAGCTGTAACAATGGCCTCTTGTTTACTTCTGTCCAAGAGTTCCAGTGCTTGCAGTGCACTGAGGTGTAACAATGGGCACTTGTTTACTTCGTCCAAGAGTGCCATTGCTCTCAGTGCCCTGGGATGTAACAATGGCAGCCTCATTGTCTACATCTGTCCAAGAGTGCCAGTGATTGCAGTGCACTGAGCTGTAACAATGGCATCTTGTCTACTTCTGTCCAAGAGTTCCAGTGCTTGCAGTGCACTGAGGTGCAACAATGGCCTCTTGTCTACATCCGTCAAAGAGTGCCAGTGCTTGCAGTGCACTGAGGTGTAACAATAGGCACTTGTTTACTTCTGTCCAAGAGTGCCATTGCTCTCAGTGCACTGAGATGTAACAATGGCAGCCTCATTGTCTACTTCTGTCCAAGAGTGCCAGTGCTTGCAGTGCACTGAGCTGTAACAATGGCCTCTTGTCTACTTCTGTCCAAGAGTTCCAGTGCTTGCAGTGCACTGAGGTGCCACAATGGCCTCTTGTCTACATTCATCAAAGAGTGCCTGTGCTTGCAGTGCACTGAGGTGTAACAATAGGCACTTGTTTACTTCTGTCCAAGAGTGCCATTGCTCTCAGTGCACTGAGATGTAACAATGGCAACCTCATTGTCTACTTCTGTCCAAGAGTGCCAGTTCTTGCAGTGCACTGAGCTGTAACAATGGCCTCTTGTTTACTTCTGTCCAAGAGTGCCAGTGCTTGCAGTGCACTGAGATGTAGCCATAGCCACGTGTCTACTTCTGTTGAAGAGCACCAATGCTTGCAGTGCACCAATGTGTAACAAAGGGCCTGATTTAGAGTTTGGTGTTTTGTTTACTACGTCATAAACATGATGCACATTGAATGCGCTGTGTTACAAGCGCCACTTGATATAATGCGACCTGTAATACGGCAGGCAGGGTATCCCTCACGTTTGTGGCAGAGTAACCCATCCACTGAGCTCTAAATGCGGCCCAAAGTCTGAGTCAGCTTTGCAGTTTGTTAATGTTGGGAGGTTCCAGTCACCTCCAAGTGTGGTGCCATTTAATGTGACCTGTGAAAAGTCACAAAGAATAGATTTCAGACAGTTTGTGGGTGTTTCTTAATGGTAAATTAAAAATGTGGAAGCATGGAAGGGCCATGCAACTGTTCCGTTCGAGGCAAGAGGTGCAAATGCAGCCCCCGTTTGTTTTCTTTGCATCTGTGACGTTTAGTACTGGCTTAAAATGGAGGAATCAACGCTGCAAATAAGAGAAGACAAAACAAAAACAACAGCTGTAACATGGCTACATCCTCAGACCTGTGCTAGGAAGTTATTTTGCATGACACCGTGTCCTAAGGACGCGATCTTTGCAGTTCTGGCTTTTCCTTATGCAAATGCTGTTGTTAGATGTAATAGTTGGTTTGAACTTACCGAAGTCTACAAGTCCCAGAATGCACTGGTGTGGTAAATGAAAGACTAGACCTGGATACAGGTCTGCCCTCTTCATCCACAGGTCTGTTCAGGACTAAGTTTTTTATTTTCCCCTTTGTCAGGACTTCATGTTTCGTTCAGATACATCAATCGTCACCGTCCCCAAAGCCCAACTGTTTGTAAGTCAGTGGTAACAAACTTGACAAAAAGTGCACAAGCTATCCCATTGACCTTTTACCTGTTATGAAAGAAGGTCACATTCGTCAATTACATTACACTAAATCACTTTACATTATTAAACCTGTCTTCAACCGCATCCTCCTCTCCCCTGTCGCCACCTGGTTTCTGGGTTAAAGAGGAAAAAGAACACAGAGGATAGTGGTTCCTCCTAGGCCCGCCTCAGGTAAGGGCAGGGGGACCCTCTTGGGTCCTCAGGTGTCGTCTAAGCCTTCACTTCACATTTTGCTTTAGACCACTGCACGGCAAGGAGTGAGCCACCTCCATCCGATGGCTGTCTTACACTGTGAAGATGATGTAAGTCTAATCACTTGTGCACATCTGCCTAAAAAGAATGCTCCTCTGATTACACGTGCACATCCGCCTTAAAAAGTGCACTTCTGATCACATGTGCACATCCGCCAAAAAAGAGTGCACTTCAAATCAAATGTGCACATCCGCCTAAATAGAGTGCACTTCTGATCACATGTGCACATCCGCCTAAAAAGACTGCACTTCTGATAACACGTGCACATCCACATAAAAAGAGTGCACTTTTGATCACATGTGCACATCCGCCTAAAAAGAGTGCACTTCTAATCACGTGTGTACATCTGCCTAAAAAGAGTGCACTTCTAATCACGTGTACATTTGCCTAAAAAAATTCTCCTCTGATAACACGTGCACAACCGCCTTAAAGTGCACTTCTGATCACATGTGCACATCCGCCTAAAAAGAGTGCACTTTGAATCATGTGTGTACATCCGCCTAAAAATAGTGCACTTCTAATCACATGTGTACATCTCTCTAAAAAAAATGCTCCTCTGATTACACGTGCACATCCGCCTTAAAAAAGTGCACTTCTGATCACATGTGTACATCCGCCTAAAAAGAGTGCACTTCAAATCACATGTGCACATCCTCCCCTGCCCTTCTGATCACGTGCACATCTACCTAAAAAGAGTGCACTTCTGATAACATGTGCACATCCGCAGAAAAAGAGTGCACTTTTGATCACATGTGCACATCCGCCTAAAAAGAGTGCACTTCTAATCACATGTGTACATCCGTCCCTGCACTTCTGATCACATGTGCACATCTACCTAAAAAGAGTGCACTTCAAATCACATGTGCATATCTGCCTCTGCACTTCTGATCACATGTGCACATCCGCCTAAAAAGAGTGCAACTCTGATGACACGTGCACATCCGCAGAAAAAGAGTGCACTTTTGATCACATGTGCACATCCGCCTAAAAAGAGTGCACTTCTAATCACGTGTAAATCCGCCTAAAAAGAGTGCACTTCTAATCACATGTGTAAATCCGCCTAAAAAGAGTGCACTTCTAATAACGTGTAAATCAGCATAAAAAGAGTGCACTTCTTATAACATGTGTAAATCCGCCTAAAAAGAGTGCACTTCTGATCACATGTGTACATCCGACTAAAAAGAGTGCACCTAAAAAGAGTGCACTACTAATCACATGTGTACATCTGCCTAAAAAGTGTGCACTTCTGATCACATGTGTACATCCGCCTAAAAAGAGTGCACTTTTGATCACATGTGTACATCCGCCTAAATAGAGTGCACTTTTGATCATCTGTGCACATCCGCCTAAAAAGAGTGCACTTCTGATCACGTATACATCCGCCTAAAAAGAGTGCACTTTTGATCATCTGTGCACATCCGCCTAAAAAGAGTGCACTTCTGATCACATGTGTACATCCGCCTAAAAAGAGTGCACTTCTGATCACATGTGTACATCTACCTAAAAAGAGTGCACCTAAAAAGAGTGCACTACTAATAACATGTGTAAATCTGCCTAAAAAGAGTGCACTGCTGATCACATGTGTACATCTACCTAAAAAGAGTGCACCTAAAAAGAGTGCACTGCTGATCACATGTGTACATCCACCTAAAAAGAGTGCACCTAAAAAGAGTGCACTACTAATCACATGTGTACATCTGCCTAAAAAGAGTGCACTTCTGATCACATGTGTACATCCGCCTAAAAAGAGTGCACTTCTGATCACATGTGTACATCCGCCTAAAAAGAGTGCACTTCTGATCACATGTGTACATCTACCTAAAAAGAGTGCACCTAAAAAGAGTGCACTACTAATAACATGTGTAAATCTGCCTAAAAAGAGTGCACTGCTGATCACATGTGTACATCTACCTAAAAAGAGTGCACCTAAAAAGAGTGCACTACTAATCACATGTGTACATCCACCTAAAAATAGTGCACCTAAAAAGAGTGCACTACTGATCACATGTGTACATCTACCTAAAAAGAGTGCACCTAAAAAGAGTGCACTGCTGATCACATGTGTACATCCACCTAAAAAGAGTGCACCTAAAAAGAGTGCACTGCTGATCACATGTGTACATCTACCTAAAAAGAGTGCACCTAAAAAGAGTGCACTGCTGATCACATGTGTACATCTACCTAAAAAGAGTGCACCTAAAAAGAGTGCACTGCTGATCACATGTGTACATCCACCTAAAAAGAGTGCACCTAAAAAGAGTGCACTACTAATCACATGTGTACATCTGCCTAAAAAGAGTGCACTTCTGATCACATGTTTACATCCGCCTAAAAAGAGTGCACTTTTGATCACATGTGTACATCCGCCTAAAAAGAGTGCACTTTTGATCACATGTGTACATCCGCCTAAAAAGAGTGCACTTCTGATCACATGTGTACATCCGCCTAAAAAGAGTGCACTTTTGATCACATGTGTACATCCGCCTAAAAAGAGTGCACTTTTGATCACATGTGTACATCCGCCTAAAAAGAGTGCACTCCTGATCACATGTGTACATCTACCTAAAAAGAGTGCACCTAAAAAGAGTGCACTACTAATCACATGTGTACATCCACCTAAAAAGAGTGCACCTAAAAAGAGTGCACTACTAATCACATGTGTACATCTACCTAAAAAGAGTGCACCTAAAAAGAGTGCACTGCTGATCACATGTGTACATCTACCTAAAAAGAGTGCACTGCTGATCACATGTGTACATCTACCTAAAAAGAGTGCACCTAAAAAGAGTGCACTGCTGATCACATGTGTACATCCACCTAAAAAGAGTGCACCTAAAAAGAGTGCACTACTAATCACATGTGTACATCTGCCTAAAAAGAGTGCACTTTTGATCACATGTGTACATCCGCCTAAAAAGAGTGCACTTTTGATCACATGTGTACATCCGCCTAAAAAGAGTGCACTTCTGATCACGTGTACATCCGCCTAAAAAGAGTGCACTTTTGATCACATGTGCACATCCGCCTAAAAAGAGTTCACTTTTGATCACAGGTGCACATCCGCCTAAAAAGAGTGCACTTCATACCAGGACTGGTAGGACAATACTTTACTTTTCCAATCTCCTTTTTTTCCAATCTTTGTCGTGTTTCATTCGTTGTAGTCCTCCTTGTGTGTTTGCGCTGCTTGGCTCAAATAATGATTTAAATCCCAGCATGATGCACACGGCCATATAATGTCTACTAAACACCCATTATCGTGTATCGCTCCTTCTGCCAATCAGCCGGGTTTCCCTTTTTCGCGTACCAATGCATGAGCGACCCCTAAATATAGAGGTGTTTCATCCCCCTACTGGGGGTCTCTACCTGACTCAGGGCAGCTGGGGTGAATGAGTATGTTTGGGGGGGTTCTACATATATGTGTTACTCATTCTTTTTTTTATATATAATTTTTATTGAAGTTTTGGAGAAAAGAACATTAGTAATAACAGCAATACAATATCAATATTAAATAACAACTAGTAGGAAACAAAATAGGGAAATAATTTAGAGAATTAAAATGAGCAATATCAGTTGCTAAATATATAATTATGTTTTGTAACTATGAAACGTGAAAGGGAGGAAAGAAAAAGAGGGGAAGAAATTAAAAGAGAGAAAAGAAGAGAGAAAGAGAAAGAAATTGTAAAGAAACTAAGATGTAGGTGTTTGAGCAGAAAGATACAAATTGAAAGGTAGCCAAAGTAGATTAGATTTAATTTTCTGAGACAATAAGAATGAAGAAACTGTTGCAATTCTATGTTCATCACAAATAAAATTCCATCATGTTAATATAGATAATTTAGAGGTGTCTTTCCAACAAGAGAGAATCACTTTAAATGCAAAAGGAATAAAAATATCAAGGAACATAGGATTAGGAGAAATATTGTCAAAGAGGGTCATGCCCAGACTTGAACCTGTGTACTTCCGGTCAGGGGCAGCAGGCGCATTAACCCACTGGCCCTCTGAGTTCTCATTAAGCACTGCAGCATGTTTCAGGCTTGATGAGGGACTGGGTCCAAGTCTGAGGCACCATCAAACAGATGGGCTCAGCTTTTATCTCACTGTGGAAAAAAGAAAAACAAGAAAACAAAAACGGCTTTAAATTACGGAAGTTAACAGCTCGCCGAGGACTAATGAAAAGGCTTGGGAGAGGAGAGAGGGTGGAGGGGCCGAGCACAGACGCTGCAGAGGCAGGAAAGAGACCACGCGAAGGCCGAGGACAGTGGCCACGCTGCGGGTATTCAGAATGTACGTAGCGCCAACCTCGGGCGGCACAGCCTCTTGGCGCTTTACAGCCAGACGCTGTTACCGATGTTTTCCATCCATCCGCGGCACTGCCATCTCAGCTACTGGCGCTCAACCGTCTAAGCTGTTTTAAGGGATTCTAAACTGCAATCTGCAACGTGCAACCAGATGCGTGGGCGCATTAACCCACTAGGTTCTCTTATCCTCGGCCCTAAACAGAGATTTATACGGCAGGTGCACGAGTCCACTAGACTAACCAAAAGTGTTTTATTTTCAAGAAGGAGAGGGCGGGTGTGGGGAAATAAATAGAGAGTATCAACAGCAGATTTTATGGCCATATGCCACCGTGCCAGCCAGTCAGTCAGGCTCCCCAGTGCCACCTAGCTCATGAATGTCTTCCTTGTAGCGAGCGCTGTGTAGGTCTGTCAGTCCTACGAAGCTATCACAGTGGTATTTAGCAAGTAAATGCCATGTAGTACAGTGCCACCTTGCCAGTCACGCGCCCATATCACAGTGGTATTTAGCATGTAAATGACATGTAGTACAGTGCCACCTTGCCAGTCACGCGCCTATACCACCGAGGTATTTAGCATGTAAATGCCATGTAGTACAGTGCCACCTTGCCAGTCACGCGCCCATATCACAGTGGTATTTAGCATGTAAATGCCATGTAGTACAGTGCCACCTTGCCAGTCACGCGCCCATATCACAGTGGTATTTAGCATGTAAATGCCATGTGGTACTGTGCCATCTTGCCAGTCACGCGCCACACCACAGTGGTATCTAGCATGTAAATGCCCTGCAGTGCTGACCCATCTTGCCAGCCCGGTGCCCATAACAAGCCCATCATGGCCCCATGGCACACTGTGCCAACCCGGTCAGTTCTGCGCCCACCACCCAGTGCCAGTCAGCCTGCGGCGCTCTCTGCCGTCTGCCCTCCCCTCTTCACCCCCCCCCTACCCCCCGCCGGGGCATGCCGCAGGCCCCTCTCCTGTGCCAGGAGCAGCTTCCAACACAAGCAGGAGGCTCGGATTAATCTCTTCTCTTCAGACGCATTAGTGAAGCAAACACGGGCTCTGATGCGAGTGGGGTGGCTTGGCATGAGCTCCCAGCGCGCGCTGGGCATCGTAGCCAGCCTAAACCAAGGCTCCCATCAATATGTGTCTGAGTGGGGACTGCCTCTAGAGGTTAGAGTTGAGACCTGCTAATAATGCCCATTCCATATGTGGCCTCGCTCCTCAGGGTCACCGCTGGCACTCTCCTATGATGAGACGCTTCATGCTTCTGTGCCAAGCCTGTCTGCCAGTCCATCTGTGTACAGTGGCAAGCGCCCCCATCCGTCTCTTTTGTACCATTCCTTCAGCCACTGCCCCCGCCCCCACGCACCTCATGTGTCTCACCTATGCAGAAGCAGGTGGCGGCGGCCCCGGGGCTGCCACTGGCGCAGGAGGGGGCAGCAGGGCTGAGACCGGCAAAGAACCGACATCCTCCTAACATGGCCACTGGGGCCGACTATTAAAGCGCTCGACATCTGGTGCCCTGCGTCATTACTGCAGGAGCCGCGCGCGTGCGCATGCGCTGGAGTGCTGTGGTTTATAGGGCAGAGGCATTGAAAGGGTACAGACGTGAACCCTAGCAGATGGGTGTGTATGAATGGCACGTGGTATTTGTGTAGCGCTAACCTAAGCAAAAGGCATCTGAGCGCTATTTAGGGTAAGGCAAGCTTACAACCAACCAGTAATTTAAGGGGGGGCCGGCTTCTAGGAACAGAAGTGAACTGTTACTGCATTGTGATGTGGCATCCTTTGAAAGTGGCCCATCTTCAACTCTTTCTCGCCTGCAGCAGCGTTCAGGGGGGCCGGGTGTGTATGGGGCGCGATTCGAGGGCCAGTGGGTGAGTGGAAATGGACCTTTGCCCTGTTTTTTCCTTTTACACTCCAGGCTTCATTTAGATCATGGCAGACGGGTTACTCCATCACAACGGTGACAGATATTCCATCCGCTGAAATGTAAATCCACATTACATCCTATGGGTTTATAGTTCGGCAGACGGGATATCCGTCACCATTGAGACAGAGTAACCCGTCCGCCGAGATCTCAATGAGGCCCTTCTCTGCAGTCTGATGGTGTCCTCCACGCGGGTGAGTCGAGAACCACCAGAGATGGTGGCCTTGTGCGCAAGATAAGTAGGGATGCTGGTCGTGATAGCTTTGTAAACGATGCAGCTGGATTTGGAGATGGTGCAGGCCTGAAGGGCAGCCCGTGGAGTTCCACGCTGATGCAGCGCGTAAGATGCCCTAAGGCGGCCAATCTGCAGACTGGACGGCCATCAAGCATTGCCGAACCACCATCCAGACAGGAGAGAACAGCAGATCTGAAGTTGCTTTCTGGAAAAAAAGACAGTTTCACTCTCTTTAGAAGCGAGAGATAGTGCCAGGCTGTTTTGTTTCTTGGCACTTTGCTCCATGAGGGTGCTGTGCCATTGGCATGCAGACTGGTTCTAAGTGGCTTGGCATTCAGAGAAAGTTGGGGGTTCGATTCAGTCAAAGTTCAAGTCATTGAGCAGGGGGTGTACTGAATCTTCGTTGTTGGTCTTGGCAAATAACGCTAGTTCTGTCGTGGTCGAGCCTCACGGAGGTGGTGTACACCCGGGTATGCATGATGTAGCGTTCAAGGGGCTCGATGTCTGGAGTGGCGCAGACTTGCAAGCAGGGTTATGATTAGTTGGCGGCAAATTGGTGAAGCGGGATGCTGCTGTTGATGAATGGAGCCCCTGGAGTCTCCAGCTGGAGGTTGAAGATGACACTGGACAGGAGAACCTTGGGGGACTCTGCAGGTGATATTGATTGTATGGGATCTGGAGGTGCCCAGGTGAACCAACTGGTGTCAGTGGGGAACAAGTGAAGGACATTGCCGGTGAATCCCTTTTGAGACTCCAGGTGGGGATGAGAGTGGGATGGCCAATTTTGCATCTGAAAGGTCCACCAATATCAGGAGCAGGACATCTTCATCCGTGGTCAAGAGGACATTGTCTACGATGTGTAAGGTGGGGGTCTCTGTGCTACAGCGTGATCTGAAGACAGATTGGTAGTCGCGCAGGGAATGGTTCGCACTGATCTGGTAATGGAGTTCAGCGCAGAATGCTTTTTAAATGATTTTGCCAATGAAGGGCAGGTGAGTGATGGGTTGGTAGCGACTCATCAGGGTCTACTGTAGGCTTCTTTGGGATTGGGAGGATCTGGCCTCTCTTAAAGGGCTTCTGGGAAGACGACTTGAGTGAGGGAAGCATTGACAGTGGTGAGTAGGGGTAAAATCAGAGCTTAATTTGAGCGATGCTTTCTGGTGCTCAGCACCGGCACTTGATTGTCAACACTGGCGGTTATGACAGTCTGCCACATGGTGGCGCTGTCTGTGTACTCTAAAGCTAAGCAGTGTTTAATAATTCAATACACATTAAAAACAACGAATACCTGTCGGCCAATCCATTCTTATGGCTGTGGGGGGCTTGAGTAGTCTGAATTGTCGCACTTGTAGCAGTGTGGTGCTTGGTAGTGATTTAGGTACCGTCATTAAAAGTGCCACCAGCAGCAAAGGGTAGTGCAGGCTGTGGCGGCCTCATGACGAGGGCCTGGCACTTATTTTCTTACAAATTAAGCACTGGGTAAAAGACAGCCACACAGAGTGCCTTGATGAAGGACTATAGTATGACATCATCTTCATAAGTGGTTTCGAGGGAGCTGAGTACGTCAGCGAGATGTGGGAGATGCGGCCTCGACGGATGACCATTGTCGGATTCCGCAAGAACAGGTGGGAGTTCGAGGTCAATCAAGCCGGGTGTTATCGACGTGCTGATGAATCTTTACGTGTTTTAAGAGGTTGATGACATTGCGCTCCTCCGTGAAGTGTGGGATAGGAAGGTCCTGAAGGGGGTCAATGCCGTGCTTGATTGTCCTGAAGAGATTTCTGCTTCTGTTGGTGTTTCATTGACGGTGTTAGTCTAGTATTATGTATTGGCAGATGTAATGAGCTGCCCACATGCTGCACACATGGACTCCAATATCCTTGGCAGATCTGTTCTTTCCATTTTCTTTCCTGTCTGCAGACAGAGTGTTTATTGCCGGAAAGGTATGTAGTGTACCTGGGTGCTGAAGGGTTTGGCTTGCACTTGCATGTTCTTGCTGGAGCATGCATGTTCTCATGGTTTTCTCAACAGTGTTCGAGTCATTTAGAAGTATGTTGGCGTGAGTCATGGAGTTCGCAAGGTGACCGATTACTGCAAGCACTAGAGTTTCAATGAAGAGGTTCAGGAAGGATCTAAAGGTTTTGTCTTCACTTTGGGGTTCACCTCGGTTTGTTCGTAGGGTGCTGAGCAGGGAGATACAGATGGCGAGGTGCTCACTCTGGTCCAGGAGTCTGGGTGCGTTGTATTAGATTGTTGGTGATGCTGAGAAGGCGAGATTGAGGATGTGGCGTTTGTGGTGTGTTGGTCGAGAGAATGTGCAGGACCATATAGAGTGAGCTGAAAAGGTTGGGCAGGTTGTCCTTTCTGTTCTTTGCGCTTGTGTTGTTTGGGTGGCTGCAGAGGGGATGTGGGTGTTTCAGATGGCTGAGCTGGCGAGGAGATTTGAGAATTCATCACTGAAGTCCTTTCTCTGCCAAGAGGGCTGTTGATGAGATGGAAAGTGGTGGCCTAAGTTGCAGAGCAGGAAGTGGGATGTCTGAGCTCCCTGAGTTGAGTGTTACTTGCTTGCCTAGTGTGCAGGACCAGGATGTACATATACAGCGAGGCCTCCTCCCTTCTTATATCTGTGGTCCACGTGACGGATGCTGTAGCCTGTTGGAAGGATGTCTAGGTGAACCATGAACCCCAACGTCAAGTTTCGATTGGGGATGATGTCAGATGGCATGGAGTGCTGCAGAGTGAGTGTTAATGAGCATGAGTTGGCAGGTGTGTTTGAGAGTGTCAGTTTGTGGGATGTGTATGAGTTTGTGTTTATGTGCTGTGAGGATGATGTGTGAGTATTTTTGTTGTCTATGTCTCGGTGTGATTATGGGGGTTTGCAGCATGGTGAAGGTTTCGGTGAAACAAGGTTTCTAGTCAAGGCCCTTCGTGGCATTAACATGCCCAAACTGGTGATGCCCCTGGCTGTGCTCACCCTTTGCTGAGGAGACCTTGGCAGTGGGATGCCCTGAGGAGTTGATTGAACCAGAGATAAATCTGGATGATGTGAAATGCAGCAATGCCACTTCCGATGGAGATGGATGACAGGGAATGAATTCTCTGTGTCGGTCTTCTTTTAAAGGTAATTTTGGCAGAGACAATCTATGTCATTTCCTATACAGGTGGATGCTGGGAAATCCATTTGTAGTACTTCCTGTGGTGATGGATGATGGGGGTCATTATTTGGAACCCGTCTGAGGTATGAGACTATCTGCACCGCAGGAGCTGCACATGTGCAGCTTACCTAGGGTCATGAAGCAGGGTTAGAGACACAGATGGCAACAGGACAGTATTGTACCAAGAGCTACTGGAGGTATTCTGCCACCAGCTTAGGGTACAAGACCATCAATACTGCAGGAGCCACACATATATGTATGCACCAGAATACTCACGTTCATACCACAGAGATGTGATGGGAGAGAAGAGACACAGAAACAGGGCAGGAATGAACCGCAGGCTACGGATGACGTACTCTAAGCCAACAAGCTAGTAGGAAGAATCGAGCTGGGGTGAACCAAGGTTTGGCTTGAAAGCTGTGACACAAGCCGAGCCATCAACATATTCACCATGTAAATCATATGTAGATCTATGATAAATACTCTTCAAAATTAAAAAGATTGCATTACTTTAACCTGTGGAAGTGTTTCTCTGTAGCACGTTAGAGTGCATCTCTGCATTCAGTTTACAGTTTTAGAAGTATTGTTTTTTAAATGTGAACTTGGCAACATTCACGCTTCCCCACTACACTTCTAAACCTGCATTGCAAGCCAAGCAACATTCACGCTTCCCCACTACACTGCTAGACCTGCATTGCAAGCCAAGTCATCATGTGCACTCAGTGTGCCTACGGATGGGGCAACATTTAATTCCAGTAAATCATATGCAAGAGAGTGCACATCCGGAGTGGCAGTATTTCAGGGTTGCTGGAATTGGTCCTATCTGCAGGGTCGCCCCTAAACATTTTGCTTTCTTCCCTCCTGTTTTCTAAACCTGTTTTTGCTGGCCTTAGGACTCTGCGCACTTTATCTCTTCTAACCAGTGCTAAAGTGCTTGTTCCCTCCCTCTAAAACATGGTACAGTCTGCTTACACTCAATTAGCACATTGAATTTACTTATAAGTTTCTAGTAAATTGGCACTACGTGTGCCTAGGGCCTTAAAATAAATGCTATTAGTGGGCCTGCAGTACTTATTGTGTTAACTTCTTAAGTAGCCCTTTTTACAACATATCTCAGGGCTGCCTTTGCAGGCTGTGTATGCAGTTTTTTACTGCCATTTTGTTCTGGCAAAATAAACCTTTTGCCTTGCCTAAATCTTATTTTTTAATACATAATGTACCCTTAGGATACGTCCTAAACGGCCCATCGGGTGCATTGTATTAACAAAAGTAAGACATGTTCTTTTATATTTTACATGTCCTGGGAGTGAAAAACTCTTACATTTTGTTTTTCCCTTCTGTAAGGCCTACCTCTCCCATAGGAGAGCATTGGGTTACCTTATTACATTTATTAAGTAATAACTGTTGACTGGGAGAAGGTAGGAATGTCATGTTCACATGCAAATAAATTGTAATTTAAAAACCCTCTTAAATGGCTAGCTGGAATTTAAATCACATTTGAGAAAAGGCCACTTTTAGAAAGACGGCACTTTCTTGTCCTAATGATTTGGTGCCTGCAACCTGTGTCTTTGGTCACATGACTATGTATAGTTAATCTTTGTGTTTTCCTCCCAGACAGTGTTACAAAGGGGAACTGCGTGTTGGCAGGATGGGCCATCCTGACAAGATAGTTGGGGAGCTGTCACCTACCACACTTATGCTTCAATAGAGGCTGCTTTCTGCACTCACAAATAACTTCACACTAGCCTTTTGTCACCCCTGGCATCATGGGACCAGGGTGGGGGGAAGAAAATTCAAGAACCATCTATGGGAGAAAACTACAAAAGTTTCTTCCACTTCAAATCTGGCATCAGGTATAAAATTGGACCCTCAGATCAACTTCTCAGTACACTCCTACACCTGCAAAGGACTATAGAAGGACCGCCTAGTACTCCAGAGGACTGTGCCTTGTACTCCAGAGGGCTGTCCTGATGGGTGAGACCTGCCTTCTTTCTCAGACGACTGCCCTGCTGCTTGAGGCCCATCTTGCTGCTTGAAGAAGAGAGGACCATCTCCTTGAACCCAAGACTACCAGAGTGACTCGAAGGGTCAGTTGACTGACCTCCTGTTCTGAGATACAGGGTCACAACTGCGCCAGTGCCGTAACGAAACTTGAGGGGCCCCCCTGTAGAGTTCACAGAGGGGCCCCCTACACTCTGGACCAAGTCAGGATTTTTTAAGGCCAGGCCACACTGCCTATGCACAGTGCTGGAGGGAGCCCTCTGGAGCTCGGGCCCCCACACTGCAGGATCTGCAGGGGCTATTGTGACGCCACTAAACTGCTCAGATGACCTGCTACAACTGGCCCTACCTGAACTTGCAACTGGACCTGTCTAATCCCTGACGGCCTCTGCTGGAGTGAGTTCTTGGTCCCGAATAGGTGGCTCCCCAGGTCCTGAACCCTTGGCTGGCATCAGCTGAGCTCCTCCTGTGAAATCCTGATGTTTTGAACACTGCATGCCGGACTTTGAGAAGGAATCTTTTTCAGTGGGATTAACCTTGCCCCTGCATCCCGACCGCACTCCATCACAGTGGGCCTGAACCTTAGACTTTGTCCTCGTCTATCACAACCAGATACCCGGAGTTATCACTTTCTGCTTCTTGGCACTGTTTTTTTTTTTTTAAACCTTTAAAATTGTATATCTCCGGTTCTACTGATTGGATTTTTTACGTTTTGGTCTCATTGTATGTACTAAATGTTACTTTATTTTTCTACATCGGCATGGGATTTTTCTTGTGCTGTGTTTTCACTTTATCACTGTTTGTATGCTGCATAAATACTTCAAACAGTGCCTCTAAGTTAAGCCTGACTGTTTTTGTGGCAAATTACCAGAGAGTTAAGTACATGTTCATTTAGTGACTTTTATGGTCCACCCAGACTGAGATCGTGTTTTTTTGCATGAAAAGGGTTTTTTCACCACCTCAACCAAAAATCCAGTTTTTCACAACAGTGGTCTCAAAAGAAAAAGAAGACACAATGAACTAAATCATTTCATAGTATCACACAGCTTAGAAAGTTGGGGAGCCGGGATTGATTCGAGGTGTTATGATTTCACAATGTGTAATTCAGCTACTAGATGGGCATCTCTTTCTCCCTCTCATTTTTACCAACGTTTGATGCTCTAGGTATAGGACTTTGAGGAAGAACATCTGTTTCCATATTAAATAAATACACAGTTTTACATTTTAAATCAAGCTGAAACAAGAAGCCTTTCTAGAAATTATAAAGGTATGGGACAGCAGGGGGCGCTATTTTAATGTTGATATCACCTCTTTCCCCTGATCAAAGAGACCACATGAGGAGAACACATTCAGTTAAAGCTTAAAGGTAAGATAAACGCCAGCAGAGTTCCCATGGCACGAAGTGCCCAGCTCGGCTGCTGGCACACTTCACACACAGCCTGCTTCCTGCATGCTCCATTACACCCTTGGGGAAGGGGCAGTGGTCAGAGGGGCTGGACATCAACTCCCTGCTGATTGCTGAGAAAGCATGACAGTGGCTTTCCAAATCATCCACTTGAACAACAGACTGTTTGAAGCATCATTTGCATAATTTCCCTGCTGGGCTCTTTCACAGCACCCTGCAGGGTCTTCATTATCCGCCCAGCAGCACAGGACCACCGCACTGGGCACCGTCTCCTCTGCTGCAGGAAGGCTGCCAGGGAGGGGTGGCTTCAGACCGAGCTAAGAGGGTCGGTGGATAAAAGCCACTGGGAAGCTCGACTCGTTTTTGGCTCGAGGGTCCAAGTCAGCCTTGAGCTTAGCCAGAGCCAGGCATGTGGCTCCTTTCCCGGCTGGACCATTTAGTAGTCCCTCACCTGTCCTTTGGCACCTGGCGAGGGTGTGATACCTCAATCACTGCAGTATCCACATGTGTGCCCGTGGGTAACCCTACCAAGATGTATAAAGTAGGGCTGAGGAAAGAGACACAGCGATGAGATGGGACTGAATCCGAGAATGCATGGTGAAAGTCTGGCACCTGGCTGGGCTATGAGCAGGGCTCCTGGAATTATTTGATTGTGCAGCTTCGGCACCTGTCGCATAATTATAGATTTGCCACATATGTCACATAATCCATCCTCTGCCACATTCTCTGCAGATTTGAACAAAAGATAGTTTTGTTTCCAGTTTAAACGGTTCTAAAGTTACTAAAAATACAGCAACACATTTTGCCGCTCAGTCTAAGGCCCTTGGCAAAGCTGGATTGGTCCTCTTTGTGGTGCTGGTTGCTATATTTGGGTGTTAAATTGGTGCTAATGAGGTGCAACCAATGCCCAGACAGTGTTACCAAGTTTAAAAATGCTGAAAAGATGGTGATGATGTTACAAAGTGTGCTGCATAATTTGGCTTTTTTCTGCCACATAATTTACTCAACCTGCCGCATTATACGACCCTCTCCTGCCACATAATTTCAGTGGCCCTCCTAGGTATGAGGCTATCAATAATGCTGCAGGAGCTGCATGTGTGCGCATGCAATGTCCTAACTAGCTTCATAAAACAGGACCAATGTGGAAACCTGGCTATAGGGCAGAGATTAACTATCAAGGCGCCAGAGTTGGCGCCTTTAGCACCTGCCCTAAAACTGCCTCAGTTTGCCTCGGGTATTTACCACTAGCACTAGTGAAGCTGTAACTGCAAGCATGATGCAACATACCTGTGTACAGGAAGCAGAGCTGTGGATGCAGTCGTACCTGTCCGAGCAGGATCTCTCCCTCAAAATGTACCTCCCCTAGCAGGATTCATCCCTCAAGATGTACCCATCCTACCTGGATTCATCCCCCAAGATGTACATGTCCTACCAGGATTCATCCCTCAAGATGTACCCATCCTACCTGGATCCATCCCCCAAGATGTACCCATCCTACCTGGATCCATCCCCCAAGATGTACATGTCCTACCAGGATTTATCTCTCAAGATGTACTTGTCCTATCAGGATTTATCCCTCCAGATGTACCTGACCTAGTAGGATTTATCCCTCAAGATGTACCTGTCCTGGAAGGATTTATCCCTCAAGATGTACCCATCCTGCCAGAATTTATCCCTCAAGATGTACCCTTCCTACCAGGATTTATCCCTCAAGATGTACCTGTCCTAGCAGGATTTATCCCTCAAGATGTACCCGTCTTAGCAGGATTTATCCCTCAAGATGTCCATGTCATACCAGGAATTATCCCTCAAGCTGTACCTTTCCTAGCAGTATTTATCCCTCAAGATGTACCCATTTTAGCAGGATTTATCCCTCAAGATGTACCTGTCCTAGCAGGATTCATCCCCCAAGATGTACCTGTCCTAGCAGGATTCATCCCCCAAGATGTACCTGTCCTAGCAGGATTTATCCCTCAAGATGTACCCGTCTTAGCAGGATTTATCCCTCAAGATGTCCATGTCATACCAGGAATTATCCCTCAAGCTGTACCTTTCCTAGCAGTATTTATCCCTCAAGATGTACCCATTTTAGCAGGATTTATCCCTCAAGATGTACCTGTCCTAGCAGGATTCATCCCCCAAGATGTACCTGTCCTAGCAGGATTCATCCCCCAAGATGTACCTGTCCTAGCAGGATTTATCCCTCAAGATGTACCCGTCTTAGCAGGATTTATCCCTCAAGATGTCCATGTCATACCAGGAATTATCCCTCAAGCTGTACCTGTCCTAGCAGTATTTATCCCTCAAGATGTACCCATTTTAGCAGGATTTATCCCTCAAGATGTACCCATCCTACCAGGATTTATCCATCAAGATGTACCTGTCCTAGCAGGATTCATCCCCCAAGATGTACCTGTCCTAGCAGGATTCATCCCCCAAGATGTACCTGTCCTAGCAGGATTTATCCCTCAAGATGTACCCATCCGACCAGGAATTATCCCTCAAGCTGTAACTGTCCTAGAAGGATTTATCCCTCAATGAGAGTCCTTTGGTTGCAGTTCCCGATCTCTCACCACCATAAATGCCGCAGCTCACAGGGGGTTTATACTTGCAATACTGCGGGTGCTGCATCCCTCTTCATGTACCGGTATATCCAGGTACCCAGGCTTTGGCCTAGATCCGTGACGCTGTCAGGACCACCTTGAGGTATCAAAGGTGAGAGAGCACATGTTTCCTATTGACCTGGATAATGTGTATTGCATCTGAGATGGACGGTTTAGCCTGCAAAGCCTCCTTGAGGCTCCCGGCTAGCTTGGCTAAGCAGTCAAGGCTTAGCTTAGAGGTGATGTAAAGGGCGAGGCAGATACTGGACAACAGTTGTCCCAATACTGGTCAAGTCTAGTGAGGCTGACTTCAGGGGCTGCCGAGTGGGACCTGACAGCTGTTCAAGTTGGAAAACATTGACAGAAGTTGCATTGGAGAAAAGAAAATGACCCAGTGAGTGTTGTTGACAATTCAATGCCCAAAAGTGCATTGGGCGAGTCTTGCCCTTAACATATTTGTAGCTGTAGATTCTAGAAGATCTTTACTTACCATCAGACTACAAAATGGAATACAAAATATAGGTCCAAAAGAACCCGGAAGAGCTGCTCTTGCCTGATTAGGGAGAACTTGAAATATGCACCACTCTGATCACCACCCACCTTCCTCTCCCTCTGTCTCTCTGCCCTCCACCTCGCCGAACATCATTTGAGACTCCATGTTTCCTCACCACACGGGTACTGCCAACCCTTAAATCACAGTCCTGGCGCAGACGCTGCCGGCCTTCATCAGCCCAACTCTGCAGCCCATCTGGCGAGCGAAGGAAAATTTACATTCACCAGAAAATACAATCCCACCACGATCAATCCACATTGGGGCACGCTTTACGCACCTTTTATACGTATCTGCAGTGAAATGTAGTATGGCTATCGACCAAGAGTGATGAGGTCAACTAGTGGACTATCGGCCCTACGGACACCCCTGTAATGGTGACGGAGGTAGGTTACCTACCTCTACCTTCAGGGTGTCAAGAGACAGGCCAAGCGATGAAAGCTCTACAACAATCGATTCACGCAGACCATGTCAGAAACAACTGCATCTACAAGTTCAAGGCAAAGCGTTGCAACAAATAGTTCCTGACAAAGAGCTGTAACAAAGAGATGAGTAGCTGATGACAAAGAACTGGAACAAATACTTCAAGACAAAAGAATGCCAAAAACATACAGTCTCACAAAAGGGATTGGAACAAACAGACAAACAGTTCAAAACAAAGGATAGGAACAGATAGTACAAACCAAAGGACTGCAACAAATGGAGAAAAAACTCAAGGCAAAAAACTGGAGCAAAAAGAACAAAACGTCAAGACAATGGATTGCAAAAGCAGAAACCGTTCAAGGCAAAGGGTTAAAACAAATAGCTCAAGGCAAAGGATTGGGACACACATTTCAAGACAAAGGATTTGAAAAAAATCTCTAAAAAAGAAAGTATTAAAACAACAGGTTCAAGCCAGAAAGTGGAACAAATACACAAATAATTCATGAAATTAGTCTAAACAAATTGGTCCAAATTCAGAAAAATATAACAAAAAGTTTGCAGTGCAAATAGAATGCAACACGTTGTTCATTGGAACATGTAGGGCCTGATTTAAATCTTGATGGATCTGGTTCCTCCATCACTTTTCCGATGGTTTTCCTCCGCCGGCTTGGCAGTCTGCCCGCTGTATTTAGATATTGGCGGGTCCTTGGAGGGAAGACCGTCGGTGTCCCACCATCTCCGACAGACTTTAACACCTGCGTCGACAGCGTCATAGGCAGAAGTGTCTGTCGGAGGAAGTCCTGCCAAGAATACCATTGAGCTGATTATTATGTGCCTTTCCGTTAAGGCAACTGTGGCGGGGAAACCTCCAAACTCAGGTTGGCAAAATAGAAGAAAAAGAGGTGAAAACAGGGCTGGACTGGGAACCGAAACTGGCCCTGGCCAACTGCTCATCCGACCCCCCTGGAGGGAATGGGGGAGCGTCCGAGCTGTTTGCTAGGGCCGGTTCCAGACGATTTTGTTACAGGGGGCTGATACTGGCGCCCCCCTGTAACAAAAACGCCCCCCCCAGGGGCCAAAAACCGGCCCCCAACCTAGCTGCCCACCTGGGAAACACCCAGTGCCCGCAACAGCCAGCCAGCCCTGGGTGAAAACATAACTTTTTTGGGGTTCCCACTCCTGATTTGGTCTTGAACCCCATTGTTCAGGTCTTTCCTGTGCTGCTGCTACTTGACCACGACGCTCAGCAACCCTGTTGTGGCCAGAATACAAGTTAGGCGTCTGCGCCACTTGCCTATTATGAATCGTGTGCTAATGTCAACTTTTGCATTATGTGTTTTTGTAATACTCTTAAATGCAATTTTTCATGTATCATGCATAAGTGTTCATCTTATGACTTATCATGGTAAAATGTACACACCTGTATTGACATGATTGGGTAAAGAACAATAGCAAACTAATACTAAAAACTGCCAGTCAGAACCAGGTAGATGTCTGCATATAATTCATAAAGTTCAATATAGATACACATACATAGTAGAACATTTGTGATTTATATTATTTATTGTTTTTTTTAAACAAATATGAAAATAAAACATCTAATACAAGAGACAATGATTTATGTACCCTTTTGTATAGACAGAAAATATCATTGATTAACAATTTGATATAAATTTTACTCTTGAAACAATAATGACACGGTCAAAATAGTAGTCGTTGAAAGCATAGCGGCAGATGGAGACTACGCGCGTTTCGGCAGAGATGCCTTCATCAGGGGACCGTCTATTGCATAAAAGCTATAACAAGAAAAAATTAATATAGAAAAAGATATATAATTATACAATAATATACATTTACATATATACATACACCTGTATTGACACACACAAATATATTTGGTGGGTGTGGGTGATGTGTTTGTGGTGACTCTGGGTGTACATACAATGATGAGTGTATGTTGTGGATGTGCATCCAATATATAGAGTGAATGGTATTATACATTACCTACATATAGATATTGCCAGAGTCACAACATATTTGTGTAGTGAGATAATAAGCAGTACTCACCTGTCTCCACACCACCAAGGCCTCACTCCATCAGGACTCTGCCGCCAGGACACAGCCAGCACAACGGGACCATCTAAATTGGCTCCGCGCAATCCTGCCGGCCTGACTGCAACAGAGTAGCTGAGAAGACCGCCGCAGTGGCGGGAACCAGTCAGTTGAGGCCACATCTAAATATGGTGGGCAGACCACCGCCATGGCAGGATCATAGTTTCAGACGAATCATGTGCAACAGATGGTTAACAAAGAAAGCAAAGCTTTCTATGGCAGTCGTAAGTAAGCGAGTGAAGTGTGTGGTGGCGGAAGACATGTTTGTCTGGCACTGTAGGCTCCTTTCATCAGTGACTGCAGCTTTGGGGCCTGTTGTGCTATAAATTAACTCTGGCCGGAGTATGCGTAGTGGTGCTCCGCGTAGTTCCACAGAGTTAAAAAAAAACTCTGTGGGACTACTCGGAGCTCCGCTCCGCCCGCCCCAGGACCACAAGAGCCTTTAAAAAATGTTTTACAAAAATACTGACCTTGTCTTCTGACTGCCCTCCTCCTTGCCGCTGTGTCTCCCTTCTTCCGTTGTCCTCCTCTTCGCGTCCCCGTACGTATTACGTCGTGCGTGAACTGCACATGCGCAGTTCAAGCAAGATGTAATACGTACAGGGACGCAAGGAGGACTACGGACGAAGGGAGACACCGCAGCGAGGAGGAGGGCAGTGATAGGAATAGCACTATACAACAAATGAAATGCTTTTGAGTGAGTGGCTACGGAGAGAAGAGTGGTGCTGGTTGTGGGTGGGAGTGAGTGCGTTCGAGAAGGAGGTCTATATGGGGGCTACGGAGACATGAGGGTGCTGGTGGAGGGTAGCAGTAAGGGAATCCGAGGAGGAGGTCAAAAGGAGTGGGCTACGTTGAAATGAGGGGCGCTGGTGGAGGGTGGTTGTGAGGGAGTCCGAGAAGGAGGTCAATATGGTGGCTACGGAGAGATGAGGGGCGCTGGTGGAGGGTGGCAGTGAGGGAGTCCGAGAAGGAGGTCTATATGGGGGCTACGGAGAGATGAGGGGCACTGGTGGAGGGTGACAGTGAGGCAGTCCGAGAAGGAGGTCAATATGGGGGCTACGGAGAGATGAGGGGCACTGGTGGTGGGTGGCAGTGAGAGAATCTGAGGAAGGGGTCAATAGGGGGAGGGGCTACGGAGAAATTAGGGGCGCTGGTGGAGGGTGGTAGTGAGGGAGTCCGAGAAGGAGGTCTATATGGGGTCTAAGGAGAGATGAGGGGCACTGGTGGAGGGTGGCAGTGAGGGAGTCCGAGAAGGAGGTCAATAGGGGGGGCTACGGAGACATGAGGGGCGCTGGTGGAGGGTGGTAGTGAGGGAATACAAGGAGGTCAATGGAGGCGGGCTACAGAGAGATGAGGGGCGCTGGTGGAGGGTGGCAGTGAGGGAATACAAGGAGGTCAATGGAGGCGGGCTACAGAGAGATGAGGGGCGCTGGTGGAGGGTGGCAGTGAGGGAATACAAGGAGGTCAATGGAGGCGGGCTACAGAGAGATGAGGGGCGCTGGTGGAGGGTAGCAGTGAGAGAATCCGAGGAGGAGGTCAATGGGGGGGCTATGGAGAGATATGGGGCACTGGTGGAGGGTGGCAGTAAAGGAATCCGAGGAGGAGGTCAATGGGGGGGCTATGGAGAGATGAGGGGCACTGGTGGAGGGTGGCAGTGAGGGAATCCAAGGAGGAAGGTCATGAGGGAGAGCCTGAGAAGTGTCACTTGCCTGATAATCCCACCTCAGAAACCTCCTCTTCCCATCAAAGGGACTTTAAATGGAAAAAAACACTTTTTGAGAGTGATAACATTTAGAAAGAGATTTGTAAAGAAAAGAATGTGTTTTACTGGGCCTTGTTAGACTAAGGAGAGATAAACGAGAGCCCTGAAGCAGGCCTGGCTAGAGATATAAGCGACAAATCGGGTCCACCTGAATGCACTCTTGGCCCACCCAAATGAAAATTCCTGGTGCCAGCAGTGCAAGCAGATAGAGCGCCATAGGGGGTGAGGAGATGGCCTTCAGGGCGCTATGTGGGAGTAGCACTCAAGAGATCGAGTTTATTGGGTTTTTTATGTCCCAAAAGTGGACTCAGAGATGAAAGCAAACATTTGTTGCCTCCAAACATAACTGCAGGAACCGCCCTATAGTAGTATACCTGGACAGGTGTACGCATTATTTATTCAACAGGTAATTACAGTGATCACGTGCCGCAGCCTGGGTTCCATTTTGTGGCACCCTGTGTATAATAACATGGTATTGTAAGTAAAATATTTTATTGACGAGCGGGGGGCGGGGTGGGCAATCACTAGTACCGCTTCCTGATAGTCTATTGCCTTTGACAGAGCCCCCCTCCCCACCCTCCATTCTAAAACAAACTCTACCCTGGATCCGGCCCCCACAATGCTGGCAGCAAACGGGAGGAACAGGTGGGTGGGGGGGGGGGGGGGTGGGGGGGGATCACCTGTTCCTTTTTTTCCCCCAGAGTTTTATATAGCGCGAACTTGACCCGAATCGGGTATCAGAGCGCTTTACATAGCACCAGTTGCGTTACATGAGGACACATTCATTTTTGTTAGGCTTGGGGAGATTACGTGATTTGCCCAGAATCACAGTATGTTCAGCGTCATTGCCGAGACTCGAACCCCGTTTCCCAGATTCGAGGTCGACCGCCCCAGCCCTTTGTCCAACTGTTGCTGCCCTTTGCTGCCAGCATTGTGGGGGCCGATCCAGGGTAGAGTTTGTTTGAGAATGCACCCCTCGGTGGGTGTTTTCTTTCTCGTTTCTGTTGCCCCAACATTGCACTTATCTGGGGAGGGGGAAGGGGGGACGCAGGAAGGTGTATTAAAAGCATTTGTTTTATTTAGTTATGATTTTTGAAAGGTGGCAACATAACTGTGTGCGCGCCTCAGGTTTTCTGTAATTATCTGGTTGCACAGAGTTTAACTCACAGTAACCACATATATTGCACTCAAAATGAAAAAAAGTGAAGTTATGTGAGGCTGGTAATCGACCCTTCCAGAACTCTCAGAATTACGGCTGTTCCAAAGGGATATGTTCTTCCTTGATCTTAAATGAGTTTCGGGAAGCACTGCCTTCATCCATTTACAAGAGTACAGTACAAAGGAAATGGAGTGCAAATTGAAAATGTTAGCATATACAGTTATTTTATCAATAACCAATATGTTTAGTCTTTCGATTGAAACAGAAGAGGCGTGCAAAGACACATTTCTGCAGTAGAAAATGTTTGCCTAAAAATAATACGTTCAAGTATCGATGCTGCCTATAAATTTCCAGAAAATTCCAATCTTGACTTTTAATCTAGAAAGTCAGCACAGTTGTAAAGAAAAATATCGATTTAAATGCAAATATAAGGCACCGCAATTTTGCTCCACGATGAAAATGTAAACATGTTTTCTCTCAAACGAAGTTGTAGGAATTGAAAAACTTAAAGTCCCAGCGAATATCAAATTCATGAAAAAATGCTAGTTTTAACTCTTAGCAGCCCTTTTATTTTTAAAACCCCACGCTTCTGTTAGCCCCAAAATACCCGCTGAAATCATGACCTCTCTGGGTACCCTCCTACTAACACTTTTCTGGGACTTCCTGTACACTACCAGTGCTTGTTTATGGCTTTGATGTGAGGACTTCTCCTGGGTGGGATTAGGAAAGAAGAGCGGAAGACAAATACCCTGATTAATATCAAAATCAGATGACTTTCAGGAGAAAAAGTGGAAAAGATCTAAGATGTGCGTTCTTGTAAATTCTACGAATGTGAATCGGTTTCACCAACTCTTTGTGGGGAAGCAATAGCAACATTTGTGTTTTAACCAGGTCAGAACCCTTTGATCTTCTTAACACATGCCAAGCTCCATTAATTTTATCTTCAACGTACTTAGCTCTCACCAGGGTGGAAATTGTTGTTGGCGCTCAAGCAAATAATGGACTACTGGACCCTTTGCAGGAGGTGATACCACATGGTAGAGAACGATGGCTGCCCTCTAAGTGGAAACGATCAGTGTTTGAGAGGGAGGCGAGTGAAATCAGAGGAATTGATGACCCCCGCCTGCTGCTGCCCCATGCGCTCTGACTGTACTTTACCCATAAGGGCTGAGGTAATGGGTAACCGGGCACCATCCATTGCTTGGGCAATCTTGCCACTCCAGTCCTCCGTGAATCCCAGTGTGACCACTGACCCGTGCCAGGGCAACCTGTCACTGGCAGAGCTATAGGGCCAGGCTGCCTGCCCTCCCATCCATCAGCCTCCAACCTAAGTCTCTGTGCCCTGGGTGGTGGTGGGTAAGTGATGGATGGAATATTCCAAGCTCCCAAGAGAGATTCTCATTTCCGGAAAGGCAGTTACAGAACTTTTCAAGGATGTTTTGTGCGAAGAATTTATCGCTCCCTGCCTGGGCGGCTGGCGGGGGCTTGTAATCTCTAAATGGAGCTAGTTTGTAGGGAGGGAAAGATCAATGCTGAGCTGTAAATTCTGTGCAGAAAGGGTTTATGTTCCCAGGCACGCGCTCCCTCCCCCCTCCTTGATCCATCACTCCTTCCTCTTCTCTCTTGCAGTAGGTAGACTCTCTCCTTGACAGACACAAATCACTTTAGTTTCTTTCACTCCTTTCCTCCCCAAACCTCCTGTTTCCATTCTTCCTCTGTATGTTTCTTTCGTTCTTGAACTGTTACTCTCTCTTCCTTTCTTGAGTATTATGTTTTAATAAGTCTTTCCAAATTCTGATGCTTATAAGCTAACTTCAGAAATCATGTCATTTTTACCGATTCACGCGCTGTCTATGTAAGTCTACCTGTTAGAAAATGGCGTTGAATTAAAATAAGACACTTGCGCCCATTGTTTTACAGTGATGAGATATCCTGCAAACATGTAAAATTAAACTTTTAATGGCTGACATCAACTAGATCTAAGGTCATACCATTGTCCAATTCTTCCCCCGCAAATACACCATCTACGAGCTCTACACCCTCGACCCCGGACTTCGCAACAAACACTGCCACCACACCAGTCCACACTCAACAGTAGGAACTTTTACCTGCACCTAATGCCACTTCACCTGCTGCAGTATACACACCAGCCCACTGACCAGCCCCACACTGAACACACTACAGACAACACCTGAACAAAAACACCAACTCGCATGCACCTTTCTCAACACAAGCTCACTATGCACACACCACAGAGATTTGGGACCTCCTCTCCACCCTCACACCCTACGTCCTCTTCCTCACTGAGACCTGGCTCGACCCACTTCCGTGCCTGACATTGCTACCGCAATACCCGGAGGATACAAGATCACCCACCCACCGCAGGATAACCATCATACACAAGGAATCCATCCAATGCACTACCACAAATGATGACATCACCCCAGCCATGGAACACCCCAACTTCTGACCCGAATCAGAGAGCAAAAACATCAAGGCATCCTCACCTACCGTCCTTCAAGACCACGTCCAGCCTTCTGGAACTTAAACACTGAATTTATCACCCCGCCCCCTCACCGTTGGCTCCAACAACTACAGTTTCCTCTGCGTACTCAACTCCCATTTCGACGACCACATGACATAAACACTACAAACTTCCATGACAGCTTGACCAACATCAAACTCACCCAATCTGTCACGACACCACGCACAACAAAGGCCACATACTAGAACCCATCTTCAGCTCCAGTGACCACACCAGGTACAGCCACACCACAGAATTCACCTGGACCCACCACTTCATCATGACTAGCTCATGGACCTCCGCCCCCAGTCTGCCCAATGCCCCCCACTGCAGCTGGATCAAGTCTTAAAGGACACATGGATCAATGCCCTCAACACCACCCACCCCCTCTCCTCCCTCCAAAAACCCAGACCAGAACATCAGAAACTTCAACAATTGGATCACCAAGTGCGTCAACAGTAACGCTCCCATCAGCACCAACATCCAGCAGGCTCACTGGTACACTGAAGACCTTATAACCACTAAACGCCACTGTAAATAATTGAAAAGGAGATGGCTCACCAGCAAGGACACAACCAACAAGACTGCCTTCAAGGCGGCCCTCATCCTCAAACACATATAGTTGAGAGAATCAAAGAAAAAGGCCTTCGCCTCATGCATCGAATCAAGTTCCAATAACATCAAAGAACACTTCAACATCGTCAAAGAATTCTCCAACCCCTGAGCTGCTACAAACATCATTACCCTCTCACGGGAACTGTTATGTTATGTTATATGAACTTGTAGCGCTCACAGATACTCTAAGGAGTGTCCCAATACGAACCTGAAAAGGGGTCAGAGTCAGAAGGCAGAGCTAGAAAAGAAAGATTCTCTGGGACAACCTTGCAAACTTCTTCCACAACAAGATCACCATCATCCATAGAAAATTCAAACCCTAGCCCATGGCCACCAACTTCTTCCAGCAACACAATGACCTTGCTACCACCACAGACATCCTAATGATCGAATGGAGCCAGCTCAGCCCACAGGACACTGCCTCCATTAAGAACTCGGTCCACGCAGGGGCCCCAACCGACTCATGCCATCACCACCTTTTCAACCTAGGCGAAGCCAGAATCAGCCACGTACTCACCACCTTGTTTAACACCTCAATTGCCAGGGCTACTGTCACGGGGACCACCCGGACTCCGTACTGGAAGTAGGGGAATGGTGGTCCCCTCCAGAACTGACCAGTGACTTGTTTTGTGTCCCTCAGGACGACCCGTGGCCAGCCGAGACTTCAGACGGCACTAGCACGGAACACTGTGCCTTTAATTGGGACGTCTTCCAGGATAGCCCCGCCTTCTACTCCACCGTAGACGGCCGGTCGCCAATAAGAACACGGGAGGAGAAGACAGTGGCGTGTGACGACACCGGAGGACGGAAGGAGACAGAGCACGACGGTGAACCGGAGGAGGAAGACGGGACAGAGCAAAACGAAGGACTGAAGAGGAGCAGAGAACGCGAGGAGGAACGGAGGCCGGAGGCAGGAGACCGCGGCATTCACGCTCCGCCGAGCCACGCCCCAGGAGGAGGTGCGTGGCTATCCCAGGTACGGGATCGCTTCACGGGTTGGGTCGGGAGGCGGGAGAGGAGAGCGCGCCACTGAACGCCGCCGCTTGCCGCCGTACCTAGAGCAGCACGTCCTTCCTTTCACTCACCCCCCTTCACAACCGTTCGTTGAAGAGCACCTTATCACCAGTGTGTTGCCCTCACTCCCTTCCCTTACATATCCTGATAATCAGGACACTCGTTCCTAACCAGCCACCTCTCCTTCTTTGTTTCCATTGGCACGGCGAGAGCCCTCCTTACCGGAAGCCGGGAGAAGTAAGAAGAGGGACGCTAGCCCAGGAGATCCACGAACACCGCCCGACCCTGACGTCCTACCACCGAGGGAGACAACATCGCACCCTTTATTGTGAACTTTCAATAAAACACCTGACCCCATCCTCCCGTGTTCGTGTCCTCTGTGCGACCCGCTTACAGTGGTGGAGAATGCGGGCATAGAGGATCCATCTGTACTCGGAAGATGGAGGCGTTGATTCAACACCTGATCAAGGGACAGGAGAAGTTGGAATGGGCCGTGGAACGGCAGATGACCTCCGCCAGTGCGGATCGGGAGGTCTTTAAGGATACCATTGCCGCACAGTTGGAGGGGCTACATAAAGCGGTAGCCGATCCCCTCGTCGGCTCCGGACTCGCAACAAGGCCCAGTCACCCCACCCCAGCCGGGATATCCTTGCAGAAATATGTGGCTGGGGATGACCCGGATGCTTTTCTAACGAACTTTGAGAGGGTCGCCAGGGCATGCAGCTGGCCGCTGGAGAAATGGCCCTTCTTTCTGGCCCCTCTCCTGACTGGAGAGGCCCAAGCAGCCTATCAGGTGGCAAACGCTACCGGAGACGCTCCCTATGGTTTCATCAAGAGCCTCATATTGGACCATCTGGGCCTTGATGCGGAGGCCTACCGTGTTCGATTCAGAAGGGAGAAAGGGGCGCCCGGGGAAAACCCAAAGACCTTGTACTTCCGGCTTAAGATGGCGGCCGACAAGTGGCTGAGCCCGGGTACCAGCACAAAGGAGGAGATCATGGAGAAGATCTACCTAGAACAGTATCTGGATGCTTTACCCTATCACACCCAAAGGTGGCTGCGGCAGCATACGCACCTTACCGCTGAACAGGCGGTAGAGATGGCCACGACGTTCTCCAGGGCCCAACCAAAGGGGTATGTAGGGGAACAAGAGAGACAGAGAACCCCGGCCCTACGCTCGGATAAGAAACCCAGAATCCTGGAGCAACCAAAGGTCCGGCCCCAGCGGTATGAAGCCCCCGTCCTGAAGGGCCCACAGTGTTTCGACTGCGGAGAGTGGGGACATATCGCCCGAGCCTGCCCCAAGAAACGACACACAGAGGAGCCCATGGAAGTGGGATACGTGCCCAAATCGATCCTCTACACTGCTGAAATGGGGTCCGCATATCACGTCCAGGTACAGGTAAACGGGACCCCCCTCCAGGCCCTCCTAGATTCAGGGTGTAGGCAATCGGTTGTCCAAAGTATGTGGGTGTCCCCGGAGCAGATAGTACCGGACTCATCGGTCCACATTCGCTGCGTCCATGGGGATGTCAAACCTTACCCCGTGGCCGACATTCCAGTGATTCATCCCTCGGGGGTCCGCCGCCCGGTACGAGTTGGGGTCCTTGATAACCTCCCGGAGGACCTCATTATTGGAACCGACAACCCAGCGTTCCAGGATATGTTTCGCCTCGCCTTAGGCGAGTTCCAGGGGGGGAGGACGCCCCAAGGCAAGAGGGTCCCCACAGCGCCTGCCCTGATAACCCCCACCCCCTGGGTGTTGGACCGCAGCTTTCGGTTCGCCCAAGCCAAGGACACTACACTCTTTAATGCCTGGGAACAAGCTCACAGTGCACCCGAACAAGGTCCCTATACCTATCCCCGCTTCCTGATAACCAACGATTTGCTATATCGTCAGGGAGGTCCCTCTGAGCCCCATCAGCTATTGGTACCCCTATCCTTCAGGGAGCAGATTCTGTTTTTTGCCCATACCCACCTCACGGCAGGACATTCAGGCTCGGAGAAAACCACGAAAAACATTCTCCGACACTTCTACTGGCCTGGCATCTATAAGGATACCAAAGACCACTGTCAGACCTGTTCGGTCTGCCAACGGAGGAACACACGAGTACCACCAGCCGTTCCCCTTCAGCCTCTCCCGGTGATTGGAACCCCGTACGAAAGAGTTGGGATGGACCTCATAGGGCCCTTGCCTCGAACAAAAAGGGGTCACACGTTTGTCCTAGTGGTGGTTGACTACGCCACTAGGTTCCCAGAGGCTTTCCCTTTCGGATCACCCACAACCCGTAACATCGCAGACCGCTTTCTGGAGCTGTTTTCAAGAGTCGGTTTCCCGAAAGAAATTCTCACGGACCAGGGGACCCCGTTTGTGTCTCGCCTAATGAAGGAAGTGTGTCGACTGCTCGACGTCCGTCAGATAAAAACATCAGTATACCACCCGCAGACGGACGGGTTGGTGGAGCGCTACAACGGGACCCTCAAGACCACTCTCAAGAAGATGCTCAGCGTAGAAGGAAGAGAGTGGGACCAGCTACTGCCACTGGCTTTGTACGTCATCAGAAGCCAGGTTCAAAGCAGCCTCGGTTGCTCGTCTTTCGAGATGCTTTATGGTCGTCAGCCCAGAAGCCTAATGGACATGACGAAAGAAGCCTGGGAAAACGAAGAGAAGGTGGAGATCCAAGAGATGCTGGAATACACCCAAAGTCTACAATCCAAACTGGGGAAGCTTCGTGATTTAGGCCTATTCCAACCTGGAGAAACAGCAAGGAAAACAGGCGTCTTTCTACAATAGAGGGAAGAAATGGAGAACTTTGGCTGTCAATGACTGGGCGTTAGTGATGCTACCGATCGCCTCCCAGAAATTCCAGAAAGAGTGGAAGGGTCCATATAAAGTTATTGAGACCATAGGGAAAACCACCTACAAATTGCAGATCACACCCCGGAGGACCCAAGTGTGCCATATTAACATGCTGAAGAAGTGGATAGGGCCACCCCCCCGGACCACCAGCCTAACGGTACCCACGCAACAGAAACATTCGGAGACTCTTCACCAGCTGGTCATCAACAACGAGATAGGCACAGACAAGGCCAACGACTTGAGGGAAGTATTACAGCTCCACGCCTCGCTCTTTTCCAACATTCCTGGAAGGACTCACCTGACAGAACACCGTATCGAAACCAAGCCCGGGGCGATCATCAAACAAAGGCCATATCGAATCCCCGCCGCTCGTAGAGAAGCGATACGACAAGAGGTCCAGGATATTTTGCAACTGGGGGTGATACGTCCCTCCCGCAGTGAGTGGTCTTCGCCAATTGTGATGGTGCCAAAACCGGACGGAAGCGTCCGCTTCTGTATGGATTTCAGGGCTCTCAACACCATCTCAACCTTCGACGCCTACCCCATGCCTCGAATAGATGAGTTAATTGAGAAGTTGGGAGAAGCCGTCTACATCACCACACTAGACTTAACCAAGGGGTACTGGCAGGTACCCTTAAGGGAAGAAGACCGCAAGAAGACCGCATTTTCCACCCCGGACGGCCTCTACGAATTTACGGTCCTTCCCTTTGGCCTCCATGGGGCCCCGGCCACCTTTCAGCGCCTAATGAATCACGTTCTACGGGAACATCAGCCCTATTCATCAGCCTATCTAGATGATATCGTGGTCTTTAGCCCTGATTGGACAACGCACCTACAACATCTCCGAACTATCTTCAACGCCTTGCGTGAGGCTGGGTTACACGTCAACGCCAAGAAGTCGAGGATCGCCTACCAGAAAGTGAACTATCTGGGTTATGTACTGGGTCATGGTCTCATAGCCCCCCAGACCGAGAAGGTGAAGGCGATTCACAACACCCCTTTTCCCTCTACAAAAAAAGAGATGAGGGCGTTCTTAGGCCTGATCGGCTACTATAGGCGATTCATTCCTAACTTTTCTGAGCAGGCTGCCCCCTTAACTGACACCCTTCTGAAGAACGTAAAACCCCATGTCTTCCAAACTCCCTCCCCCGAAATGAGAGAAGCCTTTCGGACCTTGAAAGACATAATCACCTCCAGCCCTGTGTTGTCCTCTCCTGATTTTACCAGTCCTGTCCCAGATAGCGGCCGATGGTATTGAGCACCCCCTACTCTACATCAGTCGCAAACTATTCCCCAGGGAAATGAAATACCCCACAATTGAGCGGGAATGCCTCGCTATTAGATGGGCCGTAGACAAGCTCAGATATTACCTGGAGGGGAGGCACTTCACCTTATATACCGATCACGCCCCTCTACAATGGATGAGCCAGAACATCTCGAACAACCCCAGGGTGCTTCGCTGGTTTCTCACCCTCCAGCCCTTTTCTTTCACCTTAAAACATAGGAAGGGGGCTGACAACGCTAGCGCTGACTATCTCTCTCGGACTTCCCCTCTCCCCGAGCGGGAGAATCCAGGGGTGGAGGAGTGTCACGGGGACCACCCGGACTCCGTACTGGAAGGAGGGGAATGGTGGTCCCCTCCAGAACTGACCAGTGACTTGTTTTGTGTCCCTCAGGACGACCCGTGGCCAGCCGAGACTTCAGACGGCACTAGCACGGAACACTGTGCCTTTAATTGGGACGTCTTCCAGGATAGCCCCGCCTTCTACTCCACCGTAGACGGCCGGTCGCCAATAAGAACACGGGAGGAGAAGACAGTGGCGTGTGACGACACCGGAGGACGGAAGGAGACAGAGCACGACGGTGAACCGGAGGAGGAAGACGGGACAGAGCGAAACGAAGGACTGAAGAGGAGCAGAGAACGCGAGGAGGAACGGAGGCCGGAGGCAGGAGACCGCGGCATTCACGCTCCGCCGAGCCACGCCCCAGGAGGAGGTGCGTGGCTATCCCAGGTACGGGATCGCTTCACGGGTTGGGTCGGGAGGCGGGAGAGGAGAGCGCGCCACTGAACGCCGCCGCTTGCCGCCGTACCTAGAGCAGCACGTCCTTCCTTTCACTCACCCCCCTTCACAACCGTTCGTTGAAGAGCACCTTATCACCAGTGTGTTGCCCTCACTCCCTTCCCTTACATATCCTGATAATCAGGACACTCGTTCCTAACCAGCCACCTCTCCTTCTTTGTTTCCATTGGCACGGCGAGAGCCCTCCTTACCGGAAGCCGGGAGAAGTAAGAAGAGGGACGCTAGCCCAGGAGGTCCACGAACACCGCCCGACCCTGACGTCCTACCACCGAGGGAGACAACATCGCACCCTTTATTGTGAACTTTCAATAAAACACCTGACCCCATCCTCCCGTGTTCGTGTCCTCTGTGCGACCCGCTTACAGCTACCTTCTGCTAGGACTGGAATCACACAGAAGTCAACGCCCTACTAAAGAAACGATCGGTAGACCACACCAAACTCAACAAATACTGACCCATCTCCTTGCTCCTGTTCCCTGCCGAAGTATTCGGAAAAGCCATCAACCATAAATTCTTCTCATATCTGGAACGGAACCTCCGACGCGACCCCTCACAATCCCATATCCACAGTAACCACCGCACCAAGACAGCCCTCATTGCAGGTACCCGACCAAGGAGAGACTGTGGCTCTGATCCGCCTTGACCTCTTGGGAGCCTTCAATACGGTCCCCCATCACATGCATCACAAGGCTGCACAACATAGGCATCCAAGGAGCTGGTCTCAGATGTCCTCATCTCGAGCCGACTGAAATACGGCAAAGCTCTCTACACAGGTTTCGCACCTCACCTCCTCCAACAGCTACAGACCATGCAGTACGTCGCAGCCAACCTCACCCTGGATCTCCCTAGATTACCCCCCCCCACCTCAGGGAACGTCATAGGCTCCCTGTAGAGAAAAGATGCCAGTTCAAGCTCCTCACCCATGCACACAAGGCCTTTACGCAACTGCGGACCCGCCTACTTGAACCACCGCCTGTACTTCCATCAGCCCGCCAGAGATATCCGCTCCCCAACCATTTCTCTAACCCTCACCTCCTGCATCCGACATAGCAGATGCAGAGGTCACTCCTTTCATCTACAGACCTTCACATCTCTCCCAGAGTTCCAAAAGTCCCTGAAGACCTGGCTCTTCGGCTAATCAACTGGACTCCTAGCGCCTGGACACCCTCCCCTGTGATAAGAAGCGCTCTGCAAGCCTACTGATTGATTGATTAATTCAGTGGTGCTGGTGGTATCGACTTAGAAAAGATGAAAGTGTGAGTGTGCCCTGCAGAGATGCGAGCCTGTGACCTTCAGGTGTCACTGGTGCTCTATCCACGGGTTTGTTAATCGCGTTTAAGACCGGTGAATGCACGGTTGCTCTGCCGCTGTGCACATGGGAAGACAAGTCTTGGCTGATCCCACCAGGGTCCGATGCTAAAGCACTTTTGGCGGCAAATCAAACAAGGCGGTGAAGAAAAGGAGGGAAAAGAAAAACTTGGTCGAGCCTTTAATTAGGTATCGTCTCTAATGAGCGCAGGGCAAGAGACATGAGAGGGGAAAAGGATTTAATATCTTAAATGAATAAATGAACATCAAACACGACTGTTTGCTCTGCTCAGACATTTCATTGGGGACAGATGCCAGGTTTTGTATTTCTACTGCCGGTACTCAGCCGGATTCAGCTGGTATTAGGCGGTAATGGACCTAGGGAGGTGGCCAGGCCTGCTTGAGAGGGAGGGTGGGGAGTGATGATGCAATCAGTTGGGCGAGCTGCTAGCAGGAAGTGATGTCACGGGTTCGCCTATTGCTCCAGTGGCCATGGTCAGGAGGGCGGCATGTCGAGTCCAAATAAACACTGAAACCGGCATCTTCTGGTCATCCACAGGAGATGACCCTGCTACAGGAAATGACACCAAGGCCATTCTCAAGATCTAGCTTTCACCCAAAGCTAATCTGTAACTGAGAAATGGACCGGAAGTAAATGACACCGGGAGGAAAGAATATCTTAACTGAGTCCTGGAAACAATAAGTGACACACAAGGTACCAGAGAGCCTGTTCCATACACTGGTATGTCCAAGGACACTGCACAAAGAGTACGAGCTAGAGACAGGAAGTGTCGTCATCACAAGGTGGTGCCAGTCAGGTGTTCTACCGTAAGCAAGGCCTTTCAACAGAAAGTGAAACCCAGAGCCCAACCGATCATGAGACTAACGAGGCATCAACAGGGAAATGTAATCACAGCTAACAACCCAGAGCAGGAAGCGTTGTGTTATTTAAAGGAAGTAATATCTGAGACCTTGGGGCAGGAAGCGTTGTGTTATTTAAAGGAAGTAACATCTGAGACCTTGGAGCAGGAAGCGTTGTGTTATTTAAAGGAAGTAACATCTGAGACCTTGGAGCAGGAAGCGTTGTGTTATTTAAAGGAAGTAACATCTGAGACCTTGGAGCAGGAAGTGTTGTGTTATTTAAAGGAAGCAGGAAGCGTTGTGTTATTTAAAGGAAGTAATATCTGAGACCTTGGAGCAGGAAGCGTTGTGTTATTTAAAGGTAGTAATATCTGAGACCTTGGAGCAGGAAGCGTTGTGTTACTTAAAGGAAGTAATATCTGAGACCTTGGAGCAGGAAGCGTTGTGTTACCTAAAGTAAGTAACATCTGAGACCTTGGAGCAGGAAGCGTTGTGTTACCTAAAGGAAGTAACATCTGAGACCTTGGAGCAGGAAGCGTTGTGTTACTTAAAGGAAGTAACATCTGAGACCTTGGAGCAGGAAGCGTTGTGTTATTTAAAGGAAGTAATATCTGAGTCCTTGGAGCAGGAAGTTACCTCGAGATCAGAAACATCAGACTCCAATCCTGGTACAGAAAGTGTAGTGTTAGTGGCCCGAGGTGCCCAAGTAAGGGGCTGTTTCTGATGGTGTGGGATGGCTGCAATGGGGAATTTTCTGGATTTGGATGTGGCCTACAAAGAACACAAAGCGGTCTCCAGTCTCATATCAAGAAAGGGGGGTGGGGGGCATGTGTTCTTTAGTCTGCTGGGCTGATGTGATTTTCATGATGGGACAATAACATAATCACAAGAAAAACGTGTTGTCGTGAGTTTTCTGCCGCAGGAATTGTCGTTTTTCGTAACACTTGATGTTCGGGTTGAGAGAAGCCAAATTATGTCTTTTTATTTGTTAAATCAACTGAGTTCAACTCCAAAGTGGTAAAGAAAACTAAAATTAAAACACAACTAGTAAAATACATAACTAAGCAAGCATTGTCGAGCCCAGTGGGTCTTGTATGTCATGGAACAGCCTCTTCCGTCCAGAGTGAGTATAGGCACTCAGAAATGAAGATAGTATCCTTAAATGTCAAAGGCCTTAACCACCCAGTCAAAAGGAAAAAAATACTTGATTACTTAACTAAAACTAAAGCTGATGCTTTTCTTCTCCAGGAAACTAGGCTATCACAGGATGATGCAGAACGGATTAGGGCAAGATGGGTTGGGCAAATGGCGTGCTCTCAGGCCGTAGGAAAAAAACGAGGAGTGATCACCTTGATAAATAGGAACTCCAAGATAAACATAGAAGACCATAAATGCGACCTAGAGGGAAGAATCCTATTGACACATCTGAAAAGGGGAGACGAAAAATGTCATGTACTCAACATATATGGTCCTAACACGGATGATATCACCTTCTGGGATAACGTGTCAGAGAGGATGGAGGCGCTCCCACAAAATGAGCTGACAGTGCTGGCAGGCGACTTCAATATGGCACTAGACTACACCTTAGACAGACAATCACATTGCCACACACTACCTCCGGGGGGACATAAAGTACTCAAAAATGTATGTACGAAGTACAACTTGAAAGACACCTGGAGATTTCAACACACGGACACGATAGATTACACCTTCTACTCAAACCCACACAACTCATATAGCAGAATTGACTACATACTGATATCTGGCTCACACACCCACCTAATAGAGAACACGGACATAGCCACAAGAACAATCTCAGACCATTCCTGTATCAGCCTACTACTAAAGGGCCGCCATAACGAAGATCACCCTCGTAGATGGAGATTCAACCGCGATGTTTAAAAAGAACAAAGTAATAGAACCAAAATAGAGCAAGCCATAAAGGAATACATTAACTTTAACGACACAGCAGATTCGGACCCCAAAATCACATGGGACGCCCTGAAAGCCACAATTAGGGGAACGATCATGGACATCAAAGGCAGGATGAACAAGAATGCCAAGGCCCAATTAGACCAACTAGATCTAGATATTCAAAAACTAGAATCATCACACATTTCAGACACAAAGAACGCAGGGGCACTCTCAGAACTTGCAAGGAAGAAATACGAATTCAATAGAATTCTAAGCGAGAGAGCAGGTCTGTGGGTAAACAAATACAAGGCAATAAACCTGTGCGAAGCCAACAAAGCGGGAAAAATCCTGGCATCCTACCGAAAACACAAACAAAGATAACACACCACCGCGATCACAGACTCCCATAACATCACACACACACAACATAAAGAAATCCTACGCACATTTAGTGGTTTCTACCAGGAGCTCTATAATAAGGACCAAACATTAGATGAAAAGGGCAGCTTCGAATACCTTAACAGCTTAAGCCTCCCAAAAATAACACCGGAAGACGCACTCAGTTTGGAGAAAGAAATTAGCACAACCGAAATCGAAATGGCAGTTAAGTCTCTTAAAACTAATAAGGCGCCCGGACCAGATGGTTATACAGCCACCTTTTATAAAACATTTATCACGCTACTACAGCCGATGTTGAAAAAAGTTTTCAACCTTTGCGAAGGGACAGGGACGATCTCACAAACAATGTCCGAAGCGAATATTATAGTTATACCCAAGGAGGGCAAAAACACTCCGTTCCCACAAAGTTATAGGCCTATATCCCTGATTAACGTGGACTGCAAGATATATGCAAAATACCTGGCAGTGAGGCTTACTAGGATACTCCCACACCTTATAAGGAACACACAAGTGGGCTTCCTCAAATCACGCATGTCGCATGACAACACCAGACTCTTATGCCACATTATAGACAGAGCAGCCAAGCAAGCCAACCCAGCAGTGGCTATCGCACTCGACGCTGAGAAGGCTTTCGACAGGGTATCATGGCATTTTCTAGAACATTGCATGCAGAGTTTCAACCTAGGTAGTGCTTTCATAAGGAAAGTTATGGCACTATATGACAAACCTACGGCCCGCATAGTGGTCAACGGGGCCATCTCCGAACCTTTTAGACTCCATAGAGGTACAAGGCAAGGATGCCCACTATCCCCCTCACTATTCCTACTTGCACTAGAACCACTAATCAAGGGTATTGAGTCCAACAATTTGATGAAGGGTTTTGCCATCAATGATACTACAACGAAACTAGCAGCATATGCGGATGACATTCTTGTTGTCACTGAAAGCCCTAGAACCTCCATCATGGCCCTTATGGACTCCATAAATAGATATTTGGCCTACTCCAGCTATAAACTCAACAGAGATAAGTCGGAATGTAAACCTCTCAACTTACATACCACTAGAGACATATTGGGAGACTCGGGCCTCACTTGGCAAACCGGGTTCATCAAATACCTTGGCGTCTATTTTGACAAAGATCTTAAAAACACGCTAGAATACAATGAGAAAATGCTTTTGAACAAGATAAAGAAGCTGCTTGAGGGATGGTCACCGAAATTCATCACATGGTGGGGGAGGATTGAAACAATCAAAATGATGGTCACACCTATGATCAACTACCTTACTAATATGCTCCCTCTAACCCTCACTGTCGATTTCCACCGCAAAATAGACACGATGTTAAATAACTTTATATGGCGAGACAAAAAACCAAGGATGAGTCTTAAAAAACTAAGATTGGCGAAAACTCTGGGGGGCTTGAACCTGGCAGACTTCAGGACTTTTCAAACGGCCTTCCTGGCAAAACAGGGCAGTTATTAAATCCTACCGGACCAGGAGTCCACACCGGCTTGGCTGAAAGTAGAAAGAGCCATGCTAAACAACCTAGAGCCACTAGCACTTCTAACAACCAACAGACACAACACTCTAATGAACACTATACTTACAAACACCAGAAACGCCCTACTGAAGGTTGATCAGAAGTTAGAACATAGAATAACAAACTCAAGATGGGAATCAATATGGGCAAATAATAAAATAAAATATAAAGGCAAAACATTCTATATGAAGACATGGGTGGAAGCAGGGATATCCCTCCCCATCCAGCTCGAGGACGAAGGGAGACCCGTCACTTTCAGCTCGCTTAAAAACAACCACACCCTTCCAGATATTGAATTATATAACTTCCTAAAGATCAAAGCGGCACTGACCAGAGCAAGACTGTCTAATGCCATGCCCTCAATCGTCCAGTACATGTCCAGCCTTAACAAAACGGGCCACCAAGTGTCACACATCTAAAGACTCCTGCGCCCAAACACTTCGAGACTCAACGTGAAAGCACAAACTTACTGGGAGTCACAGCGAGGTAACACTCTAAGCGAAAAAGAAAGCCAAATACTATGATCCTCCCCCACACACCGTAAAGTAACCCCGGTACTAGCGCAGACAAAATTCTGGATCCTAAACAAAGTACACAGGACTCCAGCTCGCCTGGCGAAATTAGGCATAAACACAAATGACCTATGCTGGAACTGTAATTGCGGAAGAGGGGATCTGGCACACCTCATCTTTTACTGCCCTAAAGTTAAAACCTACTGGGGAAACATTTTTGCCTTCCTAACAGACATGTTAGGGTGTTTCCTTAAACCAGAGTTTGCAACCCTGGTAACTACCCCTATCACGACAGAACCACTATCACAAAGAGATAGCGACCTACTCGACCTTTTATTAACTGCTGGGGTTAAAATGATTCTAAATAAGTGAAAGGACACATCCAAGGTATCGTTCAAAGGGTGGCTCAACTGGGTAACATACCTTAGAGGTGCAGACGCGATGTCCCTACGAGATTCACCGTGGAGACAGCCCAACAGAGGGATGTGGACATCTATGCACAAGTACAGGGCCGGACTGGGAACCACAACCGGCCCTGGCAAAGTGCTCGGCCGGCCCCCACCCCCCCGGTGGGAGGGGGGGAGGATGCCGCCGAGCTCATTGCCAGTGCTGGTTTTCGGCCAATTTTGTTACAGAGCCGATTTTGCAGCTATGCTGGCGCTGGATCTGGGGTTGGAGGGTTCCTTCACGATGTTGAAGAGCTCCTTGCTGTTGTGTGCGTTGTTGTCAAGGCGGTCTGAGAAGGAGGTCCTTCTGGCATTCCTGATGAGGTGGTGGTGGTTGCGGATGGCTTCTTTGTGGGCAGCGCGGCTGTCCGGCGTCTTGTCGCTGTGCCATATGTTCTCCTATTTCCGGCAGGTGCGCTTTGAAGCGAGGAGTTCCGGGGTGTCTCTGTTGGTGGGCTTTTTCAGCGGGGCTAGGGTGTAGCACAAAGCATAGCACACAGAAGCAGATGGCAGCTGCTGATCCCTGCTGATGATGCGAGCTTTTCAACGTAATGTAGAAATATCTCGACATATATACCAGAAGGGAGGAAGGTACAGTAAGGGACTTCAGTCAGGTGATGTGAATGGACAGCACCCCCACTCTGAGAACTGTTCCAGTCTCACTGGCAGAATCTGCCCGACCTGAGGCTGGTGAGGCAGAAGAAGCACGAATTAGACAAGTGCCCGAAGGGCTCAGCGAGTCAGTCAAATGGCAGCTTGATCTGTAGGATCAGGAGAAAAGTCAGACATTTGTCAGGCCAGTAACTCTTAACCTGGCTTGACCTAGAGAATAAGCATTGGCAATGCCAATAGATCTAGCTTTGCCAGCCAGCCTTTTGTCTTGGTGAAGGCTTGCTTTGATTTTTCATGGTTTTTCCAAAGCTGTATTGGTAGGGAATCTGCTGGGCCCACATCAATCTTAAAAAAAAATAGCCCAAAAGTATAAATATTTTTTGGGGTCTCCAAAAGCAAATATTGGTATGGGAGTCCCTGGTACTCACGGGTACAAGTTTGTGAGTGGATGTGCTCCTTGTGAAAGACGAAAATGCCACAATTCACGGTGATGTTAGCCAATGCCTGCAGAGGGCTGACCCACCGCTCTATGATGCAGTGGGTGGAAGACAAATGTGAATGACACAATAACAGGTCAATGGATGAAGAGGGCTGACCCACCGCTCTATGATGCAGTGGGTGGAAGACAAATGTGAATGACACAATAACAGGCCAATGGATGAAGAGGGCTGGCTCACCGCTCTATGATGCAGTGGGTGGAATACAAATGTGAATGACAAAATAACAGACCAATGGATGAAGAGGGCTGGCCCTCCGCCCTATGACGTAGTGGGTGGAAGACAAATGTGAATGAGACAATAACAGACCAATGGATGAAGAGGGCTGGCTTAAAGCCCTTATAAGTATATTGACCTTAACGTTTAGTAAAATCTAAAAGTATTGGCTAACTTCGGACCTAAAAAATAGCCACATATAAGACTTCTTGACAAGGCCTTTAGGGTTGGGATAGAGTAAGTCAGTCTCATCTTAGGCCAGTAACTTCGAAAGGCGGGAGGAGCTGGACCAAAGCCAGGCACAAGTATAGCTCATCACTGCAGATCCCACAGGGATGGAAGAGAATCACCTTTCAAAGTGGTCAGCTTGGAATTTTCTGCCTCATCTCATAGCTGCAGGCTTGTGGGGCTGGGGTAGAATCAGTCACACGCCCAGCTTGCCTTTGAAAGGTGTGCTGAGAATACTGAACATCACCACACCGCAGCAGACGTGTACATGGGGAGGGGTGGTCGGTGATTAAAGGGGGGATGACAGTGAGTTACTTCCCAGCATTAATGCTGGGAAGAAAAATGTCAGAGAATAGGGGAAGCGGGTCCATAACTCACCCCTGGCACCAGACGAGTGCTGAGTCGCAGATAATATTTAATGGGAGAACAAACGTCCATAAATACAGTTTGATAAAGCGAGGGGGGACTTTATGATAGCAAAGAGCAGCGCCATGCAGAGGATGACACTGAGCCAAGGGAAGAAAAGAGGTCCCCAGGGCAGAGCATCCATTCAGGGATGTCTCGGGTCTCTGAGGCTGCAGCAGGATGGAGGTGGTGAGCAAGAGACAGGCTCAGTGGAACTCTACGAGGCCAGTGATGGGGTGGAGTGAGACTCCACTGAAGTGCACGAGGCCAGTGAAGGGAATGAGTGAGACGCCACTGAAGTGCACGAGGCCAGTGAAGGGATGGAGTGAGACGCCACTGAAGTGTATGAGGCTAGTGATGGAAATGAGTGAGACGCCCCTGAAGTGTATGAGGCCAGTGATGAGGATGAGTGAGACTCCACGGAAGTGTATGAGGTCAGTGATGGGAATGAGTGAGACTCCACTGAAGTGTATGATGCTAGTGATGAGAATGAGTGAGACCCTGTTGAAGTGTATGAGGCTAGTGATGGGAATGAGTGAGACTCCCCTGAAGTGTATGAGGCCAGTGATGAGGATGAGTGAGACTCCACGGAAGTGTATGAGGCTAGTGATGGGAATGAGTGAGACCCCGGTGAAGTGTATGAGGCTAGTGATGGGAATGAGTGAGACTCCCCTGAAGTGTATGAGGCCAGTGATGAGGATGAGTGAGACTCCACGGAAGCGTATGAGGCTAGTGATGGGAATGAGTGAGACACCGGTGAAGTGTATGAGGACTGTGATGGAATGAGTGAGACCGCACTGAAGTGCAGGAGGCCAGTGAAGGGAAAGAGTGAGACGCCACTGAAGTGTATGAGGCTAGTGATGGGAATGAGTGAGACCAACTTTATCAACGGGTCATGCATCCGACCCATCAAGGGGGCCAAACATTAGACCCCATCTGCTCGAATTTTCCGATTCAGGTCGATAAACCTTTGCCTGTCTCTTGGATGCACCACTTCCCGATCTTTTTTTCTTGGGAAACCACGCGGCCAGTTCAGTCAGCTGGCTGTTATCATCCGCCGGCCTTTAGCAAAATTGACCCTCTCCAGTTTATTAGCTCTTTGGCTGCTTCCCGGCCACCCCCCCTAAGACAGTCTGGAGGGGTATGTGAACAGGTTTAAGACTTGGATCTCTGATTCGGTGTTCGCTCTTGCGGCTCCCTGCCGTCCTAAGTTGGCAAGAGATTCACCTTCCAAACCATGGTTTTCCCATGAGTTGAAAGCCCTTAAACACGAATGCAAAGTATTGGAGAGGGTGTGGCGCTCTAGTGGCTACGGTCCCTCATCCAAACTCGCACTTAAGGCTAAACAAAAAAGCTACTACGCTGCCATTGTGGTCGCTAAAAGCCACTACTACACTTTACGCATTGCCCAGGCTAATAATAATTCAAAGGAAATCTTTACCATTGTACAAAGTTTTATGTCACCTAGCGCTCAGGTGCGCGTGACGCCAGTTTCTGAGTCCTGGTGCAACACTCTTTCTAAGTTTTTCGTGGACAAAATATGCAGCATTCAATCTACTTTTTACAGCTTCCTTGTGTGGCCGTTTGGCTGTTGGTACGGCCAATACATTGTCAACCTTTGCGCCAATAGATCTATCTGACACTCTCAAAATTCTTAAAGCCTTGAAGTCGGGCTCTTCCAATGACCCTTGTGCCGCCAGACTCTTGTCCGCTGCCGCTGACATTATAAATCCTGAAGTCAACCAAATCATCAACATGTCCCTGCGGGAGGCCACGGTCCCGATATCAGGCACTGATTCACCCTCTTCTTATAAAGCAGTCTCTTGACCCATCGATACCCGTGAACTACCGTCCAATCTCGCTCCTGCCAAGTTTAGCTAAGGTTTGCGAGAAAGTAGTTACTAACCAGCTTACCAACTTTGTTGAGGTATCAGGCCTGTTACACCGAGCACAATCGGCTTACAGCACAGAATCAGCATTGGTAGAGGTGGCAGAGGCAATTCGGGAGTGTTTGGATGCCGGCGGGAGGGCAGATTTGGTTATGCTAGACCTCTCTGTGGCATTCGACACAGTGCCCCATTCCCTGCTCCTCAAACGCCTCTCGGAGATTGGCGTTGCCGGTTCTGTCTTGGGCTGGATCAGGTCTTTTCTCGAAGCTCGAACGCAGCAGGTCTGGCTTCCTCCGTGTGCCTCTGTGCCTCAGCAGGTGGCTACTGGTGTCCCGCAGGGGTCATCCTTTAGTCCCCTCCTATTTAACATCTACGTTACACTGCTGGTTTATCTAGCGGAGTCATGAGGGGCTAAGGTGATGGCCTACGCTGATGACACCCAGCTCCTGTTTTCTTGGGGAAGAAATGATGAATCAGTCCTGTCCGCGCAACATTGTCTAGCCTCTGTCTTCCATTGGCTGGCCCAGCTGAAGTGCAACGAAGGGAAGTTGGAGGTTCTCCTGTATGGGACCTTTCCTGTCGACTTCAAAGAGAAGCTGTGGCCCCCTGGCTTCCCCCTGCCTAGTGCAGGGAATAATGCTGCAAAAAATCTAGGGGTCTGGTTCTCTGAGAACCTGAACTTCTCCACACAAGTCAAGAAGCTCGTCGGGACCTGTTTCGGCACCTTGAAAGCGCTGAGAAAGTGTCTTCCCTTTCTTCCAGGGCCTGCTAAAGAAACTTTGGTCCATGCCCTGATTTGATCTCACCTAGATTACGCTAATGCACTCTATGTGGGCATTCCTGGCTACCTCCTAAAGAAACTGCAGGTAGTCCAAAACTCCGCTGCCAGACTCCTGTTAGGCTTGTCAAACAGGTGCAGTGTGCGTGTTCATTTGCGCTCCCTGCACTGGCTTCCAGTGGAGTCCCGAACCCAATTCAAAATGCTGGCCATTGCCCATAGGGCTCTCTATGGCAGGGGCCCCACCTACCTTCAGAAGAGATTTGCCTTTTATAATCCAGTGCGACAGTTGCGTTCCTCTTCTCAACTTCTGATGCAGACCCCTAGATTCGACCGCCAAAGGCTGGGCGGCTGTTCACTTGTCGGGAAGGCTAGCCTGGCTTGGAATGCTCTGCCCTTGGCGCTGCGGTGCATTCAGGATCATGTGATCTTCAAGAAAAAGCTAAAAACTTTCCTCTTTTAGTTGTGTTCCTGCTACATTTTTTCCTTTACCTCTGCACGCGCCGGGACACTCTGTCGAGTAGCTGAGTGCGATATAAATATATATAACATAACTCCACTGAAGTGTATGAGGCCATTGAGGGGACTGAGTGAGACTCCACTGAAATGTATGAGGCTAGTGATGGGAATGTGTGCATTTCTGTTTAAGTGATGGGAATGAGTGAGACACTGCTGAAGTGCATGAGAACCATCAGAGGTCCCCAGGGCAGAGCATCCATTCAGGGAAGAGACGCCCTGTATCATCGGCATGTCTCAGGTCTCTGACTCTGCGGCAGGATGGAGGTGGTGAGCAAGAGATGGACTCCGTGGAAGTGAATGAGGCCAGTGAGGGGAATGAGACTCTGTGGAAGTGTATTAGGCCAGTGAGGGAATGAGTGAGACTCCACTGAAGCGTATGAGGCCAATGATGGGAATGAGTGAGACTCCACTGAAGCGTATGAGGCCAATGATGGGAATGAGTGAGACTCCATGGAAGTGAATTAGGCCAATGAGGGGAATGAGTGAGACTCCACAGAAGTCAACGCATCCAGTTTTGGGGATGAATGAGGCTCCTTGGGAGTGAATGAGGACTGTCAGGAGGTCCCCAGGGCAGAGCATCCATTCAGGGAAGAGACGCCCAGTATCACCAGCATGTCTCAGGTCTCTGACACTGCAGCAGGATGGAGGTGGTGAGCAAGAGACAGACTCCGTGGAAGTGTATGAGGCCAGTGGGGGGTATGAGTGCGACTCAATGTGACTGTATGAGGACTGTCAGGAGGAGATGAGAGATACTCCACTGAAGTTTATGACGCAAGTGATAAGAATGAGTGAGACTGCATGGATGGGCATGAAGGGATTGAGGAACAGGTAAGTGAGTCCCCTTTGAACAGTATGAGGTCAGTGATATGTGAGCTGAGTGAGACACCATTGAAGAGCATCAGGACAGTATTGAGGAGTTGAGTGAGACCACATTGAAGTGCATGAAACCAATCATATGTGAGATGAATCTGCCACTATTGAAGTTTATGAGGACAGTGAGACGGAGGCGTGAGACCTCAGTAAAGCGTATGAGACCTATGACTAAGGGGATAGGGAGGCCCCACTTAAGTGCATGAGGTCAGTGATATGCACGTGAGTGAGTCACCACTGATGTATTTAAGACCCGTGATGAAGTGCATGAAGCCTGTGCTGAGGGGTGAGTGAGAGAGACCCCACTGAAGTTTATGAGGCCAGTGATATGCGACTGAGTGAGTTACCACTGACGTATTGAAGAACCATGATGAGGGAGTGAGACCCATTGAAGTGCATGAAGCCTGTGCTGAGGGGTGAGTGAGAGACCCCACTGAAGTTTATGAGGCCAGTGATATGCGTGTGAGTGAGTTACCACTGACGTATTGAAGACCCATGATGAGGGAGTGAGACCCATTGAAGTGCATGAAGCCTGTGCTGAGGGGTGAGTGAGAGACCCCATTGAAGTTAATGAGGCCAGTGATGTGCGTGTGAGTGAGTTACCACTGACGTATTGAAGACCCATGATGAGGGAGTGAGACCCATTGAAGTGCATGAAGCCTGTGCTGAGGGGTGAGTGAGAGACCCCATTGAAGTTAATGAGGCTAGTGATATGCGTGAGTGAGTTACCACTGACGTATTGAAGACCCATGATGAGGGAGTGAGACCCATTGAAGTGCATGAAGCCTGTGCTGAGGGGTGAGTGAGAGACCCCATTGAAGTTAATGAGGCCAGTGATATGCGTGTGAGTGAGTTACCACTGGCGTATTGAAGACCCATGATGAGGGAGTGAGACCCATTGAAGTGCATGAAGCCTGTGCTGAGGGGTGAGTGAGAGACCCCATTGAAGTTAATGAGGCCAGTGATATGCGTGTGAGTGAGTTACCACTGACGTATTGAAGACCCATGATGAGGGAGTGAGACCCATTGAAGTGCATGAAGCCTGTGCTGAGGGGTGAGTGAGAGACCCCATTGAAGTTAATGAGGCCAGTGATATGCGTGTGAGTGAGTTACCACTGACGTATTGAAGACCCATGATGAGGGAGTGAGACCCATTGAAGTGCATGAAGCCTGTGCTTAGGGGTGAGTGAGAGAGACCCCACTGAAGTTAATGAGGCCAGTGATATGCGTGTGAGTGAGTTACCACTGACGTATTGAAGACCCATGATGAGGGAGTGAGCGCCACTGAAGTGCATGAAGCCTGTACTGAGGGGTGAGAGAGGCTCAGAGGAAGTGCATGGGGCTGACCATAGCTCTGCCGTGACCCACATGCTGTCTCAGGCTTCCAAAGGTGGAACCTGGGCCTTCCCAGGACCTCGACCTGTATTAGCCATTTAATGAAGCGAGTGGTCTGAGCCACCAGGGCCCCAACCTGTGCCAGCCCTTTCTAAGACGGTCTGTCAACACCGGGCGCTGTCTCGGGTCCCCCAATGACCGTGGTCACCCAGAGCCTTGCCAGGCAATGCTGTTAGTGAAATGAAAAAGGCAGTAGTGGTCTCTACTATGGGCGTGGCCTAAGAAGTGTATACAAGAAATCTCATGAGATGTGGCATAACAGGTCTCAAGTCAAATGGAATCTTCTGTTCTGCAAATTCGTGAATAATCGAAGTAGAAATCTACCAACATCTGCTGGTCTCAGAGTAGGTGTTTAACAGGTATATAGCAACTTTGTACTCAGAGATAACAAGCAGTAAAATGGGGACTTCCGTCTGGTAGCGTTGCAGCTCTGCAGGTGACAGGCACCAAGGGAGATGCTACTTTTCATCATCCAGTGAAGTACAGAAATAGAAAAGGCCTATGGCTCGAGTTCAGTGTCCAGTTTTAGATCTCACAAAATCTGTCAGAAGTGGTGGTGTGTCAGAGGACTCATCACAAAAAACTCAAAAGCTCTATCGAAAGAAAGGCCTTTGCGCAGCCGCTTTGTTGGTCTTCTGTAGCGCCATTTGTTTGAGCAGCAGTTGTGTCAGTCGCCATTGAAGTCGTTCCATTACTCATAACGAGTAGAGACACACACCACTGGCAAATACGGAGAGGAAGCTGCTTTGAATGGTGTGAGGGAATTACAGCAGAAAGGAGTTTTACACTGTGAACTCTGACAAATTCAATAGGAATAGGTTTTACATTGTAAACTCCAACAAATGCCACATGAAGGGGTTTACACTGTAAACTGTGACATGCAACAGGAAGGGGTTTACACTGTAAACTCGTGCATGAAACAAGAAGGGGTTTACACTGTGAACTCTGACACGCGACAGGAAGGGGTTTACACTGTGAACTCTGTGAACTCTGACATGCAACAGAAAGAGGTTTACACTGTGAACTCTGGCATGAAACAGGAAGGGGTTTACATTGTGAATTCTGACATGCTACAGGATGGGGTTTACACTGTGAACTCTGACATGCAACAGGAAGAGGTTTACACTGTGAACTCTGACGTGAAACAGGAAGAGGTTTACACTGTGAACTCTGGCATGAAACAGGAAGGGGTTTACACTGTTAACTCTGCCATGAAACAGGAAGGGGTTTACATTGTGAACTCTGACATGCAACAGGATGGGGTTTACACTGTGAACTCTGACATGCAACAGGAAGGGGTTTTATATTGTGAACTCTGGCATGAAACAGGAAGGAGTTTACATTGTGAACTCTGACATGCAACAGGAAGAGGTTTACACTGTGAACTCTGACGTGAAACAGGAAGAGGTTTACACTGTGAACTCTGGCATGAAACAGGAAGGGGTTTACACTGTGAACTCTGACGTGAAACAGGAAGAGGTTTACACTGTTAACTCTGCCATGAAACAGGAAGGGGTTTACATTGTGAACTCTGACATGCGACAGGATGGGGTTTACACTGTGAACTCTGACATGCAACAGGAAGGGGTTTTATATTGTGAACTGTGGCATGAAACAGGAAGGAGTTTACATTGTGAACTCTGACATGCAACAGGAAGAGGTTTACACTGTGAACTCTGACATGAAACAGGATAGGGTTTACATTGTTAGCTCTGACATGAAACAGGAAGGGGTTTACACTGTGAACTCTGACAGGAAACAGGAAGGGGTTTACACTGTGAACTCTAACATGAAACAGCAAGGGTGTACACTGTGAACTCTGACGTTTACACTGTGAACTCTGACATGCAACAGGAAGGGGATTTACATTGTGAACTCTGGCATGAAACATTAAAGTGTTTACACTGTGAACTCTGACATGCAACAGGAAGAGGTTTACACTGTAAACTCTGACATGAAACAGGAAGGGGTTTACACTGTGAACTCTAACATGAAACAGGAAGGGGTTTAAACTGTGAACTCTGACATGCAACAGGAAGAGGTTTACACTGTGAACTCTGTCATGGAACAGGAAGGGGTTTACATTGTGAACTCTGACATGCAACAGGATGGGGTTTACACTGTGAACTCTGACATGCAACAGGAAGAAGTTTATACTGTGAACTCTGACAAATGCAACAGAAAGGAATTTACATTGTAAACTCTGATAAATGCAGCAGTAAGGGGTTTTACATTGTGAACTCTGACATTTGCAAAAAGAAGGAGTTTACATTGTGAAATCTGACGTGCAACAGGAAGGGGTTAACATTGTGAACTCTGACATGCAACAGGAAGGAGTTTTACTTTGTGAACTCTGATATGAAACAGGAAGGGGTTTTACATTGTAAACTCTGTGACAAATGTAATAGGAATGGGTTTTACATTGTAAACTCCAACAAATGCCACATGGAGGGGTTTTACATTGTAAACTCTGACAAATGCACCAGGCAGGGGTTAACACTGTGAGCTCTGACATGCAACAGGAAGGAGTTTTACTTTGTGAACTCTGATATGAAACAGGAAGGGGTTTTACATTGTAAACTCTGTGACAAATATAATAGGAATGGGTTTTACATTGTAAACTCCAACAACTGCCACATGAAGGGGTTTACACTATAAACTCTGACATGCAACAGGAAGAGGTTTACACTGTGAACTCTGTCATGGAACAGGAAGGGGTTTACATTGTGAACTCTGACATGCAACAGGATGGGGTTTACACTGTGAACTCTGACGTTTACACTGTGAACTCTGACATGCAACAGGAAGAGGATTACACTGTGAACTCTGACATGGAACAGGAAGGGGTTTACACTGTTAACTCTGGCATGAAACAGGAAGGGGTTTACATTGTGAACTCTGACATGCAACAGGAAGGGGTTTTATATTGTGGACTCTGACATGAAACAGGAAGGGGTTTACACTGTTAACTCTGGCATGAAACAGGAAGGGGTTTACATTGTGAACTCTGACATGCAACAGGAAGGGGTTTATATTGTGGACTCTGACATGAAACAGGAAGGGGTTTTACATTGTGAACTCTGGCATGAAACAGGAAAGAGTTTACATTGTAAACTCTGACATGAAACAGGAAGGGGTTTAAAATGTGAACTCTGACAAATGCAACAGGAAAGGGTTTACATTGTGAACTCTGGCATGCAACAGGAAGAGGTTTATACTGTGAACTCTGACAAATGCAACAGGAAGGAATTTACATTGTAAACTCTGACAAATGCAGCAGTAAGGGGTTTTACATAGTGAACTCTGACATTTGCAACAAGAAGGAGTTTACATTGTGAAATCTGACGTGCAACAGGAAGGGGTTAACACTGTGAACTCTGACATGCAACAGGAAGGAGTTTTACTTTGTGAACTCTGATATGAAACAGGAAGGGGTTTTACATTGTAAACTCTGTGACAAATGTAATAGGAATGGGTTTTACATTGTAAACGCCAACAAATGCCACATGGAGGGGTTTTACATTGTTAACTCTGACAAATGCACCAAGAAGGGATTTACATTGTGAACTGTGACAAATCCATCAGGAAGGGGTGTTACATTGTGAACTCTGACATGCAACAGGAAGGGATTTATGATTGTAAACTCTGTTGCAAACACAATAGGATTTCGTTTTATATGTTGAGCTCTATGACAAATACCATAAGAGGGGGCGTTTATTGTTTAACACGGAGCGACGGTCTTGTGCAGATCTAGTATGGAACTAGAGAGGTCTGGTTTTCATTTTAATTCCATGTTTGGTATTTAATTTATAACCCACACACCTTCCCTGACTATGTTTTGGACATCTCTGCCCCTCTACCTTGAAGGACCAGCGCTGAAGTTGTGTACTTGATGTTAGGATTGGCACAATAGTAAGATGACCCCTGGGGCTAAATCCATAGAGAGTGTTGGTGTAGCTCTTTCTTTTTTTATCTTGGTGGTTCCAGTAGAAGGGAACTTGCACTCGGTAGGGAGCGACTGATTTCTGAGAAAGCAAGATCTGTGGGCTAGCTACTTTGGTGTTCCGTAGTGCAGCGCTTTGTGCATCTGGCAGGCTATCTTAAGTAGAATCCTGGCTTCTGTTGGTAGCCAGTGGAGAGACATGAGAAAGGGTGTAATGTGGCCACAGCATCTTTTGCCTCTATCAGTCTCGCTACAGCACTGAGGGTCACCTTTGTGGAGCAAGTCATGTTTTTGGTATTCTGATCGGGGACTTCTTTTGACCATCTCCACCGGCACCCGATCGTTTCACCACCAGCTTAAACTGCTGATGAGTATCTGCAGACCCAAAGGAGTCAAGTGGTGGAGGTTTGCGATGGCTCAGACTTTGTTCACTGGTGTAACCGGTGCTCGGTATGCAGAAAACACAATTTGTTGTGCACATGATATGTGGGTTAGTGATATGTAGGCAAGGTTGGTAGACGCGTCCTGTGGATGGTCATAGGGCAAGGGTTCTTGAAAGTAAATAAATGGACAGTGTGGGCTATTAATGTCAACCCAACCTTTAGGCAACCCTGTCACGGAAAGCATATTCCGAGGCTCACAGGCAGAGAAAGAGGACTCCGGCAGTGGCCACTTACAAACTACTGAAAAATTACCACCTTATACTACCAGACTCAGTCTTGCACTACCAGCAGCCCTCCTACACTCATCAGAGTAACAGTAATACACTATCAAAAACATACCACCGCAGGCTACCACACTCTGTCTCGCTCCACCAGCAGCACTCCTACACTCATGACAGTAGCAGTCATACACGACTGAAGCCATACCGCTGCAATCTAGCACACTCTGTCTGGCACTACCAGCAACACTCCTACACTCACCCGAGTAGCAGTAATACACTACCAAAGCGATAATGCCGCACTGTAGCACACTCTTTCTCGCACTACCAGCAGCACTCCTACACTCATCAGAGTAGCAGTAATACACGACCGAAGCCATAACGCCGCACTCTAGCACACTCTGTCTGACACTACCAGCAACACTCCTACACTCATCAGAGTAGCAGTAATACACGACTGAAGCCATAACGCCGCACTCTAGCACACTCTGTCTCGCACTACCAGCAACACTCCTACACTCATCAGAGTAGCAGTAATACATGACTGAAGCCATAATGCCGCACTCTAGCACACTCCATTTCACACTACCAGCAGCACAAGCATCAGAGTAGCAGTAAGACACTACCGAAGCCATACTGCTGAACGCTATCACACTCCGCCTCGCACTACAAAATATACGCTACACTGCAGCACACTCCGCCTATCCTTCCACCAGCACTCCTACACTCCTCAGAGTAGCAGTCTCACACCTGTGACAAACTAGCAGTCTCACTCCTGTCCCAAACTAGCAGTCTCACACTAGGCTTCTCTATGGACGGGGCTGGCTGCATACAACCATACCAGGACTCTTATATTGTCTGAGGGCTTAACCTAAGTCTGCCCAATGCCCTCCCAAATCTGTAGTGTTTCACCCCTTCTACTAAGCCCCCCGAAAGCCCTTACAGGCCTGAGGTGTGCTTTGCCCCTTCCACTAAGTCACATACCTGCCAACTCACACGGTGCTACAGTGTGACACACGATATCGGCTGCCATCACACGGTCACCCAGCGAGGAGCCAATATCACACTGTGGCAGGGAAAATAAGCTGAAAACCACTGTAAATAGTGGTTTTCCAGCTCGTTTTCCGAGGTTTTGAACTGCAGGTGTCTTTTAAGGGGTGTGAAAACACCCCAGGACATCGGCACCAGCCTCAGCAAGCGTTTTTTTTTCTAGAGGAGGGGGATTGGTGGCAGGGTGGGGTTCAAAAGTTGGCAGGTATGAAGTCAGCCCAAGACCCTCTCAGGTCCCTGATATGCATCACCCCTTCCACTATGGCTGCCCAAGCTCCTCCCTGGTCCATAGGACCCGGACCCCCCCAGGTTGTCCCCGGCCCTGCCCCCATCAGAACCCACAAATCAAGACTTGACGACCAGCGCTGTGGGTAAAGAGGCCATGTTTATTTTCAACAAACACATATAAACATGACAGTATATCATCAATAATATTCAAATTCCATACGACATATATTTATCAACTTTGATCACTGAATGATATTTTATTTATATTAATCATAACTTCATAGTCTATCAGCCGAAATGACAGAACTTAATTTATCGACAAAGAATGTTCTCTATCGCTCCAGCACTAAGGGTCCTTCTGGCTCACGTCCCCCAACCAACTGAGAACCACGCAAGGCGCAACCCACCTGCGTCCTTGAGAGGTGAGCCCCTGCCATCTGGTCCTTGTCCGCCACCTGAGGGGCCCACCCCTCCACCACCAGGCTGCCCATCGGGGCTCGTAGGGAATAATCAGGAGCGGATGCCCCATGCCCTAGTTTGTAAACTGGCGCCCTTGCCCCCAGCCGGTGTCTCCATTCTCTCTGGGGTGAGCTTACCATATCACCCCCTCAGTGCTTGCCTAGGGAGTATGCAGGAGGACTCCCCTTAACAATGTAAGGCAATTTATGTGGACTCCTTACCGCCACTCTTAATTCAACTTCCAACACCTTCCCAAGCTCCACCTCTAGGAATGGGTGGGTGGGAGATTCACGAAGTCCCCTGCACACTGGGCCGGCGTTGTGAGGAAAGAGGATGAGGGCCTGGGCAACGTGCCCTAAATAGGCCCTAGCCATCTCCCCCCCTCACAACCGGCCCCGGCTGGAAGTGACGTCACTTCGTCCCGGAGGTACATCCCGCCGTTCGCGGTGACCAATGCTTCAGCCAGGAGCCACGAGGGCGTGGCTGGGATCTCGGGGGCCCGCGTCCTAATGGTGCGCTGCCTTATAGTACGCACTTTTCATAGTGTGCTTCGCCTCCCCTCTCACTGGTAGGAGTGAGCACAAGCCCCCCTGGATCCCTCAGGACCCCCTGTGCTGTCTCTGCTTCGCAGCGCTGAACTCTCCACCAGCCTTGGTCAGCCCTGATGTATCGGCTGACATTTCACACTGACCTTTGAGATTGACAGTTTGTAGATTCCAGACTCCCGTTGTGAATGTTAAACTGGAGCCCGGCATGTCTCGGTGCCCCTGGGGGTGTTGGAAGGGGGTGTCTACTGAACAAGCGAATGCAGGGGGAGGCGGAAACAGACGACAGCTTTAGGGCAGTTGAAGTAAGGTTCAGAGGTCACAGCACTACAGGAGCCGAGCACCCCAAGAATATACCCCTCTCCCACAGAGAAAACCAAGGATCTGAGAGGGAGACCACCATGGGAACCCCCTTGTGGAGCCCTCGCAACCAGTTAGAACTCCTGATTACCACATGGTGCTGCACAGCAATGGGATACACAGACACTATATATCGGTTCTGTTAGAAAAGGTAGACGGACCGGGAGGGTCGGCCGGGGTCAGGAGGAGAGGTCTCCGGGGAGAGCCGTCTCCAGCGATCGTACAGACAAGTAACTTCCCCCCCACAGACAGATATCACACACGGATAAGGTTCAGCGTTCTTTATAAGCACTTATTTAAGGTACGGTTGAATGGTACAAGGAGGTCTGGACTCAGGGGTCCCCTCGATTAGAGTCTCGCAAGGTAGGGAAGGGGGTAGCGGGGCAGTCTATTTACCAATCAGGTAGTTCTGATGAGATGATGATGAGCTCACAATCCTCGAGCTTGGTGGTTAGGTGGTACGGGCCGCGGCAGCGCCAGCAGGTCCCGGCGTGGATGGTCGATACAACGGGCCGCGGCAGCGCCAGCAGGTCCCCGGAAGATATACGGTCCGCGGCAGCGCCAGCAGGTCCCGGTGAGGATGGTCGTTACAACGGGCCGCGGCAGCGCCAGCAGGTCCCAGGAAGATAACTGTTGCAGAAGGCCGCGGCAGCGCCAGCAGGTCCCGGTGAGGATGGTCGTTACAACGGGCCGCGGCAGCGCCAGCAGGTCCCAGGAAGATGAATGTTGCAGAAGGCCGCGGCAGCGCCAGCAGGCAGGACGATGGTTCACAAGAGCGGGCTACGGCAGCGCCAGTAGACCGTCAAGGTTGAGTTCACTCGGTGTCTCTCGACTCCAGGATACAACTGCCTTCCTGCTCCGGAGCTGCCTCAGTTATAGGGCTGGTGCCCTTTGATGTCCGGACCCTCGCACTCGGAGGTCGGAGGGTCCGGGATGAAGGGGTCCAGACACCCAGCAGGGGGTGGAGCCAGTGCCTGGGGGAGCTGGGGGCGATCGGCACCTGGCGGGGGAGAGCCCTTGACAGTTCGTTCTCCCATTGACTTGCCAAGTGGTCCGCTCACCTCCTGGGTGGATGGTGGTGCCGGAATGTCGGGGCCGGCCAGGCCCGGGGTTAGGGTCGAGGGGAGGCCATGCGGCCGCGTGGTGCAGGGCCCCAGATGGCGGCTTGACCCGGCCGGGGAGGCCGGTGGGGCTGGACCCCGTGATGAGTAGGGGTCCGAGGGCAGAGGGTCCGTCGGGAGATGGAGTACAGGTGCTTGTCGTGGGGATATGCCAGGTGGGCCGGAGTTCGGGCCCTGTCGAGCGGGGAGGGAGCAAGCCGTCTGTGGGGCCTGTCCAACATGCGTCCCCCCCAGCTGAAGGCGGGGAGAGTCACCCATCTCCTTGGGGACTCTCTTCGTCGAGGCGGAAAAAGCGGGACAGGCCATCCGCGTTGGCGTGGTCTTGGCCTGGTCGGTGCTCCACGGTGAAGTCCATTCCCTGCAGGGAAATGGACCAGCGCAAGAGTTTTGGGTTTTCTCCCCGCATCTGCATCAGCCATTGCAGGGGTCGATGGTCGGTTTGTACCCGGAAGTGGGTACCGAAGAGATAGGGTCGGAGCTTTTTGAGGGCCCACACTACTGCAAATGCCTCCCTCTCGATGGTGCTCCAACGCTGTTCTCGGGCCAGGAGACGTCGACTGATGAAGGCCACCGGCTGGTCATGACCTTCGGGGTTCAACTGAGAGAGGACGGCTCCGATGCCGTGGTCGGAGGCGTCGGTCTGCACCACAAATTCCCGACTGTAATCGGGGGCCTGGAGCACCGGGGCGGTGCACAGGGCGGCCTTCAGCTCCTCGAAGGCCGCTTGACAATCAGGAGTCCAGTTGACCCGCTTCGGTTGGTTCTTGGATGTGAGACCCGTGAGGGGCCCCACGATGCTGCCGTAGTCCTTCACGAACCGCCGGTAGTAGCCGGTGAGCCCCAGGAAGGCTCGGACTTCGGTCTGGGTGACGGGGGGCTGCCAGGACTGGATGGCAGCAATCTTAAGTTGTAGTGGGGCCACCAGCCCGCTCCCCACTTGGTGCCCAAGGTAGGTCACAGACCCTTGGCCAATCTGGCACTTGCCGGCCTTAATGGTGAGGCCGGCCCGCTGGAGGGCTTGTAGGACCTCCTGGAGGTGACGGAGGTGGTCGGACCAGTGGCGGCTGTATACAGCGATATCGTCCAGGTAGGCAGCGCTGAATTCTTCAAGCCCCGCCAAGACCTGGTTCACAAGGCGTTGGAACGTGGCGGGGGCATTCTTCATGCCAAAGGGCATGACCTTAAATTGATAGTGGCCATCGGGGGTAGAGAAGGCTGACCGTTCCTGAGCCCTGGGTGTGAGGCCGATCTGCCAGTAGCCCGCCGTTAGGTCGAAGATACTAAGGTAGCGGGCGGCACCCAGCCGGTCGATCAGCTCGTCTGCTCGGGGGATGGGATGAGCGTCGGTCCGGGTGACAGCGTTCAAGCCCCGGTAGTCGACGCAGAATCTCAGTTCAGGGGCGGAGCCGGGGGCAGCTGCCTTGGGAACTACTACGACCGGACTGGCCCAGGGACTGTCCGAGGGCTCGATGACCCCGATCGTGAGCATCTTGGCCACTTCCTCCTGTATGCAGGCCCGTACCCGATCTGGTACGCGGTAGGCCCGGTGCCGGACAGGGGGACTGTCCCCGGTGTCTACGTCGTGCAGACACCAGGGGGTGACCCCGGGGGTGAGGGAGAACAGGGCAGCGAACTGCAGCAGGAGGTCCCGGCAGTCCTGGCGTTGCTCCGAAGTGAGGGCGTCAGAGAGCCGGACCCCGTCCACGGAGCCGTCCTTCTCCTGAGTCTTCAGGAGATCCGGGAGGGGCTCGGAGTCTTCTTCCGTGCCACTGTCTGTAGCCATCAAGAGGCTTAGTTCGGATCGCACAAAGTGTGGTTTGAGCCGGTTGGTGTGGAGGACCCGAAGGGGGTTCCGGGAGGACCCCATGTCGATGAGGTAAGTGACGGGGCTTTTGCGCTCGACCACTTTGAAGGGCCCCGTCCACTTATCCTGCAGGGCACATGGTTCGGTGGGGGACATCACCCATACTTGCTGCCCAGGCTCGAATTCAACGGAGGAGGCATTGTGATCATACCACCTCTTCATGTCCTCCTGGCTGGCCTCGAGGTTCGCCTTGGCCATCTCCCTGAAGCGCCGGGTCTGGTTTCGTAAGGCCAGGATGTATTTGAAGACGTCTGGAGGGGTCGTGAGGGGGGCCATCTCCCAACCTTCCTTGACTAGGCTGAGGGGCCCTCGCACAGGGTGCCCGTAGAGGAGTTCAAAGGGGCTAAAACCGAGGGACTTCTGGGGAACTTCCCGGTAGGCGAAGAGGAGGCACGGGAGCAGTACATCCCACTGGCGACGGAGAGGCTCTTCCAATCCCCCAATCATCCCTTTGAGAGTGCGGTTAAAACGCTCCACTAGTCCGTTCCCTTGGGGGTGATAGGGGGTCGTGAATCTGTAGGTGACCCCGCATTGTTGCCAGAGGGACTTCATGTATTTGGATATGAAATTCGTACCTCGGTCGCTGACGACTTCTCGGGGGAAGCCTACCCGGGAGAAGATCCCCATCAGGGCCCGGCCAACCACCGGGGCGGTCACTGTCCGTAGGGGCACCGCCTCGGGGTAGCGGGTGGCATGGTCCACTAGTACCAAGATGAACCTGTGTCCTTGCGCCGTGCGGGGGTCCAGAGGTCCCACAATGTCTATCCCCACCCTCTCGAACGGGGTGGTGACCACAGGGAAGGGTTGCAGAGGGGCTTTCAGCTTCCGACCACTCTTCCCGCTGGCTTGGCATGTGGGGCAAGATCGGCAGTGGTTCAGGACGTCATTCCTCATTTTCGGCCAGAAAAAGTGGGTCACCAGGCGACTGTACGTTTTGTCCTGGCCCAGGTGTCCAGCCAGGGGGACATCGTGGGCCAGGTTGAGCAGAAAGTCTCGGAAGCGGAGCGGTACCACCAGAACTCGACCGGCCCCCAGCTCGGCGATTCTTTGCTCGCTGTAGAGCAGGTCGTTATCCCAGTAGACCCAGTGGGTTCCGGTGGTGTCCCCGGCGTTTTGGGTGTTGGCTTGTTGGCGGAGTCCCTCGAGGGAGGGACAGGTCTTTTGTTCCTGGCGGAACTGTTCTTGGGTGGGCCCCCCTTCTTGCCGCCACTGAGCCAGATCTGGAAGGTCCTGGTGTTGCGCGTCTTCTTCGGTAGTCGGGTCCGGGAGGTCGGACTCGCCGTTGTCCTCTACGGGGGCAACCGGGGGCGGAGGTGCTGGCCATTCGGTTTCTTCTGATCGGGGGGCGGCACGGGCGGCCATGGATCGGGTGGTTACGCAGGCCCAGTCCGGGAGGCCCAGCATCCCCAAGTGCTCTCTTCTCTCGACGGTGGCCCACGGGGAACTCTCGAGGTCATTCCCCAGGAGGCAGTCCACGGGGGCATCGTCCCGGACCGTCACCTTCAGTAGGCCGGAGACCCCTCCCCATTCAAACGGGACGCAGGCCATCTTACACATGCTCTCAGAGTTATCCGCCGAGCGGACGGGGCAGAGAATGTTCGGCAGGATCTGCTCGGGTTTTACCAGGTGACAGCGGACGGCCGTCACGCTGGCGCCGGTGTCACGCAAGGCCTCGGCTCTCTGTCCATTAATGGTCACCCACTGACCGTATTTTCTGGTGTTGGCGGGTAGGGGAGCCCGCGGAACCATGTCTCTTCCCCCTAAGCATGCCAGGACCATGGCGGCCGGTTCCCACCCTTGCTGGGCCGGCTCATACTCTTCGGGTCCCTCCGATGATTGCTCCTCCCCGAGGGCAGCGGCAGCTACCTGGCGGGGCTTGGGTGTTTGGTTCTGCGGGCAGCTCGGGTCATTGGCGTAGTGGCCGACTCGCTGGCATCGGTGGCACGTGACGTTGGCCCGGAACCCAGGACGCAACGGGGGGTTGCTCCGGCTGGCCGGAGGCGGGGTGCTGGCCACGGGGGTTGCCGGCAAGGCGTCTCTCCCTCGCCCCTGGCCTCCTCCTCCACCCCGAGGACGGTGCTGGCTTTGGTTGCTTCGATTCTGCTCGTGTGGCCCTCTCCGGCCCACTCGGGTGCTTTCCCACCGGTCAGCTTCGGCGGCGAGCTGCCGGGGGTCAGTCAGCTTACTGTCGAGTAGGTGCTGCCTGAGCTCGACGAAACAGTTGTTTGACAGGTGCTCCCATACCATAAGGTTGAAGAGTTGTTCGTAGGTGGTGACCTGACTTCCCTTGATCCAACCCTCGAAGGCCCGGCTGAAATAGTTCACGTATTCTACCCAAGTTGTACCGGGGATCCGGGTGCAGTCTCGGAACCTCTGGCGGTACATCTCGGGCGTGAGGCCGTAGCGGGCGAGGAGGGCAGCCTTCATGTGGTCGTAGGACGACATTTGGTGATCGGGGAGCTGTAGTAGGGCATCGCGACCCTCGTTGATAAATCTCCCCCAAAGTCCGGCTCCCCAATCACTCCGGTCGATCCGGTGGGAGGTCATTGCGATCTCATAGGCTTTAAACCACTGTTGTATGTCGTCTTCTCGGACATACTCGCGGACCACATCCTTGGGGATGTGAACTTTTTTCTCAATTGGCCCCGGGGTGTGTGGTCGCTCAGGCACCCCTAGTTCCTTATTCTGTTTGCGCAGTTCTATTTCCGCCAGTCGGCGCTCGTGCTCGAGCGTTATTTTTTTCTCTTCCAGCTCTCTCTGTCTCTGCTTTTCTTCTCGTTCCTCTCGAAGCCGCATATGCTCGAGGTTGAGTTTCTGTTCAGCTAACTTGAGTTCCCCATCCATCTTGAGTCGTGCCATCTCTAATTCGTGTAATCTGACTCTGTCTCTTTCTCGTATCTCCTCCTGCGAGAGGCCCGTTCCCCGCTCCTCGGGAGCCGTGGCGTTCCCCTCTGGTGTGACGCTGCTTTGGTCGGAGGGTCCTGCGACCCCAGTTTCTGTCCATGACTCAAGAGCGCGCTTTAGATCATCCTTGGTACTCAGGCCGGTGGTAGCAATGTCAAGTTCTATGCAAAATTGTCTCAGTTCGCGGTGGTTGTATTCTTCTAATTTCTCCATTTGGAACTTCTCGGTGGAGCTGCTATCTTTGGTCGACATCGTGTTTTGTCGTGGGGTGAGCTACTCTCTGTACGATTACGCGTTGATTCGGATCGCGCCGCTGGTCACCAATGTTAGAAAAGGTAGACGGACCGGGAGGGTCGGCCGGGGTCAGGAGGAGAGGTCTCCGGGGAGAGCCGTCTCCAGCGATCGTACAGACAAGTAACTTCCCCCCCACAGACAGATATCACACACGGATAAGGTTCAGCGTTCTTTATAAGCACTTATTTAAGGTACGGTTGAATGGTACAAGGAGGTCTGGACTCAGGGGTCCCCTCGATTAGAGTCTCGCAAGGTAGGGAAGGGGGTAGCGGGGCAGTCTATTTACCAATCAGGTAGTTCTGATGAGATGATGATGAGCTCACAATCCTCGAGCTTGGTGGTTAGGTGGTACGGGCCGCGGCAGCGCCAGCAGGTCCCGGCGTGGATGGTCGATACAACGGGCCGCGGCAGCGCCAGCAGGTCCCCGGAAGATATACGGTCCGCGGCAGCACCAGCAGGTCCCGGTGAGGATGGTCGTTACAACGGGCCGCGGCAGCGCCAGCAGGTCCCAGGAAGATAACTGTTGCAGAAGGCCGCGGCAGCGCCAGCAGGTCCCGGTGAGGATGGTCGTTACAACGGGCCGCGGCAGCGCCAGCAGGTCCCAGGAAGATGAATGTTGCAGAAGGCCGCGGCAGCGCCAGCAGGCAGGACGATGGTTCACAAGAGCGGGCTACGGCAGCGCCAGTAGACCGTCAAGGTTGAGTTCACTCGGTGTCTCTCGACTCCAGGATACAACTGCCTTCCTGCTCCGGAGCTGCCTCAGTTATAGGGCTGGTGCCCTTTGATGTCCGGACCCTCGCACTCGGAGGTCGGAGGGTCCGGGATGAAGGGGTCCAGACACCCAGCAGGGGGTGGAGCCAGTGCCTGGGGGAGCTGGGGGCGATCGGCACCTGGCGGGGGAGAGCCCTTGACAGTTCGTTCTCCCATTGACTTGCCAAGTGGTCCGCTCACCTCCTGGGTGGATGGTGGTGCCGGAATGTCGGGGCCGGCCAGGCCCGGGGTTAGGGTCGAGGGGAGGCCATGCGGCCGCGTGGTGCAGGGCCCCAGATGGCGGCATGACCCGGCCGGGGAGGCCGGTGGGGCTGGACCCCGTGATGAGTAGGGGTCCGAGGGCAGAGGGTCCGTCGGGAGATGGAGTACAGGTGCTTGTCGTGGGGATATGCCAGGTGGGCCGGAGTTCGGGCCCTGTCGAGCGGGGAGGGAGCAAGCCGTCTGTGGGGCCTGTCCAACAGGTTCTCTCTGGGAGCACCTCAAGCGGTCACCCCAACATTTATTTGTTTATACATTCAGGCCTTGCCTGGCACTCAGACTGCAACATGTGCAGCATTGTATAGTAGAGGCTGTGCGGCACTCTACATCTCATCCAACTTTTATTTCAAAACAAAACCAAACTGAAATCATAGCAAACTTAAGTAGTGCCGAGCAACTGGCGTGGAGTCAGGTTGGGGTGAAGACCATACTTCTGGTTTCGACCTACCACACTCCTGTTGACAGCCTGGAAGGCATCTGCATGGGCCATCACCACAGGGGCCCCTGGGGCTGTGCTGATGGGGCTGTGGCAGCCAGCCTCTGTCGTCCCAGGAACAATCATCATCTCTCCTTTGGCCATCTCTGCATCCTGGGGGGTAAAAACTCTCTCGAACCAGGGCACATCCCGGCACTAACTCCACCATCAGATACTTTGTGTGACTGTCTACAAGGGTTTCAGGCAAGGCACCTCAATCAGCATGGGAGCAGGATATGGTTCCCCGCTGGTGATCGTGCAGGAGTCACAGCCCCGTACCTTCTCATCTATGACCTTGACTATTCCGAGAAGCCAAACTTTGTCTCAAAGTCACGCTTTCTTCATCTATACTACTTGGTGGCTGTGGTGTGTTGGGTAGACCACCCTCACACACAAGCAGTGGGGCATTATGATAAACCTCCCTCATAGTAACAGTCCCTCGCTGCTGGCACTCAGTTCATCTCTGACTCTCCAAAGCTGAGTCCTCACTTTTCTATTTACTGGGAGCCAGCGACCCTGCACCCTGTAGGAAGTTCTCACATCGTTGCTGGGCTAGCGCCTCCTTGGCCTACACAATGTTAAATGAGTAGGGTTGCAGCCGTTTAGTCCATCACTTGACGCAGGGCGGCGCATGTCCAGAAGTCTCCACAAAAAGCAGAACTAGCGGCTTGTGGTCCGTGACAACTTGGAACAGTTGGTCACACAAATACAGGTGGAAGTGGCGACATGCCCATCTTCTTGCCAATGCCTCCCTTTCGATCTAACCATATTGAGTTTCCATGCCCAACTGAGCTCGCTGCCGTATGCGATGGTGACCCTTGATGATCCTGCATCTTTCTCCTGCAGGAGGACAGCCCCGAGCCCAACGGGGCTGGCATCCACCTCAAGTTCTGTCTTGTGCGTAGGGTCGAAGTATGCCATAGTGGCATCAGACAGAAGAACACTTTTCACCTGGCAAAATGCTTTGTCTGTGTCGTCCGTCCGTTCCCAGACAGTGCTTGGTTTCTTCAGAGACCTCAAGGGTTCGGACAGCGTGACTAAATTTGGAATAAAACTGCCACAGTAAGTTGCCATCCCAAGAGAAGTTTCTCAACTCGGTGGCGTTTCAGGGAATATCTGCATTCAGAATCACTTCCACTTTCTTGGGGTCCACCCTCAGCTCATCTCTTGAAAAGACATAGCTGAAGAAATCAATGGATGTCTCAAAGAAGGAGTACTTCTTTTTGTGCATCGTGAGACCACACTTGGCCAGCCGCTCCAGCGTCACCCTAAGCCGCACATGGTGATCCTCCAAGGTCTCAGAGAATATCAGGATATCGTCACTGATAATAATGATGCCTATCAGGCCAGAGAGGGTCTCCCGGGATTGTGTTCTGAAACACCTCTGCTGTGGATTCTATGCCAAAAGTCATCCTCCAATACCTCCTGAGGCCCATGTGCATCGAGAATGCTGTTATATAGCGACTGACCTGATCCATTTCTAACTGCTGGTAACCAGCATTCAGGTCAAGCTCTGAGAACGATTGTGTGCCCTTGACGTCCCCCACAATGTTGTCCATGGTTGGAGTGGTGTGACGTTCTCGCCGAATGGCCTTGTTGGGGAGCCGCATGTCCACAAAGAGCCTGATTGCCCCGAGTTGCTTGGGTTTAGGGGCTATTTTTTACCGAGTTTTATATTGCGCGTACTTGACCCGAACGCATTGGGTATCAGAGCATTTTACACGAGCACCAGTTGCGTTACATGAGAACACATTCATTTTTGTTAGGCACGTGGAGATTAAGTGATTTGCCCAGAATCACAAGATGTTTAGCGTCATTGCCGAGACTATTACAAGGTGTGAAACCCATGGTGTGGGCCCTGTGACCTCATCACCTCTTGCCAGTCTAGGTTCCACAGTTCCTCTTACACAAGTGGTCTTAGGTGGAAGGAGACACTCTGATGTTGTAGCGCTGTGGGTCTCATGGTTTCATCAATGTTTAATTTCACCTTGGTGTTTTTGAGACACCCAAACCCTTTGAATAGCTGGGGAAAGTCATGCAAGATATCTGTGACATGCAACTCATGAACTTGCCGAAGAAAGAACACCAACCCCAGGTCTTCTGCTGTGTGGCACCCCAGGAGGGTACTGATGTTGCCCTCAGTTACATGGAAGTGAGACTTCGTTGATTTGCCCTCACACACCACCACCTCCATCATGCCTGCTAGGGGCAGTGGCTCTGTGCCTTCATACATGTAGATTTTTGAGCTGGTGGGACTAGCTCTGGGCGAGGCACTATCTTGGCGAGCTGGGTAATGTCCATTATGTTGACGGATGCACCTGTGTCAATCAGGGCTTTTACGAGTGTTTTTCCTATCTCCAAGGTGCACAAGGGGGGCAGGCGTTTTTGGTCCTCTTCACTGTCCATAAAAAAGATGGTAACATCTTTGTTGTTGTCATCCTCCTCTCTTACAGGGTGGGCAAGCGGACTGCTCCATGGGGTGCATCTTCCCGCTTTTCCTCGTCAATGGACAGCCATTGAAAGGCCCCACGCTGCTTGCCTCTGCTAGCCATTCTCAACCCTCTTCCCTCACTCTGGCATACTTTGGCAAGTTATTCAGCCGGCCACAGAGAGAGCATGCACACCCACGGGCAGGGCCGACAACGAGCATCTAGTGTTCGAGGCCACAGTTCCTGCACCTGCTGTCTGGTCGGCATGGAGCGTTGGGGAATACCCGGGAAAGCAAGGTGTCTCTGGATGGTGTCCACCTGTTCCTCCTTCACCTTCGGCGGGCCACCTCAGAGTCGTCCACCCGGCTGTTTCCCATCCCATGCGACAGTGCCAGCACCAGAATGGCATCCAACGTGATGCTGCCTGGTTGTTGTGGGATAAGCCACCATAGAACTACTGATTTGCACCCCTGTATTAGCTGCCCTCTGATTCCATCCACGACACCAATGTGGAGCTGTCAGGCCCCTTGCAGCCAGGTAGGCCTTGCAATTACCACGTGGCGCTGTACAGCAATTCGAGACATGCACACTATATGCTGGTTCTCTCTGGAAGCGCCTCGAGCGGTCACCCCAGCATTTATTTATACCTTCGGGCCATACCTGGCACTCAGAATGTAACATGTGCACCATTGTATAGTAGAGGCTGGGTGGTACCCTACACCCTTGAGAAGCAGGAACCTGCGCCCCCTCAGTCCTGGCTAGTGGGCATTCTGAAAAGTATTCCTCTGTCTCTTTGACCTTACAAATTCATATATTTTTACTTTCACATGAATCTTTGGTGTCGGACCTGGATGCGCTGTCTTCTCGCGGGTTTACTGTGAAACCAAATGTGCACCGCGCCTGCTACATTTTACTCACCATGTGCATTACTCAATGTTGCCTTCCCAAAGAGTATTTGTGTTTTTCTAGATGTTGCTCAAGTGCAGTGGTTCACAAACCAAAGGATTTCAGTTTACACGGTTAAGCCATGCCCTTAATTACGTAAGCCACACCTCTCGGAAAATATTCCTACTCACATTTCTTTGGTCACGCCCCTTTACAGACCCCCGCCCCAACCCAGTGACTGCTCCTCCATAGGGGCGTTTGGGCGTCGCCCCACTGCTTTCTCACAGTGCGAGAAGCAGAAACATAAAATGGTCAAAACTACCATTTTATGTTTCTGCTTCTCGCACTGCGAGAAAGCAGAAGTGCCTGGTTGCCGGGGGCGGGAGAGTGGGCGGTCCTGCTTGAGGACAGGGCGGAGTGGCTTACCCACTGTTGTGGGTACTGACTGTTTGGTCGGCCCCTGGAGCCGAACGAACAGTCAGTACCCACAACAGTGGGTAAGCCACTCCCCCCTGCCCTCGAGCAGGACCGCCCACTCTCCCTTTCTCTCAATGTTGGAGAAATTGGCGCAGCTGGGGCGCTCTCCCCTGCACCTTCAGCGTTCTGATTGCCGAAGGGGAGGGAGGGAGGGAGGCTGCCTTTCCGGATCACGAGGATAGCAGCAGGGCGGCGGGAGTCGGACCTATCTAGAAGCAGAGTACGTTATTTTATATTTTTTTTCATTAAACCCCGTCCGCCTCCCCCATGACGATCCCCATTTCCCCCCCCCCCGCCCGTAATGCCGGTAATCGTGAATGAGTTCATTTGTGTTGTGAACTAAGCCAGCGATTCTGCCAGAATCGCTGGCTTAGTTCACAACACAAATGAACTCATTCACGATAACATAACTGATCACCTACCTGTGTCGAAGTAACTTTAGCAGAGTAGGCATTGGGAAATGTGTTCCTGAGAGATTAGCATTTAGCACCTCACTACGAGATACCACCATGAAGCTGGAGACAATGTAGAGCTGTGTGACTGAAGTGCACTGGAGCTTTTTATCTGCTGCGAGAGTCACATTCTAGGTTGACACTGTGGTATTATCATCTTGATTTTAAATAGAGCAGCTGCCTTAATTTCGTAGGTGACACAAGCAGGAGACGGTGGCCATCGTGTTAGTAAAACTCCTCCGAAATCAAGTTGAGCTCTGTGAATGTTTAAGGTCATTCTGCTGATAATTGTGCATTTGAGGTCATGAGTGAACCGATTACTGATGGGGCCGACCAAACAGTCAGTACCCACAACAGTGGGTAAGCCACTCCCCCCCTGTGCTCGAGCAGGACCGCCCACTCTCCCACCCCCGGCACCAGGCACTTCTGCTTTCTCGCAGTGCGAGAAGCAGAAACATAAAATGGTAGTTTTGACAATTTTATGTTTCTGCTTCTCGCACTGCGAGAAAACAGTGGGGCGACGCCCAAATGCCCCTATGGAGGAGCCGCCACTGGCAAATCCCATTATCTCCCCGTGCCTAACAAAAATGAATGTGTCCTTGTGTAATGAATCTGGTGCTCATGTAAAGCGCTGCAATACCTTCAGGTCGAGTTTGCTCCATATAAAAAGTGCAACAAAAAAATATGATCCAAATGTCAGTCTCAATCGTAAAGCAAGAAACATGTCCTCACAGTAGACATTCATCTGATGTATGACATAAAAACGGGCCCTCCTAACCTAGCATTGATACTAAAAACATGGGTTGATTTACAAACCATGAATGGTAAAAACCTTAATGCAGTGCATGTCAGCGATTTAGTTCCTCTCGTATTTCACATGTTTTACTTAATCTAGCATTCCCTCAAAAAAGCTAGCTATTTTATAATGTTGTTGTGTTGTTTATCTGTATTTTTTCTGTGCATACTGTGAGCCATGCCAGGCGGTTATGATGGCTTTGATGGAGAGCGCTGAGGCTGAAGCCAAAGCAAAGTGTATGAACTGGAACTCTGTGGAAATGTGTGATTTTGATACACAGATGTCATACTTTTTACAAGGCGAAAGGAAATACATTGCCTAAATGTGAGTGAGTGCGGTGTATGTTTGGAAGTTGTGACGTATACTCACTAAATTAATTTGCTTTAAAATACACCATTGGTATTCTTTATTTGTCATTTGTTTCTCGGGAGGGAGACCCACCAAGGACCCCACATTTGTCCATTAAACTTGCTTGTGTTGCTCGCTATATAAAAGCCATACCCAATTTTTACGCCCTACCACTTTCACATGTCACCAGCCGTCACTGCCCAACACACACCTTTTTCATCCAATTTAAAGCAGTGTAAAAGCACGGCAGATCAACTCAGGCTCAAATAAATCTCTGTCCATGATCTCAGCATCGCTAACCCTTCCTTCCACCCTTCACACCTACGACCTACCTCCCCGCACGAGACAAACGATCGCCTGCCGAGCCCCACACCCCCGCAGGCCGAGCAATTTTTCAGAAAAGGGAGTTTGAGCCGCAGAGCGATCAATGGAGTGATTCTCGCGATGACACTTTAAGTGGGAGGACGGGGAGCCATTAGAAGCACTTAAGTTGTCATTTTAGAATTAAACAGGCACCTCGAACGCGAGGTGGGCGCTTTCATTGCCGCCGCCTGCGCTGTGCATCAGGTGGGTGGGGGGGGGGGGGCGGAGTGTAGGGCAAGGAGGGACACGTGCTGCCAGGAAGCCACTGACCGGAAGCAAGGCCTGGGCGGGAGCAGAGGCATTCTGGGAGGGCCATCGCCAACTTTGAGTCCATCCTGCTATGGGTGGGTTCAGCTAGAAGTGTGAAGGGGCGCATTACTCCCTCAATGCTGCTTTTCCATTCTCATCTACTGCTCTACTCGTCAGACAACGGAAGTGAAGTTCAAGACCAGTCCTCTCTTGCAGCCGTGGCCAGCATTACATGCGGGTGGGGGGCGAGGGGGTCACGAGGGAGGTTTAATAATAAAAAATAAAAAAAAGTTAACTTACCTTCGCCCACCTAGTCCCGCGTCGTGTCTGCTCCTCTCCTGGAAGCCTCACTCCCCTAACCCAATCACAACGCTGCAATGGCATCGTTGTGATTGGTCAGGATGCCGACCTGCCAGGTGTCTATGGGGAGGCCATTCTCTCCATGTAGGCTACATGCAGCCTACATGGAAAAAAGGCAACGAGGGCCGACCTAACAGTCAGCGCCCTGAGCAGTGGGCAAGCCACTCCCCCCTGCCTTAGAGCAGGACAGCCCTCCCCAACCAAACCCTTCTGCTTTCTCGCAGTGCGAGAAGCAGAAACGTAAAATGTTTTTTATAATACCGTTTTATATTTCTGCTTCTTGCAATGCCCACATGGAGGCGCCAAACCTGCTCCCTTGTCTCTTGCCACAACACACGAAGGCCTCTCCCTCACCTCATTGTCTCACCGTCACAGCAGATGATGATGTGTCCCTCTCCCTTGTCCCTCACCTCATTATTGTCTCTTCTGCCAAAGCAGAGGAAGGCCTGTTCATCACCTCATTGTCTCCCGTGTCACAGATGAGACCCTGTCCCTCTCACGTCCGTCTGTCACCTCAGTGTATCCTCTGCCACAGCAGATGAAGACCTGTGTCACAGCAGGTGAGGGCCTGTCCTTCTCCTCTTCCCCTCACCTAATCATTTCCTGTGTCTCAGCAGGTGAAGACCTGTCCCACAGCAAGCGAAAGCCTGTCCCTCTCCCCTTCCCCTTACCTGATCATTTCCTGTCTCACAGCAGGTGAATGCCTGTCCCTCTCCTCTGCCCCTTACCTGATCATTTCCTGTCTCACAGCAGGTGAATGCCTGTCCCTCTCATCTGCCCCTTACCTGATCATTTCATGTGTCACAGCAGGTGAAGGCCTCTCCCACAGCAGGTGAATGCCTGTCCCTCTCCTCTGCCCCTCACCTGATCATTTCCTGTCTCACAGCAGGTGAATGCCTGTCCCTCTCCCTGCCCCTCACCTGATCATTTCCTGTCTCACAGCAGGTGAAGGCCTGTCCCTCTCCTCTTCCCCTCACCTGATCATTTCCTGTCCCACAGCAGGTGAAGGCCTGTCCCTCTCCTCTGCCCCTTACCTGATCATTTCATGTCCCACAGCAGTTGAAGGCCAGTCCCTCTCCTCTGCCCCTCACCTGGTCATTTCCCGTGTCACAGCAGGTGAAGGCCTGTCCCACAGCAGATGAATGCCTGTCCCTCTCCTCTGCCCCTTACCTTATCTTACCTGATCATTTCCTGTCCCACAGCAGGTGAATGCCTGTCCCTCTCCTCTGCCCCTCACCTGATCATTTCCTGTCCCACAGCAGGTGAAGGCCTGTCCAACAGCAGGTGAATGCCTGTCCCACGCCTCTGCCCCTTACCTGATCATTTCCTGTCTCACAGCAGGTGAATGCCTGTCCCTCTCCTCTGCCCCTTACCTGATCATTTCATGTGTCACAGCAGGTGAAGGCCTGTCCCATAGCAGGTGAATGCCTGTCCCTCTCCTCTGCCCCTCACCTGATCATTTCCTGTCCCACAGCAGGTGAAGGCCTGTCCAACAGCAGGTGAATGCCTGTCCCTCTCCTCTGCCCCTCACCTGATCATTTCCTGTCCCACAGCTGGTGAAGGCCTGTCCAACAGCAGGTGAATGCCTGTCCCTCTCCTCTGCCCCTTACCTGATCATTTCCCGTGTCACAGCAGGTGAATGCCTGTCCCTCTCCTCTGCCCCTCACCTGGTCATTTCCCGTGTCACAGCAGGTGAAGGCCTGTCCCACAGCAGATGAATGCCTGTCCCTCTCCTCTGCCCCTTACCTGATCATTTCCTGTCCCACAGCAGGTGAATGCCTGTCCCTCTTCTCTGCCCCTTACCTGATCATTTCCTGTGTCACAGCAGGTGAAGGCCTGTCTCTCTCCCTGCCCCTCACCTGGTCATTTCCTGTGTCACAGCAGATGAAGGCCTTTCCCTCTCCTCTGCCCCTCGCCTGATCATTTCCGGTGTCACAGCAGGTGAAGGCCTGTCCCTCCCTCTGCCCCACACCTGGTCTTTTCCTGTGTCACAGCAGATGAAGGCCTGTCCCTCTCCTCTGCCCCTCAACTGGTCATATCCTGTGTCACAGCAGATGAAGGCCTGTCCCTCTCCTCTGCCCCTCACCTGGTCATATCCGGTGTCACAGCAGGTGAAGGCCTGTTCTTCTCCTCTACCCCTCACCTGGTCATATCCGGTGTCACAGCAGATGAAGGCCTGTCCCTCTCCTCTGCCCCTCACCTGGTCATATCCTGTGTCACAGCAGGTGAAGGCCTGTTCTTCTCCTCTACCCCTCACCTGGTCTTATCCTGTGTCACAGCAGGTGAAGGCCTGTCCCTCTCCTCTGCCCCTCAACTGGTCATATCCTGTGTCACAGCAGATGAAGGCCTGTCCCTCTCCTCTGCCCCTCACCTGGTCATTTCCTGTGTCACAGCAGATGAAGGCCTGTTCTTCTCCTCTGCCCCTCACCTGGTCATATCCGGTGTCACAGCAGATGAAGGCCTGACCCTCTCCCTGCCCCTCACCTGGTCATATCCAGTGTCACAGCAGGTGAAGGCCTGACCCTCTCCTCTGCCCCTCACCTGGTCATATCCTGTGTCACCGCAGATGAAGGCCTGACCCTCTCCTCTACCCCTCACCTGGTCATATCCTGTGTCACCGCAGATGAAGGCCTGACCCTCTCCTCTACCCCTCACCTGGTCATATCCTGTGTCACAGCAGGTGGAGACACAGCTGCTGCTTTACCCACGTAGGTGCTGGTTTGCTGCCATACTGTGGTCATCCCTATAGGAGGCAGGCTCACGGCCCCTTCCCCCTTTCCAAACCTTGGATATATGGTTGTGGGGTGGCAGACCCTTTAGGGGTTCCAGACATGAACATAAAATACATGTTTGTAAAGTGTGCATATACCCCACCTGAGTGCAGACATGTAGCTAACAGGTGGTTATTTTACCCAGCTCAGATGGCTGAATGGGACTATGAGGGTCCATCACATAAGTAACATAACACGTATTTGTGCATGTTCACCCAGAAGGGTATCTTGGCACTGAATAACAGATGTTATTTGTTATCCAACTCTATGGTAGACTTCAGAAGGATGAAAGGCTGAGTGGACCCACGGGGATGTGAAGCTGTAGCCACCAGTCAGCCAAGTGTCTCCATCTCCCACTACAGCCGGCAGCTGCCTCCCACCCCCACCGGATCCCTCCCTGTGCTATGAGGCCTGCTCGCTCATTCTAGTCTATTGGCATCAGTCTGGTGCCTCCAATGGCACGAGGCAGCTGCGTAATGCGATCATATATGTCTATGAAGTGCCGCCAGGGGTCTCCTTTGCCCCATTCTCCACCCATCTATTCCTCCAACCCCCCCCCCCCGATCTCCTGAGTCTGTGCTATGTGTGGTAGGTCTGCATAATGCTTCAAGAGGCATGACAAAAGTGGGGGGTCTCTAAATGGGGCAAGACCAGAACGTAATTAGGAATCCTTTCCAAGACGCGTGGGCAGTGTAACTAGGTGCGTGGCATACAACCTTTGAACTAACATCCTGTGCTTCTCGCAGCATGCATGGTGACCAGTATCTGCATACCGCTAGGAGTTTTCTATTATTGAACCCAGACATGTAGCATAACAACAAACACAGATATCTAAAACAAGCCAGCCCTATTGGCTTTGACACTGCTTGTTAGCTGTATGAAATAAATTAACAACTCTAACATTACTAGGTCTTTGAAAGGGGCAGTGACCTTCAGAAGGTCGCTGGTACACACACTTTCCTTTCACACCACTTTGTTCTGAGCCTCCCTGTTAGACACTTCTGCCATTTTTCTCCCTACATTTTTAGGTCGAACCTAGAGCCAGCGCGCTTGCGCTGCTCTGCTCTGCTAGACTTATTGTAGCGGAGTAGGAAATAGAAGTCCCGCCCACTCTCCGCCCATATTTGCCATTGGCATGTGTCATTGTCCATCCTAAATGCTGGCTTCTGATTCATCAATAGGCATGTTAGTCCCTCCTTAGTACCGACTCCTCTTCATTTGTCAGCTCCCATGGTGACTGGCCCCTTTACTTCGGTTGTTACACGGTACATGTTATTTAGACTGTGAGCACGATTTTCTTTAATGAGTTTCTCCTACTGCAGGCAGAACATGCTGTGGTGCCTTCTTCCACCCACCCTCCCTCCCGTTGTCCGTGCCTTTTCACCCCCACCTGCCCTCCCGTTGTCTGTGCCTTCCCGCCCGTTGTCCATGCTTCCTTCACCCCCACCCGCCTGCCCGCCCTCCCTTCTGTTGTCCATGATGCCTACCATTTGCAATGCAATGGGTCTTGCGTAAATGCGAGACCGATTGCATTGCAAATGCTTGTTTCTAAAGTCCTCCATCAGTCTTTCTCACTCTTTCCTACAATTACCTTTGGCACATATGCAATTATCGCGCTGTGCGCTCTGCAGAGAGGCCCAGGTTTGGAAGGGCGTGAAGTTTGCTCTCCTCTATGACCCACTGACAGGCACTGTGAGAAACCCGCACTGCCTTCATCCTCCACGTCAGAGCTCTCAGTCACCCGCCTTCATAAACAGCTGCCCACGGTCTGAAGTCAGACACCCGGAGGCTGCCCACGGTCTGAAGTCAGACACCCGGAGGCTGCCCACGGTCTGAAGTCAGACACCCGGAGGCTGCTCAGTTGAAAACTGGCTCTGCAGAGAAAATGGAATGCAAGATGAAATAAAGCGTGAAATGTAAACAGGAGATGCAATAAATACCTTAAGGGCATTTACAGTCATTATTGAGAAATCAATCAGTCTTTTGCCAGTAAAGTTAAGGAGATCAGTGCAGAGCCTGGAAAGACCCCTTTCGAAGTCTGGTTTATTTACTGTGGGTCTTAGACCTGGCGGGCCCCCCCTGAAGGCCTCCTCCCCTCCCTCTGATGGAAGCGAGGACGCTGCCTACTGTAATGAGATCTGTTTGTGGAGTGCCAGGGGGTGACCACCTTTCAATGTACACTCCCTGCTCCCCCCCCCCCCAGGCTGGCCCCTACCCTGCAGGTGCATGAGGGCTGCCCCTCCCTGTGCAACCTACGAGTGGGAGGCGTGCCTTCATCCCCCCCCCCCCCCAGTGGTAAAGAAGAAACAGGTCTCCCTCTACACTCCCCGCCCCACCCAACCTGTCCCCTCCCTCTGCTATGAGGAATGCACCACCCTGTGTAACCTGTGGGGGAAAGGCCTATGAGGGGTCTCCCTCTGTGCTCCTGCCCCCTCTCCCTGCCTGGCACCTCCCTGTGCAACCTATGGGTGGTAGGCATCCCCCTCGCCCAGCTTGCCCCCCGTATAATTATGGGTGGTAGGCCTGCCCCCTCTCCCAGCATGGCCCCCTCCCTGTGTAACTATGGGTAGTAGGCCTGCCCCCAGCCTGGCCCCTCCCTGTGTAACTATGGGTGGTTGGCCTCCCCCTCGCCCAGCTTGCCCCCCGTATAATTATGGGTGGTAGGCCTGCCCCCTCTCCCAGCATGGCCCCTCCCTGTGTAACTATGGGTGGTTGGCCTGCCCCCTCCCGGCCCCTCCCTGTGTAACTATGGGTGGTAGGCCTGCCCCCTCCCCCAGCCTGGCCCCTCCCTGTGTAACTATGGGTGGTTGGCCTGCCCCCTCCCGGCCCCTCCCTGTGTAACTATGGGTGGTAGGCCTGCCCCCTCCCCCAGCCTGGCCCCTCCCTGTGTAACTATGGGTGGTTGGCCTCCCCCTCGCCCAGCTTGGCCCCTCCCTGTGTAACCTATGGGTGGTAGGCCTGCCCCCAGCCTGGCCCCTCCCTGTGTAACTATGGGTGGTTGGCCTGCCCCCTCCCGGCCCCTCCCTGTGTAACTATGGGTGGTTGGCCTCCCCCTCGCCCAGCTTGGCCCCTCCCTGTGTAACCTATGGGTGATTGCCCTCCCCCAGCTTGGCCCCTCCCTGTGTAACTATGGGTGATTGCCCCCCCCCCCTCCCCCAGTGATGGAAAGGCAGCCACCTAATGCAATCATATCTCTTTGTGAAGAGCCAGTCGGGGTCTCTGCGAGGGTATTTGTAAGTGTGAGATATGTATTTTCATTTGCCGCCCCTCGGGGTGCCTCGGTGGGCGTCTGATCCCACCCGCCGCTTGTAATTGATTTCCATCGCACTGAATTCTGGTAATCATAATATAAAGTGCTGTTGTTTCTGTTGGGGGGGAGGCTCCCCCGCCCCTCAGCCTCCCTGGGGCTGTGTTTCTGATTAAAAATCCAGCGTTCTTATGTAGCCGGGAACTCCATTAAATTAGGCTGTCTCTGAGCAGGTGTGTCTGAGGCTGCTGGTGGCTACTGGCTGCTGAGGAGAGAGCTTGGGCCAGTCACTCACACATCAGGCGCCTGACATGTGCCTGACGCTGTTCCAACCCCATTGGCCTCTGAGCACAGCAGACACGTCACTGCACTCGTCCATTGCACAGCTTTACAATAGAAGTGGGCGAGCCAACAAATGAACAGGGCGAGCTGAGCCGAACAGCCTTACCGCCGCAGCGTGTCTTCCAGGAAGGTCCTGATGCAGGAAACGGCGTATACCCAATCCTGGCGCTGCTTTCACAGCATGAGAGCAGCGCCAGGATTGGCTAGATCTGGCGCTCCTAAGAGCACTGAAGGCCCGCTCTCTCTATAACCCAGCTTTGTGAGACAGCTAAGCTAGAGAACTTTAAAATGCGCAAGTCTGGCTGGCCGTCCCAAGACGGCGGCCAAACAGACATGCGCATTTGAAAGCGCACGGCTCCCTGCTGCTGCACTCTTCCCATCTCCAAAAACAAAGTAGGTCGCACACTGCTCCTCATACCAGCAAATAGCCCCATAGAACTCTGGATAATGTAGTAGCAACGGTGAATACGCCTATGCCACGAGTATGTCACTATAATGCCATCCCTGGACACGTGTTTCGAGGTAATTGCCTCTCATCAGCAGGGAGCAGGTAGGTATGTGGGGTGCCAAGTAGACTGCCAAAATATTAAAGGTAAAATACCTCTCACGGCGCGCAGGTGCGGAACCAAGGCTTGTCAGCCCAAATCGCTCGAGGGAGCTTAAATACATATACAAAGTAGGCCGCACACTGCTTGTCATACCAGCAAATAGCCCCATAGAACTCTGGATAATGTAGTAGCAACGGTGAGTACGCCTATGCCACGAGTATGTCACTATAATGCCATCCCTGGACACGTGTTTCGAGGTAATTGCCTCTCGTCAGCAGGGAGCAGGTAGGTATGTGGGGTGGCAAGTAGACTGCCAAAATATTAAAGGTAAAATACCTCTCACGGCGCGCAGGTGCGGAACCAAGGCTCGTCAGCCCAAATCGCTCGAGGGAGCTTAAATACATAAACAAAGTAGGTCGCACACTGCTCGTCATACCAGCAAATAGCCCCATAGAACTCTGGATAATGTAGTAGCAATGGTGAGTACGCCTATGCCACAAGTATGTCACTATAATGCCATCCCTGGACACGTGTTTCGAGGTAATTGCCTCTCGTCAGCAGGGAGCAGGTAGGTATGTGGGGTGCCAAGTAGACTGCCAAAATATTAAAGGTAAAATACCTCTCACGGCGCGCAGGTGCGGAACCAAGGCTCGTCAGCCCAAATCGCTCGAGGGAGCTTAAATACATAAACAAAGTAGGTCGCACACTGCTCGTCATACCAGCAAATAGCCCCATAGAACTCTGGATAATGTAGTAGCAACGGTGAGTACGCCTATGCCACGAGTATGTCACTATAATGCCATCCCTGGACACGTGTTTCGAGGTAATTGCCTCTCGTCAGCAGGGAAAAGGGAGGTATGTGGGGTGCCAAGTAGACTGCCAAAATATAAAAGGTAAAATTCCTCTCACGGCGCGCAGGTGCGGAACCAAGGCTCGTCAGCCCAAATCGCTCGAGGGAGCTTAAATACATAAACAAAGTAGGTCGCACACTGCTCGTCATACCAGCAAATAGCCCCATAGAACTCTGGATAATGTAGTAGCAACGGTGAGTACGCCTATGCCACGAGTATGTCACTATAATGCCATCCCTGGACACGTGTTTCGAGGTAATTGCCTCTCGTCAGCAGGGAGCAGGTAGGTATGTGGGGTGCCAAGTAGACTGCCAAAATATTAAAGGTAAAATACCTCTCACGGCGCGCAGGTGCGGAACCGAGGCTCGTCAGCCCAAATCGCTCGAGGGAGCTTAAATACATAAACAAAGTAGGTTGCACACTGCTCGTCATACCAGCAAATAGCCCCATAGAACTCTGGATAATGTAGTAGCAACGGTGAGTACGCCTATGCCACGAGTATGTCACTATAATGCCATCCCTGGACACGTGTTTCGAGGTAATTGCCTCTCGTCAGCAGGGAGCAGGTAGGTATGTGGGGTGCCAAGTAGACTGCCAAAATATTAAAGGTAAAATACCTCTCACGGTGCGCAGGTGCGGAACCAAGGCTCGTCAGCCCAAATCGCTCGAGGGAGCTTAAATACATAAACAAAGTAGGTCGCACACTGCTCGTCATACCAGCAAATAGCCCCATAGAACTCTGGATAATGTAGTAGCAACGGTGAGTACGCCTATGCCACGAGTATGTCACTATAATGCCATCCCTGGACACGTGTTTCGAGGTAATTGCCTCTCGTCAGCAGGGAGCAGGTAGGTATGTGGGGTGCCAAGTAGACTGCCAAAATATTAAAGGTAAAATACCTCTCACGGCGCGCAGGTGCGGAACCAAGCCTCGTCAGCCCAAATCGCTCGAGGGAGCTTAAATACATAAACAAAGTAGGTCGCACACTGCTCCTCATACCAGCAAATAGCCCCATAGGACTCTGGATAATGTAGTAGCAACGGTGAGTACGCCTATGCCACGAGTATGTCACTATAATGCCATCCCTGGACACGTGTTTCGAGGTAATTGCCTCTCATCAGCAGGGAGCAGGTAGGTATGTGGGGTGCCAAGTAGACTGCCAAAATATTAAAGGTAAAATAACTCTCACGGCGCGTAGGTGCGGAACCAAGGCTCGTCAGCCCAAATCGCTCGAGGGAGCTTAAAAACATAAACAAAGTAGGTCGCACACTGCTCGTCATACCAGCAAATAGCCCCATAGAACTCTGGATAATGTAGTAGCAACGGTGAGTACGCCTATGCCACGAGTATGTCACTATAATGCCACTCCTGGACACGTGTTTCGAGGTAATTGCCTCTCGTCAGCAGGGAGCAGGTAGGTATGTGTGGTGCCAAGTAGACTGCCAAAATATTAAAGGTAAAATACCTCTCACGGCGCGCAGGTGCGTAACCAAGGCTCGTCAGCCCAAATCGCTCGAGGGAGCTTAAATACATAAACAAAATAGGTCGCACACTGCTCGTCATACCAGCAAATAGCCCCATAGAACTCTGGATAATGTAGTAGCAACGGTGAGTACGCCTATGCCACGAGTATGTCACTATAATGCCATCCCTGGACACGTGTTTCGAGGTAATTGCCTCTCGTCAGCAGGGAGCAGGTAGGTATGTGGGGTGCCAAGTAGACTGCCAAAATATTAAAGGTAAAATACCTGTCACGGCGCGCAGGTGCGGAACCAATTCTCGCCAGCCCAAATCGCTCGAGGGAGCTTAAATACATAAACAAAGTAGGTCGCACACTGCTCGTCATACCTCAAAACACGTGTCCAGGGATGGCATTATAGTGACATACTCGTGGCATAGGCGTACTCACCGTTGCTACTACATTATCCAGAGTTCTATGGGGCTATTTGCTGGTATGACGAGCAGTGTGCGACCTACTTTGTTTATGTATTTAAGCTCCCTCGAGCGATTTGGGCTGACGAGCCTTGGTTCCGCACCTGCGCGCCGTGAGAGGTATTTTACCTTTAATATTTTGGCAGTCTACTTGGCACCCCACATACCTACCTGCTCCCTGCTGACGAGAGGCAATTACCTCGAAACACGTGTCCAGGGATGGCATTATAGTGACATACTCGTGGCATAGGCGTACTCAGCGTTGCTACTACATTATCCAGAGTTCTATGGGGCTATTTGCTGGTACGACGAGCAGTGTGCGACCTACTTTGTTTATACTCTTCCCATCTCTGACAACAATGGCATTAGCGAACCAAGCGGCAACTCCATTCTCATGCGCATCTTTTAGGTAGCTGAGGTTGTAATGAAACATGAAGGAACATTGTAGCCTATTAAATCAAAAACAGGAGATTATGCACAGTGCACAACCTGAACGCCTGTATTACAAGGTGCTCTCATATGTGATAATAGGAAAAAAGGAGGGACAATGAAATAAAATAATTGCATAAGATCACACAAGTTTGTTAAGTGAAAAAGCCGGAATTTATTTTTTAGGTTCATCATGTAATGCAATGTATCCACTAGATAGCTCTTTCTATCCCCTGTGGGATTCTTGGCACCTGGGTTAGACCATGAGCAGGGCTCGAGGGTCCAGGAGGACCTCGAGCCAGAGACCGGCATCTTGCTCGAACCGGCTCCAAGTTATCATGACAGAACTTGGGAGTCGTATGAAACGATTGTCCTGTTCATGCTTTTTATAAGCTTTTCTTTGTCCGTTCCCGGCTCTTAGAACCAGTAGGTGGGCTGTACCCCTGTGTGACTGTCCCCTACAGGCCGGAACCAACAATCCTCACCCAATGGTTCTTTCTAAGGGTCTGTATCCAGGTAAGCTGATCCCCTACAGCTGCTTACCTGGGCTCTGGAGATAAGGAAAGCCCTTTCCAGACCCCAACAGGCCTACATTTGCAGCACACGTGACCTGTCGCCCTTCACCTGGACGCAAGGGATCGCTGCCCCAAAGCAGGGGTTCCCAACCTTTTCTATGCCAGGCACCTCTAGGAAATGTTTTTGATTAATGTTCGACCCCCCTAGAAAACTAACATCACATTAGAAGATTTAATAGTCAAATATGTATTTCTGAACCACAGATTGAACCCCATACAGTGCTCCTGGTGAACAAATTGAGATAAAAAAACTCAGCCTTTAACTCAATGCATAAAATGTAGCACCCCTTGAATTGTCATCTCGCACCCCCTGAGAGTGCGGGCACCCCAGTTTGGGAACCCCTGCCGTAAATGACGTGTTTAAATATGGGTGAAAGCCCTGGTTTTCAGGTGATCGAGCCCCAAGGCCGGCCTTGGGATAAGCGCAATTGAACCCAATACACATGTTTACCAAGTGGAGTCCCAGGGAAAGGAAACATTGCATGGCTTGGAGGGGGCAGTGAGAGGAGGGGGTGAAGTTGACCTAAATCCGTACCTAATGCTCAGAAACACTATTTAAACACAAATGAAGGACCATCAAATATAAACTTTATGTAACCGACATTAACTTCAAATTGTTTCATCCAGAAGTCCTAGCTGGGGGGTGCCATCAGATGAAGAGTGCCTGCGTCCTCGAGACCGGGCAGGTGCACTTTGTTGATCTGTCCACTTCAGGTGGACCCCACTCCAAAATGGCGCCCGTGAGGATTACAGCTTTGAGCTGCCTGTGGCAGGGTGGGAGTGAGCCCTGCTGTCATTTTCTGAGCACCTGCGGAGTCAGGTGGGAGGAGCCTAAAGCGAGGCCAGATTTGTACCCAATGCATGTTTACTTTTTGCAGTTTTATATAGGCAAACTCGACCGGAAGGTATTGGAGTGCTTTACATGAGCACCAGTTAAAGGTACGCAAAGACACATTCATTTTTGGTAGGCATGGTGAGATTTTTTAAATATTTTTTTTAAGAGTTTTATATAGCACAAACATGACTCGTAAGGGTATCAGAGTGCTGTACAAAGAGGCAGATAAGATTGGCAGGCAAAAGTGTACATAATAAACAATAAAGTAAATTAACAAGCACAGGTAGAAAAAGAGCAAACCAAACATGTCGAACATGTAAAGAAACAAAATTGCATCATTGAATGAGAGAGCCATGTTGTCAGTAAGAAATGAAAGTCAGGTATGGTGCCTTCAGGTCCATTGTTGCAGCTGGTTATTCAGGAGTAACCCCTGGACTTGTTTCTTGAATGAGGAGGTTGAAGGGTTAGTTCTGATGTCAGGAGGAAAAGCGTTCCATATTCTCGGGGCAAGACCGGAGAAGGATCGGTTGTTTGGGTGATTTGCCCAGAGTCACAGGATGTGGAGCCGACGCCGAGGCTCGAACCTGGATCCCCAGCTCCAAGGTTGGCAGCTCGGGTCCTTACCCCACATCCTCTCCCCTTGGCATCAGGAGCAGGGCTAAAAAGGGGGAGACGGTGTTCCAAATATAAAACAATAGATCAGAAGCACATTTTCAAGACAACGCCATTAAAAATAACATTTTTGGTTGAAATAAACCTCATATTGTTTACCACAGAAGCCCTAGGCGGCGCTATGAAATGAAGCTTGTCTCTAGTGCTTTCTCAGGATCGGGCACATCCGTCTTCTGCAGCGTTACAAGAAGGGGCCGCGGGGCTGACAGCGTCGAGCTGGCGGTGGCCGTGGGAGGATGTCTAGTTTTGGCTTGGACAGACATCCCTTCTTGCCAAGCCAATATCCTGGAGCCTCTGCGGGAAGCGGCCCGTGAGGACCTCTTTCCTGAGTGCCGGCTGTCTGCAATTAAAGGCAAAGATCCCTTCTTAATGGGAGATTGACCCCTATCCAGCTCTGTGAAACGGATGAAATGCGGAGCTAATGAAAGGCTCTGTGGAGCTGGCCAGGGCTGCCTGGGCCTGCCTGCGTCACTTCTGCGTCCACGTGCCGGGTGGAAGGAAGAATCTAGCTCCTAGTTACGCTCTCACTGCATCTCTGAAATAACCGCTATCTGCCCTACTAATGATTGGCATGAAAGGGCTGGCTTAACTCCACATAGTATGTGTCATAAACACAGACAGTGCAAACCTCCATTACCAGTTCAGAAAATGGGAAAGTATTTTATGTGAGTATTTTATGTTTAAAAAGAAACCAACATGACACACATTGGATCAGGTGCTTCAAAGTTCCGAGTAACATCACTGCAGCTGGAGTTCGGCCTGGAAGTGATAGAAATGTTGGTGCGTTGCCCACAACTGGAGACCTGAGGCCCCGCCTCCTTCCCAGGCTTTAGTCTGCCCCTTGTGCTTCCAGACAACCCGGAAGAGCACGGAGGCAGAGGTCACAGCTCCCAAAACTTCGCAGGGTTCTTCCGGGACACCTCTGGCGTGAGATTCCACTGCGGTGCAGTCTTCAATCCCTCTCTGTCCACGTCAAAGCCAGTAGTTGGGTCGCCTTTTTTCCAAGTGTGAGGTCAGTGCTCTCACCCACAGCTCTCAGATTTTCACATTCTAGCTCTACCTGGTTTCACCACTCACTTGTAATCCACATTCTTCACCCAGCCCAGTTACAACTGGTTACTGGTCTGTTTTACTTGAAAAGTTCCTTCTTCTGCCTTTTCAGCCCCAGGTCTGATCTTTGCAGGTCCTTCTGAGGAGCGCGTACAGTTCTTAGTCCTGGGGCAGCCCCAAAGTCTGTCTCTGAAAGATACATGCATGATGTATGTTCCGCTCCCATCCCACGTATGTCCGTGGGCTAGCAATTTTCACGTGGTGTGCAGATTGAAGGCGCGTTCTAATGGTGCGATGCCACGCAGCCTTCGTTGTACACAACCAGAGCACAGGGGGTGGCTGTCCCTAATCTCACCTCCACCCTCACCACGCCGGTTTACAACATTTCCGCTTGCTTAGTCATAATCCTTGTAACGGAGTGACAGCCATCGGTAGGTGAAAAATATCCCAACTCTTCACCCACCCTAACGTTTCTAGAAAGAGGCTATTTGCTTTCACTACCACCACTCTGGTACTTCCGGTGGGAGCCCACCAGGGCCAGTCCTGTTGCCCAAGACACTACAGTTCTACCTTAGCAGGTTGCATCCATGCATTTCCACCCCCCTCTCATAGGCTCAGCCTTAGCACTTTAAACCCAGTCATGCACCTAGCCCCACACTCTCTTTTCTCATAACTTGTTCTCCAGGAGCCCTGACCCCTTGGACACAACGCTGTCCTTCCGCTGCCACCAAGGACCAGAGAGTAGCAGCTTTGTAAGGCTGCCCGGGGGGGGGGTTGCGCAGCGGCACGCCCCTTTGAGGGCGGCCGCCTTAGTGCCACAGGAAGGCACAGGGGTGGGAGGTCGTGTCCCTGGGATAGACCAAGGGAGACCCCAGCAGATAGCTGCTTCCGGCGGGGAGGAGCCAGGGGGGTACATATTCTGTCTCCGCCCCCTCCTCGCCCTCTTGTCCGCTCCTTACAAAGCTGCTACTCTCTGGTCCTTGGTGGCAGCGGAAGGACAGCGTTGTGTCCAAGGGGTCAGGGCTCCTGGAGAACAAGTTATGAGAAAAGAGAGTGTGGGGCTAGGTGCATGACTGGGTTTAAAGTGCTAAGGCTGAGCCTATGAGAGGGGGGTGGAAATGCATGGATGCAACCTGCTAAGGTAGAACTGTAGTGTCTTGGGCAACAGGACTGGCCCTGGTGGGCTCCCACCGGAAGTACCAGAGTGGTGGTAGTGAAAGCAAATAGCCTCTTTCTAGAAACGTTAGGGTGGGTGAAGAGTTGGGATATTTTTCACCTACCGATGGCTGTCACTCCCTTACAAGGATTATGACTAAGCAAGCGGAAATGTTGTAAACCGGCGTGGTGAGGGTGGAGGTGAGATTAGGGACAGCCACCCCCTGTGCTCTGGTTGTGTACAACGAAGGCTGCGTGGCATCGCACCATTAGAACGCGCCTTCAATCTGCACACCACGTGAAAATTGCTAGCCCACGGACATACGTGGGATGGGAGCGGAACATACATCATGCATGTATCTTTCGGAGACAGACTTTGGGGCTGCCCCAGGACTAAGAACTGTACGCGCTCCTCAGAAGGACCTGCAAAGATCAGACCTGGGGCTGAAAAGGCAGAAGAAGGAACTTTTCAAGTAAAACAGACCACTCAAAACCAATTTTCTCTTTATTAGGTATGAAGGTGTGGGTAATTGGTCACTCAATTATTGCAAGACTGGCACATTGGGCGGAGGCAAGAGAGTGGCAGAATGGCTTTGCCAACACGGACATCACGTGGTTGGGTTTCTCAGGCTTGCGCTGGTGCGAACTGTTACGGAAAGTGAAGCAGAGACTCCGGGGAGGGTGGCTCCCGCCCAACCTCTTGGTGGTTCACCTGGGGGGGAATGACCTCACATCACTAGGAAGGAGAGCTTTGCTACAAGACATGAGGGATACTTTCTGCAAGTTGAGCGTGCTGTTGGGGCCGTGTGAACTGTGGTGGTCTGAGATTACACCACGCGCGATTTGGCATGGTGCTCGCTCAGGCGACGCCATCGAGGTGTCTAGAAGAAAAGTTAACAGCGCCATGCGCAAGTTCACTGAGCAAAGAGGCTTTGGCTTCATCAGGCATGGCCTTCTGCACGCCAAATCAACGGGATGTCTGAAAGGCGATGGGGTTCACCTCTCGGATCTAGGCATGGATTTGTTTTTACTGGATCTAGGGGAAGCACTGGCAGCTGCGGTTTGCGAATAATAGGGGACTTTGGTGGGGGGCCCTGGTAGTGACGGTGGCCACTCCCAAGGCTGTGGAGGAGTTACAGGGCGATCCAGGGTCTGCACATACCAAGGGGTATAGCATGCAGCAGCACCGCGTGGTGCTAAGCCAGGATACCCAGGGATGTTTAGCGTGTCCACTGGAAGACCGACGGCGCCCCGCTATCCGACAGGCGGTTGTGGGTCTGAGCAACCGGGGGCTGCCATGTATGCTCCGCCCACCCATCACGGGAGGGCGTGTGAAGCAAGTGGACTGGTGGTCCACGGGTGGGAGGGGGGGACCCTCCCAACATTAGGTATACACCAATTGGCGTTGCCATGGTGACTCTAGGCTTATCAGACGGGCAGGCGGCATAGGGGCTGGCCTGCCCTGGGATCGCCCGTAAGATAACCCACCATGTTTGCATATTGCTTATGCTAATAAACCTGCAGCAATATTTCTTCACTTACATTCAGTGTCGTGTGTTTTTATTTATGTACTTATGTGGTTGTGATGACTGTTGCCGATATTGGCACTATGTAAGGCTGCCCGGGGGGGGGGGTTGCGCAGCGGCCCGCCCCTTTGAGGGCGGCCGCCTTAGTGCCACAGGAAGGCACAGGGGTGGGAGGTCGTGTCCCTGGGATAGACCAAGGGAGACCCCAGCAGATAGCTGCTTCCGGCGGGGAGGAGCCAGGGGGGTACATATTCTGTCTCCGCCCCCTCCTCGCCCTCTTGTCCGCTCGTTCGCCTTGCCCGCCCATCCGCTTACCCGGCGTCCGGAGGGACAAAGGGGGGGCCAGGTTTTCTAACAATTCTCACTTTGTGTTGCAGGAGGAGTTACAGGGCGATCCAGGGTCTGCACATACCAAGGGGTATAGCATGCAGCAGCACAGCGTGGTGCTAAGCCAGGATACCCAGGGATGTTTAGCGTGTCCACTGGAAGACCGACGGCGCCCCGCTATCCGACAGGCGGTTGTGGGTCTGAGCAACCGGGGGCTGCCATGTATGCTCCGCCCACCCATCACGGGGGGGCGTGTGAAGCAAGTGGACTGGTGGTCCAGGGGTGGGAGGGGGGGACCCTCCCAACATTAGGTATACACCAATTGGCGTTGCCATGGTGACTCTAGGCTTATCAGACGGGCAGGCGGCATAGGGGCTGGCCTGCCCTGGGATCGCCCGTAAGATAACCCACCATGTTTGCATATTGCTTATGCTAATAAACCTGCAGCAATATTTCTCCACTTACATTCAGTGTCGTGTGTTTTTATTTATGTACTTATGTGGTTGTGATGACTGTTGCCGATATTGGCACTATTCACCTGATCTGCAGGGCTCATTTGTAATCCCCACCTTTGACCTTTGACCAAAAATCCTCCCTAGTGGTCTTTGTACTGGGCACATTATTTGAGAACAGTTGGCATCTTGCTGTGTGAACACCCAGGCCCCAAGTCCCTCTGAGGCCGCGTGACCAGGCTTTGAGGCTCCGGGGCTGCGGCTATTGGACACACAAGGACTGGCGGCTTTGGGTCATACCATGTGAACTGTAAGGGGTAAAGACCGCTAGTTTTCAGCAGAAGTCATCATTTGCAAAGGTCTGTCCATAGAAGTGTGATTTAAAAAGGCTATTTGTAATGAAAACATTTGGCTTCACTTTTGCCCTGTTTTGACCGTGACTGAGAGCCTGGGTCAGCACCTTTGACACCCCCTCCCATGTGACAAGCTTTCCTTCCCTGCTCGGCTCTAGCTCCCACTGGAGAGCTCGGAGTCCTTCCTGTCTGACCGCTGGGGTCCTAGTGCCCATACCTCTGGCCTATGGACAGACGGCAGGCACTATCACCTGCAAACGTACAGGGGCACTCTAAACCAAAAAGGAGCTGGAAAAAGCCAGAGTTAACTAAAGTGCACGTGTTTGACACCCAAGACATTCTTTACGTGTCTAGTATCCGAATGTGTGCAGTGCGTCTAGTATTCGGACGTGTGCGGCGTGTCTAGTATCCGGACATGTGCGGCGTGTGTTTAGTATCTGGACGTGTGCAGCGTGTCTAGTATTCGGACGTGTGCGGCGTGTCTAGTATCCGGACATGTGCGGCGTGTCTAGTATCCGGACGTGTGTAGCGTGTCTAGTTTCCAAATGTGTGCAGGTGTCTAGTTTCGGAATGTGTGCAGCGTGTCTAGTATCTGGATGTGTGCAGTGTGTCTAGTATCCGGATGTGTGCAGCGTGTCTAGTATCCAGATGTGTGCAGTGTGTCTAGTATCAGGACGTGTGCAGCGTGTCTAGTATCCGGATGTGTGCAATGTGTCTAGTATCCGGACGTGTGCAGCGTGTCTAGTATCCGGACGTGTGCGGCGTGTCTCGTATCCAGATGAGTGCGGCGTGTCTCGTATCCAGATGAGTGCGGCGTGTCTCGTATCCAGATGAGTGCAGCGTGTCTAGTATCCGAATGTTTGCATCATGTCTAATATCCAGATGTGGGCGGCGTGTCTAGTATATGGATGTGTGTAGCGTGTCTAGTATCCGAATGTGTGCAGTGTGTCTAGTTTCCAAATGTATGCTGGTGTCTAGCTTCTGAATGTGTGCAGCGTGTCTCGTATCCGGACGTGTGCAGCGTGTCTAGTATCCGGATGTGTGCAGCGTGTCTAGTATCCGGATGTGTGCAGTGTGTCTAGTATCCGAATGTGTGCAGCGTGTCTAGTATCCGGATGTGTGCAGCGTGTCCAGTATCCCGATGTGTGAAGTGTGTCTAATATCCTGTACACAAAAGACTGTGTCTAACAATGTCAGAGAGTTGTCTTACATAAGTACCATTGAATGAGACCGCGCCTGTGCTCTGCGGTTTCCATCTTCCAGCGCCTCTGACCACCCCCCACCCACACACTACCCCCCCCCCACCCCACCCCCCCCCCCCCCCGCTCTGCCTGTAGCCAACATTAGTCAGATCAGTTTATTGATTCGAATTGTGGACACATTGAGTGTCCGTCAAGTCTCCCCTCTACCATCAGCAGTCGCTCGTCATTACATTACAGAACCCGCCATTGGTAATTGTTGACATCACACAGTCTGAAAGGTGAATGCATCGCTGGCCCCACCAAGGCCGGCCCCAGCCCCTAATGTTGAAATGCTTGAACCCTCTGGCACGAAGCTTTACAGGGCAGAGGAGACCGGATGGACCAGGGGGGAGCAGGGCGGTACGTCGAGTAATTGAGCCTCACTCCAAACTCTGAGAAGGGTGTTCGCCAGACACCGTTTGCTCCGTGCTCAGGGGTGACGTGTTCTTGTTTGTACAGAGCGCCGTCTGGGGTTTGTAGCGCTTCGTAGTGGTGTCGGCTATCTGGGGGCGCCCCAGGATTCGATTCAAGACCAGTTACCCTTACATACTGGAGCCTGCGTTGTACTGTGATCATAGGCTCTGGAAGTAGGGGTGCGTGGGGTGCTAGAGCACCCCAAAATAACCATACTGGAAGCCACAGCGTGAACTAAAATTCAAATTCAAAGACCGAGGAAAAATGTCAGAGCTCCCCTTCGGGCAAACTGCTTCTTATTCTTTTGACACGGGAATGGGCTTCATTTTCTTCTCGGACTGAACAGTGAGAGGATTTTGTGATGTGAATATCTGGCAGGCTGCAGGGGTTCAGGGAGTGTGAGAGGACAGGCTGTAGGATTAAAAAAATGTCTGACACAAAATGTAAATATCTGTAAATGAACTGTGCAAACATTTCAAAATACATCCGCAGCAAGGGAAGCACAAATACAGCACATTGTGTTTTTTGTAATTCTGAAGTGTTATGGAAACAGAGATCTCAGTTGGATCGAAACACGTGAAGAGACTGACTCTTGTGATGTGCAAATGATACATTCCTTCATAAACCTGATTTTCAGACACTATCTATCGTCTGTGCACCACGTGGGTTCAGCAGTAAAACTGCAGGTGTGATGGAAAACCAGTGGCCATTTCAGGGGCTGTTTCACTGTGAAAGGGGCTCTCTGTAGAGGGCGGTCCGCTGCCACACCCTGGTTTAGACATATATGTGCAACAATTTGCTACCGGTGAATTACTACACCCTTCCCTGTTCTTTGAGTGATGCTCGGGTTTTCCACAGTCCCTCAGTGTTCATTTATGTAACATTGGTGGCAGCCCCCCCCCCCCCCACTCTGAGAATTGCTCCAGCACCTTTGGATTCCAGGATGTTGTGGTCCAGTTTGCCTCTGGTTGGGTGGCCGTGAGCTGCTGGTCTGTGCTTGTGGTGTCTGTGTGGTCTGTGGAGTTAAATGCCCTTGGTTGGTGATGTCTAGAGGTGGTGTAGGCGCGGAGTGGCTGGCTGTAGATGTTTGTGCGAGGAGTGTCCAGGTGGCCAGGGCTGTTGGGACAAGAGTGATGGCCTCTTTATGTCCCATTGACTTCAGTTGGATCTGCGTGGGATGTTCTCATGGGATGTCTCTCCATCTTGCCTCACCAGCCTCTCTTTCTTCTCTTTCACCAGCTCTGGGCCAGGAAGTGAAGGCCGAGAACGTCACGGTGGTGGAAGGAGGTGAAGCGGAGATCAACTGCAAGTTGCACCAATACGACGGGTCCATTGTGGTGATCCAGAACCCATCGCGGCAGACCCTCTTCTTCAACGGCACACGCGGTGAGTTTGGGCTTTGTGGGACTGGGGGGTCCTGGAGAGAGCAGAAGTCCATGGTGGCTGCTGACTTCACATCACCCCGGGATGCTTTCCATGATCCTTGCATTCGGGGGTCTCAGTGGGGCCGGTTTGCACATGTGGTCAAGTGAATGAGCCAAGGCCGTTCACTCCCACCTGGATTACCATGTCAATGCCACACTTCTAAGCAGTGTTTAAAGCTGGCCTGAGTCTGAAGGCGGCCAGCTACGCGCAGAAGGATAATGCGCCATGGGGACCGCAGGGGGTAAGGGTCGTCCTGGATCACCCAATGGGCTCATGTGGGCTAGTCGGGTCTAGAACTCTGGTCGTCTGGCTTAACAGACGACCGTGCTCCCACGCAAACGTAGGTTGTAGCACGCCCCGTCCCGTAGAGGGGCGGGAAGACCCCTATGATGAAGCATGACACCAAGGGCCCTTTTGGTGTGTGAGGGGTATTTTAACAACTAGTGTATATTCTCCACCAATGTGGGATATATACTTCTTTTTGGGAGATTCAGACATACAAACTTACCTGTGGGTGGATCACTAGGTTTATTGATTTGAGAATGGGAGGATGTATCCACCTCCACTACTCTTTTTGAGTGGTACCTCTCTACTCCCTATGTTGTTCTTTTCGTCTGGCTTAACAGTCAACCAGTGGGGGCTACAAGCCCATATCTGGTCACCCACTGGCTGCCTTTCATGAGTGCCGATGTGTGAGAAGCTCTGAATTAAGGCTGCCACAGACTGAAGGCCTACCCAGTAGTTTGGACTTTGAGTACATTAAACCCACCCAACCCTTCAAGAGCCTGCTGTGCATGGGTAAAGTAGAGGTCAGCCTCTTGTACGGCCTGCACCCACAGACTGCAACCTGGGGGAGACCCACAACTCACCAGAGAGGACCTTTTAAAAACTCTGATATAGAGAAAGTCTGATCACCAGGATGCAGGGCCTGGGTTTTATGCTCCACACGGGGGGTTGCTGGGGAGTTAAGCTTCCGTGGCGTTGTGGCAGAGGACTAGGCTGTGTGGCTAGCATCAACTGAAGCTGCTATGTGACCCAGAATCAACAGCATCCTTACTTTATTTGCAAAGAGGCTTATATTTCTTTGTAGGGTCCAGAAACCTAATATTCTCAGCAGCCTTCTATTTGTATCCCATATACCCGGAGGCCCTAACATCCCCGGGTTATGAGTCCAATGAATGTGCCCAGAAGACCATGAATTCTTACCGTATGTGCTTAGAAGCCCTTACACACGTGATCAGAAGCTCTTCATGTCGTTCTTTAAGTATCCATCAACTTGTATATTTACAGTCTGATTTTTGTGCCCTGGAGTCCATACATTCACATACAAATCACCTTAGTTGGCGAGAAAGCAAGTAGCCTAAAGCGAACCTTCATACTCACAGAGCGGTCTTCCATCAAACCTGGTCTCCGTCAATCCTGGTGTCAGAGAGCGGATATTTGGTATCAAGATTACTTGTGTCTTGTCAACTAGTACGAACTTAAATATTTGATTTTTTACTGTAGAAAAAGTATATTATATACATGTTGTTTCTTTTTCGGTAATGCAATCTAAAAAACTGAATGTGTTGTAGCGACTTTTAAGCATTGCGTGGAGGGTTCCTTCGTAGAACATTCTTCAGGAGTTCAGAATTCTCTGTGGAGAGGCTCAGGTGGGGCAGCAGGAGGTGAAGGCACTTGGACGTCTGAAGAGAGAGACACTTCTTCATTTAAAGGATTCTTTTGCCCCAGTCAAGGCACACTGGGGCCTACAAGACACCCATTGCGTAAGTGTAACCATGGCCTTTGGTTTGATCAGGAAGGTGGGAGAGGTCACAACAGGTTGATCAGCTCAGATTACCATGCACCCCTGGAAGCACCATGAACGAGAGGCTGGCGCTTAACACTTATCTGGGAGATCCTCTCTCTGTTGTGATCTGCGGTGACGCGATTGGATGGTGGCAGGAAGTTCGTAACTATATCCATTAAAGGACGTGGGCAAGATTGATCTGCCATTGGTTAGTTGATGGGGTTTATATGGCCCTCATGCCCCAGTGCTGGGAGCCAAAGCACCTTTCCAGGCAAGAACCAAGCTCCTTGTGTGGGAATGTGTGAATGGAAGAGTGTTGTCTTAGTTGTGACCGAGGAGGGAGCGTCTTGTGTTGTGTGAGGGACCAGAGAGGAGCTCTGACCTTGACTTGGGATGCAGCGCTCAGCGTTGTGATGAGTGAAAGGAGTGAGAGAGATGCCCTGGTTCTAAGGCTGGAATGACTGGTGGGCCTGAAGACTGGCTCTGCAGATTCTTTGAGGTGAAGGTTGTGTTAGGAATAAGAAGAGGGGAAATGAGAAATCCTCATTGGACAACGCGTTTCACAGTGTACGGAGAGGATTTGGAAGGAATACCGAGCTATGACTGCCCCCGAGAAAGGAAGCGATCCATGTTACGGTGTCTCCCATACACGTCATGGTCATTGAGTCTCGTAAGAAATGTCTGGTGGTGGACTGTGGCCGAAGCCGCAGTAGCAGAAGTACAGCCACACCGTTCTTGTCCACTGTGAGTTTTAGATCATCCAGTATGGATACGCGAGCTGCCGTCGTGCTTCCGCCGGGTCTGAATTCACTGTTGATCCAACGTTAGGTTATATATTGTGTAGAAGTTGGGTAAAGAACGCTCCTTCAAACAGCCTTCCCGGGCACGGCCATTATACATGGGTCTGCTATCAGCTGGGTCAGATGGGTTGATTTTTTTATCGAGAAGAGGTCAGCTGTAGGGTTCCTTGGGTGCGGAGGATTCTATTTCCAAGTATGTGATCATCAGCTTTCTAACCACTCTCTCAGCAGAGGCTGTCAGGAGTATGTCTGAATATTTTGAGGGGGGTGGAGATGTCATTGGCCTACTTGTCTTGACAGGGTTGCAAAATACTTTTTCAGAGAGTTTATTGAAGGTGGTAAGAGACAGTAGATTGGTTGTGTCTGCGCTTGTGCGGGTCCTGTTTTTTGAAGAGGGGTGCTAGCTGCTTTCTCCCTGAGATGGTGCTCTGTTTTATCAATTTTTGAGATGAGATCTTCGGACATGCCATCACAAAAGGCTTGAGATGATGGGATCTGCAAGTTGCAGAAGTCTGGGTGATGGAATCCTGCCAGCATGTTGTGTAGTCCTTTTGATGGGCAATCTGTGTCCGATATACGTGCCGAGTAGTGGAGCTCTTTGTAACTGCGATGATCACTTTTTAGACTCTGTTGTAAGTGTCTAGAGTGACCCGATCTTTCTCATTCTGTGATCTTCTCCACTGGTGTTGCAGGACACAGAGTTCTGTTTTCATTCTTCTGATCTTGTCGTTGCTCCGTGTGATGTTTTTCCTGAGGTTGGGCTGGTATGTTACGTGTACAACGGGTGTCACTGCCTGTGATTGACCCAAATACAGTAAAAGAGGTGCTGGTGTACTTCAGGGCCTGTACACATGCCAGACGTCTGTTCAGGAGGGTAGCTATCGTTGGTGAAGCAGGCGCAGTGGCACTGGGGCACACAGGTGTGACGAGCCCATGGCACCCCAGTTTGGGCTCTTTTACTCTCTCACAGGGTGGTAGGGGGGTCCATTTTCATTGCTTGCTTTACTTGTCACTATCAGTCAGAACTAGGAAGCATTCTCAAACTCCAGCAAGAGGCGGATTTGCCAATGTCCTATTCCTGTACCCTTGGGATCCGCTCACTGTCTCTCGATGGCGTGGAGGTGCGGGGATACTGGGCTGATGAACTTCCTTGACCAGCCTGTCCTAGAGCCACAGCCGGTGTGCCCAGGGTGTACCACTCTCCAGGTGTGGTGCCTAGGTCCCTGGCCCTTGGCTTTGGAATAATGCTTTTACTCGGTTGGCAGAAGGGATGAGCATTGATGGCGACCTCTGGGTTCTGATGGCAGCATCTCTCGACAGAAGAAGCTGCTTCCAGACTCAGCGCTGCTGGGTACAGATCAACCACTCATGGCGCCACACGGCCTAGTGACGGAGTCAACACTTTAGAGGAACAGCCCTTAGGAGACGCTCTTAGTGACAGAGACAATCTCTTGGTGGCACAAGGTCCATGTTTGTTGTAATCACATGCGCAAAGGACAGAAACTCAACACGCGAGTGAGATATCCATGTTAATCACACATTGGCATCACTTAGGGTTTAGCAGAGGCAGGAAGCTACCCCGGCTGGCTTGCCATCGGTACCCGTTTCACTGGCCATGGTCCTTAGATGGTAGAAAATGCTGAGGCTCAAGGCCATCTTCCAAGTTTACAGGAGAGTTTATGGTGGTCTTTCCCTCTCCTGACCCCCCTCCCTCCCTCGTTATTTCTGATATTTCCTTTTTTCCCTACGTTTTGCCCCAATGCTCTGCCAGCCCGACGAGATGCCAACGTCTTGAGGAAGAGCCACTCTTTCCAGGAGGCTCTCTCCTCATTCCCACTGACTTGCTCCCCACCCTGTTTCTCTGCCCTTCTTTTCAATGTCCCCTCCACCAGGTCTCTGAGGAGGACCATAGTGGCACCAAGCGATACACAAACAAGCAGCAGCTAATTACACTCCGTTCCCACTGCTACTGTAAGCTTGAAGCGTTGTCTTGAAGCAGTTTGTGGCTTCTTTCTCTCTCTCGCTCTCTTCGTCCGCCCCATGTTGGCGCAGCGGTAGGATGGAATATGAATGAGTCATTAGTAGGGGAAGTCGAGCAGGAGTAGAGCCTCTTTTGTGCATCCCGCAGCATCCTCCACAAGGCGTCCCTCCGCTCCCTTTGTCCTCTGTCACACGACAAGGGGTTGCTTGTGCTTTGTACTGTGTTCTGAAGCACTGTAGCACGTGCACTTTTCATGGAACCCTACAAGCACAGCTTTTTCAGATTAACCCATCTTTAAAGAATATATGATCTAATCTACCTGACTGCTATGTACATAAAAGGAAAACCCGCCCCATCCGTTTGAGAAAAACACTTCCCAATGTATCCTCTGGTTCGGATGTGCACCGAAAGAAGCGGCACCTGAAAAAATGCACCTAAATAACGTATGTGAGCTGCATGTCCCATTGCAGCTCTGTGGGATTGGACCACCAAGTCCTCGCGGTATCAGCAGTTGTGAGGCACCTTCTACCTCTAGCGTGGAACCACAAGGCAGCTTTATTTTTGGGGCTCGTTTCAGACGGTTTCTAAGGGGTCGTGGTGCCAAATGCAAGCCGCTTCCCATCTGCTACTCACCTACCTCCACCTCCAATCACACATTCCTACTACTATACAGGCCTGGAACACACCAATCAGCATTCACTGGCGCCTTCCTTGATGTGACCAAAACCCACAGCGTCCTTCACAATAGTGAGAGACTTGAACATGGAGTGTGACAACCCAGACTCACTCAACACAGCACAAACCAGTGTCCGCTGCCACACAGAAGATTGTGGAAACTTCCAAGTAACTCTTCCCTGCCCAATTCAAGGAATTCCTCAAGGCTGAAGTCCCAGTTGGGCATCCCTCAGACACTCTCCCACCTCACATTCAAGGACACTAATACCGCCATCCAGGCGAGAGCCTCCATCTAGGAGTGTCTAAAGTCTGGCATCCTCCGGAACACCTGAAGACCTTTTACACCAAGCCAATCACACAGAGATGCTGCATCCAGGTATTGCAACCAGGTACCAACCAATCTTCAACAGGACATTCCTTTGTAAACCGATTCCAAGAGCTGCCCTCACTCACACCGCCAACTCCACCTTAAGAAAACCTCCTCTTCTCCCATGGTCGAACTGCCTTCTGTGTTGATGGAGAAATGCAACACTCTGTCTTCTTCACCTGAAGAGCACCGCTGGCAAGAATGGACTTACCATGCCCTGCGTCTGGACCTTTCTGCTGCCTTTGGGGCAGTCCACCGCCCCACTCTGCGAAATAAACTTTAAGATCTTGGCGTACAAGGGCCCTTCCTAAATCGGTTCTCCTCCTGCCTGTTTGGCAGATAAACCGTGTTTCACTTCCGCTTTTGTTGTCTGCTCCATTCCCAACTAGCTCTGGTGTGTCACAAGATCCTGTCAACTTACCACTACTTTTCAACACTTAGTTCAGCCTGTTAACACCCAGATCAACCTCAAGCAGGAAAGTCAGGTGGGCCTCAACCGCCTTGTCCAAGCTCGTTGCCTCTAAGCCATGGACCAATAGATGCGAACCAGGCACCCGAAACTCAGCTCATTGAAATCTAAGATCCTCACAGGCAGCAGATGGGTGAATTAGCACCTATTATCCGCCCCAATGCGACTCTGCCTCCGGGTCCATCTATCCCACGTTTACTTCGGAAGATAAAGGAGGAATCAGAAGTGATAGCTGTGATACCATCTGGCCGTGCAGATCTTGTATGTATATATTTTATAGAGTGCAACTATCACTCCTAGGAGCATCATGGCACTAAGCGGGCCGTGTATGAGGTTCAGAGTGTGAGCTGCCGCCATCAGATAAGTGAGAGCTACAAGGCGTCTGAGGCTCCAAAGATCCAGGTTTTCAAGGCTTTCCTGAAATTTAGTTCTGTCTGAATGAAACGGAGATGACTAGGAAGGAGATTCCCAAGACTGCCACTGATTGGCCCCCCCTTTGAGATACGCCTAAAACTAAGAGGCTTGAGGAGATTTGCTGCTGAGGATCCGAGGGGACGCGGCATCACATACGGTTTAAATCTGGCCCTAAGGTATTTGATCCTGATCCTTTAAAAGCTCTGTAGGTGATTACAAGGATCTTAAAAAGGACTCTTTTATGGATGGATCTTGGTTCCCAGGGGTGAAAGAAATAGCAGTGGGGCCTTGTTGCAGAATTGCTCTAACTCTTTCTCTTGTTTGAGCACTGCGGTGTCTTCCTCTGTCCCAACCATTCCTAGGGGCTTGGAAAATGAGGGGATAGGCCTTCAAAATAGAAGGATTCCTCTGCATTTAGCTGAAATGATTACCAGCTCCCGTAGTCCTTTTACTTTCAATCCATATACAAAAGACTGCGGGAATTTTGAGCACTGATATTTTTTGTTTTTTAATCTGTCTCTTCTGTTGGTTATGTGATTTCTGCTGTTTTACAATTTCTTCAGGATGGATTTGAAAATAACTTAGCAGTTTCAACTCAGCAAAATGGGCTGCTGCTACAGCTTTTACAATGTCTGGGGTGGTATTTTTCAGGCTGAAGAGTTAGTTGTGAGAATTCTGAGAAATGTTGCTATTGCAAGATGTCGTATAGTTTTTATGGCTGACATGGGCTATACCCCTAGTTTTAAGAATGTTACGGTGTGTTTCATTTTAACTTTTGACTTTTGTAGACCTAAAATACTTAATTATGAAAATAGTGTTTTTGATAGCAAGACTTCAGCTGGAAGCATTACAGAAATTGGGTTTTTATTGTGAAAATTTCAATTTTTCACAAATTTTAGAAGATGGAATTGTATTTTGGCATAATTCTGCCTTTTGTCCTAAGATTTCTTCCAAATTTCATTACGACCAGGAGGTTTTGTTGCTGGCTTTCTTTCCTGTACCAGCTTTGAATGAAGAGGAATTGGGGCATTTCCTGGATGTGAAGAGGCCAGCGTCTATATATTTGGCCAGATCTTGCAGTTTTAGAAAAACAGATTATTTGCTTGGGAGATTTGGTATTAAAGATCAAGGTCATAAGGCATATAATTTATCGATTAGCAGATGGATTAGTGTTATGATTTCAATGGCTTATTTCTTTGCTGACTTACCCGTCCCTGATGGAGTTTAGGGGAAGTCGACACGAAGTGTTAATATATCTTGACTAACTTGCCTGTCCCTGATGGAGTTCAGGGGAGGTTGCCTCAAAGTATCTTGGGTGATTTACCTGTCCCTAATAGAGTTCAGGGGAGGTTGCCTCAAAGTATCTTGGGTGACTTACCTGTCCCTAATAGAGTTCAGGGGAGGTTGCCTCAAAGTATCTTGGCTGACTTGCCTGTCCCTGATGGAGTTCAGGGGAGGTCGGGGTCAGGGTGCCAAGCTCTGCCCACCCTAGCCTGACCATACAAAAAATAAAATGCTAATAACTTCAGTTCGTATCATGTACTTTTTTCGTTTACACTGCTCCGTGAGCAGTGGGGCAACGTGCCTCCACCTAAGCAGAGGAGCCACCACCCTAATTAGTTACATCCTCATCACAGTCATTACATGTTCTGCATACCAAAGCTTCTTTTACTGACCTTCCTGAGATTAAAGAAATTAACTCAGGGTTACAGCAACAAAAATAATCAAATCTTTAATCAAATCTAGATTTTTCATCAAACCTCACATCTTCAATTTCATAGTGGGAGATAAAAAGGTGTATGAATGACCATGTTGCCACTCTATAGATTTTCTTCAGAGCAACTCCTTGTATCTCAATCCAAGGTACACTAATACTTCGAGTCAACCTCCCCTGAACTCCATCAGGGACAGGTAAGTCATCCAAGATGCTCAAGGGTAGGGAACACGCTAGTTGCCTGCTACCCTTCCCCTCAGAGCAACGACGTGCTCTGCCTCCCCCGTAAGCTGTAGGCTCCTTTACTGGGGGTCTACATTACCCCAGTATAAATCTACTAGGGTACTACTCTACCATGTCTGGATATCATACCACATATAGGGAACCAGACCTATGGTAGTGCACCACTCACTTTTTGGTCCTGATGAAGTGCCACTTGACCTGCTAGGGGCAAAACGGGCACGAAACATGTTGACTCACTACACTGTGATAGTCCTTTAGGAACATTGCACCCACTTAGGGCTTGTACATATTTTAATTAAGCTGGAACTACCTTAGTGAATAAATTATATTTGAATAGGACTGCTCCAGACTTATTTTAATCCCACCCTCTTGTGCACTACCCAGCCCTCACACCCGCATGCACCCTACGGCTTCTTCAAAAGATCTCTGCCAGAGAGCCCCGTTTACGGGAGCCCGTCGGGCATTGCAGCGCCGTCCCGACGAGGAGCATGACCCAATGATGAAGCATGACATCCCTTGGGGTGTGTGAGGGCATCACGAAGAAAGACCTCCCTTTCCCCAAGACTCCCTGTTAGGAACTGCACATCCCTTGATACACACTCTGTAAAGTGCACATGAATGTTTTACCAGCCTCTCAGGCCGGCCAAACATCCTTGCGCACTTTGCATGTTCTCCGTGCAGGTGGCATTACAGCCATCATGGAGAACATGCCCAGGCCCTATTCCCTGGCTGAGCGCCCAACCACGGCGCTCAGACCAATCGCAATGCTGCATTGCAGGGTTGTGATTGGCTCAGGGGAGAGAGAGACGTGGTGAGATCAGATAAATGTGATTTTTTTTTTATTCAACCCCCACCCTCCTCACAAACGGGGGGTTTCTTACCAGCCTCCACTGAACAGATAAAGGATAATGAAGATTACCTGTTAGTGACAGGAGCAGTAGCGGCCTCAGCTGGCTGTCATATCCCCCCCTCCTGCCATGCCACCCCTCAGCGCCCCCTAATTAACCTTAAATGTTACATAAATACATCTAGTGTTGGTTGGGTTCTGATCTGGAAAGATATGGAGGCGTCATGACTGCTTGTGTCACATCCAGTGATCTTCACTGAAAACATAGGACTACCAGTCCCAGAAGTCCTGCAGCGCGACTGGTGCACCTTGGGTTCAAGATAGCCATGATTCCAAGAACCGGAACTTTCAGTCCAGGAAGTTCTCGATAACTGTAGTTTTCTTTCCTCAACTAAACAACTTTCTGTAAACGGAACGAATGTAGTTGTGTGTTTCAAAATATAATCCTGGCTGGTTACACTCGCGGCCTGTCCCCAGCCAAAGTGGCGGGGCGAGCCGAAGGAGGGAGCTGGGGGAGCTTGGGGGAGGTCAGGGGACAATTAAAAAAAAAACGAAGTTAAATAAACTCACCTGTTCGCCACTGCCTCCGCCGTCTGCTCCATCGGGCTCTTCCTGCTTATGGTACAGGCTCCCAGACTGCACTGCGGCCAATCATGACGCTGCAGGAAGGCAGCGTCAGGATCGGCCTGAGCCACGACTTTGCGCTCCCAGGCAGACTGGGAGCCTGTGCCTGCTCTCGCCAGCTTCAGCAATGCAGCTGGGGCTGAAGAAAGCTTCGCTGCGCAGGAGGTGTTAGGCCAGCCTGAGACGGCAGGCCAAACCCTCATGCGCATTGAAGGGACAAAGGAGTGCACTAGGACTAGGACCAAGACTGGTCAGAGTCCTGGGGTGGCGCCAGGGGAAATATATTAAAACGGGTTGGAACCCTTTTTCATGATCGTTTTATTTGCGGGTGGTGGTAGGGTGGCGGGCGGCGCTCCTACACCCTAATGGAGGGGCCACCGCATTGTGAGTAACACCTGGCCCCACACCCATGGGCTTTTCTGGCTGCATGTTCAGAGGGGCTGCTTGTCCCCGTTGGGCGGATTTACATAAGCGCCCCCCTTCCTGCTACCAGGGGCACCAGGCTGGCCACAGTTGGCACCATGATGCGCTTCGCTGGCCGCCATAGCTGCCAGTGACGACACTTTCGCGCGTGATTAAACGGGTATTTTTAGCTGTTGGCGCAAACTCAGACTTGGAATAGATGCAATTTTATGGTGATTAACACCGTGTGCAGTGACAGCAAGAATACCCGCGAGGCCGGGAGGAACGGGGCGCAGAAGGGGCCGGGGGGGTGGCGAAGTGAAGACTGTGATATGAAAACGAGCTACCTGGAAGAGGCCCAGGAGTCTATGCGCAACAAGAGCCTGCGCGCCTGCGCACATCAACACTGTGTACTCATGAAGGCGAAAATGGTGTTCGTGTGCACGAACACGAGGATAAAATATGCGCTCATTGGAGGGGTGTCGCTATTCAATAACTGTTTTGTGTGTGCGTGAGTGTGTGTATGCACCAAGGATCTGTGCACCTGTGTCACTATGAGAGGAATGTTTTTATATCTGCTGTGAGTGCCTGTTTGAGTGATGACACATGATTATAAAGGCGAGAAGCGGCTGTGCACAAGGGACATGTGCACACATGGAGTGTGCACTGTTTTTATCATGTGCTACATGGTCAAGTATTGACCGAATATATCATTCTATGACTTTGAGTGCGTTTATGTGAAAGACTTGTTTGCTTGTGGAGTGCACACAATTATGACGCGCTGAGGGAAGATTGTGAGAGTGAACGTGCCACGGACATCTGCACACGTGAGTGTGTTTGTTTGTGTGGAGGTCATCTTGTAAGTGAAACTGAAAGATGTGTGTTTGCGTCACCGCGGACACTCAGGCCGTAGTGCATGTGAGTGTGTACTCGTGGCGCGTGCCCATGCATGACCGTAAACCGGTAAGGACGTGGCATATAGTGTTTTTAAATTTATAGGAATAGTGGTGCCCTCGTCCCACATAGTGACACTTGGTACGCGGGCGGCTGCATGGTGCTGCCTTCCCCTACTACAGGATTCCTTCATCTTCCCCGGTTACCACCGAGGGCTGCAGGGGCTTAGCATGATGTCACTACTGGCACCATTGGATCCCTCCTTCTTAAGGACACGCTGGGCGGTGCGCCTGTAGCAACCCATTCAGTTCCCGAAGCTGCCTTTGCACCCGCTTTCTTTGGAGCCTTCTGATGCAGTGAGCTGGTGGCTGAACCCAAGGACATATTTCAGGCACTGGTCATAGGTGACGTCAGATCTGGGGGTTGAGTCAAAATTCTGCCCATACCCCTGACTGGCATGTTTAACTAACCTCTTAATCTCTAGTATATGGTATAAAGAGAACCCAGGGCCTGTAAATTAAATGTTGCGAGTGGACTACAGCGCCCAATGTGCCATGCACCACAGTGACACGCAAGCATGACCGCAGGCCTCCAATTTCTAGCCTGGCTGTTGTAGTTTTAAACTGGAAATTCAACCTGTCAAAATAACCCTTTATGACAATTAAAGACCTTCATTTTAAATGTTTATAATGTTTACATATCCCTAATGCAACTGTGTAGGCCTAATTTTACATAAGGCAGGATGCATGGTAATTAAAAGTAGGATATGTAGGAATTTAATCTTAAACGTTTCCTGGCTAACATTGAAAAAGCTCCAAAAGCTATTTTCACTGTAGCAAGGTTTTTTCTTTCATAGGAAAACACTGGGTTTCATAATACACTCAATAATGTTACTTTCAGATAGGAAACATCTAGAAAATAATTAAACAACTATTTTAATAGTTATAAAAAATTAAAACTAATGTGAAGCCATGTATTTGATAAATATTAGAGGAAAGGTACTTTTAGAATGATACCTTTTCCTGCCTTAGTCCTCTGGAGGCCCATTTGCATTTTTTCTCTCTCTTCTGCCAGCCAATAATTAGCATTTGAAGTGGTGTGTAAACTGTTCCTAGAGCAGAGGAATAGGCTTTTTGGTGAGAATGGGTGTTGTTCCCTTGGCAGGATCGCTAGTTGGCTGTGCACATTAACTGATTAACTTTAAAGAGGCTCCTCGAGTGACAGGCATGTGAAAGCAGGACCCTTCCTTTGTTCCCCTAGTCAAGCTCCAATGACAGTGGGCCTCCTTTTTGACATTATAGTGCCAAAGTCTGCTGGAGTGTCAAATCCTGCTTGACAGGTCTGCTGGAGTTCACACATAACACAGGGGTGAACTTAAAAAGAAAGGAGACAGGATGCCCAAACTGTTTGTGTGTATTGATTGTCTTATTGCTGGGAAACCATGCTTTGTTTTAGAGGTCTTTTTACTATGGGTTTATTAGGAGTATTGTGGCTGCTTCAAACTGGATTTTGGTGTCATATGTGGGAGGACACTGGGATTACCACAGTGCACTCTCCACACACAACCCCAGCCCTCTGAGCCCAGGTTTAGTGTGGCAGAAGACTTCTGCAAAATGCCCAAAGTAGGTAAGGTTGGACCCAGGAAATATTATCCCATTGTTTAGGGCATGTTCAGGAGTCATTCCCACCCACTAGCTTCTGTCAGGCATAAATCTGTCATCTCCAGGCGCCTACTATTTCAGAGCGGTCCTAGACCTGAAGAATATCAGAAGGGTACGGAACTTACTGCCTGCGACCTGAGAAGAACTGGTAAATTGTGGTCCTGTCCTTTCTGGTACCCAGATCAAAAAAGTGGACTCCAAGGGTTATAAGGCTAACCTCATGTTAAAGGTACCTGGACACAACAAGCTACAAGAGGCCTTTACCTGCAAGTACCCAGCTGACCAGTGGCAACTGGACCTAGACTGGATCCTGCTATCTGGCTTCTGCCTGACATCCTGCATCCTGTCTCAAGTGCCTCCCTCGAGGTCCTGGGGAGGTCCTTTAGAAATGTAATCCTTTGATAGATTGGCACTTAAAGGACTAAAGTCACAAGGTAAAATATTTGACCAGGACAAACCTTGTTGATGTATTTGACCTGCTTTGTAGTGCAGTCAGCATCAAATTGCACCTAGGTCCCAGTCTACTGCCACCATTGACTAACATTGGCACTTTAGGCTTCTTGGCACTATTCGTACTTAAACTTTATAAATTCACATCACCGGTTCCTTTTATTGGATTTTCGGCACTTTAGTGTTGTTTTGTTTATTAAATTGTACTACATTTTTCCAATTTGGTTTGGGATTTATATTGTGTTGCATTTCAACATTAATACTGTTTCGGTACTGCATAAATACTGCACACATTGCTGTCAGATAAGCCTGTGTAATCTGTGCCTTAGCTACCACAGGGTTGAGCTCTGGTTATCTTTTTGACTTTAAGGGCCCCCCTGATGAGGGTGGTGTATTTGGCTGATAGTGCGTAGTCACCATTCCCATTTAATAATCCAATTTCTTATACTGACTAGTTGCTTAATTCCTGTTGTAAATATTGTATATCAACAACGTTTAGTAAATATTTCTGGAGTGGTGTCTGTGAGTATGCTGGTATGTTACATATCAAACTTCATCCAATGGCTGTGGCCTGTTACAAGAATTAAGTGATTGTAAGGTGTTGTTTGCAAATAAAATTCTTTGCATAATTTGTGCTTCTGCTTTGTTCATTTGTAGTCACCAAACACTTTCCGGTTGACCGTCCCAATGAAGAGATTCTTTTTTTTTTTAATTCTTTTTTTTTTATTAGCCAATAAAGTCAACATACATTTGTAATTCGGTCATTAGAACAAAAAAAACACAATATAATCAGAGAGGGATCAATGCACATTTTGTGTCACCCTATATTTTTAGTATATTTCACAGAGATATAATCATGTCAGGAAAAAAGAAAAAACAGAGGACGAATTTAGAAATGAATCAGGGCATATTACCATATAGGTTAAAAGAGATCGAAAATATTGTAGATACGTTATTAGTGCCCCCAGATCTTAGTACCTAACCTACGTTTCTGAGATCCCTTGAGAGCGTAGAGACTATGTTCTAGGTTACATATAGAATAGTCTGCCCCTCCACATTTCAAAGGATGGTGGCTTTCTCCCTCCATAATGTTGCTATACATAATCTAGCCACCGCCACAGCAATGAAGCCAATAAAGAGATTCTAGTGCTTTGTTCATGCACATTTTTCTGATAAATGAACCAAATACATTTTTACAATGCTTAGGTTTTCAAAGGTAGCTCTGAGTCTTGGGGCAGCCACTATTGCCCAGTGAAATGGGACCGTTTCCAACACCCAAGCATCAGCGAAAAGCGTGGGTCTAGTAGTTGACCAGCAGCCTTCATTAAGACTGCAAATAAACTACGTAGTTCTCAAAATGTGTATTTACTTTATGCGTCATCAAGAGACTTCACCCGTTTCTATCGGCAGAGGCTATGAAGACCGTCATGGCAGCGGCCATTGGCGGTAGATTAGACGATGCAAATAGTATCTATTTTGGTCTGCCAAATTGTAATATAGTAAGATTACAACTTCTTCAAAATGCAGCAGCCAGGCTTGTGTTTCATGCCCCTCGCGGGTCACATGCCTTACCTCTTTTGGAATGGCTTCACTGGTGACCAGTGGAGCAGGGTATTCACTTTTTACCTCTTTGGGAATGGCTTCACTGGTGACCCGTGGAGCAGGGTATTCACTTTTTACCTCTTTGGGAATGGCTTCACTGGTGACCCGTGGAGCAGGGTATTCACTTTTTACCTCTTTGGGAATGGCTTCACTGGTGACCAGTGGAGCAGGGTATTCACTTTTTACCTCTTTGGGAATGGCTTCACTGGTTACCCGTGGAGCAGGGTATTCACTTTTTACCTCTTTGGGAATGGCTTCACTGGTTACCCGTGGAGCAGGGTATTCACTTTTTACCTCTTTTGGAATGGCTTCACTGGTGACCCGTGGAGCAGGGTATTCACTTTTTACCTCTTTTGGAATGGCTTCACTGGTTACCCGTGGAGCAGGATATTCACTTTTTACCTCTTTTGGAATGGCTTCACTGGTTACCCGTGGAGCAGGGTATTCACTTTTTACCTCTTTTGGAATGGCTTCACTGGTTACCAGTGGAGCAGGGTATTCACTTTTTACCTCTTTTGGAATGGCTTCACTGGTTACCCGTGGAGCAGGGTATTCACTTTTTACCTCTTTGGGAATGGCTTCACTGGTTACCCGTGGAGCAGGGTATTCACTTTTTACCTCTTTTGGAATGGCTTCACTGGTGACCCGTGGAGCAGGGTATTCACTTTTTACCTCTTTTGGAATGGCTTCACTGGTTACCCGTGGAGCAGGGTATTCACTTTTTACCTCTTTTGGAATGGCTTCACTGGTTACCCGTGGAGCAGGGTATTCACTTTTTACCTCTTTTGGAATGGCTTCACTGGTTACCCGTGGAGCAGGGTATTCACTTTTTACCTCTTTGGGAATGGCTTCACTGGTTACCCGTGGAGCAGGGTATTCACTTTTTACCTCTTTTGGAATGGCTTCACTGGTTACCCGTGGAGCAGGGTATTCACTTTTTACCTCTTTTGGAATGGCTTCACTGGTTACCCGTGGAGCAGGGTATTCACTTTTTACCTCTTTTGGAATGGCTTCACTGGTTACCCGTGGAGCAGGGTATTCACTTTTTACCTCTTTTGGAATGGCTTCACTGGTTACCCGTGGAGCAGGATATTCACTTTTTACCTCTTTTGGAATGGCTTCACTGGTTACCCGTGGAGCAGGGTATTCACTATTTACCTCTTTTGGAATGGCTTCACTGGTTACCCGTGGAGCAGGGTATTCACTTTTTACCTCTTTTGGAATGGCTTCACTGGTTACCCGTGGAGCAGGGTATTCACTTTTTACCTCTTTTGGAATGGCTTCACTGGTTACCCGTGGAGCAGGGTATTCACTTTTTACCTCTTTTGGAATGGCTTCACTGGTTACCCGTGGAGCAGGGTATTCACTTTTTACCTCTTTTGGAATGGCTTCACTGGTTACCCGTGGAGCAGGGTATTCACTTTTTACCTCTTTTGGAATGGCTTCACTGGTTACCTGTGGAGCAGGGTATTCACTTTTTACCTCTTTTGGAATGGCTTCACTGGTTACCCGTGGAGCAGGGTATTCACTTTTTACCTCTTTTGGAATGGCTTCACTGGTTACCCGTGGAGCAGGGTATTCACTTTTTACCTCTTTTGGAATGGCTTCACTGGTTACCCGTGGAGCAGGGTATTCACTTTTTACCTCTTTTGGAATGGCTTCACTGGTTACCCGTGGAGCAGGGTATTCACTTTTTACCTCTTTTGGAATGGCTTCACTGGTGACTCGTGGAGCAGGGTATTCACTTTAATATTTTCTGTCTGGTCTTTGAGGCCTTGCACGGAATGGCCCTGGCACCAAGCGAGTGGCGAGATATGCTCCAACAAGGACATTACACTCCTCCGCAGCCAATGTTTTGGCGGTACCAAGATTTCGTAAATCAAGCATTGGAGGTTCTCATTCATTCCCTTCGCATATTCACTCTCTCAATGAACAGATAACTTTCAGATGTGCTTCCAAAACCTGGCTCTTTAGGAAAGCTTTTGAGTTGCAGCTCTAAGGCTGGTTTCTGACCACAATGTCCTTTATCTCTCGGGGATTGATTGCGCCTTGGTTGAACAAGCGCTCTATAAATATGGGCAAACATAACATAAGCTCACCACCATACCTTTATTCCTAGAGTAGGGAGCATACATCACCGGTCACTCCTTCATCACTTGGGCAGCTCGATGGACTGAGGCAGGGAAATGGACGCCTGCTTTTAAAAACTCTTCAGTATCATAGATGAGCTCTCCCATTGGCTAGCTGGGCAGCAAATTATTCCTGATTGTTATTAAAGGGTGCAATTTGTGGGTGGGGTGGGGGGGGTGGGAGAGAACGACGAGACCTCTGGAGGATGGGGACTTGTGCTCCATACCATGGAGGAGGTGGGGGTGGGCTTGGGTCTCATAAGACATGGCCACATCAGCCTTCAAGAGCTGCATTGCAGATCATGGGGTTCAGAGGCCTTAGGTGACAGGTAATGGGGTCCCTTCAATGCTAGGAGCTGATGCCCGTTGAGGCTTGCTGGAATTACAGGCAGATCCAATAATTTGGCACTCCAAATCAAACAAGAAACAATGATCAAGGGAGGGGATTGGTCATTACAACCCTGGAAACACTCAGCTGGGGCCCCGGCTGGTCCCCTGGGACAGTGGCATGCCTGAGCAGCTGGGGTGCTGGTCTGTGATCCCTTCTAGACTTTTGTTTCCAGATGTGGGTACCCTCTCCTCAGCTGGTTTCAGTACTGCATCATTTGTGTTGTTGCCATGCACCCCTGGTGTTTGTAGGGTTGATGGGCCGGGCAGCTTGCTTAGGTCGTTTCATCACTGGCTGCCTTTGGTTCGCTCGTATGTTAACCTATAATCATGTTCAATAAACCTGCAACATATACTCAACAATAAATTGATGGCTTCTTCTGTTGTTTTCAGAAAGTCTGCGCAGTTGCTTGGCTACAGGAAATCAGTGCTATGAGTCCACGTGCCTGAGTAAAGGTTGCGACCACCCACCGTGGACAAATCTCGCCAGATGTCCTCCTAGCGACCGAAAATCGCGCTAGGGATGCACATCCCGCTAGCCTACTTATCATATCAAGATTGGTGAAATTTACCCGGAGCTCCACCTTACCAGAGTAATCTGGAGTCGCCAAAATTCTGCCAATTCAACCAGCGGAACAGAATATGACGCCCACCCCTACATTTAGTGCAACTGACTTAGTGCAACAATGGTGTGTCCAAGTGCCTAGAGAAAGAGAGTGTCAGACCGCTCTGTTACCATTGGCATAAGGCAAAATGATGGGGCACCCAGCAGGACGTGGGCTCAGTGGGGGCCCCCGGGAGTCTTGATGCCCCCCTGTGCTGCAGGGGCCTGCGATACATCCCTGGGTGGTCTTTATAACTCCAAAAACCTAGATTGATATTCGGTTCATGACAGAACACGTAATGTGCACCATGGCACGCACTAGGGCCTCTCATTTGCACTAGGATGCACACGGAATCACCTCACATAGACCAGGGTGCACACTAGAACATGTCACATGAGCTGGTGTGCTCACTAGGGCATCTCAGATTCACATGCGCAAGTTCACACACTAGTACATCTTGCATGCAGTGCATACCAGAGCATCTCACTTCCACCAGTACACACACGGGGACGTCTCACATGTACCAGAACACAGACCAGGACATCTCATATGTACCAGTACACATACCACGACATCTCACATGTACCAGTACACAGACCAGGACATCTCACATGTACCAGTACACAGACCAAGACATCCCACATGTACCAGTACACAGACCAGGACATCCCACATGTACCAGTAAAAGAACCAGGACATCTCATGTGCCAGTACACAGACCAGGACATCCCACATGCACCAGTACACAGACCAGGACAGCCCAGATGTACCAGTACATTGTCCAGGACATCTCACATGTATCAGTACAAGGACCAGGACATCTCACTTGTACCAGTACACAGACCACGACATCCCACATGTACCAGTACAAGGACCAGGACAGCTCACATGTACCAGTACACAGACCAGGACATCCCACATGTACCAGTACACAGACCAGAACATCTCACATGTACCAGTACAAGGACCAGGACATTTCACATGTATAAGTACAAGGACCAGGACACCGCACATATACCAGTACAAGGACCAGGACATTTCACGTGGACCAGTACAAGGACCAGGACATCTCACATGTCCTGGTCCCTGGTCCTACAAGGACCAGGACCAGGACATCCCACGTGTACCAGTACAAGGACCAGGACAGCTCACATGTACCAGTACACAGACCAGGACATCCCACATGTACCAGTACACAGACCAGGCCATCTCACATGTACCAGTACAAGGACCAGGACATCCCACATGTACCAGTACACAGACCAGGCCATCTCACATGTACCAGTACAAGGACCAGTACACCGCACATATACCAGTACAAGGACCAGGACATCTCACCTGGACCAGTACAAGGACCAGGACCAGGACATCTCACATGTGCTAGTACACAGACCAGGACATCTCACATATACCAGTACAAGGACCAGGACATATCACATGTGCTAGTACACAGACCAGGACATCTCACATGTGCTAGTACACAGACCAGGACATCTCACATGTGCTAGTACACAGACCAGGACATCTCACATATACCAGTGTGCAAACTCGTACAGTGTGAACAAAAGACATCTCACATGCACAGTAAAACACCTCCCATGCCTACCATGCAACAGAGCACACTCTAGAGCATCTCACCTTCACAATCTCTCATCTAAGGACATCTTATGTGTTACGTCACACAGCCTCGGACATCTCATGGGCACCAGTGCACATACTAGGACATCTCAAATGCACCATCACTCATCTTAGGACATCTCATGGGCACCATCACACAACCTAGGCATCTCCCAGGCACATACACATCCTAGGACAGATGTCCTAGGGTGTGTGATGTGCCTGGGAGATGCCTGGGTTGTGTCTTGGTGCCCATGAGAAGTCCTAAGATGTACCATCACAGACCCTAGGACATCTCATGGGCACCAAGGCATATAATAGGAGATCACCGATGCACCATCACACACCCTAGTCATCTCATGGGCACCTTAACATACTCTAGTACATCTCACTGGCACCATCACACACCCTAGGACAATTCAAGGGTACATCACACACCCTAGGACATCTCACATGCACCATCACACACCCTGGGACATCGCATGGGTACCAGCACACACCCAAGGTCATCTCACGGGTACCATCACACACCCTGGGGCAGATCACATGCACCGTCACTCACCCAAGGACATCTCACTGACACCATCACACAACCTAGGACAACTCATGGGCACCAGTGCACGTAATAGGACATCTCACATGCACCATCACACACCCTAGGACATCTCACTGGCACCATCACACACCCTAGAAAATCTCACAGGTACCATCACACACCCTAGGACTTCTCACTGGCACTAGGGCATATACTAGTACATCTCATGGGCACCATCACACACCCTAGGATATCTCACACATACCATCACGCACCTTAGGATCTCTCACATGCACCATCACACACCCTGGGACATCTCCTGGGTACCACCACACACCCTAGGACATCTCACATGCAACATCACACACCCTATAGTATCTCACTGACACCAGGGCACATACTAGGACATCTCAAATGCACCCTCACACACCCTAAAGTATCTCACTGGCACCAGGGCGAATACTTGCACGTCTCACTGGCATCATCACACACCCTAGGACATCTCATGGGCACCATAACACACCCTAGGATATCTCATGAGTGCCATCACACACCCTAGCACATATCACTGGGATCATTACACACTCTAGGACATCTCACATGCACCATCACACAACCTAGGATATCTCATGAGTACCATCACACACCCTAGCACATCTCACTGGCACCATCACACACCCTAGGACATCTCATGAACATCAGGATATATACTAGGATATCTCACATGCACCAGAACACCCACTAGGACATCTCCCTGGCACCATCACACACCCAAGGAAATCTCATGGGTACCATCACACACCCTAGGACATCTCATGGGCACCAGGACACATACTAGGACACGCCCTAAGCACAATGACTATTTTGTTAAAACATTGCTCCTTCCTTCCATGTGGACACGACAATTGTTGTTTGCTCAGCACTATGACAAAGTTCATCCTTTTGTAGTGCACCCTGACCAGTCTGTCGTTGGGTGTTGTGTTGTAAAGGAAGGACCGGTGTAGTGATAAGGCAGAGCCATGATTGTATGATGCTGTGGAGTCTGTGCAGTGTGAGTTGATTGGGGCAATGTTTGAGGTGTGTGATATACCACATGCTTGTAATTTTTGTAGGTCGTGTGTTCCATTCATGGTATGCGTTATTTTCCGGTCTGAATGTGTGCAAGTGTTGTGTGGGTTATTGAACTGTTATTTCTAAAGATGGGTGTGATGTGACACAATGAGCTGGGGGTGTACACCTGGTGTGTCTGCTGATGCAGCACATCAGACGATATCTGACGGGGTGCGGTGATGGAAGGGGTGTCGGTGTGATACAAGGCTGTGGAGAGTGACAGCAGATAGTTATTGGCAGAAGTCAGGTGTCCAGATGTGTTCATCTCCTCCTGCGGTACCCGAGTGGACGAGCGCATCTGTCGTTTTGGGATTGTTTATTGGGCTGTGGGATACTGTGGGAGTCATATTCGACGCCTTCCCTTCTGTGGGTTCTATTTTTGTGTGTGCTTGTGTGGCCATTTATATACGGTTTGTGCGTGTGGGTTTTTACGGTTCTGTGTGTGTATGCTTGTGTGGCATGGATACGTGTGGTTGTGAAGGTGTGAGGTGTATGTTGTCCTACAATTCCTTTGGTGTGTGTGTGCATGTTCTCCATCTTTGCTCTAGTAGTGAGGCTGTGTGGACCTGCGTGGTCACCTTGTAGTCGCCCGGCAGAGGTGAGAGTAATGTTGTTGCAGGTGGGGCGTCCTATGTCCCATTAACTGGGGTGCACCAGTCTTGGTACACCTTAGCTACATGTTTGGAACTGTCCCAGGCTCCCAGGACTGTGCTGTTCGGCTTTCAGTGTTACAGCATCTCAACCAGCAACCCCAAACACCCCTGGAAACATTCACCGCCAGCTCCACAGTGCTACGGTGTTAGCAAACACATCTACAGCGCCAGTGGGTGCGTCTAGAGCATCAGGAGAAGCATGTACAGCATCAGTGAGCACATCTGCAGCATCAGTGGGTGCATCCAGAGCATGTCCATTATCAGTGGGTTCATCTACAGCTTCATTGAGAGTCAGCAAACACATCTAGAGCAGCAGTGAGCGCATCTACATCAACAGCAAGGGCTTCTACACAGACAGCATATCTAAGGCATCAGCAAATGCACCTACAGCTACAACGAGCGCATCGGCAATGTTAACGAGCGCATCTACAGCGTCAACGAGCTCACCTACAGCATCAACCAGCACATCTACAGCATCAATGAGTGCATCTACAACATCAATGAGTGCATCTACAGCATCAATGAGCGCATCTACAGCATCAATGAGTGCATCAACGAGCGCATCTACAACATCAACGAGCGCATCTACAACATCAACCAGCACATCTACAGCATCAACCAGCACATCTACAGCATCAATGAGTGCATCTACAACATCAATGAGTGCATCTACAGCATCAATGAGCACATCTACAGCATCAATGAGTGCATCTCCAACATCAACGAGTGCATCTACAACATCAACGAGTGCATCTACAACATCAACGAGTGCATCTACAACATCAACAAGCACATCTACAGCATCAATGAGTGTATCTACAGCATCAATGAGTGCATCTACAACATCAACGAGCGCGTCTACAACGTCAACGAGCGCGTCTACAGCATCAACGAGGTCATCTACAGCATCAACAAGCACATCTACAGCATCAATGAGTGCATCTACAACGTCAACGAGCGCATCTCCAGCATCAACAAGCTCATCTACAGCATCAACGAGCACATCTGCAGCATCAATGAGTGCATCTACAACGTCAACGAGCGCATCTCCAGCATCAACAAGCTCATCTACAGCATCAACGAGCTCATCTACAGCATCAACGAGCTCATCTACAGCATCAACGAGCACATCTACAGCATCAATGAGTGAATCTACAACGTCAACGAGCGCATCTACAACATCAACAAACTCATCTACAGCATCAACGAGCACATCTGCAGCATCAATGAGTGCATCTACAACGTCAACGAGCGCATCTACAGCATCAACGAGCACATCTACAGCATCAACGAGCACATCTGCAGCATCAATGAGTGCATCTACAACATCAATGAGTGCATCTACAGCATCAATGAGCGCATCTACAGCATCAATGAGTGCATCAACGAGCGCATCTACAACATCAACGAGCGCATCTACAACATCAACCAGCACATCTACAGCATCAACCAGCACATCTACAGCATCAATGAGTGCATCTACAACATCAATGAGTGCATCTACAGCATCAATGAGCGCATCTACAGCATCAATGAGTGCATCAACGAGCGCATCTACAACATCAACGAGCGCATCTACAACATCAACCAGCACATCTACAGCATCAACCAGCACATCTACAGCATCAATGAGTGCATCTACAACATCAATGAGTGCATCTACAGCATCAATGAGCACATCTACAGCATCAATGAGTGCATCTCCAACATCAACGAGTGCATCTACAACATCAACGAGTGCATCTACAACATCAACGAGTGCATCTACAACATCAACAAGCACATCTACAGCATCAATGAGTGTATCTACAGCATCAATGAGTGCATCTACAACATCAACGAGCGCGTCTACAACGTCAACGAGCGCGTCTACAGCATCAACGAGGTCATCTACAGCATCAACAAGCACATCTACAGCATCAATGAGTGCATCTACAACGTCAACGAGCGCATCTCCAGCATCAACAAGCTCATCTACAGCATCAACGAGCACATCTGCAGCATCAATGAGTGCATCTACAACGTCAACGAGCGCATCTCCAGCATCAACAAGCTCATCTACAGCATCAACGAGCTCATCTACAGCATCAACGAGCTCATCTACAGCATCAACGAGCACATCTACAGCATCAATGAGTGAATCTACAACGTCAACGAGCGCATCTACAACATCAACAAACTCATCTACAGCATCAACGAGCACATCTGCAGCATCAATGAGTGCATCTACAACGTCAACGAGCGCATCTACAGCATCAACGAGCACATCTACAGCATCAACGAGCACATCTGCAGCATCAATGAGTGCATCTACAACGTCAACGAGCGCATCTACAGCATCAACGAGCACATCTACAGTATCAATGAGTGAATCTACAACGTCAACGAGCGCATCTACAGCATCAACAAGCTCATCTACAGCATCAACAAGCACATCTACAGCATCAATGAGTGCATCTACAACGTCAACGAGTGCATCTACAGCATCAACAAGCTCATCTACAGCATCAACAAGCACATCGACAACGTCAACGAGCGCATCTACAGCATCAACAAGCTCCTCTACAGCATCAACAAGCACATCTACAGCATCAATGAGTGCATCTACAACGTCAACTAGCGCATCTACAGCATCAACAAGCTCATCTACAGCATCAACAAGCACATCTACAGCATCAATGAGTGCATCTACAACGTCAACGAGCGCATCTACAGCACATCTGCAGCATCAATGAGTGCATCTACAACGTCAACGAGCGCATCTACAGCATCAACAAGCTCATCTACAGCATCAACAAGCACATCTACAGCATCAATGAGTGCATCTACAACGTCAACGAGCGCATCTACAGCATCAACAAGCACATCTAGAGCATCAATGAGTGCATCTATGTCAACGAGCGCATCTATAGCATCAACAAGCTCATCTACAGCATCAACAAGCACATCTACAGCATCAATGAGTGCATCTACAGCGTCAACAAGCTCATCAATAGCATCAAGGAGCGCATCTGCAGTATCCATGTGTGCATGTCAGCATCAACGAGGTCATCTACAGCATCAACAAGCACATCTACAGCATCAATGAGTGCATCTACAACGTCAACGAGCGCATCTTCAGCATCAACAAGCTCATCTACAGCATCAACGAGCACATCTGCAGCATCAATGAGTGCATCTACAACGTCAACGAGCGAATCTCCAGCATTAACAAGCTCATCTACAGCATCAACGAGCTCATCTACAGCATCAACAAGCTCATCTACAGCATCAACGAGCACATCTACAGCATCAATGAGTGAATCTACAACGTCAACGAGCGCATGTACAACATCAACAAGCTCATCTACAGCATCAACGAGCACATCTGCAGCATCAGAGTGCATCTGCAACGTCAACGAGCGCATCTACAGCATCAACGAGCACATCTACAGCATCAACGAGCACATCTGCAGCATCAATGAGTGCATCTACGTCAACGAGCACATCTACAGCATCAACGAGCACATCTACAGCATCAACGAGCACATCTGCAGCATCAATGAGTGAATCTACAACGTCAACGAGCGCATCTACAGTATCAACAAGCTCATCTACAGCATCAACAAGCACATCTACAGCATCAATGATTGCATCTACAATGTCAACGAGTGCATCTACAGCATCAACAAGCTCATCTACAGCATCAACAAGCACATCTACAACGTCAACGAGCGCATCTACAGCATCAACAAGCTCATCTACAGCATCAACAAGCACATCTACAGCATCAATGAGTGCATCTACAACGTCAACGAGCGCATCTACAGCACATCTGCAACATCAATGAGTGCATCTACAACGTCAACGAGCGCATCTACAGCACATCTACAGCATCAATGAGTGCATCTACGTCAACGAGCGCATCTCTAGCATCAACAAGCTCATCTACAGCATCAACAAGCACATCTACAGCATCAATGAGTGCATCTACAGCGTCAACAAGCTCATCAATAGCATCAAGGAGCGCATCTGCAGTATCCATGAGTGCATGTCAGCATCAATGAGCTCATCTACAGCATCAACAAGTGCATCTACAGCATCAATGAGTGCATCTACAACGTCAACAAGCGTGTCTACAGCGTCAACGAGCGCGTCTGCAGCGTCAACGAGCTGATCTACAGCATCAGGAAATGCATCAACAGCGAGGATGTGGTCCGTCGGCTGCGCTGCCGCCTCTGGTGCAGGAAACCAGGGTTCGAGCCTCGAGGTCGCGTCCACATCCTGTGATTCTGGGCAAATCACTTAATCTCCCTGTGCCTGAATGTGTAATGTAAATACGGTGCTCATGTAAAGCGCTCCATTACCTTCGGGTCGAGTTCGCGCTATATAAATATGCGGGGGAAAAAAACATCTGGATCAGCGAACAAGGTGGAGTAACAAGTGCTTTCTATCTGGCCTCAACACCCTCTCTCCATGAATTCGCTGGTATCCGCTATAACCACCGTCAAAGCCCCACGGTTCATGTGTGCTAAGACGCTGTCGCGCTGATGAATCGCCTTCGTTCCTAGCGACCTCACCACACCTTGTCTGTCATGGTGGGCTCAATACTGTTTTTAGGAGGCAGTTCAGTGCCAAATACAGTTTGTTTTGATTATCTCCAAGTGTTTTTGGGATGACCTGTCCTCTCTCTTCAACCAGCACCCATTGGTGCCTCTCTGCAGCGATGTTACCAGGCTGGCCATCATTTGGATGCCGTAAACACCCAAACGTTGTAAACAAGAAAAAACATCTGCACTCCTGAGCAGTTGGTTCAGAGAGCAAACGGTCGAGCCAGGCGATTCACCGTTTTCCAAATCTGAGGCCCTGAGGTGAGCTTCGAACAGTTCTTCATTTGTGCCGGTGTTTGTCGGTGCTCGGCACCAGCTCTTAAATGTTAACACCTGCACTTACATAGTCCACCTCATGGTGGCGCTGTTAATTTTGTGTGGCACACTCACTTTAAATAACAATAATTCTATGGCATCCAGGCCATTCTTGCTGTTCTGGAATAATCCAAAATGTGACATTTGTAGGTGTGTGATATTTAGTAGAGAGTGTTTATCCTGGCAGGTGGCAGCGATGGCAGTTCCAGGCCTTCTGAGCAATACCTTTGGCCCTGGCACTGGTTCATTTATAAATTATGCGCTGGTCAACAGTGGTAAGAGGCCAGCGCCAGACTTGCTTGTGTGCACCTCATATAGGGCTTGGAACTGACACCCACCGCTCCCTGAATTCCAAGCACCCGACCTGCCACTGGCGACGAGGCTGTAAAACTAGATGCATGGACTCTTCGCTGATCTTGGCAGCCAATGGGTGTTGTGACGCGGTTTGCAAAGATATTTTTTGCACCCGCGCTGTTTTACAAAATTCAAGATTTTTGCACTTTGCAATATGTCCCCGTTTAAGTCTGACTTTGACCCCTGATTCCAGGAAATTTCGAAAGGCCATCAAAGCATTTTTACATAATTATCACTCTAGTCAGGCACAGGAGCGATGCAGACATTTTCTCTGCAAAAGTACTTTTCCCAGTGCTGTGGGACCCTCGCGGGTGATTTGCCGCGCTCTATAAATGATTGATTGATTCATTCGTTCATTCCAGAATGTTGTTACGCACAATTGCGAACCTATGCAGAATCTTTCTGAGGAAGTACCTCTTGCAACACACGTAGTTGAAAGTGTCAGTGTTCACACAAATGGGGGAAAGCTTGAAACGCTCAAACTGTTTGAAGTTTTGTTAAACCTGCAGGGAATCAGCTGAAAGGACAGGGAAGAGCGTGCACGACGACCCCTCTGGGGTCTGACGTCAGCCACCTGTAAACAAAAGAGAATTAAAGGGCGCAATGCACCTCATCCAGCCTGGCCGGGTTAAAGGGCATGTACAAGCAGCAGGGGTGTGTCACCTCCTTGCTGCTCTCTATCAGGATCACGGGAAGGGCTCCGACAATAAACGACCACGAGACTCAACATCAAGTAGGGAGCGAATCAGCATATGCAACAGGCGTATGCTAATGAGGCCTGTCTACGCCCTGGCATATCTCTGCCTTTAATCAGTGTATTTCCAGTCTGTGGCAGTCTAGTATTCTGTATTCACCTGGGGGCGGTCTGGCTGCTCTCCTAGGTAGGGACATGTTTATACATCTAATATACTGTTTTAGGTCTGGCTTGACACTGCAGCTGCCAGTGACCTTATGTGACCAACTGAAAATGAGTCTCATAAATAAACTGAGAGAGGGGCTCCGGCTCTGCTCACCTTGAGTCCAGCAGTGTGTGCTTCACTGGTAAAGACTGGCTGAATTTGGAGGAAATATAAGTGCCAGGGCCCTCGACTGGAGGCCGCTGCAGCTTGTAACGCCCATCGCCAGCACTGCCAATGACCACACAAACACAACGACTGACCACCACACTCCTGCAACTGTGACAGTCCAGACTATTCCCAGCCCACAAAGCACTAAGAGTGGATTGGGTGGGAAGTATTAGTCCTTAATAATGTATATTGAATTTATAAACAACCGCTGTTGTGCTTATCTCCAAATTAGTCAAACATCGCCACCATGTGGCAGACTGTCGTAAGTGCCGATGTTCACAATTAAGTGCAGGTGCCGAGCACTAGAAACCACTGGCTCAAGTTAAGCACTGATTGTTTTGCACTTGTTGCCTTGTGAGAAAGTTTATGGTCAATGCAGGAGTGAGTATGGTGGCAAGGCAGTGATCAAGGCTGTAGGCCTGATCTGTTTATTATGAAAAGTTATAATGAAAGCAGTAGGCAAGACATACAATGTAAAATACATATGATAAAATCTATAGGTATTTAAGGGTGGACTGCCATTGCTCTGTATTGAAACATGCAGAGAGTTGGTTGTTACATTGAATTCCGCAGATTTCCGTAGTAGGCCTGGGTTCCAGTGTCGGTTAAACCCTGATGAATCATGGCGATAGAAGACTGGCATTGTAGCAATCCTTGTTAGGCCTCTTTTTTAATTGCTCATTGTTGGGTTTATTCGTATACATCAAGGCAATCATATTGCAACCCATAAAGTAGATATATATTCACACGGTACTGGACGACGGCTGTGAGAACGAAGCAGCACCGACGTCAAGAGAAACATTAAGGCTTAAAGAGACACGGGTACAATCACCTGGAGGGACTCTCCACAGGAGTGATCATATTGGAATCTTCCAATCTACTCAACGGAGACTCTATATGTGCAGCTCACGGGTAAGACAAGGCACAATGGTTGGTGTATGGCAGTATGTGATATGTTAGCATATGCAATTGTATCCTGGCAGCATATAATCAGATTTGGGTGAGTGGCAGCAGAATATAGTCACTCCCATCCAGCCTTATATCTAATGCACCTATTGGTTTCATCCTCTACCGCGCCCACTGGTACATTTTTGACTTCCAAGCCTCTGTCACAGGGGTGGGGAGGTCAGGGATTTCCATTTGATGGCCATGGCTTTTTCTGCAAAGGCGATCAGTCAATCAATGTATTTACTGTTGGATGTGTCAGCTTGAAGCGTAGTCATCACCTGATCGCATACCCTACCCTAGAAGGTCTGGATCACCATGCAGGCCCATTGTCACGTGGTGAAAGTCCACATTGTGGACACTGGATCTGCGGCACCTCTATGAAGTCTCAGGAAACATTGAGTGTGATATAGTGGGTGGTAAGGTATGAATGAGGCAAAATGCCTGAAGTCATCGGAGAATCACTGCCTAGTCACCATCAGTAAGTGCTGATTCAAGGTCCCTTCTTCATTTGTTCCTCCAGCCAACGTGTTTCGTTCAGACGAGACTGAACTTCATCAGGGCTTGAATAATATACACACGTAATAGATGGTCCAATTAATTCGCTACAGGAGTGAGGACGTCCTATGCACGCGTCCCAGATATTGATGCTGGGCCCTTATTTGTGAGCCCCATCATGGTACATCCTCAGTTCTGTAAATAACAGTTACTGGTTCCCACATAGGGAACTCTGGGGTGATAGTGCATTCTACAGTTGACTCCTACCTGCTTACTATTCCTGACACCCCATCATTGGACCATCGACTACTTGTATATATTATTCAAGGCCTGATGAAGTTCAGTCTCGTCTGAACGAAACGCGTTGGCTGGAGCCTATATTACATTGTTGAAATTAAGGCATTCAAATACTAAAGCAACTTAGTCCGCTTACATCTTTTGAAAAGACAATCTAGTGGTGCACCTCTCCAATCTCATCCGTTACCGGCCTGAGATGGTTGTTCTTGATGCCCTGCTCAGTCCCATGGCAGCTCCGGGTCCCTGGAAAAGAATTTGTCCTTGACTGTCAAGCTTTTCAGTTTGGCTGGGAAGTGTAGGGCATATAGAAGAGCCATTCATCTGAGTTTACATTTTACTCCCATAAAAGAAGCTTTGTGGTGCTGGACCGCAAGGGTGTGGTCAGGAAGTATCATTGCTTTGCTATTTTCTATTGTGAAGTGCCCTACTTTCTGGTCACTTGCAGAAGGAAATTAAGGGGAGCAGTCTATCCAGTGTGGGTTTGGGATGTGGACCTGGAGGCAGCGGTCAAGCCGGTATCCGGTGCATCCTCTCAATAGAGGTAAAAAAAATCCAGAGCTGACGCTGTGGCGGTGATCAGTTTTTCATGAAGCTTACCATATCCGAGCTCGCGGGGAAATCCCACAAAACAAATATTACTTTTCTGGCATGCCACTCTGCATCCTCCACACTGACATTTGGAAGCAATTGCGATTCGTGAGGTCTTGCAGTTACTGCTGGAGATTGGTTATCTGGGGTTGGAGTGCTGTCAGCGAGGTTTCTGCATGTGCTACTGTCTTGGCGATATTCTTCTGGTCTTTGCACTGCAAACACAAGCCAATTGCAACCACATCTACTTTGGCTTCTAAGGAGAGTCTATTTGTGCTAATTGTATCTAATATTGTAGCCAATTTGTCCACATAAACACGGTCTTTTGCAGGTAAATCTTCGGTACTCGAATGATGCATGTCCGTCTGGTCTTTGCCCTGCCACTCCGGTGGTCCAGTGGTAGCAGGGCCAGTAATTTAACAGTCTTGGGCTTCAGCATCCTCAGGAGATGATGTGGTAAGTGCCAACAATGCCCTGTGATTGCTTGCTCAGACAAGTTTCCATGACGTCTGCTTCAATCAATCAATCAATCAATCAATCAATCAGAAAGTATAAAGTGCGGCTAATCAGCGGATAGGGTATCCAGGCACTTCCAGGTCCCCGAGGCTTATTCAAACAGCCAGGTCCCGAGGGACATTCAGAATTCTGAAAGTGAGGTGATGGTCCGGAGGTGCTTGCGGAGGCTGTTCCTGGTCTTTCCTGCGATGGGGGAGGAAGAGCACCCTCCACTTCTGCTTCGGTAGATGCAGGTAGTATGGGCAAGTGAAAGGGAGGCGAAACTTAGGCTTCTCAACAGTTGGTGGAAGGTATGGCGGGGGTTAATATGGGCGGATCCTTGCTTGTGTGGAGCCTAGTGTGCGCGGGTCAGCAGCTTGAATTGGCATCTATTCTGTACAGGGAGTAAGTGGAGTTGTCTAAGGTGGGTTGTGATGAAGGTTCATTGGGGAAGGATGAGGATGAGTCTGGCTGTGGCGTTCTGAATGCTTGATGAGGATGCTGGTGTCAACAAGTTGGCCTGCTTTCTATACCCTTAGAATGGGAATAGATGTAACCTAGTAGAGGTATGAGCAGCCGACTGGGGATGCAACACAGCCAGCACTGCCACCCCTTCATGCGACCCAGGACATGTGAAGAGTCAAGAATCACACCTCTATTGCGCAAGGCATCACCTGATGATCCTGGGAGGTATATGTCACCAATGCCATGCCAACATCGGCATCATGGTTCTTAGCTCACCCCCTGCCCCACCTCCAAAGCTGCTACCATGCTGAAGGGCCAATATAGTTTGGGCGGCACAGCCCGCTGCACAGCTTACCTCTTCAGAATGCTTAGTGTGCTTGGATCTTGCGCAATCCTGATGTACCAGCCTCCCGGGGGTTGCAGAACCCATTTCTCTCCTGTACCCCACCTGATGGGACAACAGGCCAAGAGAAAATTCAGTTAGACAGCAAACCCTCACAGCTCAGTGTCCATGGCATGATTGCCCAATAGTGCCTCGGTGAGGTCCGAGCCTGTCCTGATGGCAAAGCCCAGTATTTTGCAAGCACCGAGGGTGCCAACATCAACCCAGGCAAAGGCCGAATAGTATACATGCCAAACATTTAGAGGAGGACAGTGGGAGCTTTAAAAAAAAGAATCATGAGACTGTATTTCTCCCATTTTCTTCTATTGAAGAAAAGGAAGATTCAGGTGGAAGACAGTCAAAGTGAAGTGACTTATGGCTTTAAAAATTGTGACTCTCCCACCTAAAATGGGTTTGGCTTGTATGCAATGGGCAGGCCCGAGCCATAACATCTGCGCTGCTGCCTCCCGGCCCGCACTCACTTCAGTGCTCCCTTCTGCCTACACTGGATAGCTTTAAAAGAGGCTGTCACTGCTTGCCTGACCTGTTTAGAAGTCCCAGAGAAGTCAGGAAAATCAACAAGGCCACCTGAGCAACCCAAATACCACGTGTGCCCCTCACCAAGCAAAGTCAGAACCTCCCCACCTGCCCAAACTGGACCCCCCTGATGGGATTGAATTACATTGTTGTCGGGTGGGAGCTCCTCTAAAGTTTGAGCTCCATCTTGGAGTGGTCAGCCATGCCACCTTCGATAGGCCTTCTTAAGAGAGGGAGTTTTGTTTTGCCATCTTTAATTTTGTATTTATTCCTTGTTCTATGACTGGTGGTTGTTGCCTTGTGGGAAAGATTACGCTCAGCAAGGTAGGCCTTAGTAGGTTATGATAACAAGCCGATGATTAAGGTTATCGGCCTAATTGGTTTACTAGGAATCTTATGTCTGATGTCATAGGTCTGTGAAACGTTAATTCAAAGGATGTAGGCCTGCCTTATTTATTGTGAAGTAGATTTGCTGGAGCCAATAGCCCTTTAATGGTGGATTGTTATTGGACTGGGTGACAGGCTGTATACATGTATCTTATCACAAGAAATCACCCAGATTACTGGAGTGGGCAATATTTTTCACGCTGGTCACCCCTCTAACAAACCCTGGAACTAGAACATTTTCCACTGTGTTTATATGTGTTAGGCCGTTCTGGAGGGGTTGTATATTGCTTTGACGTCTGCATATTTACATTTTTATGTCTGTATGCCTGATGGTTGGCAGTGTATGTGCGCTTCACTGGGCCTGTATCGATTATTGTAAGAAGCCAATGTGTAAAGATCAGAGGTACATCAAGGTATCCTTCAAGATTGCTTTATTGGTAACGACATCCCAGCTCAGCTTCCAGTTCAACCGCTTCTTCTTTCCATCTGCTCATTTTACACTCAAGCTGACATCATCACATTCTGTGATGTCAGCTTAGCACATCTCTACACATCTTCCCCCTTACATAACCTTGAAAATGAATTTCATACAAATAGAGATTCAACTACTACAATAACAGAACAAAATAAACTACTACAGTCATGTATATTTGACAAAAGAGGATTAAGTATCTCACACAAAAGATAATGGTGAAGATTTAGGGTTTGTAAAACTATCTCCTACCTTTACAAACATCACCCATACTCCTCGTAGATCCATCTTCCAGGACTACAACATTTCGTTTGACTACTTTTACTTTACAAGGATGAGAGTATTTACTTTCACCCTTGTGAATAAAACCTTTCTCTCTCACAACAATCCAATCCCCAGGTACCAAATGAAATCTTTTCACACCCATTCTCTTATTGTAATATGCAACATTCTTACTGTGTGACTTCATCGCCTTTTCCTTTATTTTTTCACGATCCACTACAACGTCCACATCACCCTTCAACCATACAGGACACTCCTTTGTATTTGGCGCCCTCCCATTGAGAGAAACGAACGGTGACACACCCGTCACCGAATGGGGAGTGATTCTGTGTGACCACATCATTTTCCTTAACTCCCTTTTCCACAACAACTGGTTGGCTAATGACAATACGATTGATTCTTTCCACTAGACCATTGGCCTGTGGACGGAAAAATGCCACCCTTTCATGACCAATTCCTAACCCAGACAAATAAGACACCATTTCCTTAGAGACAAACTGTACTCCATTATCGGAAACAATGGTCTTTGGCAAGCCTTTATCCTTAAAAACCTCCTCCATGAAGTCAATAACCACAGACGTATTCACCTCTGGCACGGTTTTGATCACAAACCACTTAGAATGGTAATCTACTAACACAATGATGAATTTGTTAGCGGATCCTAACTTAGCCACAGGTCCCAAAAAATCAATCGCTACCTTCTCCCAAGGTTTACTAGGAAAGGTCTAATTACCTTAGTTTTGTCACTGTTAGCACACGCCACACAATTCTTTACTCTCTCCTCCACATAATGATCGACACCTGGCCACCAAAACGTTTCTCTTACTCTTCTTTTCATAGCACTACGCCCAAGATGACCTTCATGAATGATATCAAGAATTTTAGACCGAATGCCACAAGGAGGAACAAACTGACTTCTTCTCCTCAACTTACCACCAACAATGCTTAGCTCATCTCTCACTTTGAAATAGTCACAAACAACAATTCTTTGAGCATCCTCATCATCCCATCCATGCACAATCTTCTCTTCAACTTCCTTCATAACATCATCATTTTCTCTAGCAACAACCCATTCATCAGCAACAATAGACAGTTCCTCTTCAACTGACAATATTACATTATAGTCAGCTTCAGCAATGATCCCTTCCAGTGGCATTCTAGACAAGTAATCAGCAATTATGTTGTTACTGCCTTTGACAAACTCAACCTCGAAGTTATAATCAAACACGCTTAATAACCGCCTTGTAATACGAGGCGTAAGATTTCCTTCCAAACCTCGCCCACCTTTAAAAATGTAAATCAAGGGTTTGTGATCCGTCCTTAATTTGAAGGGAATCCCCCACACGTAAAACCTTAAGTTCTTAAAATGGAATTTAGCTTTCCTGAATCTGATAGACTGTCGACTTTTCACAACATGGCTGACTCAAACCAATAGTCTAACCCTTCTTGAGGCGCAAGCAGTACAGCCCAAAACAGCCCTAAATGAGCCCCCAAGCGATCTGCGTGACAGGCAGCTCACAGCCATATGTGAAAAGATCAAGCATATCTCCCTAGAAGCGGCCAAGATGCTATGTCGTTCCTCTGTAGCCCGAGTTTATGGCTTGGGTGACAAGAATGGAAGGCTACTACATTGCCTGGTCTCATATCCCCTGGCTAATCAGATAATTCCTGAAATCCGTGACCCCTCTGGGGCCATCAAACGCACATCACCTGCTATCGCACAAACATTTGCAGATTATTATGCCAGTTTACACTCCGCTCGCAAGCCCGACGCATCCCTCCCTGACATAATTAGCCAAGCGAAAATTCTGCTTGCCTGCCTCGTGGGCTTCGAGGTGGCAGACTTAGGTCTTCCCTTCATCCCGGAAGAAGTACACAATGCCATCTCTTCACTGTGGGGAAAATGGCGGGGCCGGACGGTTTCCCGCAGGGGTATGATTCAGCGTACCGAGATTTACTGCTTCCCCACCTTGTGGAACTATACCAGCAGGTGGCCTAAGCTGGGGCCTTCTCCCCGAGACAGACGTGGCGACCATTGTAGTGATCCCTTAAAACCCAACCGCCATCACCGTCTTGAGCGGACTACCACCCTATCTCTTTAATCAACACCGAAGTGAAGATATATGCCACAATACTGGCCCAGCATCTACGCCCACTCCTGAGCAGATTAGTCCATCCAGACCAATGTGGCTGTCATGTCTTGTTCGGTCAGATGACCTGATCAAAGGTTGCACGTGGGACAGTCACCACATTGACAAAATTGCCTTATATGCGGACAATGTCATGCTTTTCCTGGCGGACCCAGCCGACTCTGGCCCTAGATGTCTCCAGACCCTCTGCACCTTTGGGAAGGTCTCAGGACTCTGGCTTAACCTGGCAAAATCAACCCTAGTGCCCCTCCACCCCTCCAGGGAGTGCTTTGACTGGCAAGCGTCTATCCCCATTAGGCGACAATCCTTCAAATATCTGGGGATCTGGATTGCTCTGCTCCCTAAACTGGAATGGGCACTAAACGTACCCCGCTGGGTAAAAAAAACAAAGAGAATCTCAAACGCTGGAAAACCCTACCACTCAACCCAATGGGCAGAGTAGGTCTGTTTAAAATGATGGTCCTTCTATGCTTCCTCTACGTTTTCCAGAACACCTCCCTTCACTTCCTGCTTAGCTGGTTCAAGGAAATAGATAGTGTGGCCATGAAATTTCTGTAGGGGGGGCAAGACTGTGTATCGCCCTTGCCCAGTGTCGGATCCCGCCCTTTTATGGCGGTATGGGGATGACTGATCTTCACCTCTACTACATAGCCACCCGGCTTTTGGTTCTCCACGACTGGTTTACTGGGGGTTGGTCCTATCCTTCCTGCAAAACAGAGCTCATGAACCTAGAATTCCCTCCGATCCAGGCATTCCTATACAAAAACCCAATACCCATAGCAATGCCATCGATAACTAGGGCGGTCCTGATAGCACGGCGCACGGCTTTAAGACACACACATTGGAACGAAAAACCAAGCAAACGGACACCTCTCTGGCAAGGAAGATGGCTGGGAGAAGTGACAGCACTTGTGGGTTTCAAACGATGGGAATATATCAGCATATCACTACTGGGCGATGTCTGGGTGGGCGATCACATTAGGACGTTCCAGGACCTGTAGGGACGATACACCCTTCATACCTCGTAATTTCACAGGTACCTGCAGCTACGCCATGCCCTCAGCACACACATTTTAACAGGCACAACACTCCCCAAATTCAGCCCACTAGAAGCTCAGGTCATGATGGGAAACCTGGGAAAGGGTGGGGTGTCCTGGATATACCGAACCCTAATTAATATTAGTCCGGCAATGCTTGATCCACTCAGGACCCACTGGGAGGGATGGGTAGGCCCACTGGATGAGGAAGACTGGCGCAATGCCCTTATTGCTCCCAAGACCATCACAACTTCAGCCATTCTCAGCCTCATTCAATTATACTATCTACACACCGCTAATCTCACCCCAGAACGTCTTTATAAGGTTGGCCTGTGCTCCTCTCCAGGATGCATGCGCTGTAGTCATGACCCGGCAGACTTTTATCACATGATCTGGACTTGCCCATGTCTAGCCCCCTACTGGACTGCAAAAGAGTCCGAGCTCACACATATCCTGCACTGGCAGGTTCCTCATGACCCCATACGACTCATTTTAGGAGTGCTGGACGGCCTAGACGGGTCCCGATCTGACAAACTGTTCCTGGGGACAGCCACCGCAGTGGCCAAACGTGACATTGCCGCTGCATGGGCTCAGCCTAAGCCCCAGAGTGTATCCAAATGGCACCAGGGGGTGTATTGGTGTGCCATACAGGAAAAACTCCTATTTGAGGCGTGGGGGTGCCCCGCTAAATACTGTAGGATATGGGGCAAGTGGACCAGCCAACTAAATTGACTTAAAGGGTAACCTACTGATGTATGCAATTGTCACTTTACACTTTGTAGACGTTGATCGAGATAATTATTGATACTCCTTGAATTCCAATATACTTTGTGATGTTGTGTAATTTTGATCAAATGTGTCATGCTGCTATTTGTTTATGCAAAAATCAATAAAATTGTTTATCAAACAAAATATTTAATTTTCTTCTTTTATAACTCCCCTTTCAATTATTTGCTTCTGCTCTTTTTAGTTTAATTTTTTAAAGCACACAGCAGCTTCCTAGATAAAGAGAGATGAAGTCCACTGGCTTGCCACACATTTTATCTGCAGTGCTCTGCATTCCATGTGGCCACTGCCTCTATGTCAGGAAAACATGAGGGAAAGGTATTGTAGCATTGTTTTACCATCCCAAGAGAGGCAACACATCGGTTCTAACCATGGCGGCCATGTTGGAACTTTAAAACCACAATACCATTTCAAGATGGCTACCCTCTTCTATGTGCACACCTGCTATTCTGAGGTGGGGACATATATATCTGTTTTTCAACTATAATTCTTTTAATTTATCTTGCATGAGCTGTGCTTAATTTGTAAAATAATGAGTGTCAGTGCCCAAAGCACTGCTTGGAGGCCCGGGCCAGCACTATTAAATGTCAGTACGCTGAATACCACGGCTGCTTAATCCTTAATCTACCTCAGCTCTTTGATCCACTGCCAGACACTGGCTGCCCCTCTACCTCACTCATGGAGGCTCCTGCTTTCTACCCTGGTGAGGGGTTTTCCATCTTTCTCTTCCTCCTTCTTTCCTCTTTGTGTTTTATTCCGTCTGTTGCTCGCGGTTAGTGTCCGATGATGAAAAATAAGTGGCTGTCCCCAAAATTGATTGCTGGTGGCCCCCACCGGCAACCACTGGCTCAAATGAAGCAATGTGCATGCGTTTTTAAGTTTCTGTGTGTGTTTTATTGTGGTTCTGAATGGGTACATTTAAGAATGAGTCAGTTGGTGGATGGACGGACGCATGGTTGATGACTTATTGAGTGCCTAAACCCATCAAGTACTGAAGAAAGACTCTCAAACCAGACACATTGGCACTGCCAATGCTTGTTTCAATGTAAATAGCATTAGGTTAGATTGGGCAATAATAATAATAGCATCTATTGATTTTTATGTAAACTCTTAGATAAAGCATTTCTTGGGTATTAAGTTTTATTACTGAAAGAATGAGGGATATTTTGCTTCCTGCTTTTGATTTTTTGCTTGTGTGCACGCACAAGGGGAGGCCCTCAGCCAATCTTCTCCTCTTAAAGCCTGGATAGAGAGATGGAAGGGGAGACGGCGGACCCTCTGGGAACGCTGCTGCTGTGGGTGGAGCGGACACTTTCAGAGTGGGCGCGATACCATAGAGCGGCCGGATACGTCAACGATTGTGGGGCGCGCTTGACTTTCAATAAACAGGGCATTTTAATGCCATCCCCAAGTCGTGGCCACAGGAGGACACAGTGTTCCCTGGTGAAAACATATGAGGTACGCCACACCCTGCCCTTGTTACCTGGCTGAGTAGATGGCAGAATTCTCAAAAACTAAGATTTAGACGCAGAAATGACAGTTTTCTTCTATTCGGGGATTATAAAGGATCCCAAGCGAGCTTGTAGTCAAATCTATTACAGTATTCTAGGAGACATAAGCAGCCAAGGTCGCCCCCTTACTTGGGTGACGTCCTTGCTCTTTCGCTCTTAATCTGCTGGTATCTTTGTCCTGGTCTCGGAGTTAGGACACACTGAAGTCTTTCACAGTGAGAAGATGGACTTTAGAAAACTCTTTGCCACCATCACCGCTCCAGAGATTTTAAGGGGAAACAAGGCGACAACCTTGTTGAAAGATGCTAAGGGTGTTAGTGCAGCTATTCACAGGTTGAAGAGAGTCCTAGTAGAAATTCTTCCAGACCAAGCCAAGCACTAACAATGAAGCTGTGTTTGGGCTGCTACTTGGGGTGGTATGGCCGTAGCCTGAGGTCTCTGTCCTGTTCTCCTTGTGTTGAATCCATTTTCGGGAATGACTTGTTGCACATGAATCACAAAAACAACAAAAGAGGGAGGGGTCTTTGACAAGCCTGGCTTACATCCTCCCACAATTAATACATACATCAGACCTCATGGCAGGCGAGTGAAAGGGGTGGGACTCAGAAGGTTGTACAGTTTGACCAAGGTTGAATTACACCATCTAACATCTACGATTCAAGGGTTCGAGACCCTGACGCACAGTAGTGCCACACTCTGCTTTGCTCCACACATCGCTGTCAATTTTTTACAGCTCAGGTGGGCGTCTACACAGGAGGTCATATAAGGTGATTCAAGAAAGATTTTTAATCTTACCGCGGATCACATGAATAAATGATTTGCATCCACCGTTGGGTAATTTTACCAGCCTTGAGTTCCCATGACTACAATACCTGTAGAAATTGACGCAGGATACAATTTTCACATGAAAAGATCTCCTGATAAGAACTGCTCTGTAGGAGCCCACCCGAGCATTGAAGATTTGCAGCGCGAGCCACTACGGCGCGTCAGGGCCTCGCGTCCTTGAAACGAAGATCTCAGCGTAATCCAACCTTGATCAAATCGAGGCTGTTTCTGAGTCCTATCCTCTTTCCCTGGTCTGCCACTTCTGTTGCTTATACAGTGGTGACACTGGCTCCTGGTCACACAACCTCCTTTAGAACCCAACAACCTTCATGTGACCTCACATGGCTGAAAATTGAAATGAATATCTGTAATTACCCTGACTTCATCGGAGGATACATCTCCATGCTGTCCCCTGAGAAGAGGAGAAGGAACGAGCCTTTACGAATGAGCGCGGAACGAAGCGCGGGCTGGGAGATGACGCTGCTGATGGAGTCGTTGCGAGCACTTTATCTGGAGTATTATTACAGTAATTCATGCAGGGCTCTAATTTGGAGAGAGCAGCAGCTGCAGCTCGGCCTCAATAACAGTAATTTAACCGCGGTTTCATCTCCGAAATTTGCTTTTGACGGTGGGAATTATAGGCGTCTCTGCCTGGCATTGTCCTCAGCAGGCAGCGCGCCTCACAAGCCGCACTGTGTGGGATGCAGGCAAGGTTTGGAGCCGAGGCGCTGGGAGAAGAAGCATGCAGGGCCCAAGACTCTGCGTTGTGCAAGGGTTTGAGACCGCTTAGGTTCAGCAGGTACAAGACCCATATCAAGTCTGGACTTGTACCGGGTGAGGGTCCCGCTTGCATTCGTGTGGAATGCAGGCAAGGTTTGGAAGCGAGGGGCTTGGAGAAGAATAAACCTGAGGTACTAATGCATGGCGAAGAACCACCAGGGTGCAGCGACTCAAGGCCAATTGAATCCAGTGGTTGGAAGTCGTCCATCAAGACTTGACTTCCACTGGGGTGATAATCGGACATGCACTTGTGTGGGATGCCGGTGAGAGGGAAGAGGAATGAAGATGAAGATTGCAAGCTGAGGGGAGGGACCTGTGGGCTGCAGGAATTCAAGGCCCATTGGGTTCAGCAGCTGGAGGCCTTGGATCGAGACTGGACTTGCACTAGGGTAGATGTCCGACATTGCAGCTGAGTAGCTGGAGAGGAAGGAACAGAAATGAACAGGAAGGCTGCATGCATGCTGAGGACTACCTTGGGCTCAGGTATTCAATGGCTCATTGTGTTTAGTGGATGGAAGCCTTGTATCGAGACTTGACTGGTACAGGTTGAGAGACCGACGTGCTCTTGTGCATGGACTCAAGGCCCATTGAGTTCCGTGGTTGAAAGTCTTGTATCAAGGGTTGACTTGTACGGGGTGAGAGACTGACGCGTACATTCTGGGGGTGCAGACATGGTTTCAAACTGAGGGGCTGGGGAAGACTGAGCAGGAAAGATGCATGTGTGGTTGAGGACTCTGGTGGCCGCAAGGGTTTGGGGCCGGTTTGGCTCACTGTTTACTGGCTCTGTATGAAGACTCGGCTTCTGTGGGCTGAGAGTTGGTCGTATGTTAAGGTCCAAAGATCACGGAGTTGATTTACCGTTACAAGAGCTTTTTGAGTTCCAATGATCTCCCCCTCTTATAGTAGCCTGCCCCCTGTTGTAGATAACCACAGATGCTCCATCAAACAAAAGACCCTGAACTCTATCACTGAATGTTGCAGGCTGTGCTACTTACACAGTGTGAGGAAGCTGTGACGTCAGTCCTGCACGAGTCTCCCTTGCCCCTGCAACGATTAACAGGGCTCTTATAATTGGAATACTCCGTTAGTTCGGGCCATTCTAGTAGCACACTCTCAGCTGTGCATCAAAGGGAAGGCATTTGAGGGTCAAATAGAACTACTTTATGTGACCAGAGCACCTTGGATGGGGCGAGAAGGTTCAGCCTCATCGGACAGCCCGATGGAGAACTTGACAGGTTTGTGACACCAACAAAACCCGTTCAAGGCGGAACCACAAGCCACGATTGGTGACATGTGGTACTGGTCGATGCCCAAGGGGCATGTGCAGCAGAGGGAGCTGAATCTCCACCCACGGCTTCTGGAGAACATCTTTGCTCCCTCTGGGAAGACGACATGACGCATCCCTGTCCTGCAGGGGAGAGGCGCCTGGGGAGGCTCAGCTCAATGCAGTGAACGCTGAGAGCTTGCTAATCCAGGATCCTGTGGAAGTTCACCTGCTAGGCCTTTGGGTAGCAGAAGAGAAACAAGTGGAACGGAGACATATTTAAAACAATTTATTTCAGAAAACAACTTGTCCCATGGACAACTCCTGCTGCTCTAGAACATGAACCAGAAACATATCAAAAGGTTGAGAAGACTCCTCAGGCAGAATTGATGAGCTCTGTGGACATCTTTCTCTTACAGGATATTTGGGCAGAATAAACATGTATGTGGTAAGTGGGCCAAGATTATATGAGAGTCAGACCATTAACAGTAATGACTGCGATAGAACCTACGCCTCTTGCCTGATCGTGGAAGCCAACCAAACAGAAGAAGACCACACACACTAGGACAAGTTTCTTGGACAGCTGTTCGCTTCCAGGAGTTGGAAGTTCTGTCTCCGAACGTATCTCCATCCCTCAAGGATGGAACAAAAGCTCAATCGAGTTATGGTCCATGGCGCCCCATGCCATCTAGCGCCAGAGGGCTGCACCCAATCAGATCTTACGGCGCAGCTACCAGCCTCGCCAGAAGACTATCCAGAGGAATATGTAAGTATTTACAGATTCAGTGTCTTTCAAACATGAGATTGAGATGGTCCTGTTGGGCGAAGCATGCTCAGCTACAGATCTGGGCGTTTTAAATGGGTTTGAAGCTGTGCATGCTGAAGGATTCTGAAGAAAACACGCATGTCTTGTGGATATTTCCAAGGAAGAGCGAGAAAAAAACCTTAAACCGTCGCATAGGGCGTGGCGTTAAGGGCTCTGAGAAAATCTAAATAATCCAGTTTACAGCCTATACCTTGATTTCAGAAAATTATAAATGCCATACCAGACCGGTTAGGAAACCCCCAAACCCTCCTTTCGCTGACTCGGTCTCTAGATGTAAGTCAAGGCTCACCAGAGTGCGCTTCGTTCTTATGCAAGTTTCCCAAACCATAACTTCCAAAGCTAGGAGTAAGATGTGGGCATCTTTTCAATTACTAAAAGGAGGAAAGCGTCATGGGAGATGTTTGTTGTCTTATGTCCCAAGGAGGATTCTCAAACGCTCTGGATAGAGCATGGCTCAAGCTTAAGGAAAGAAAAGACACCAGTTGAGGTTAAATATATCTCTATTGATGCTTATCGCCACTGACCAGACTCCCAACCCAGACAGGCACGCTCCGCCGCCACCCCTATACCGCAGCTGAGATCCAAAAATCTCATTGCTTTACGGCTATCACACACATAAGAGCACTTCCACTTCAATCTCCAATGCTGAACTATTCAAGCACCAAGGTTTTCTTTTTTGCCTCAATCCCCTCCCACATCTCTATCTCAAATGCAATTACATTTCCTTCTCACACCCTTTATGTGTAATATATGCCCCTTATATCGATCAAAGTCATTCGTCACCAATGCTGACAAGAGCAGCTCAGTTCATATGCTTAACGCAAGATAAATATGCCACCACTGTAGATTCAAAGAACCCAGATCGTTAATCAATACATTCATCTTCAGTAAATTGAGCTCCTAAAACACTCGGTTAGCGGATTTCCTCACTTATACATTAGGTTCCTATGAAAAAATTGTCAATTGTTCCCTCCTGGACAAACTGCAACCTGTACCAGAAGGTTGTAGAACTGGGCATACAAACACCAAGTCCACCGGCTGGTGGCCAAAAATAGGACACATGACAAAAGGCTTGGGCTTATACTAGTCCACAAAGGTGTTTCTGGATCAACACCTCCCTACGCATCACGTCACACCCTCGCTGCCTCCTAGATGTCAGCCATTCCGCACCTTTCCATTGTTGAAATCCCTCTGGTGCTCCTTCAGGGTTCCAAGCCTATCAGCTAATAGATCATCTTCTGTGGAACTCTCTCCCAAATCACATCCCCTGCCTAACAGATTTCAAACACATTCTCAAAACCAAACTGTTTGCTAGAGAGAGATGACACTTGACTTCCATTTGCTTGCCATTGGCCCTGCCACTTTGATGTACAAATGTCTATATTGTCGATACCTATGGATGCTACAAGAATTCATCGAACGGTCTCTTTTTACGTCTGTTATGTAAACATGTCACATCTCAGTATTCAGAGCTTACCTATCTATAGGCCTAATTTAGATCTCGGTGGACGGGTTACTCTGTCACCACGGTGACAGATATCCCATCCTCTGACACATAAATCCTATAGGACATAATGGTATTTATATTTTGGCCGACAGGATATCCGTCACGGTTGAGATGGATTAACCCGTCCGCCGAGATCTAAATCAGGCCCTATGTCTTGCTTTTCTACCTGTGAGTGGTTCTATGCATTGTTTTGATAATAACCATGTGCTGCACCCATGATAAGAAGTTCTGTTTCTCAATAAACTATTTACTTATTGATGATGGCAAATTGACAGAGGTTGATCGCAGCGTTGCCGTGCTATGATCAGAGCATTGATGTGGAATGATTTCACTATATACCAGGAGATGATCATGTCATGTTATGTTATGTTGGGGGTAACTTCCTAAGCGCGTTGCCACACACAGAGTTCTCTTGTACTGAGGACTCATAGATCTATGAGGCAGGAACTTGTGAAAACACAGAAGTGGTTAGAATTGGGGGATTTTACCAAAGTCAAGGGGAAGATAATTCCAAAGCGAGGGAAGTAAAACAGATGAAGTGTCATTGTGTGAGAAAGGGGTTAATTAATGTTTTGGTGAGTGGTTAAGTGATGTGTCTGTGGAGGGAAAAGCAATCTTTTGGTTAGGGGCAGATCAGTGTATGGGTGAATGACTGTTCATCACACTGACGAGAGAAGGGTCATCATGTTGCTTAGGGGTATTTACTTCATTGACAAGAGAAGGATTGTTGTCCTGACATGCAGTTGAAGATGGTGTTGGTGGGGGATTGGTTGTGGTGTTGTCCATGCATGTTCCCAATGTTGACCGTAGAGAATCCTTCGCATTGATGAGGTGTTGACCAAAGTGTTGGGGGATCGTTGGTCAGAGTGTTGGTGAGGGTCTCATCAATATGTGGCATAGAGATGGTTATACTGGTGGCTAGGAGTTAAACATAGTATTGAAGAGGGCGTGTGGCTATTGTTGAGAGGTTGATCTAAAAGTTAATGAGGCCTTCATTATCGGTCATAGTAAGGGCCACTGGAATTATGTAGCTTGAGAAGACCAAATTATGCAGCAAGAAAAGGCAAACAATGCAACATAATACGGCCCATTTTGAGATAGTATTACTCCATCATTTTGACTTTTTTCACATATTAACTCTGTCTGGGCAAAGATTTCACCTCATTAATACTAGTTTCACATCCAAATACAGTAATAGTCAACTGAAAGATGACCAGTAAACCTTTCATATGGCCTCACAGTGTGCGGTAACATGTGTTGCTGCGATTTTAGTCACTTTTGAACCATTTGCACTAGAAGCATTTTTTTTGTTAAAGACTTCAGATTAAGCAGGGCGTTTACACAGAATATCAGAAACAAAAATATCTTGGGAAAAAATATGGTGTCAAGAATATTGAGGATAAATGTATTGTGAAGGTAAGTTTCTGTAGGTGAGCACTATATGCACCTTGACGATACATATATCTTCCAGGTACGTAGACGTGTAGTTAAGAAGAGTAAATCGATACTTACCTATTGGCGCTCACCTTCCCATATTTGGTCTTTGATAATTTGGATACGATACTCTGTCCACACAGTATTTTTGTTTCAGATATACTGTCATTGATCCTTATGCGCCAAATGATGGATTATGTGGCAAATGCAGTAAATCCATCATTAAGCAGAAAATTCTACAGAATCGCATAATTCCATGCGATTCCATGGTCATGGTGTTGGTGAGGGATTGTCACAGTGGTAGAGAGATATTGCTCACCATGGTGTTGGTGGTAGATTGTGATGGTGTTGGTGGTAGATTGTGATGGTGTTGGTGGTAGATTGTGATGGTGTTGTCAAAGGATTCACAAGCTTGTTGTCCCTCAGTTGATCAGTGTTTCAGCAAGACGTTAATCATAGTGTTGGAAGTTATCGAGCATGGATTGTGTCATTTGTTGATTGTGGTGTAGGTGAGGCTGTGATTACAGTGTTTGTGAGTAGTTGATAGGGGGTTATGGTACAGCCATGGAGCTGATTGATATGCTGGTATGATCTTGGTCAATGTGTGTGAGGTCTTGATCAGAGTGTTGGACAAGGGCTTGATAATGTGTTGGTGAGTGGCTGCTCACAGTATTAGAGAGGGGGTTGCATTGTACTGACTGTAGTTATTCATTTTGTTGGCTGGGGAAGAAATAGCGCGTTGGTTGGGGAGCGGATAAACGTGTTGACAAGAGGTGAACCTTAATGTTGGTGAGGGATTGCTCATTGTGTTGATGAGGAGTTACTCAATGTGTTAGCAGGAGGTGCATCCCCGTGATGACGTCATTGTTGACTAGGGGTGGATCTAACACTGGTTAGGGGTTGACAATGGTACTAACCTCATGTCTTTCTCTTCATCTTTCCCCAGCCCTGAAGGATGAGCGCTTCCAACTGGTGGAGTTCAACCAGAAGCACGTGAAGATCATTCTGTCCAACGTGAAGCTGGACGATGAGGGTGGATACTTCTGCCAGCTCTACGCAGAAGACACACACCACCAGATCGCCACGCTGACTGTGCTGGGTGAGACTGCTTGCTTTCTTTGTCCTCTCTGTACCCACCTTCTTACCCACACTCACTGTCAGCCACTCATGCCATCCCCCTTGCTCACTTATTCAGACATCCGCCTGAACTCACTCAGAGGAGTAGCTAATAGTACTGCAGCAGGTGCAGTGGCACTGGGGTTCAGGGCATGAGGGGCCATTGGTCGTCAGTCATGATAGTCTTTTACTTCAGAATGGGGGTGAGGAGGACCCACCTACCTTGCTTGCATAGTACCCCCTGGCACCTCTGCTACGCTCCTGCACTCCTTCACCCATCAAGCCAACCATTCACTCACTGAGCTCTCACATGCACCAATTCTATGCTTATGCGGCACATTCAGTATGGGTTTTTCCTTTGCATTCTGGTACTTGTAGTCCTGAATGTATTATGAGATGAACAAGACTACAAGGATTACAAGGCAAGACTACTGAATGAGCTACAAGAACACTTTTGTTGCCTTCCTCTCATTCTCTAATAGCCCTCTCTCTTCCATTCTGAGTTTTGTATTTTCCTTGGTTATTTGCCTTTTCTAATGTTAGCACTTGCCTTGCAGTGCCACCCGAGAACCCTGCTGTAGAGGTGAAGGAGCAGGCTGTCGAAGGCGGTGAGGTGGAACTTACCTGCATCGCCCATCGCACCAGACCGGCTGCCACCTTGCGTTGGTATCGCGACCGGAGGGAGTTGAAAGGTGAGTGTGGGATCCTCATCGCTTTTAGGGGTCTCTGTCCTACGAGGTGCCTTAGGCAGAGTAGTCAAAGTAGGAATGAATTCACCGAGAGAGTGCCCAGGATCCAAGGAAGCTTTCTCTTAGACTTTGTTCCCATCATGAAGATTACCGCACCCTGTCAGTGCACCCACCTACCTTAAACTCACCTAGGGCCAGTGCACCCTACTATGAGCACCCACTACCTAGTACCTGCTCCTGTCCCGAGCAGGACCACCGCCACAAGTGTAGAACACTCTTTACACCCAAGTGTACCCCCCATGCTGAATGTACTCCAACTGAGGGTAAAGTACCCAGAGTGCACTGCGACTCGGAGCGTCTTCTGAGTACTAGGTGAGATGGCGCACATGTTCTAACACTTTAGACTAGATTATGTCGTTGAATACTACACCCTACACTGTGACAAGACGTACAAAGATACCTTTTGAAAAGTAATATCGCATTATCTTGACCCAATGTATATTATTTGTGTTATGGCAACAAAAATCTCTTTGTCTGTGGCATCACCTCAATGGTGGAGCTCTCTGTGCTTATCTTTGGCCTGTGGTTGTGTCTGGCTCACTGACTGCTGTCTGCCCCTACCTTAGGCTATCTGTGTCTAGCACACGCTACTTGTCGAGCAGCGAAAGCTATCCGTTCCCACAATGCCTCTCATGTACAGTGTGAGATTGAAATTCTAATGTGCAGTTAGACATGTAATATGCACTACACGTTTTAGCCTGTTTTTAGGCAGACCCAGTTTTTGAAGATAATGGAACTGAGGCACAGAGAGTTGAAGGGGTTGCACAAGGTCACACAGTGTGGTCGAGTGCAGAAGTTGGACTCAGACTCTAGGCTCCTGTGTCCATGGTCAGCAGTCATATAGAGACCATGATTGTTGCCCTCTTCATATCCAACGCTTGACAACTAGAAGGGTGAACATCTTTTCTCATCTCCCCATGCCATCCTATGGGACGGGCCCTGACGTCCACTGGGCTGTTTATAATCACTTCTGGGTTCATGACCTTGATCTGAATACGTCATCCACCCCTTAAAAATGATTAACCTCAGCATACAGTTGATGTAACTATGGGAACCCTTGGTGAAATGTTCAGTTATTTGTGGCTCTGATTTCAAAGTTCCCATGCCAGTTTTTAAAGCAGACATGTTTCCATGGAGATTGCCTCTTCCACCAGTTCACGGGTAGAGTGTTTGTACCCCAAACCATCCTGCGATCCCGAGGCACTGGTGACGTTGAACCAAAGATGTGGAGTCCAGGGAGGGCAGATCTTACCAAAGGGAGGGCCAGGTCTCCTCTTTCTGCCGGTTTCTGACCCTTATCTTTCCTCCGTCTGCTCTTTTCCCGCCTTTATTCTGCCTCTTACTGTTCGTTTCTGACCTGTATTCTGACACTTTCTGCTCTTTTCTCACCTCTTTTCTCGTCTGTATTTTGCCTCTTTCTGCTTGTTTCTGAGCTTTATTTTACTTCTTTCTGCTCATTTCTGACCTTTATTTTGCCAATGTCTGCTTATTTCTGCGCCCAGATACCCTAGGGCTTACAGTGCTGCACTATACAAATGCTGTTTGACTCCCACCCAAGGATAAGGGACAGAGAATAAACCACATGGCACCTTCTTCGAGCTCCAGATCTTACTAACAAGCAAGCCTTCTGGGTCTCTGCAGCGCACAGCAGGTTCGGAAGGCCCAAAGTCTGGCTCAGAAGCGCCCAGACACTAAGAACCGCAATGGACGGGCTCAATTTATACCAGAAGGAGGTCGTGGGATACTGGGAACTGGCAGGGCATGGGCATGGGAAGTCTCACAGCAATGTATTGGGAGACGTTGGCACAGGGAGGAAGCGATTGCCCAGCAGCGTGCCCCTAAGATCACATGCACCTGTGGGATGGTCTTTGGAGAGTGCTTGAAACAGGTTCTTGGCACTCGGAAAGTGCCTCCTTGGACTGCTCGGGCCATCAGTAGAGCAGATGTTCAGAAAAGCAATCAGCTTTGTCCCAACCTGGGGAACCCAGGCGGCACTCAGCTCCAAACCTGGGAAGACTTGAGGACAAGGTTCATGCAGGTGCTGGCATAGTGAAGGTCTTCTTAGAGCTGGTCAACAGATTTTATATCCAGTACGCACCAGTCGGACGGTAGCCCCGTGCAATCACGGCTTTCTTACTACTGGGGAGTGGACACATGTTGCTGGGCATAGGCAGGCTAATCCTGCTCCCAGCATGCACTGCAAATAGTGGCTTGCTTTAGAAGGATTGGTCCAGCACTAAACACTGTGTGCCTGATTCACAAACTGCATTTTGTAGTGCATACAGTAGTGCTACAATAATACGACTTATTTACTGTAAAATGCAATTCACAATCTCATGTGAAAATCTCCACCCCTCCTACCATTCCTGTGGGGAGATGCTCAAATGTGTAACTTTACTACTTTGTAGTAAAAGTGGCAGGGGGCAGGAGAGGTGGTAGGGAAACAGGGACTGTTTACCTCAAATTAGGAGCAGGTTAGGGACAAGTGAGGCGTGAATTTGGGACGGACTGGCTACTACAAACATCCGCCTTAAAAAGGGTAGGCACGCCTATGCCCACAGGCTACACTTCCGAAGGCACTGCAGCGCTAAAGGTGACAGAACAGTTGTAAATATACTAGAGCCCAGCTTTGGAGTGAGCGAAGCCCCAAACATGGTCACTCACAGGTAGTGACACACACATAATGGAGACAGGGAATTGAAATAAAATAATGTTAAACAAAATTATATGTATATCATGAACTTTTCTTAAAAAATTTAAAATAATTTCAACTAATTACACCCATCAATTTCAACAAAAAAGTTACTGTGGGTGGGATATTTTTTAAAGTATTCTTTAAGACACAGTATTCATAAATTAAATAAATTGGAATGGTGGAAACATGTATGTCTACACTTATGTGTACATCTACACACAGAAATAGTAAATAGCACAAAAGAGTAAATTTACACATGGCTGCAGGAGTAGATTTACTCGTGAGTAAATTTACCTTTGTGAATAGGCCTCTGTGAATTTTGACCTGACAGTGATTGTGAAAGACGCGGAGAAGGGCGGGTGGACCTTGATCTGTCTACTCACATTAACTTCCCTCAAAAATATTTTAAAAACTAAAGGGCCCCTTTCACCAGTGCTGGTGGAGAGATTTTTCACATGGAACCCAGGTATCCTGTTTGGAGACAGCTTGTGCGCCCTAAAACTACGCATGTGCTGCCACCGAGTAGAATGTATGACAAGCAGGCGGGAGTGGTATCTTCTCTATCTAACAGGGTGGTAGATGAGTTTAAAGGCCCCTGAGACCCCCCCCCCCTCCACAAATACTAGAGGGCACTTGAGGTTTCCCTGGGGAGCACCAGATTTACATCATTGAAAGCCACATAGAATACAACAAAAAGTGAAAACTGCTGAAAAGATCTGCAGACAGAGGAAGGAATGGCAGAGTGTGAGAGCTGGTAAGTTCACCGGGGGACTGTCCTCATCACAGCACTGGCCCCTACTGAGCCTCACACAGAAACACAGAGAGAAAACTGTCTGCTTTTCTGTTTCAGTTTTTGTAAAAATGGGAAAACGTAAGAAGTAGTTTTTATTTTGTGTGACTACATTCTGTGAGTCATGACTTCCAAGGCAGTATCTACACAGATGAACAGCATGGGTGTGTTTTAAAGCAAAACAAAAAAAACCTGAAGTATAAATATGAAAATTAAAAAATACGTTTTTCTTATATATGTGCAGAAATGCACATATCTTTTCGACAACTCTTCTGTTTGCACTTAACTGTGTGCTGGCGCTAACGGACAGACACACTAGTGTGAATGTGTTTATTGTAACTGGACTCCTTCTCACCTCCCACAGCTATCCTCGATGCCCCTCCTTAGTCGGGGTGGGTGAAACTCACATGGTATCACTCCGCAGAGTTACATATATATTCAGCTCGAACTGCACCATGCACCATACTGCTTGAGTATATTTTCTACTCGAGGAGCAGCGTTCCCAACACAAAGGATCGCGCAACCTGCCGCGACTCCCCACATTCAGTAATCTTGCCGCATTCTAGCACCCGCAAATCGTGTTAAGGGACACAAATTCTCACTTGCGCTCCCCAAGTTAACAATGACTAGCCACGTGCAAGAAAAAACTCTGCCACACAGCGATTGGTGGAGTTTTGCCGGAACTCCGCATTCCGAGAGGAACGCGGGGCAGGCAAAAATCTGTGATCTCTGCCGACAGAGCGGGATTTTTGCCCACCGCTACTCTGTAGATATGGGCGAGCCAACAAATTAACAGAGCCTGGCCACGCGTTGGCTTTGGCTTTAAGAGCCCTTGCATGAGCTGAGCCCCGCAAAAAGCACCTTTTTTAACATACAGATGCGTTTATCTTAGTACATCAGATTATATAAAAAGTATTTATTAAAAGTGACTTTTTAAACATGAACTGACAACCACTTCTGCTCCCGCCCTGAGGACAGTGCTGTTAGTGAACTAATAGACAGGTCAGTTGTCAAGTGTACCCTATATGTGACCTTGATTCTTATTGTAGATGGAGTAACATTACAGACTGTTCTCATTTTGAATTATGATCAAACAGGAAGCTCAGTAAAATAAAACATTTGCCTCAGTTCACACGTTATGATGCAGGAAAACTGGGATTCCTCCCAGAAGTTTCACATTGTACAATTGAGGCACTAGATGAGTGTTTCTTCCTGGCATCAAAGGTTCATGTTTTGTGCTTTCTTCTTAAAACATTAGATAACTGTGAAGCTGACATGCAGAATCTACATTTTATTTTGGACAGTTTTAGATAGAGCGAACATCGCCCAAGAACATACCAGCTCTCATAACGGACACAGACTATACCCTTTTTTTCAGGCACAGAAAGATTTGCCAGTATTTTTAGGATACTGAGCTGAAGTCAGGATTCGAACCAAACGTCCTGATGACACACGTTCAGCAGCCTTCTTTAACGGATCGGCTCATTTTGGGCTCGAGGTTCCAAGAGGACCTCGAGCTGAGCCAGAGCCAGTCATCTGGCTCGAGCCTGGCCCGCACTTTCAGTGGCTCGCCTACCTCATCTGATGATGTAGGGAGTTTGCTAGTCTTGGGTAACCTTTGCAAGAAGCAGTACCCGGAACTCCAAGACAGAGGGAGAAAGGACAGTGCCAACCACTGGTACTGCCCAGTACTGCCCGTGTGTTCTAGGACCTCTAGAAAAGCCCTGACTGTGGGACAGGCTGACCACCCACAGACAAGATGTCTGCTCCGAGCACCACCCTCAAAAGAGTCCAGCAAGCACCACTGTCCCTAAGGCTCTGGTTCGATCCGAGCAGGAACGACCCCACCTCGAGTGACCTTTCTCCCGGAGACAGTCCTGGCCACCCGCCAGGAGGGGAATTGATTTACATTTATTTAGTTGCGTATTTATAAGCAGAGGCATAGCCATGGGCATGTGAGCGCTGTACAAAGTGTTCATGTAAAAGCAATTATAACGGAATCATTGTTGCAATTATCATTAAAATAAAGCGATAAAGTCTTTCTAAATGTTGCAACGGCAGCACTAACTCAACCGCTTTATTTTCTTCCTGAAACCGGGATAACGAGCAATGCTTCTTCCTTCAGAAAAGAGTTTCAGAAAGGATAACTCTCCTGCAGTGGCGGCGGGCTTGTACCAAGGGTGGTGAGCACAAAAAATAAAAAACGTTGGTTCACTTACCTTCGCAGTGCAACGTCCTCCTCCCTCGGGTGTCTTCTAGGAAGCTCTTGATGCAGAAAACTTTACTATCCAATCCTGGCACTGCTCTCGCAACATGAGAGCAGCACCAGGATTGGATAGAGCAGGCTCTCTCAGCTCTCCAAAGAGCACTGGAGACCTGCACTTTCTCTAACCCAGCTGTCTAGGAAAGCTGGGTTAGAGAATGTAGGAGAGTAGGATCTGCTTCTTATAGTTACCCCCACTTTTTGCTGATGTTTCACTGTTTTTCGACCTTGGTCTGTCAGAGGCCCCACTAACCAGGACCCCAACCTAGCTGCTTCCTCTCTAAATTGATTACCAGTACTTTAGGTACACTCCCGATTGGATTCTGGCGTAACCTTATAAGTCCCTAGTATATGGTATACTATGTACCCAGGGCATAGGTACCCCCACACCAGTAACTGGTGTGGGAGGTATGATTCCACCCTACTAGAGGGAGAAACATGACAGCACCGGTATACCCGGTACCAGCTTAACAGACCCTGGCATCACAAAATGGATGCTGCAAGCCACAGACACAAGTCTGCCCTCCTGCTGCTGGATGAAACTCCAGCAGGGGAGGCCTGGACAATAGGTTTCCTGTCACAGGGAGGTGTAACCACCTCCCAGACAGGCTTTAGTGTATTGGGGCTGGGTGGGTGCACTCCAAGAGTGCTTTAAAGTCTGCACTGGGGGCACATTTGGTGTCCCTGTGCATAGTCCAGCTCAAACCGGTTACAGGGGCTACCAGCCCCTGCTCTGGCGCAAAACTGGACAAAGGAAATGGGTGTAGCCACCCCTCTTTCCTGACCCTCCCATAGGTGGGTCCCTAGAGTTTGTCCCACCCCTTCCTTGGGTATAAGAAAGGAACCCCTGGCTACAGGACTTTAGATTTACCTGGGCGAAACTCTGATACATAATCCTGGAACTTCGACGATCTACAAGGCGCAAGATGACTGAAGAATCTCCCTTGGAGTAAAGGAGTTACTCCCTGCGAGGCGGGCACCTATGACGCATCTGACGGGATTGCATCTACGAAGCTCCCGCCAGACTCCGAAGAATTTACAACACAGGAGGTGGGTTCCCAGACTTCCCAGAGGCCGACCCAAGCTCCCAGCAAAGCTGAAACCCATAGCCCTCGTGGGAACCGTGGAACCAAAACCACTGGACACCATGCACATTTGCAAGTGCATATGCTTCTCATCTATCCTTGAGGCTGTGCTTTGGGCAACTTGTAGTCCACACCCCAAGCAGGGTCTCCACCGAAGATTTCTGGCCTACATTCACCGAGTGTCCCGTGGGCTGGTATTGTGTGATTCCTCTTGAGGTCCCTTCGCGATCCCTGGTCCGTCGACTGGTGGGTCCCTGTGAAGGCAACTCTAACTTTAATTGGGCTTACCTAGTTTCTCCAGACGTGCCCTGACTCTCCATTGCCTGGGGAGTCCCCAGGACCTTGCTGGTCCGCACCGAAGCATTTTTTCTCTTCCTGCTTGGGTTGCTGTTGCCAACGCTTGTTGGGTTAAATCCGAGCACCGACACCGCAGCACTCGATGTCCTTTATGGGACAATTTGAATCCAGCTCCTGGTCATCGTTGACACCTCCTGGTCCTCGTGGCTGCAGAGTCAAGCTTCACCTCTTCGCACCTGAAACACCCAACATCAGTGGGCATTCGTCTATCGTTCCCCTGGTCACTGGCAAGTGACCCAGACTCTGTCCCCTCTGCTTTCAGGTTCTTCTGATCTTCGATCCAGGCTTGGATCACACTAGACACTTTTCTTCTTCCCGGCAGCAGCACTTTGCAGAAGATCGCCATTGAAATCAACGACGATTCCCGACACCATTTGACACCTATGCACCCGGCTTCCCTGGGTGAGGTAACTCGAGTACTCCGGTGCTCCCGTGGGTGTTGGCCCTAGAACACCCTAAGTCTAAAGGGGTTTGCTCAAAGTCCTCTCCGAAGTGTCCTTAACTTCTAAAATTCCAACCATGACTTTCCCATAGAATAGTACGGGGCTTGCACCTTTGTTCTCACACTGCACGCGTCCCCTGTGGGTCTCCTGTGTCACTACCTTGGGTGGTTCCTTGGAGTCCCAGCGATTCTACGCGCTTTAGGCACTGTGTCTAGTCAAGTCATGGTTCTTATACCACTTTCTTAATATATGGTTTTGTCCCCCCCCTGTTTACTGTTGTTTTAGAAGTGTATTATTGTGTATCTTGGACTCTAAGCTCATAAAGAGATTAGTAGTGAGTGTTTAGAAATAAATACATATATTTTATATATACCTGGTGTGGTTCTCCTTTCATTTAGTAATTCAAGAGGTTATAATCTGGTAAACCAAGCTGCTTTACACTCCTTCAAGACTTAGCCTGAAGGCTGCTCTCCATAGCTACCACTAGGATAGCTTTCAATAAAGGTTGTCTTTAAACCTATTCATCAATAAGGGTTGTTTAGACTGGTACAAGGTGCCCACTATAACAAGTGGACAGCATATACCAGGCCAATTTCTCACAGAGAACTTTAAAATGCGCAAGTGTGGCTGGCCGGCCCAAGTCGACGGCCAAAGAGACATGCGCATTTTAAAGCGTGCAGCTTCCTGCTGCTGCCACTCCGCAGCGCCCCGTTCCAACAATTAGTTCGGGACAGCTTGCCGAAAAATAAAATGGTAATAAATAAACTTTGTTACCATTTTATTTTTTAGCTCTGGAGCTTGTGGGGCGACGCTCATCCGCTCAAATGGAGGAGCCACCCCTGGTCTCCTGTACAAGACATGATGCAGGCGGTCACCTCTTCAAACCGGCGCCTCCAGGCGATGCACTTTCTGTGCAGTGCTACAAGGGGCGTGTCCTCTGCCCTGCACCCCATGTTCTAATCCCGTGCAGTGCGGAGGTGCTAACGTTTCTCATCTTTGAAAACCTTTTGACTGCCTCCATGTCAAAATAAGGTCGAATATAATAACGCCTGTTCCAGTTTACTTTGGCCAAAACGTTTATCTGTGCCACTCTGAGACCAAGTTCTCCTTGTCAGGGTGGCAAAAGGATCAAAACTTGGCATGGGCACCCCCAAAAAAGTGACCCACATGCCTGGATTACACCCGGCCAAAAAACAATATTTGGCTAGTCTAATTTTTAGAGAAATGCTTAATAAATTATGTATTTTAAAGGTCATAGAACCAGACACATTGGTGAAAACTAGAAGCACTGCATTTTGGCCGGGCGGGCGAGGTGAAATAAAGTAGCCAAGAGGCCCCAACTCTGGATCTGGCTCTGTTTGACCCCTGGCCGCTTTTTAACTGGCGTCACCGGTATAATAATGTCCTGGTCGGTATGAAAATGGAGAAAATCACCTAAAGCTGGTCTCTTCTCCTCTGATCAATATCTACTTTAAAGGTTAAACAGTAAACGTGAGCTGAACGCAGTTTAAAATGTGGTCTAAAGCTGCTTTAATGGTCCATGACTGAAGGAAAATGGATGTTTTTATTCATCGTATAAAGAATCCTCTCATGATTATGTTCCAGCCTTTGCAGACTCCTACAACATGAGCAAACAGAAGGTTCTTTTTTATTGTAGTTTATATTGCGTAAACTCTGCCCAAGGACAGCGATTACATGAGCACCAGTTACATTACAGAAGATCAAATTCATTTTTATTTTAGGCCTTGGGCAAATAAGTCATGTGCCCAGAATCAGAAGGATGTTGAGGTGAGGCTGGGACTCAAACCTATTACTATACTTCCAAATTCGGCAGCCCTGACCCTAACATTACATCCTCTCAGTTTACCTCTCTGGGAAAGGTGGGCCACAGCGAGGCCTTTGCAAACATGCACCCCCTCCCCCTCAACCAAGGCTGAAAGACACTGGAGACTCATGGCAACAACAGGCCCTCAGCGAGGCCGATTCACTTACTCTCCACAGCCAACTATAGCCTCAGGGCGATGGCCTGGCAGCGCGGGGGTGAAGAAAAGCACAGAGCTGCTGCTGCTCAAGGGGAGCAGAGGGCATGACGCCCCAAGGGCCACGTTACCTGCCCCCAGCCAGGCTGCTGCACTCTTAAAACCCCGCCTCAGTTTAACAGCGCGGCACGGGATTAAGACGCTTCTCCTGGGCGTCTGCGCTTGCTGCGCGAGGGTTGGGCAAGCTCAAGTCTGCAGCGGACAGAACAATACTGGCCTAGGGACGCTGCTGCAAACTACCCCCTCATGATGCTGGCCCCACATTACAGTGGCCTGGTGGGGAAGACAATAAGGCTCTGTGAGCCGGTTGACAGAGCACCTAACAAACACTGGCCCGCGGGTGACCCTTAGGCACCGGCCCATCGCCCAATGCCCAACTGCCCGCCTTCCCAGTCCTCCATACACCCTTCTTCCCTTCCTATTATTTGAAACCTCCCATGTGAATTTGGTTTTTAATTATGGGAGTGCCATGGGAGGGGGCGGGGGGGGGGGTTATGCTAATGAACACGGCGATGATAGAAAGACTAGCAAGTAGTTCTTTCGAGTTCTTATAGGCTTGTTGAATGTCTGTCTAGGGAGGGAGGGCTTTCGTCACTCTGCTCGACAGTCGTGACTGGGACTAGACGAGGAGGACTTGGGGTAATGTAAAGAAAGAGGTGGAGACCACCTGTTTGTGCTGATTCTTTGCCCCCCCTGATGTGCCTAGAGACTGCTACAAATAAATGCATATTCCTGAGGAATTAGTGACGTGAGGGTGGAGTCTGCAAGGAATAGCAGACCTCCATGGCAGCATCCAGTTTTGTGCCGGCATTGGAACCCCTGTCTCTTAAATAAAGGGCATCATGAAGGCGCACATTGTGAATGAAGAGTGGGGGAGCACGCGGGGGCCATGTGAAGCGGTCCCCTCCCTTTATGCTACCATCTTGCCTCTGCTGCCCAGCTAGCCTCCTCTTGCAACTCTTACCCGAGTTCCACTGCGAGTTGTGAGGAGGGTTCCCATTGGTTCGCGCCCGACCCTGCTGCACCGTCACGAAGGTCACAAATGGACCTTTAAACATTGTGAATTGTACATTTTCATTCTTTTTTACAGTTGCATTGCACAGCGGTGCCTGTGCAAGGAAGGTGCGTACATAGCGCCTTGAGCAGTTTGTTCTAAGAAGTCTTGGACCAATTGGTCACTTCGGGCATATTCAGTTTCCAGCCTGGGGTTTAAACCTGACCGTGATGTATCTAAGAGCACCTTGGATGGTGCCGTAGAAGCCACTTGCAGGTACTCCCAGGAGGGTTATCGTACATCGGTCCATGTCTATGGGGTGAGGTTTCTGAAGTGGAGCTTACAGTAGGTGTCTAAATTTGGGGCTTCCTGACTACCTCGCTTGTCCCATTCAGTTGGGAAAATGCCTCAATCTGCCTTGTTTAGGGTGGACTTGCATTCTCAGCATCAGACTTGGTGCCAAGGATTGGTGTCCGTTCCTTTTCGTATTTGGGGCCCTATTTTCGGAAATCCTTTTCTTTCTCTGTTCAATATTGCAACATTTCGGTGGGAATTCTTAGACTCCAATTTCTGTCTCTTACAGGTATACTGATTTAGGGTGGGTGGAACTCGCCGCGCTTCACTGCACGACTTACATGGAGTTACATAAAAGCTCTGGAAGATTCCACAGAGTTCCACCAATGGGTGAAAAATATGCATGCCACGCTCCTCCCGCAGCAATTTAGTAGTGCCCGTAGTGTGAGCATCGCTGTAAAATCTGCGTGAACGACACCATGCAGTGTGCAAGAGTGCGCGGCCATCTCAGTTCATTTTGCTGCCCGCAAGTAGAAGATCTACGTGAGCAGCAGCAAATCTACTCAAGAAGCCGCCCTTTGACTGCAACCGTTCACGATTGCCTGCAGCCGCCCACATTAGAAAGTGGCACTAGGGGGCGCCAAAGCTCGCTCGCATTTTGGAGCCCTGCAGCAATTGGCAGAATTTGGCCAGAACTCTGCATTACTAGAGTAAAGTGGAGTCGCCAAATTCCGCCAGCTTCACGGGCGGGAGGAAACATTCCACCCCTCCCCCTCGATAATGATATGCAAACTGAGGGAACATTTAACACTCCCAGATTTGACCCATCAGTCTCACTGGTGCAGGGACACCCTTTAGTCTACGGGTTCAATAAATGAGGATCAACACTGGAGTGGAACAAAACACAGGTTTATTATATCTCATGAGATGAGTCTCATCACTCAGACACTGCAAGTGCTGGAGGGAGGGGGCTTACAAGTACAAGTTCACACATGGCATTTATACTTTTCGGTGCCTCATGAAACACATTGAAACCACTTTGTCATTGCTTACACAACCCCTTTGTATAATCCTTACATGCTGAACTGTTGAATCCTGATAAACCCCTACCCAGGTCATCTTTGTAGATAGGCAAGGGTGGGTACAGGCATTGGTGGGTGTTAGACGGACCGGGAGGGTCGGCCGAGGACAAGGGGAGAGGTCTCCGGGGAGAGCCGTCTCCAGCGATCGTACAGACGAGTAACTTCCCCCCACAGATGTACACCACACAAAGATAAGGTTTTGACGTTCTTTATAAGCAATCTTTAGGTACGATGGAATGGTACAAGGAGGTCTGGACTCAGGGGTCCCCTCGATTCTAGTCTCTTGGTTTGGGAAAGGGGGTAGCGGGACAGTCTGGTTACCAATCTGGTAGATGTGATGATGGATAGCTCACAATCCTCGAACCCGGTGTAATAGCTTGGACGGGCCGCGGCAGCGCCAGCAGGTCCCGGTGAAGGTGGTCGTTACACGGTCCGCGGCAGCGCCAGCAGATCCCGATGAAGGTGGTCGTTACACGGTCCGCGGCAGCGCCAGCAGGTCCCGATGAAGGTGGACGTTACACGGTCCGCGGCAGCGCCAGCAGGTCCCGATGAAGGTAGTAGTTACAACGGGCCGCGGCAGCGCCAGCAGGTCCCGACGAGGATGGAGGATGCAGAAGGCCGCGGCAGCGCCAGCAGGCAGGACGATAGTTCACAAGGCAGGGCTACGGCAGCGCCGGTAGTCCGTCAAGGCTGAGTTCTTCTCGGTGTCTCTCGACTCCAGGATACAACTGCCTTCCTGCTCTGGAGCTGCCCTAGTTATAGGTCTGGCGCCCTTTGATGTCCGGACCCTCGCACTTGGAGGTCGGGAGGTCCGGGATGAGGGAGTCCAGACACCCAGCAGGGGGGTGGAGCCAGCGCCCGGGGGAGCTGGAGGGCGATCGGCACCGGGCGGGGGAGAGCCATCGACACTTCTTTCTCCCATCGACCTGCCAAGTGGTCCGTTCACCTCCTGGGGGGATGGTGGTGCCGGGATGTCGGGGCCTGGCCAGGCCCAGGGTTAGGGTCGAGCTGAGGCCACGCGGCCTCGTGGTGCCGTGTCCAAGATGGCGGCTGGCCCGGCCTGGGGAGCCGGTAGGGGTTCGGCCCCATGATACATAGATGTCCGGGGGCAGGAGCTCCGTCTGGAGACGGGGTGCGGGTTGTTTCTGTGGGTAACACCTGGGGGGCCGGGGCTTGGGACCTGTCATGCGGGGAGGGAGCAAGCCCTTCATGTGGCCTGTCCAACAGTGGGCTTGTATATAGGAACATCTGCATGCTCGGGGCCTTTCGGCAGGGCATGGCCTCTATTCTGGCACGTAAGTATTATCAGCACAACCATCTTTCAGTGAACACTTAACTTCTGACTTTATGAAAATCCCCACTGAAACACAAAAATGAGTGCTGGTAGACAAAATGAAAGAGGAGTAGAGGCTAATTTAACAGAATATATTCTTTTCCGTTCAACAGTCCCTCCTTTTAGACTCTACTAAAAACATTTTGTCTAATTAAATAATAAAAATATATATTCCAGATACATAAAACTTCATGAGTACAGAAAGCATAAAAGAGAACACATTAACATACTTACTGATATAATCACCATGACCACTATATTCCTCCACTTCTAAATCTGATCCTTTTGCCTGTGAGTTACCATCATCATCTGGATAACATGCTGGGCCCGATTCACAGAACTAACTTAAGACAAAATCCTAAACTTACTACCATTTTGGTATTCACAGAAGGCACTTACTCATTTTGGTATTCACAGAAGGCACTTACTCATTTCGGTATTCACAGAAGTTAGGAGTCCTAACTTTAGGACTCCTAAATGCCTTCTGTGAATACCGAAAGTCTTAAAATTATGATTTTTCTCAGTTTAGTAGTAGTATAGTTAGGACTCCTAACTTTAGGACTCCTAAATGCCTTCTGTGAATACCGAAAGTCTTAAAATTAGGATTTTTCTCAATTTTGTAGTCCTAAGTTTAGACTTAGGACTACTAAATTGAGAAAAATCCTAATTTTAAGACTTTCGGTATTCACAGAAGGCATTTAGGAGTCCTAACGTTAGGAGTCCTAACTATACTACTACTAAACTGAGAAAAATCATAATTTTAAGACTTTCGGTATTCACAAAAGGCATTTAGGAGTCCTAAAGTTAGGACTCCTAACTTCTGTGAATACCGAAATGAGTAAGTGCCTTCTGTGAATACCAAAATGGTAGTAAGTTTAGGATTTTGTCTTAAGTTAGTTCTGTGAATCGGGCCCCTAATATTTAGCTCTTTATTAAAACCTCCTGTATCAAAGGTAAAAATCTTACTAACATGTGCTGCCCATAAAACTCCAAACCAAGCCGTGCAAGAGCCATTGTGGGAAAATGGGAGTGGTATGAGAGGCGTTCCCCCTTTTTCCTGGTGTGCAGGTAACAATCCACAAACCCAACAATCAAAAGTATTAGCAATACTATGCGTATAATGCAACATTTGAATAAATGAATTGTTCTGGTAAGAAAAACGATGTTTCTCATCTAACAGGGAAAGAGTAAAATAATAATGTTCAGGTGTAGGTATTGGGCATACAGGTGTATGCATAGGAAACTTCACATGTAGGAACCAAGCTGTTACACAAATACTCATAACACTAGATAAACTTGCTGCCAAATAAATGAATGTCCATTTATGTTTAGTCTCTCTCAACGTAGGGTGTTGAATATCCGGGCGTTCTTCCTCCATGTTTGGCATCCAAAAATCAACAATCTCTTTAACTGTATTGTCTCTTAAAAACGCTGCACAAAAAAATGTTCTTTTTCAAAAATGTCTATAGTTTATGTCCAATGCATATATAAGTCACTGGGGAATTTCAGAAAGAAAACAAACATTTTAAACGATCAAACAGCATTTTCACCTCAATCAAAGTCCAAACAAAAAAAAAATTTTGGGAACACTTGCAGTTCAAATAAAACCAGAGTAATGAAAAAGAAAGTCAATATAGCAAGTATTCACGTAGATTGCCCACAAGTTCATCCCCTACAGCCTGTAGAATCGTTAAATAGATCGCTTTTTTTTCAAGAAATATTTCTGGGCCAACTGGTGGAAAGTTCAGACTCTATTTCCAACCCTGGGGAGAGCAAAGTCATGTACACAAGGATAGTATCCGCAGTTTTCTGCACCACAAATCCTCTTCTTTCCATTCAAAGATTCTTTTCTCTTCAGCTCTTGACTCTTTGTTATCAGCTTGCCATCAGGGTGGCTCTTACAGTTCAAACTTTGCATTTACACAGTTCATTCAATGTGGCATTCTGTATTTTTTTTCCATGCAATTTGACCACTTAGGTGCTGAGAAACTCTGACACAGCACCATCAATCCTTTGCACGTTTTCAATCCAAGCTTTTCACTTTTATTTTCACTTTGCTCAGTTTCAGACGTTTCAGCTATGGGTGCAAATGATTTTTCAAGGGACCACTGCAGACGTTTTCGATACCCTTTCAGCCAGCTTTTTCTTCCTCCACTCGTAGGCCCACAGCACTAATGTTTCCTTCAGGGCCTGCACCTAACTCTTTCGCCTCTTTGACACCGCTTTCATCTGAGTCAGTTTTCACGTTTTGCTCTTCCAGTGCAGTTTGCTTTAGTGCTGCTTCAGACTGTGTGTGCTCCCTTACAGCTTGACTGACCTTCTTCTGTTGGCTTTTGACCACAGCTGGCATCTTTTCTTGAAGGGGAGCTGTTTTATCAGGGGGACACAGGACCATAGTGTGTGAGAGGCATGCACCCAATTTAGAAGGCCACCACATTTCACAACAGTCTTTGCCAGGATCATTTGGAACAGGCCTTTCCATTTCACAGCATCTCTTGGATCAAAGTTTTGGCACCAACCATTATGCAGATCTTGTGTAGCCGCTGCAATCTGGTGAGAAAGTGCACGCTCCACATCAGTCAGACCTTCACGGCAGTGGCTAGTCTTTTCATCAGCGTTTCTTACAAGTGCATTTGCATGGCACTAATTTATTCCACTTCAGTGACGCTGAAACACAATCTTTTGCAAAGTGTAACTCTGTGCTGTCTTTGTGTTGCTTTACTGTGCTTCAAACGTCAGGCAGATAGCTACAATCCAATCTTTGTCCAATCTGTGGTTCTGCACACATCCTCTTTGAGACCTTATTTTGATCTGATTTCAGAGAAACTGGTCATCTATACCTGGGCATCGGTCTTTGCAATAACACATTTGCTACTATACAGTTGTCATTTTTCTCATATTTTGCTCTGATACAACCTTGTTGTTCTGCTTATAAAATATTTTCTGCTACCTCTTTTAGTTCTTTACAAGTGTCAGCATTATATAAACAGTATCCTTTCAGATTCATCTGTGAAAATTCTAACAAGACACAATATTGTACAACTGAATTCGCATTTGACTCTCCCATGACAATAATGGCTCCCATTTGAGCAGTTATACTTCATGTTATGGGAAGGGCAATCAATTTTGACTTTTGGGCTGATGTAAGTACTGAAAGCCATGAAGCTTTGACAACATAATATAGAGGGAGCACAGCGTGTGCTGCTCCTAATCTGTCATTGTTACCTTTCAAACCTGGGCAATCTACAAAATGGACATTGTTGGGCTCAATCAGACGTTCATCCTTAAAGTCTAACCTTGGCTTTACGCATAGATTTATGACACCTAGACACTCCGGTTCAGTTTCATTACAAGCAATTTAATTTGTTGGCTGTAAGCTCAATACCTTTGACTTCAGACATTTCTTAGTCATGTGGTAAATATTTCATTACCGGTACTATTTTTATGCGGTAAAGTCTAGTAAGAATAACTCAGTAAATATAAGAGGCAGAATCCGTGGTATTAGAGGTTTTAAAAGGCTTTATTCCTATACAAAGGAATACAATTCGAATTGCAGGCTTTCTATTCCATCACCACGAAAGTTCAGGAAGGAAGGGCATACATTATTGACAGATAATTGGTTTTATAGGAAATGCATTACAGTGAAACAGATGCAAGAGGCGTAACAGCTGATAGTACAGATAAAAGGTGCATACGTAACTAATAGAGGCGGATATATGGGCGTAATTTAATAAACGTCATCATACATGATGTCACAAGTGGGTGGATCCATAAGAGAATCCTGCAATGTCAGCAGAAATATTTGGCAGAGATGCGCGCGCAGCCGCATGACGTGTGATTGACGTGCAACTAGAGGGTGAAGGGGACTTGACATTTAGCTCTACATGTGGAGACAGAAGTCTGGGGGTCATGTCAACCTAATCCCAAATCATATCTAATATCCTATGTTTAAAGAACTGTGTTATCCAAAAGGAAAGGTCTCTGGGATAGAATCTATTCTATACTGACTGTTAATGCGTGTACAAGCGTCTAAGCGTCTACATGAGATGCGAGGGGGTAGGAATATTCCATGGTAACGGGGGCTATGAATTACTTGCATGAGGACAGCGAGGCCTGGCCCTTTGCACGGTAGCTGGAGGAATGTTTACCTAAACTACTAGACAGGAATGCATCGGATGAGGAGCGGAGTAGATAATCTTGAAGGTGAAATACAGTTTTTGGCAGGCAACAGGCTGGATCAGGCACCGTTAGCCGCGCAGGGAGTAGGACAAAGTTCATGGATACAGATGCAGGCTCAGACTGGAGCTTTCAGAGGCAGAAGGCAGGAAAAGGCTTGATGACAGAATTCAGGGCCTACTCGCCTGAATCTGTAAAATGTGGAAAGTGAACCACATAAAGTCGGTGGCCTTTCATACTTAGGAATGGAATATCTGATCCATTCATGGCGGATCTGAAAGAGGACATGTTGACGGTGGACGCACATATATTTGCGTCTTCAAAACTGGAACTGGAGGGAACATACATGTACTTATAGCATGCACATGGAGCCGTTGGGGTCTACGATAGGGGACATAACTGATCACAAAATTCATATTTCCTCAGTCATACTATTATCCCGAAACAACCTTACAAAGGAAGGCATTTCTTTTCTCACTCTTTTGTAACTGACATTTACCATAGCTACTAAATTAAGGCAGCTGGGTGTTTCTGTGACGTTGGGGTCAAGGGTCATTGGGAAATACGTCACAGACCTTTGAACACATTCATGTTTCTGAACAGGCACTGAGAGAGCGCAGCCCTCCCTCTCACTGCAAATTGGTGTGTTTTCTTTTAATTAAACTTGCACTCCTAGTGCCGGGGCGCGACACTTTTTCACTTTCAACTCTAGGAATGCTTTTGTAAATTGTTGTCCAATGGAAGTTGGTCAGACAAATCCTTGTGTGTCAGCCGCAGTAAAGGCTTAGCCACTATGGAAAGGTTTGGTAACCACTCACTAGAGCAGCCAACCATTTCCAAAAAATATCCTGACTTCTTTCTGAATTTGAGGTGCATTCATCTGGTGAATTATTTCCACTCTCTCTGGTGACACCTTTCTAGCTCCTTTTCTAATTATGTGTCCCAGACATTCATCTTCTTTTTGACAGTATTTCTGACTATTCTCATGCAATGGCTCTGTGACATGAACTTGACAAAAATCAATAACAGTAAGCCATTCTTCAGCACATAGAATGTAAAAAAAAATATTGGCTGGATTCAGTACCATAGGACAACCTAAAAAAGTTATACTTTTACTCTCCTGCATTATTCTGTTTTTTTCATTTTGTTTCTGTGAACCTGTGATCAGAAAGTTACATAAAGTTCCAATCAATTCCATCAAAAATCCTTTACTGAGTTTATCTCTAATCATTCGTAACATTTCTGCAACTGATGGTGTTCTTGAACGAATCTACGACGTTATTCCGCCGCCTTTTTCTCCGCTTGGAATCACAACGCGGTTGTTACATACGACCGCGTTGTGATTCTGCATGCCATTACTCCGCAAGTCGGAACAACGACTTGCGGAGGGGGGCGCTGGATGTTGGAACAGTATAATTTACTATTCCAACTCCAGTCTGTGCGGACACTAGGGAAGGTGTTGGATTTTAAATCCAACACCTCCCCCCCCCCCTCCGCAAGTCGTTCTTCCGACTTGCTGAGTAATGGTATGCGGAATCACAACGCGGTCGTTGTAACGACCGTGTTGTGATTCCAAGCGGGGAAAAAGTTTCGGGGTAAACGTTGTTTACCTTCTTCAACACATGTCATCTGGTTCTAATTTGAATGAGACATGTTCTGCATGTTTTATTAATCCAACATCTTTCTCTGTGAACTCCCTTCCTTCTGTGTTTATTATTTCTTTCAAATTATAATGTAGTTTTTCAACTGTCATTTCTGCTATAGCTGTCTCTTTTTGGGCCATTTTAAAATGTTTATCCTCATCAGGAATCTCATAATTAACATCATCTACTACTTTCTGGTACGCACTGCACTTGACAATAGCCACTCGCTTTGGTAGTGTTAATGCAGTCAGCAAATTTTGAACTAACTCTCCTTGCTGTCGCCACAAATGTATGCAGTGTGGTATCAGCATAAGCTGCAGTCGTGGTGCCATCGGATAGCTTAAAACAAGATCCATCTACATACAATTCACCCTGAGCATCAGGCAGGGACATGTCAGTCAGGTCCACTCGACCCTTTGTTTGCTCTTCAGTGGTAAAAATACAGTCATGTATACCACTGGACTGGCTTCAAGGTCCAACAGCGTTTAAGTGTAATGTGTGCTGCTAACAAAGTGCTTAGTCTGATTCAATAATACATCAATTGAATGGGGAACAAAAACTGACCATGTAAGATTGAGTACGAGTCCTGCTGATTGTCTGATTAAAATGGCAATTGCTGCCACAGCCTTCAGGCAACCAGGGAGTGGGATGGCCATATATACTTTTTGAATTTAAAGTCTAACCCTTCTCTCATCACTTTCTACACTCTCTTCTTTTGCTTTTAATTATAATTCTTTACTTTTCTGTACAATAGTCTGTTCTTCAAATTTCTTCCTATCCTTTTATTCTTTAATCTGTTTCTGTTTAATTTGTTTTCCCCATAACCCTACGGCATCAAACATGCTCTGCCTACGTTTTCTCTTAAAGAGCTGCTCTCCTACATATTGCAGTTTATTTAAATCAAAGGTACCATTTAAGTGGCCACTGTAAACTGGCATCTGCCTTCATATATTTGTTCCACAATGTGCTAAACAGTATGGAAGAAATACCGTATTTAATGTACATTTCATAATTCAGAGTGCCTTCTAGAGGTGCTGGCTGTCTTTCTTCTAGAATACTATTTGTGTTGCAACAACAATCATAATGCACGAAGTGTGCTCAAAACAGGCATGTTTACCAAATACTTCTTAACAATAGTGTTAAGAGACTCTTATACCAAAACCAAAAGATGAGAAAAATTTCTCACATTACCTGTCAAAGACATTTGCAAATGACTTTTAACTAACAAAAAACCCAAAAAAGACAACCAATCCGATCATACCTAATCGCAGTACTCCAACTCCCACCTGCCGATCCTCTGATCAATAGATAAACTCCAAAATGCCAACCGAAGAGCCCCAGTTGAGACACACAGCCGCCACAAAGGTTAGGTCGATAAGCTGAAAACCACCTTGGCCGTGAGTGCAAGTCTCAATCTGCGGGGCGCCACTTAGTGTTTCTGTCCTGTCGAAATGACCTCCTTCTGGTCCAGGTGTGTCCTTCACTCGAGCCCCAAATTGGGCATCAATTGTAGAAGTGAGATTCCTATCAGTCTCACTGGTACAGGGACACCCTTTAGTCTACGGGTTCAATAAATGAGGATCAACACTGGAGTGGAACAAAACACAGGTTTATTATATCTCATGAGATGAGTCTCCTCACGCAGACACTGCAAGTGCCGGAGCGAGGGGGCTAACAAGTACAAGTTCACACATGGCATTTATGCCTTTCGGTGCCTCGTGCAACACATTGAAACCACTTCGTCATTGTTACATAATGCTTACACAACCCCTTACACAACCCCTTTGTATAATGCTTACATGCTGAACTGTTAAATCCTGATAAACCCCTACCCACGACATCTTTTTAGATAGGCAAGGTTGGGTACAGGCATTGGTGGGCTTGTAGATAGGCACATCTGCATGCTCGGGGCCTTTCGGCAGGGCAGGGCCTCTAATCTGGCACGTAAGTACTATCAGCACAACCAGCTTTCACTGAACACGTAACTTGTGACTTTATGAAAGTCCCCGCAGAAACACAAAAATGGGGGCTGGTAGATAAAATGGAAGTGGAGTAGAGGCTAACTTAACAGAATACATTTTTTACCGTTCAACATTCCCTGTACTCACCAGAGTATAGGAACTGATAGCACTAGCAGGGAAATAATGCAGGCACCCTGCACCCCTTGCAGTGCAGGGGGCCCACCATACAGCTATGACCTATGAGTACATGTGAGATGTGGGAGACCCAGGGGCCCGCCACATGCTGCATTGATGGTGGCCTTATAGTTGTGTGTCATGCCTCCGTGTACTATCCGATATGAAATTCCCTCCAGGTAGTCTAGAGTAACATATAAGGCAACACTGTTGAGATCCACAGTCACACCATCCATGTCAACTGGCATGGGGGCAGATATATGGCTTCACGTCCTAAAAGCCTCTGCGATCCCATGGAAGGTGGGACGACCCTGGAGGGTCCACAGAGGCACCAACTGAGTGCTTGGGAGAAGTAGGGCTGCGTAGTGAATCTCCGACTCTTACTCGTCATCTTACCTATCACTAGAAGGCCGTACTTGGGTCCTCACCTCCAGCACCTTTGGCATCACTGCTCTTCCCTACACAAGACATCTGGAAGATGCACCAGACGTAACCTATTCTGTTGATAAATCTAATGCACGTTTCCCTCCCTGTCTCTAGGGTGCCAGTCACACTCCAGAGCAGACCTATCGCTCTGCGAGAAGAAACAACCATAAGCCCAGGAGCTCCTGACCAGCTTTGATCAATATCCTGAGGTGTCCTTTAGGGACAATACATATCTATAAACGCACCCACTCTCGAATCTCCTCTTCTTAAACCATTAGGGAGTAAAGGAAATGGACACTGCCCCAACTCTGGGGACAGATGTCAGGCCGGCCACGCCCTCCACGCGGTGCACCAGCCGTGTCACAGAATCTTACTCCACTCAAACCCAACCTACCTCAGCATGGCTGAAGGCGCTCTTGGGAAGGCTCTGGCTTCCAGCAGAGGCAGGTAGTGTGAGTGGGACCTGACCTCAGTAACGAGTATCCCAGCCTCAATATGGAGGTGTCTCGCATGCGATGAGGACATCCCACCCACGTTACATTGTGTCTTTTCATGCCTTCATTCATCCACGCATCCTTGCACCGCACAGTAGCTTCTTCCCACACTTTTATCCTTCTCTGGGGGTGGCCAGAGGCACAGCCCAGAAAGGTGAGATTTGTAATTGTACATCCCAAAAACATTATATTCCATATCAGGTGCCAACAACCAAAAATACAATATATCTGACTTGGAGGGGGAAGGAAGGCCGGCATTCAGTGCACCAGGACGGTGGACCTGGGAATCCGAGCCTGCGTTGCAAAAACATTTCCTATTTAAGACAGAATAAGAAGAAGGTGAGAGATTGAAAGTGAAAGAATGCAGCGGAGGCCCCCAGGACAACCCTCATCCCGCACATTCTTAATGTGGTAACAGAGCGAACAAGAAGATTCTTTTTAAATCCCCCCTTATACAGGATCCAGTTCCTGGGGGTAATTGTCAGAACCCGGAAGAGGAAGCCTAGGAGAGGCTGGAGACAGAGTTCACTCACAGGCATCAGGGAGTCCAACCTTTATTTAATTATTCATCCGTACACTGTCTGTTTATTTCTTACATAAATGCTTTGCTCGGCCCAAAGAGACATTGCGAGACTTTCTACGGAGATAAGAGCCGAGTAGTAGAAAGTAGATATTTTGTCTTTTACTAAAATATGCATCAGCCAAAACAAGGTATGATTTTTCTGTTTTTTGTGTAAACACTCCCCTTTGGTGCCGAAGAAACAGGGCTTTCCTCGCTCAGAGAATTGAGCAGTAACTACAAGAGAACCTATTTCAGCTAGTTTTCCGAGGAGACTTGTTGAATTAGGATGGAGAAGAGAGGGGGGGGGGGGCTGGGTAGGAGACAGATGAGGAGGTGGGGGGCTATGCATAACTCAGGTGTAAATAGAGTGGGGGCAAGAATATGGGGCATCAGTGCATCATTAAAGACCCAGCGAACTGGAAAGCGACTCTGTCCTATTCTCTGTGCCCTATTGTAAGCCCTAAACATCTGGCCCTTACAATACTCTGATTTTAGGCTCCTCTGAGGCCTGGACCCTATATTCTGGCCCTAAACATCTGGCCCTTACAATACTCTGATTTCAGGCTCCTCTGAGGCCTGGACCCTATATTCTGGCCCTAAACATCTGGCACTTACAATACTCTGATTTCAGGCTCCTCTGAGGTCTTGGCCTATATTCTGTTTCTGACCTTAATTGTTTCTCTGTGAAACTTCGGACCCTCCCAGCCTCCTTCTGTCACTGGTGCGTGTGTCCAACTTCTAGATGTTCTGCGCACGCGCGCTGCCTAGAGCGGTACGTCAGTGCGCGTCTTCACATGCACAATAAAGAAACCCCCTCTTCTTCACCCCACTGCACCTGCTGTACCCTACAGAGCACAAACAGGATCAGTGCGCGCGGAAGGAAACGCTTGTGAACGAAAACCAATAATCCTCACCTTCTAATCGCTGGCCTTAATTTCCACACACTTCACAAGGTGAACTATCCTTTAAACAACTTAATGCGGCAGTCATTTTTTATAGCACGTTTTTAGACCCTCTTCACACGAGAGGCAAAACAACTGTTGACGGAAAACCCATTCAGTCACGTCCTAGCAGAGGCATGGAAACTGCCCTGGGTGATTCTATGCCGTAATGACATAGTGCCTTGAAGCAGAAGTGAGATATCCTTGGAGCGGAAGTGAGATATCCTTGAAGCGGAAGTGAGATATCCTTGGAGCGGAAGGAGATATCCTTGAAGCGGAAATGACCCTTGAAGCGGAATTGAGATATCTTTGAAGTGGAAGTGAGATATCCTGGAAGTGAAAGTGAGATATCCTTGAAGCAGAAGGTGAGATATCCTTGAAGCAAAAGGGAGACATCTTGGAAGCGGAAGGAAATATATCCTTGAAGCGGAAGTGAGATATGCTTGAAGCGGAAGGAAATATCCTTGAAGCGGAAGTGACCCTTAAAGCGGAAGTGAGATATCCTTGAAGCGGAAGTGAGATATCCTTGAAGTGGAAGGAAATATCCTTGAAGCGGAAGTGAGATATCCTTGAAGCGGAAGGAGATATCCTTGAAGCGGAAGGAGATATCCTTGAAAAGGAAGTGACCCTTGAAGCGGAAGTGAGATATCCTTGAAGCAAAAGTGAGATATCCTTGAAGCAGAAGTAAGACATCTTGGAAGCGGAAGGACATATCCTTGAAGCGAAGGTGAGATATCTTTGAAGCTGAAGAAGATGTCCTTGAAGCGGAAAAGAGATATCCTTGAAGCGGAAGTGAGATTTCCTTGAAGCAAAAGTGAGATATCCTTGAAACGAAAGTGAGATATCCTTGAAGCAGAAGTGACCCCTGAAGCGGAAGTGACCCTTGAAGTGGAAGGAGATATCGTTGGAGCGGAAGTGAGATATCCTTGAAGCGGAAGTGACCCTTGAAGCGGAAGTGAGATATCCTTGGAGCGGAAGGAGATATCCTTGAAGCGGAAGTGACCCTTGAAGCGGAATTGAGATATCTTTGAAGTGGAAGTGAGATATCCTGGAAGCGAAAGTGAGATATCCTTGAGGCAAAAGGTAGACATCTTGAAAGCGGAAGAAAATATATCCTTGAAGCGGAAGTGAGATATGCTTGAAACGTAAGGAAATATCCATGAAGCGGAAGTGACCCTTGAAGCAGAAGTGAGATATCCTTGAAGCGGAAGTGAGATATCCTTGAAGCGGAAGGAAATATCCTTGAAGCGGAAGTGACCCTTGAAGCGGAAGTGAGATATCCTTGAAGCGGAAGTGAGATATCCTTGAAGCAGAAGTAAGACATCTTGGATGCGGAAGGACATATCCTTGAAGCGAAAGTGAGATATCTTTGAAGCGGAAGAAGATGTCCTTGAAGCGGAAAAGAGATATCCTTGAAGCAGAAGTGAGATATCCTTGAAGCAGAAGTGAGATATCCTTGAAACGAAAATGAGATATCCTTGAAGCAAAAGTGAGATATCCTTGAAGCAGAAGAGACCCCTGAAGCGGAAGTGACCCTTGAAGTGGAAGGAGATATCCTTGAAGTGGAAGGAGATATCCTTGAAGCAGAAGTGAGATATCCAGGAAGAGAAAGTGAGATCTCCTTGAAGCACAAGTAAGACATCTTGGAAGCGGAAGGAGATATCCTTGAAGCGAAAGTGAGATATCTTTGAAGCGGAAGAAGATATCCTTGAATGCGGAAGTGAGATATCCTTGAAGCAAAAGTGAGATATCCTTGAAGCGAAAGTGAAATATCCTTGAAGCAGAAGTGACCCCTGAAGTGGAATCGACCCTTGAAGCAGAAGGAGATATCCTTGAAGTGGAAGTGAGATATCCTTGAAGCGAAAGTGAGATATCCTTGAAGCAGAAGTAACCCCTGAAGCGGAAGTGATCCTTGAAGCGGAAGGAGATATCCTTGAAGCGGAAGGAGATATCCTTGAGGCAGAAGTAAGACATCTTGGAAGAGTAAGGAGATATCCTTGAAGCAGAAGTGAGACATCCTGGGAGCGGAAGTGACCCTTGAAGCGGAAGTGAGATATCCTTGAAGCGGAAGTGACCCTTGAAGCGGAAGTGAGGTATCCTTGAAGCAGAAGTAAGACATCTTGGAAGTGGAAGTAGATATCCCTGAAGCGGAAGTGACCCCTGAAGCGGAAGTGAGGTATCTTTGAAGCGGAAGTGAGATTTCCTTGAAGTGAAAGTGAGATATCCTTGAAGTGAAAGTGAGATATCCTTGAAGTGAAAGTGAGATATCCTTGAAGCAGAAGTGAGATATCCTTGAAGCAAAAGGAGATATCCTTGAAGCGGAAGTGAGGTATCTTTGAAGTGGAAGTGAGTTATCCTGGAAGCGGAAGGAGATATCCTTGAAGCAGAAGTAAGACATCTTGGAAGCATAAGGGCATATCCTTGAAGCGGAAGTGAGATATCCTTGAAGCAGAAGTGAGACATCCTGGAAGCGGAAGTGACCCTTCAAGCAGAAGTGAGATATCCTTGAAGCGGAAGGAGATATTCTTGAAGCGGAAGTGACCATTGAAGTGGGAGTGAGATATCCTTGAAGCGGAAGGAGATATCCTTGAAGCAGAAGTGAGATATCCTTGAAGTGGAAGTGAGATATCCTTGAAGTGGAAGTGAGATATCCTTGAAGTGGAAGTAAGATATCCTTGAAGCAGAAGTGACCCTTGAAGCGGAAGTGAGATATCCTTGAAGCGGGAGTGAGATATCCTTGAAGCTGAAGGAGATATCCTTGAAGCGGAAGTGAGATATCCTTGAAGTGGAAGTGAGACATCCTGGAAGCGGAAGTGACCCTTGAAGCAGAAGTGAGATATCCTTGAAGCGAAAGTGAGACATGACATTATAAGTAGCCCAAGCCTGGCGGAAATAAACTTAACATTGTGATACCCCCCTTTGCCCTGCACCTACCCCATTACCCTCCACCTCCCTCTTTTACCGGTAACCCCCTTTGCCCTGCACCTTCCCCCTAACCTTCACCTCCCTCTTTTCCCAATACCCCCTTTGCCCTGCCCCCTTACCCTCCACCCCCCTCTTTTCCTGGTACCCCCCTTTGCCCTGTACGTCCTCTCTTACCCTGAACCTCCCCCTTTCTCGGTACCCCCTTACCCCACACCTCCCACAGGGATCTCTTAGGTGTGTCCGGAATAAGACAACACAGGTGTGAAAAGCTCCTTCCAACATTGTCTCTCCAGTTTGGATGACAAAAGGCCACGCATGAAAGTTTAGTGATCCGAAAGCCAAGATGTGGCTCAGGTCATATGATACATTCCTATTGGTTAACTTTAGACTAGACTGCTGCACTAAATGAACCAATCAGGGAGTCGGAGCTGCTACTTTAAAGCCCCAAAGATAAGAACTCTGCAGCTGGAAACATCTGCCAGATCTCGCCTCCGTCGCAAGGCTCCTACAAGAACGTCATACCTTGGACCTTCGATGGGTGTTTTATCTCAATATAGAGAGCAGGGGTTCAACCTGCACAAATATGGACTCGAGGATAGACCTACTCCCTTCACTAAACACAACGGCCCCAAAAGGAGACACTCGTAAAAAAAAAGAGGGACCCCTTGACACCAAAGGAATAGGGTTCAATACAACTGTATCATAAAAGGAGTTTCCTTTGGGCTGGACTTTAAGACTCGTTATAGTATTATCTATGTGCACAGATGCTCACCTCAGTCACACCCGTTCAAGCTCACACCAATAGTATAAGGGAAATATAACCATATACCCAAATTTAACAATCCAGGAACCGTTTTTGTTAAAAAAGTATAGATCTATTTATTAATCAAAATATCATAAAATACATAAATCATTTAGTACATAGGCAATCAATTATACTACCCCTGACACAAAGTCTAGAATTGATTCAAAGTATTATACACATTATAAACACATCAAAATTAAAAACATCGGAATGAAAAATTAACACATTAAAAAGAGAGTACATACAAAAGACAGAACAATATGTCATTAAAAGGACACACATCCGTGTAGATATGTACTCTGTGATTCCAGTCTCTTCACGGATTATGTTACTACTAGGGGGCGTCGACGCGCTTCGATGGGAAACCTCATAGAACCATCTTTGTCAAGACTGTATTTGTGACACTCAAGAAAAACCAGGTTATAACTGGAACCATTAAAAGCACCTCTTAATGATTGTGGGAGGATGCAAGGGCGTCCTATTTGAAGGGATTAAAATGGTAATCCGGGGCTTGCACCTCCGTGCTCCTCACTTGTGTCCTAAGTCAAACTGCGGGGCATATCTGTTCGTAGCCCTATTTAAACACCAATATTGGTTGGTTGGAGTTGAGCTTCTATAGTCCTGTGGCAGAATTGTCGCCAACCCTGTTTGTACATGGATTCTTCCTAGAAGGAACTGTTGTATTCGCTTCAGATGTGTCAGTTTCCTATTGCAACCTCGGTATTGCCCTTTACACATGGGGTTTATCGGCGTGCAAAAACGTCACGTCGCGTTCCATCCATATATCCAAAAGGAAACAAACACAAACGTCTACGAAGGGAAGTCTTAAGAGTCGCTTGTCTGAGAGAGGAGTAATGCTGACGGTCAGAGAAGTTTGGTAAAGCAGGCACCAGGTCATTCGCAACGAAGACCTAATAAAAGATTCTTAGAAAACATTAGAGATCATGGTCTGCTCAATGAAGGACACCCCACAGGACTCAAACACCATAATGGAGATCCCCAACAAAGGGCGCACACCCCACGAGTAATAAACACCATAACGGAGATCATGGAAAAAGGGCGCACACCCCACTGGACATGAACTAAACACCATAACAGAGATCACGGAAAAAGGGCGCACACCCCACTGGACATAAACACCATAACAGAGATCATGGAAAAAGGGGCAGAGTCATTATAATGCACTAAGGAAGACAGAGACTAACCCCATACCCAGCCCCCCCATTGGCTTGACTTTACAAAGCGCTCTCACGAGCTGAATCAAGATGGAATCTGGGCTGGAGCGCCTCGATAACGCTGCAGTACCCTCAAAGATGACAAGTCTTGGGAGAAACACACCCGCAACAAGACTGATTTGATTTTAAATGTATAGAGCGCAACAAATGCCCACAGTCGTCAAGGTGCAACTCCGCAATTCTCACAAGTCACTGTATTTGCAAATTATCTACAAGAGGGGGTTATACCCTTGGAGAAGCTCAGTACCGCCCCCCCCCACCTCCTCTCTGAGTGCGATAACGTTAATCATAAAGAGCATCTACCATAACAGAAGAATTTGGGAACCCTTTAATGAAATAAGCGGTGAAAGGTACATTTAAGAAGAAAACCTGAATGTTTCAGAACATTGAGGTCAGATCTCGACCGGGGAGCCATACAGCACACACAAAAGGTACAGAACATGTAGATTGAACTCATCAATAAGGAGATGTAAGTGGCACCATAGAGCTCAGCCAGATGGCGAGCAGCTCATGGGGGGGAAGGTTCTCCTAGACTATTACCATAAAAGGATAACTGAGTCGACGAGAAGGAACAGCAGAACCCCAAGACTGAAGTAATCAGGAACATAGCTTGGAAGACCTTCTGAATGTTTACCAACCATTATGAGCATAGGAAGACTAGTTCTAAACATATGGAATGGCAACACATAGTGTTTGATCCAAGGACTTGGTCTGCTCCGCCCTCCACCCCACCTCACTTCCATTTCCCCCTGTGCTCCCGCCCCTTCTTTGAGCAGCTGTCCAAAGCGAGAGCTTGGGAGTAGGAACTGACCATGTAGAGATTTTGTGCTATTCAATATTGGAAGATTGTTGAATTCTCATAGAGATTGGCCAGAGGATTTTGCCACAGACGCCATGTTTCTTTCAAAGCATTTTAAATTTCAATTAACAAAGTGAAAGATAAGCATGTCGAGTGTGGTGTGAAGGACTGAGTGACATTGTCAAGTTTCTAAGTTCATGACATCAGAGAATCTGCCATGTGGACAACAAGCATTGATGGCGGTCGAAGGTGGGCATGAAAGTGGTACAATATGGATGTCCGATGATGAAGGTAATAGCAGCACAAGCAGTATCGTCAAAGTCACAAGGCTTGTTTGAATGACCAGATCATACCGATGCTGATCACTCTCCAATGGTCATCAGTTGAACCAAGGGCTGTCTACAAGACTGCCTGTATCACCTGTAAAGCTCTGCACACGTCCACTCCTCGTTACCTGGCAGACAAACTCCAGCTATCAGGCAGCTCTAGACCATCGCGAAATGCCAAAGCAATGGGGCGTGAACCCTCGTCCCTTAAACAGAAATCACTGATGGCGCAATCCTTTTCGGGCAGCACTAAGGCCCACATGCATCAAAGCAAAAACCGGTCGCAAACGGGCAGATTCTCAGAATCTGCCCCTTTGCGACCGGTATTTTTCCATTTGGGATGCATCATCCCAAATGCAAAAATCGCAATTTAAGTAATCTCTAAATTGCGATTACTTAAATTGCGATTGCATTTAAGGAATCTCAAATTGAGATTCCTTAAATGCAATGCATTAAAGTAAAAATATTAGCGATTTTGCTAATAGGGGGAGCAAATTACCATGAAGTTGAACTTCATGGTAATTTGCTAAAACTTTGAAAAATGCACTAAAGTGCATTTTTCAAAGTTCCATTTCAGACACACACATGCCCTTGGGGCATGTGTGTGTGCAAGATGTACTCATATGCAGATTTCAGGGGTGCAACAGGGTGTCCTTTTGACACCCTGGCACCCTTGAAATTGCATGAGCAATTTGCGATTCTCTAATTGAGAATCGCAAATCGAGAAAGTCTTCCCATTCCTTCCTATGGGCCTCTAGGCCCATAGGAATAAATGGGGAGGTAATTCCTTAATTGCAACTCGCAATTTGCGAGTCGCAATTAAGGAATGTTTAGAAATCGCTATTTTGTAAGCGATTTCTACATGCATAGCCTTTTGCTATTCCTTATTAGCGAATCCTTATTTTTCGCTAATAAGGAATCGCAAATGGCATTGTTGATGCATGTGCCAGTAAGAGAATCTGGAACTCCCTAACTCCAAATCTAATAACGTCCACCTCCCTGGCGACTTTCAACATGGACCTGAAGTGAAAAGCCCTTCTCCAACGATATTATAGATAAGACACTTCAATCAACTCCTGGCACAGACATCTACACTAACTCATCCTTTTTACTGCTGTATTCACGTCTTGTACATTCTGTTTTGTGTAATGATCTACCATGTTGTATTCTCGACCTTTCTAATTATTTATAGCAGGCTTTGTTCATTGTAAATCATCTGTAACTTCCATGTAACAAAGTATTTCTCTTGTAAAGTGCTCTAACGCCTTTAGTTACTGCCTGTGCTATGAAAATATTCACCAATCAATCAATAAATAATTGACTGATAATGGCATGAGGAGCTGAGATTGACTTTCATTTTCAGCTGTCAAGGAACATTCTTTCTTTTCCATGGTGCAGATTTTTGAATCAAGGCAAAGGGCAGTGATTGTCCATGACTAGACTCCTTTGAGGCAAAGACGCAGTCGTGGCGGTCTCTAACCAGGGCTTGGCTCGAATGTGCCATTCCTCGATGGATAGTTCGGTAATAGGAAGTGAGGACCAGCTCTCCACATCCCCCCAGCGAGCTCTCCGGTCCATCACTAGTCTTTCCTACCAGTCCTCGTGGACAAATACATATTGGTCCAGCGCTTCAAGGCAAATATGATGTGTCCTGTTGATAAATAAAACATCTGTAAATATGCAAAACCTGTATTGATTCCCAGACAGCTAAAGCTTCGTTTGAAGTCATGTCCAAGAGGGGGGAAACTGACTGAATAATATAGCATTCTGAAGCAGCAGTCATACATTATGTAGCACTTTACAAAGCCTTAGACAAAGACACAGCCTACAAGAAGCCGTCCATACTCGGCAGAGTGGTCCAAATGTGCCGTGACGGAGGACCACACCATGAAGACATGGGCATGTTTCTAGTATTCCCAAAATGCCTCTCATTGGCTTTGTGCACATCTATCAAAAGAGTACACATGCAGAAATCGTTTTTGGTATTAACAGGCTCTCTTACTGCAGACCTATATCTCTGCCTCACAAAGTCTCAATCTGAGTCCACCATTTTCATTCGGCATCACTGAATTCTGTGGCCTGGCTCGCGGAGTCGGACATCTTGCTCTGAGTCGGACATCTTGGTCTTCCGACTGAACGATGACTTTGTACCAGGACGCGTCTGTCCTCCGGTGGAGCAGATGTTTCATTTTGTGCATCTCTGAAGGTCAGGATCCTGTAAATGGTGGCGCTGGGGCTCATATAGTTTGTGTCTGGACCCTCCATGCCCTCAGCGCTCTTTCATTAGACTTCATTTGCCAGCTGTCACTGTCGGTCATAAAGAGGTCAAGTCATTGCTTCTTCTTCAGGGTTCATGTGATCCGCGGCTTCTTCTCCAATGATGTATCCACCTCATACTTGGGATGAAGCATTCATTATTGTTCCTATCTCAGAGGGTGTACATCTGACTCCATCCACAAAAATGCTGATGTTTATTTAATTTAAATTGTTTTAAGTTTGAAATTATGTCTGCTAAGCAGAATAATTTACTTTATGCTCTGTCTTTTGGTAGCCAGTTGGCTAATAACCCTAGAGAGAACATTCACCTTCAACCTCATTTAGGTGCCCTTCTGGAAGTAGTTTCTGACTTTCATGTTAGTCAATCAGTTTCTATTCCTGTTTCCATTCTTCATTCCACAACTGAAGGTCAGTGTTGAAAGGGGTGTTGTCATTGGTTGTGCACGTCCACGTCAGTCAGAGAGACGTGCTGATTCTACACTCCTGGGCTCATTACACTCTTCTTACTCCAAAAAAGAAACTAAAATAGTCCATGTGATGGGGACAGGATCCTTTAGTCACATTTCAGGAGATAAGAGACGAAGCTAAAGTATTTGGGACTAATGATGTTGTTCTGAAGTCAGTGCAACAGTTGAGTTGGAAGCGAATTTTGAGGCCTAACACAGTCCAGCTTTAGGCAACCAGCATTGTCCTCAAGTTGGTGTCCGAAGAAGAAAGATGTTATCGTTCTTTCAGGGCACTCTGACAGGTTCTGCAGTAGGAATCTGAATTCTTATGCATTTGGGGCCAGTAAAAGTGGGTGACAAGCCTGTCATAGGTCTTGTCCATCCCCATATGTCCTGCTAACGGCACATCATGAGCCAGCCCCAGTAGGAAGGTTCTGAACTTCTGGGGTACCACCAGCACATGGGCTGACCCAGGTTCAGCAGCCTTAGGCTCGGAATACAGGAGGTCACTCTCCCAGTACACGTAGTGTGTTTTGGCCTGAACACCATTGGCCTGGTCTGCAGCCTGTTGCCGCATACCTACGAGAGAAGGGCATTCTTTCTGCTCCCTGCAGAATTCCTCCCTGGAGGGACCTCCTTCTTGCTGCCAATGGGTCAGCTCAGGCAGATCTCCCAGTTCGGCAATCTGTTCCCCGGTAGGCTCCAGAGCATGGTGTAGGGGCTGTTCTCTCACAGATGACTGAGGAGGGCTGGGACCAACCCGTAGCCTTCATCAGTAGGAGGTTACTTCCACGGGAAAGTAGGTGGAGTGCAATTGAGCGAGAAGCATTTGCTGTGGTCTGGGCGCTGAAGAAGCTAAGACCCTACTTGTTTGGGTCTCACTTCCGGGTTCAGACGGACCACAGGCCCCTCAGATGGTTGATGCAAATGAGGGGTGAAAACCCGAAGCTGTTGAGGTGGTCCATCTCCCTACAGGGTATGGACTTTACGGTGGAACACGGTCCTGGTACAGATCACGCCAATGCTGACGGTCTGTCCAGGTATTTCCGCCTTAGTGACGAGGAACCCCCTGGGCAAGGGTAGTTCTCCCCACATTTCAGCTGGAGGGGACACGTGTTAGACCTGGCACCTTGGCGTGAGTTTCCCTTCCACTTTTTGATGGTGTGCCTCGATTGTTTTGCTGGTGTTGTCCGCTCAGGGCACTGCGCCACGGCTAATCCGTGCCGCAGTGCAAGTGCTCCCGAGGTCTCTACGTTGTCAGCATTGACAACCCTACAGTAGGCATTGGGTACAATCTGCTCTTGAGACACCAGGTGTTGCCTCACCGAGGTCACGCTGGCTCCTGTATCTCTAAGAGCCTCCACTTTCCTTCCATTGATGGTCACCACTTGCCCATATTTCTTAGTGTTAGAGGGCAGGTAGGTTACAGGGACCATCTCACTGTCTCCTAGCGAGACTAGGGTCATCTGCCCGGGACCCCCACCCTCCTGGACTGCTACTTCCTCCCCAAAGTTAACACTAGCTACTTGCCGGGGGGGAGCACCAGTGGGTGCGGTCTTACCAAACAGGCGACACTTAGGATCAGAGGCAATGTGACCCGGGTCACCACACCGATAACAATTGAAGGGCCCCTTTGGAACAGGTCTACCTGTCGGGGCCCCGTTCTGCTGCGGGGGTGGGGGAGGCTGAGAACCCTTCTGCTGGTTCCCTTGGGAATTACTTTGGGGGCCTTTTTGGAACCCCTTCTGTTTACCCTTGTCCCCCCCACTCTTCTGCTGGGGACCCTGCCCACCTTTGGCGGAGTCTCCCACTTGACCCTTGTGGACCCTGGTGCTGAGCCAGCGGTCCGCCTCCTCAGCAAGCTTCCTCGGGTTGGACAGCTTGCTATCAATCAGGTGCTGGCGTAGCTCAGGAAAACATTGACTGGACAAGTGCTCCCATGCAATTAAATCAAGCAGCCCTTGATAATCATTCACTTTGCTACCCTTCACCCAACCATCCAGCGCTCTGCAGAAAAAGGTCACATATTCCACATACGTACTCTCAGGGATCTTCTTGGTCTCCCTGAACCTCTGTCTATATAGCTCAGGAGTTAACCCATACCTGGTCATTAAAGCTTCCTTCATATGGGGGTATGAGGTTTGGAGATCTAAGGGTAAATCTAACAGTGTGTCACGCCCTTCAGCAAGGAACCTTCCCCACAACCCCGCTCCCCAGTCTTTCTCAGGGACCCGGTGTGAGGACATGGCCACCTCGTAGGCTCTAAACCACTGCCCTATGTCATCCTTTCTAAAATACTCCTTTACTACATCTTTGGGGATGTACACCTTGGACTCTACCTGCGCTGGTGGAGTGCTGCCACCAGAAGGAGCGGTGTCCAAACTTTTCGCCTTCAGCTCCAACTCCTTCAATCTTATATCATGATCCATTTGGCGTTGTTGTGCCTCCAGGGCCAACTTCTGCTTTTCCATTTCCATTTGTCCGGCCAACTTTGCCATCTCCATTGCATGCGCCCTGTCGGCTGCCCTGTCTGCCAGCTCCTCTGGCGACCGGACTCTGCTGGGCTCCTCAAGGTTGTCGGGTGGAACGATGTCCCCCGCATTCCGTGGGTCTCTTGACTCCTTCCAGGCTCTCAACGCCTTGGTGTACTGGGGCTTCCTCTTGAATCCAGCATGGGGAACTCGGAATTTTACACTGTAGCCTTTCAATTGCTCCATCGTGTAGCCTTCCAGTCTCTCCCAATCCACCTCATCTATTCCAGAAATCACAGAGAGTGCTCTTCCAGCGGAGTGTGAGCCAGGCATGGTTGCAGTAATGGCAGATGTCTCCACAACGTTCCAAAAATGAAAACCTGTGGCTGCGTTATTTGGTCTGCTCTCACTATCTGGTGATTAATAATTCACTGTATGCAAATTACAAGTGCAAATCCGAAATCCCACCGCTGCCACCAATGTTAGAGTCGGGGATCTCTGGTTGGCGCAAGGTCGCCCTTGTGTCAAGCAGGAACCCTCTCCTCCACGTCAGGGCGCAGGATAACCCCTCGCGAATGACCCTTGCTCACCCTCTAGGTGCGTGGCGTGAGCAGCCAAGGCGATTCCTCAGGCGTTGTTGGTTAAGCACTTACAATCGTACACACAGTAAATACATCAATCCCCCCAGAAACGGACACCAGACTTGGATATATATAAAAATACGATTCTTTATGTAAAAATAAGGTATATATATCTCAGCAGACTTATCACAAGACCAATAACGTTTTCACTAGGCCACCAGGTTATAAAGCAGGCAAATGTTCGTTGTTCGTAGTTTCAAATGGATACTTTGTAGTCTCTTTGCAAATGTTACTTGTAGCTTCCAGTACTCACAGAGATCGACTCCTGCGAACGGGGAAATAAGGCGTTGCGGGCCCCGAGCCCGATACTGGAACTTCTTTCGTGATGTGGAGAGTCGGCACAGGTCGGTGCGACTCTCAGCTTCGGGAAGTGTTCTTGGGTCCTCAATCAGCAGGTGTGGGCAAGCAGGCAGGCGCGGCCCGCGACCCTTTGGCACGGCGGTGCAGGAGGGTCTCCACAGCGGGGGCGGCGCGGCCTGAGATGTCCGGGGATAGCGAAGCGGGGTCACAGGGCACGGTCAGTGCAGCTGGATGACCCGGCGTAGATCACAGTCGTCGGACGGCTTCCGGCAGGAGGGGTGATAGCGCGTTCAGCGCACTCCAATGGCAGGCGGTGACAGGGGTGCAGGCGGCCTGGCCCGGGGACAGAGAGCGGCTCCGGACGGAGCGGGGCTCTCACGGGATTGCGGCAGGCGAGCTCCTGAGTGTCACGGCCCTAGGAGGGGCGATGAGGGGCGCAGTCTCTTTTCCGGCGGGATGCACACACGGCTCGAATTGGAGGACGAGCAAGAAGCACAGAGAACCCACTGGTCCTGGGGTTCAGGTCAGGGGGCAAGCTCAGATCAAGCCCTTGGAGAATGTTCAAGCACAAAGTAGCAAAGTCTTTTCAATAGTCTCTTCCTCTCCTTTCTCAGCAAGGCAGGCAGCAGGCCAGCTCCTCCAGCGTCTCCTTCTCCTTCTAGTCGGGCAGAGGTTCTTTGTGGTAAACAGGATTCTGATTTCTTAGGAGCCAGGCTCCTACTTTTATACCATGATTCTTTTGTTCTTTAGCGCCAGGGGGCCTAGGCCTGGCTCAGTCCAGTTCTGGAGCACTTTGTTATGGTGACTCTGCTCTTTCCTTTCAGCAGCAGGGCAGAGACATCAGCCGCCCCACAGGGGGTGGCGCCGGCTTTGTGGTGGCAGAGCACAGGTCTATTCAAGAGTCAAGGTGTACTCCTCCCACCCATCCAGGTGTAATCTCTCTACCCACCACCTGGCAGCCAACCTGTCTCTGGGGATCCCCCCACCCTGCTCCTTACTGTTGCTGGGCAGAACACACACCCACACAGCAGAGGCGGACTGAGATGGTCAGGTCAGTAAATACTAACTTTCTAAAAGTAGTATTTACAAACCCAGGATATTAAAATAAACTTGACTACAAGAAGTATTTTATCATCCTGAGTTCAGGCATACTACACTTGACACTTCTACCATGCTCTCTGAGTCCACTGGGGTCACAGCGTTGGCGTGATCCCGGCAGCCCATTCTGGCCTATGGAGAGCAGGTAGCCTTCAATAGTGAAGAACGAAAAGGGCTGTAATTCACTACTAAGACATGCCACACACACCAGGGCATGTCTTACCTTATGCCTACAATGCACCCTGCCCTTGGGCCTACCAGAGGGGTGGCTAACATGTAGGTAAGGGAAGGTTTAGGGACTGGCAAGTGGGGGCACTTGCGCAGTCAGCGCGACGGTCCCGGACCGCGCACAGGGTCTGCGGTGGCAGACCCTAGACACACTTTACAAGGCCGCTTCCGTGGGTGGCGCAACCAGCGCTGCAAGCCCACCAGCAGCATTGGCATTCACAAGCCCTGGCACCCCTGGTGCACTTTACTGGGGACTGACAGTGAATCCAATAAACCAATCAGGGACATCAATTACAGGTACACTTTACCTCGGGAGCACTTGCACTGCGGCACGGATTAGCCGTGGCGCAGTGCCCTGAGCGGACAACACCAGCAAAACAATCGAGGCACACCATCAAAAAGTGGAAGGGAAACTCACGCCAAGGTGCGAGGTCTAACAGGCCCGATTTACAAAGGGACTTATGACTTGTAAAGTAACAAGTGCGGAGTCTACACACTCGTGGCGGAATGTCTGCCCTCGGGCAGAGTCTCCGCACGGTCGTGCTCAGTGTGGGGATTCCGTCATGAGTGCAGAGAATCCCCACTCATAACTTTACGAGTCATAAGTCCCTTTGAGAATCGGGCCCTTAATGTTCTGCCCCTCTCAGGTGTTTCCATGGTTTTGTGACACTCATAAAAGTGCTAGTCACTCTCTGAGGACACTCTCAGCTGCGGAAGGGATCCAGGCCTTCTCCAGCCTTCAGATGTTAAGAGTTGCTGCCAGCATGGAGTTCTCTGTGGCTAACAGCAGTGTGTGCCACCTCAGTACTGGAAACTTGTTTCCTGATCAGCACATTAGGCAGCTGGTTCAGGGTTTCTCGATATGGTGTGGATATGCCCTGGATATGCCCTGGACATGCTCTGGATATGCTCTGGGTATGCTGTGAATTGCTGTGGATATGCCCTGGATATGCTCTGGACATACTCTGGATATGCTCTGGATATGCCCTGCATATACTGTGGATATGATCTGGATATGCCCTGGTATATGCCCTGCATATACTGTGAATGTGCCCTGGATATACTGTGGATATGCTCTGGATATACTGTGGAAATGCTCTGGATATACTGTGGATATGCTCTGGATAAGCAGTGGACATGCTCTGGATATACTGTGGATATGCTCTGGATATACTGTGGATATGCTCTGGATATGCCCTGCATATACTGTGGATATGCTCTGGATATACTGTGGAAATGCTCTGAATATGCTCTGGATATACTGTGGATATACTGTGGATATGCGCTGGATATACAGAAGATATGCTCTGGATATGCCCTGCATATACTGTGGATATGCTCTGGATATACTGTGGATATGCTCTGGATATGCCCTGCATATACTGTGGATATGCTCTGGATATACTGTGGAAATGCTCTGGGTATGCTCTGGATATACTGTGGATATGCTCTGGATATACTGTGGATATGCTCTGGATATGCCCTGCATATACTGTGGATATGCTCTGGATATACTGTGCAAATGCTCTGGATATGCTCTGGATATACTGTGGATATACTGTGGATATGCTCTGGATATACTGTGGATATTCTCTGGATATGCCCAGCATATACTGTGGATATGTTCTGGATATACTGTGTAAATGCTCTGGATATATTGTGGATATGCTCTGGATATGTTCTGGATATACTGTGGATACACTGTGGATATGCTCTGGATATACTGTGGATATGCTCTGGATATACTGTGGATATGCTCTGGATATACTGTGGATATGCTCTGGATATACTGTGGATATGCTCAGGATATGTCCTGCATATACTGTGTATGTGCCCTGTATAAACTGTGGATATGCTCTGGATAAGCAGTGGACATTGTCTGGATATACTGTGGATATGCTCTGGATAAGAGGTGGATATGGTCTGGATATACTGTGGAAATGCTCTGGATGAGAGGTGGATATGGTCTGGATATACTGTGGATATGCCGTGCATATACTGTGGATGTGCCCTGGATATACTGTGGATATGCTCTGGATAAGCAGTGGATATGGTCTGAATATACTGTGGATATGCTCTGGATAAGAGGTGGCTATGGTCTGGATATACTGTGGATATGCCGTGCATATACTGTGGATGTGCTCTGGATGTACTGTGGATATGCTCTGGATAAGCAGCAGGTATTGTCTGGATATACTGTGGATATGTTCTGGATAAGCAGTGGATATGGTCTGGATATACTGTGGATATGCTCTGGATAAGCAGTGGACATGGTCTGGATATACTGTGGATATGCTCTAGATATGCTCTGGATAAGCATTGGATATGCTCTTTATATACTGTGGATATTCTCTTGGTATACTGTCGATGTGCCCTGGATATACTGTGGATATACTGTGGATAAGCAGTGGACATTGTCTGGATATACTGTGGATATGCTCTGGATAAGCAGTGGATATGCTCTGGATGTACTGTGGATATGCTCTGGATAAGCAGTGGATATACTCTGGATATGCTGTAGATATGCTCCAGCAGATTTTTGGAGACCTCATCCTTTTGATTGGCCACCTCTTCCCGCTGTCTTGGCTAGAACACTAGGGACTCCACAGCTACCAGGCCGCTTGGCTTCCAGGCACTAGATGCAGCAGCAGATAAACAGTCCTGTGGCTTCAGGATGTTGCTCCAGGGTGTGATCACATTGAGGAGCTATCTTGAGTCCAGCATAGACAAGCGAGATGCGGTCAGCGACATGAGGCGGCTAGATACCAGCGATGAGCCATGGGAAATGCAGACACTGAACTGGTAAAACTTTCAAACCAATAAGAGGTTCTCTGACTATAGCACCGCTCACTTGCAACAGAGGATTGGGTGTCTGGAATAAGGGTGGGCAGAGTTGGTAGAGTGCCACTACGCAGAGCTCCATGAAGTTGAAAAAAAACTCAGTGAAACTCCGCTCCTCTCCGGGGATGGCGTCCCGTCCCCCTTTACCAGGAGTCCGCCAGGGGATGGGGTCCCCGGGTGAGATGTAGAACACAAGGAGTCCGGTCGCAAGGAGGAGGGCAGCCCGACGCCAGAGCAGGCCCCGAGCTGCCCTTCACCACGGATCACTGTTTAGGTGCCTGGTGGGATGGGCACCTCCATCAAACCCACCAGACTTAGAGGAAACCATTCCTCAAGCCGCAGCGGCTCTCCCCGGCTTGATGTGCTCTTTGTGTTCAATGCATATGCTTGGTCCTCTCCCTAGGTTAGGAAGGACCCCAAAATCATCACCTCTCTCACTGCCTGATATGTTTCAAAGCTCACTTTTGTGAGGTGGCTATCTGCTCGTTAGCATGTAAAGGTAAAGTTGCTTTACCAAAGGTATGCGAGGTGGGAGCAGGAGCAAACTCCGCTACGCGGGCGAGTCGGAGTTTTTGCCTGATCTCAGTGTTCCCAACGGAACGCTGAGCTGCAAAACTGCAAACTCCTCTAGCAGAGCGGAGTTCACCGCCCACCACTAGTCTGGACCTCTCATGAAGGGGCCACCTTCACCTCTCCCACTTACATCTCATAACCACATGAGGCTCACCTTTGTTCTTCCTTGTTGGACTTATGAAAGTATCTGGCCCCTGAGTTCCAGGGGTGGCCAGGAGGTTCTCCTTTGACAGGCATGTCACAGAGCACGTGGGGTGGGGAGAGGGGGTTTACTCAAATCTGTGAAGTGCAAGGCCCACTGGTGATGCACAAATGAACAAGCCCTGCTCATGTGACGCTCAACAGAACTTAGCGCTGCGCGGTGCACAAGGTCAGAATAGACAATACCGAGTGGTAACTTACATGACTTTTGTACTCGGGGCTACCGTCAATATCTTAACGCGAATGAGCGGGCAAAGTCTAGCACCATGATAGGTTGGATAAGCAACAATGTGGCAATTATAATGAGCTGAAACTCATGCGATGAGCATTTGCACACTTTATGAGAGTGCTTTAAGTTAGTGCTAGGATTTAAACAGTGCTACTTCACGCTACTTTGTTAGCTATGTATCTCTGTAGACTCCTATGGGTGTTTGCGCTGTTCTCGCATCGTGATGCCCACATTGCAAAGACAGACACATTTTTTGCAAAGTGATGGACGGCTATTTGGCACAGCTCCATTGCCGACATTTGGCACAAGATTCCTCTTGTGTCTGAAAGTTGATGGCCCTCCTCATCTGCGTTGCTTAGCTTCACTCGAGCACCCACACAAAACGTTACTAAATCTGCACTGCGTGACATCCGCTCCAGGCTTCTCTACTGTATGTAAAAGAGGCACGCGGCAACTGAGGTCAGACAGCTGAAAAGACATAGGACATGATGGAGCGTTTGAGGGGTGGTACTCACTCCGTCACAAACGTGGCAGATCACCCATCCGCCTTATCACAAGTGCCTTAGGATATAATGCCCTCCTAAAGCAGGCGAGATAACTGGGACGTTGGAGTAACCCGTCCACCAAACTCTAGATCAGGACCACAGATCTTCAGGTGGACTGGAAATTAGTATTTCTTACCCCAAGAAACGTGTTTTTTAGGAATGAAGGGCCCGATTTAGTGTTTGGTGGATGCGAGACACCGTCAAACCGTGGTGAATATCCCATTTGTTGCATTAATCCCTTAGGCTATAATGCAGTTGTAATACGGCAGACAGGATGTTCGCCACATTTGTGATGTAGTAACCCATCCACCAAACGCTAAAGCCCTAAGTTTGTTTAAATCCTGATTATTTGGAGTTTTAACACTCATTTTGGCCAAATCACTTTGCTATGCACTCGCCATTAAGCTACAATATCACATTTGTGCGTGCGGAGATAAATTCTCCCAAAGGTCTCTTTTTAGGTCTGTGCTCAAGGCACACGGCATAAAATCTCTGCATAGCACTGGGAACCTGTTGTTGTTCTATGGAGCACCTTGAAACTTTTCACTGTGGCCTGGCCGCAGGTGGCCAAAGCTTCTGTTTCACTTTTGAATCTATTGAAGCAGGAACAGTATATGCAGCACATGTATGTACACTGTACGTGCATCACATGTATGTATGACACGTGTATGTGCAGCACATGTATGCAGACTGTATGTGTATCCCATAATAGGCCTGTGCCACACAGAGCCTCACTATTAATACTGCAGGGACATTGTATGAGCATGTGTAAGGGCAGCTCATGTATGTACACAGTATGTGCAGCCCACACCAGGCATGTGCCACACACAGGGCCTCACTGTTAATACTACAGGAACATTGTATGTGTACATATATGTGCAGCTCATGTATGTACACTGTATGTGCAGCACATGCCAGGCCTGTGCCACACACAAGGCCTCACTGTTAATACTACAGGGATATTGTATGTGTACATGTATGTGCAGCACATGTATGTCCACTGTATCTGAAGTACATACTAGGACTGTGCCACACAGAGGGCCCCACTGTTAATACTGCAGGGACATTGTACCTGCACATGTATGTAAACTGCATGTGCAGCTAACAGTAGTGCTGTGCCACACACAGGGCCCCACTGTTAATAATGCAGGGACATTGTATCTGCACATGTATGTAAACTGCATGTGCAGCTAACAGTAGTGCTGTGCCACACACAGGGCCTCACTCTTACTACTAAAGGGGTTGCTGTGAGGGGTGTGTAGTGACTACTGAAGCACCCGATGGTAGTTTAGTTTAGTTTAGTTTTTAAATTTATAATGCGCGGCAGCTACCCAAAAAGGGTTTCCCGGTGCAGAAGCAGGTCAAGGCGTAATAGACAGAAAGCCTTCTATTTATCGAACAGCCAGGTTTTTAGCGACTTTCGGAACTTGATATAGTTTGTCTCATTTCGAAGAGCAGTGGGAAGAGGGCTGCAGTGTGCCAACGCCCCTCCCCTTCGTTGATGCCCGCAGTGGTAGTGTGATTTTGAGTGTGGACAGGGCCAGTTCTAAGATATTTGGGGCCCCTGGCAAAGGGGAATGTGCGAAGCCCCTTTAATTTGCATAGGGACACCTTCTGGGCTCGGGAAGCTTCTTTGTGGAGACTCTTCCTGGGCCGCAGCTCCTCCTTTCAGCCGCCTACAAGCACCTCTTTTACAGCCCATTTCGGGTTGAAGGTTTGAAAATTGTTTGTGGGCTGAGAGTTAAAACTGTGGGGGCGCTAAAGTGCTGGACAGCGGGCTTCCCGCAATGTCTCTGAATGGGCAGCCGGGCAGGAGGCCTAATGCTGGACAAACCTGAAAAATGTGTCTCCTTGCAACTGGGACACCATCCCTAAGAGGCCCAGGGCCCCCTCCCCTCCCTCTCATGGGCCCAATTGCCAAGAGACGCCTTTCTTTCAGTTGAATTGGCCAGAGTTCAAGAGCGCAGGTGGTGTGTTGAACTGGTGCGGGGCCCAATGCTGGTGGGCTGAGTGCGAGGCCCTGGCAGCTGCCCACACTGCCCACACTGCGCTGGCTCTGAGTGTGGACATGTAGTGGAGGGCAGATGAGCCCCGTTGTTGGTGCCTACCTTTCATTCCCTCTCTTGCGCTGCTTCTCACTTCCTCAGTGCTTTCATCAAGTATACATTGTCTCTTCCTTCTTACAGTGTGACCCCCTCCTGAACTCCTCTCTCCCCTGCATTGACCCCCTGGGTCTGTGTCCTGCTTTTCATCCTCTCTAGTATGTCCCTTGCATTGCAGGTCTCTTGTATTTCATGTCCCTTGCATTTCATTCCCTGCATTGGTACCTCTCCTCTCTTTTCTCTGAGTCTCCACTTTCCGTTTCATCAGTAGCCCCCTCCTCTATCTTCATCTGTTTACATCCCTATATATTGTTCTTTCCCTCTATCAGTCTCCCTTCTTATGTTTATCTTTCTCATCCCATGTTTTGTCATTTTTCTTTCTTGTTTCCCTCTTCTCTATGCCCTGCTCCAGTCTCTGTCTGCGGCTCTCTACCACCTACCACATCATGCCCCCGCCTCCCCCGCATGGTTGGACTATGATGATTTTTCTCCCTTGCTTTAATTCATAGCGAACCTGGGAAGGAATACAGCATGCCCTGCAGGCATAAATATGCCATGTGTGTGATAACAATTTCTAATCCAATCAGGAATGGAGCAGGTACCTAGGAGAGGCCCCTTGCCTCATCAGGCAGAGTGCTGCTGATATCTCAGGCTCCACTCTGCAATGATAACTTGTAATACAAGGCTGAGTCTGTGTGCAACCGCTGTACAATCAGCAGAGCAGGGAGCGCATGCCAGTGGCGACGAGGCAATCATTCCTATGGGCTTCTGCCGTTAATTAAATCCACTGTAGATGGAGGTCCTCCCGTGCGCCTATAGCACCAGCACGAGGAGAGAGGCGTATTTTATTTGTACACGAGGACCCGGCATAGGTAGGATGACAAGACCAGACTCTCACAGACAAAAACAGGAACAGGTCAGACATAGAAGAAGGACTATCGGTCTAAAAGAGGCTAAACTGCATAGACATAGAAGGAGCACGGGTACATACCACCTACATAGGTGACCAAAGCAATTAGTTAAACGTTACAGTCCGTAGAGGAAAATATTTATTAACACATACAAATATTTCTGCGAACCATATATATGTCAAACTAGCGGCATCTGAGGAAGGCACACGCCGAAATGCATTATGCCCAGCAAGCAGTGAATAAAGCATTTCCCTAAAGCTCCCCGCTGTGTCCACTGGCTTCTTTGATGGAGGAGTCTTCGTTGGATAGTTTACGTGTTTGCCAGTAGCACGTTTAAGAGGACCCATTCTGCAAAGCTTCCTGCGGATTGTTGGCATCGCAAAACTGTTTCTCCGAGGGATCGGATCTCGCAGGACCGTCTCAGGATCAGACCAGGCACGCGGCCACTGTCAGGAACAGCCCGTGACTTCACGGGGAAGCGGGATCATTGTACCCCAGTTTCACGGCCCGATTTGACTCTAGATGTTGGGGCTGGAATGTTGGGGGCTTGAGGGAGTGCTGGACTATTACTTACAGGGGCTCTCTACATCATACAAACCCCCCCTTGCCAGGTTTTACAGCACCTATGGCTCCACAAACAATACCCACTGAAACAGTGCATCATGGGAGCTGCAGTTCACCAACACCGAACTGCAGCTGCAACTGATGAGTAGGAGCCAGCTGACCTCCCCTCATTGGGAGGACCACAGGATATCAAGGGAGGAAGGAGTATCCCTGTCAAGCTAGCGGCATCTGAGGAAGGCACACGCCCAAATGCATTATGCCCAGCAAGCAGTGAATAAAGCATTTCCCTAAAGCTCCCCGCTGTGTCCTCTGGCTTCTTTGATGGAGGAGTCTTCGTTGGATATATATATATTGTTGAGATCAAGACTGCCGTTTGGCAGTCGAAACGCGTCAGACTGGGCACTCGCTTCTAAAGACTTTGCACTTGCACTTTGAAAATCTGCAACAATAAAGGAAACATTTTCGTTACTGTTTGAGGTCCGTACCTTTTCTTTGGATCAAGACTCTGATCGTTTCAGGGCTGTGGTTACATATATATATATATATATATATATATATCACCTTAATACTCTTTTACCACATTTCCTTCCATCTGGATACTGGATACTGGAAACAAAGAGCACGGACCACAGAATCCTTTTGTAATACCGCTCAGTTTATTTGGAAAGTTCACACAACAGGAGCGGCAGCCATTACGCGTTTCGTCCCTCCCTGGGGACTTGATCACATGACGCGCCTGTGCAAATAGGAATGCTTTTTATAGGATACACACTTTTTTTTCCAAGTTTTTTTTTTTTTCTCTTTTTGCTTAGTTTTTTTACCCACATTAACTTTATGTGTTACACTTGTGCTTGTATCTTACAATCTTCGATAACAATAGTTCAAGGCTTGTAAAGGACATCAATGTACATTGCTTATTTGTGGTCATCACAATTTAAAATCATTTAAATTGAGGTTTCAGACTCTGTTTTGATGATAAACATAAGGTGCAAGGCACTGTGTGCAAATTTGCAATTATATAAATAGATAAATAAATAAATAATTAAATACTTAAAAAATGCAAATAAAACACGATTTTATGTTTAAAATGCATCCTTTAAAAAATCCGTCAAGGTCATTTTTTTGTGTACATGGTAAAAAAATGCGTCACTTTGCATGATAAAATAATTTATAAATAAATAAATACATGCATAAAAGTTAACATCACAGGATAAATCCTTGTTTATTCAATCCGCCTAAAATGCTCATTTTATCCACTATATTGGAATTTGTACTGAGTATCGGCTGGACTGGATAGATGATTTGCTTTTAATCATTTGCATGTGACGATTTGCCTTTGCTGATGTTCTTAAAGGATATTGTTGGGCCTAAGCGTTGATAATTCATACACCTTAGTCTGAGGTTGTATTCTAAGCAATGTCAGGTGTCTTTACTTGCTAATCAAATCAACTTTAATGATGTTATTGTGTTTATTGAATATAAAACACCCATAAGTGTCTGAAAACTAAGTGCTGGTACCAAAAAGTGCTAAGTGCCTAAAATTTAATCTAAAAAAAGTGGTTAAAAACAGTTCACTTAGGGAGGGAGATTTCAGTAGGTAAAATGGTTGGAATAATGACGGTAACTTATATAATGGTTCAAATATCCAATATTTTAGTTACTGGGGTCTCTTGTTGCGGATATTATTTTAACCTTTTTTATTCTTTTTTGCAGTGTTAGTTTTTCAATTCGCTTAAAATGTTCCACGTTGTCTATGTGCGGAGCATCTTTAATTACTTATTTGGTGTCAATGCTGGTGGACCGTATTAATTAATCTTACAAACTAGCATGAAGTTCATCAGAGCTGTTGGGTCCATTTGGTTGTTTGGTATCTAGATTTAGAATATAGTTCATTTCCAGGATACGTAGGGTTCTTTCCCTATTGCCTCCTCGTTTGTTTTTGGGGACTGAGTCTAATAGAAAATATTTAAGATCCTTTGGATCTCCGTCATGTTGCTCATGAAAATGACGGGCCACCGGATATGCCTGATCATGATTTTTGATGGCCCTTATGTGTTGGAGTATACGCTTGTGTCCTTGCAGGATGGTACTGCCAATGTATTTTAACTTGCAAGGACATTCCAACACATAAATAACAAATTCGGTTTTACAATTAAGGGCCTTTGTGATTTGTTTGTTTGTTTGGTCCACCGAAGGGAGTTGCATATTCGGTGGTTGTTACCCCAAACTGACAAGCCCTGCATGTTTTGCACTTGTAAAATCCAGTCCTTTGAGCTAGCCATGATCCCTTGGCTGTAAGGCCACAGGGATCGTTGTCCACCAAGGTGTCTTTCATTGAGGTATTTCTTTTGTATGTTATGGATGGTTTTTTGGGGATTGTATCTCCTATAACTGGATCCTGTTTGATTAGATACCAATTCTTATTGATAATTTTGCGTACTTTTGACTCTTGTTGGTTGTATTCCAAGATAAATCTGAATTTATCTGTTTTGCTCTCTTTGTTTTTTTGCTTAAGCAGATTATCCCTTGTTTTCAAGTTGCTTTTATTTAGAGCTTTAGTCAGACATGTTTTGCTGTAACCTCGCTCTCTAAATCTGGTCAAACATTCCATTTGTGCTGTTTCTAAATCCTTGACGTTACTGCAGATGCGTTTAATTCGCAGTAACTCCCCATAGGGAATGCTTTGCACTAAGTGTTTTGGATGTGCGCTTTTGGCATGGAGAATAGCATTCCCTGCCGTGGGTTTTTTATGGAGTCTGGTATCTAATTTATCTTGGTTAACAACAAGTTCAACATCAAGAAACACCACATTGGTTTTGCTAATGTTGGCGGTAAAGTTAAGATTTAGATCATTGATGTTGATAGATTCAATACATTTTAGTGCTGACTCTTCAGTGCCCTGCCATACCAGAAAGAGGTCATCTATGAATCTCCACCAACATTTCACGTGGGTTTCTAGAGTCTCCATATAGTTCATTTTAAGAACCAGCTCCTCCCACCAGCCCATGTGTAGGCAGGCATAGCTGGGGGAGAAGCTGGCTCCCATGGCTACTCCCTGTAACTGTTGGTACATAGCATTTTGAAACATAAATATGTTGTTGAACAAACACATTTCTACCATGTTTACTAACATTTTAGTATGGTCAGAGTATTGAGTTCCTCTTTTCCACAAAAAATATTGTAGTGCTCGTAAACCATCCTTATGCTTAATCGAGGTGTACAGGGATGTCACGTCAAGGGTGATCAGTAAGTAGTCATTGTGCCAGGAAAAGTTCGCCATTTTAGCCAAAAAGTCTCCTGTGTCTTTGATATACGATGCTAGTTTCTGGACATGTTCCTGTAGGAAGAAGTCAATATAGATTGAGGTGTTTTCAAATATACTGTTCCTCGCAGATATTATTGGTCTTCCTGGGGGGTTTTTCTCATTTTTATGCACTTTCGGAATGAAAAATAGAATGGGAATAGTGGGATTCGCATTCCATAAATATTTGTATTCGTCTGTTGTTAATTGGCCAGTGCCACGCCACCCCATCAGTTTCGTTTTGAACATTGTCTGTATTGAATTGAAGATCATTCTGTTGCTATTGCCATAGCAGGTTTTGTCATTGAGTTGGCGCATTGCTTCTGCCAAGTAGTCATCTCTTTTCCACAGTACAATGTTGCTGCCTTTGTCCGCATTTCTAATGACCACTTCTTTGTTGTTTTTTATCTTCGTCATTAGCTGGTGATATTGGAGCTCTTTTTTATTTTTTACATTATTGTTTCTTTCTTTGATTGTAGTTTTATTCAGTTGTTTTAAGTCTTTGATGACTTGTTCCTGAAAACTATCTATTGTGTCTTTTATCATGAGCGGATAGAATGTTGATGGTGGCTTGAAGGGGGTCTGACATAGTTGGATGTTAGTTGTCATAGTTTCACCACTGGTGTTACTGTCCAATTGGTCATTCTCGTGGATCAAGTCATAAATAGTGTCCACCAAATTATTGGATTCATTTGGGGCAAATTCTTGAGGAACCTTTTCTGCAAGTTGTTTATCCATTTTGGTTTGTGTTGCAACAATTTTCTCTTTCTTTTTTGCTTTTGCATGATATTTTAAAAACTTGAGTTTTCTGACGCTTTTATAAATATCCACACGTGATTTGGCGTAGTTGAATGAACACTCGGGACAGAATGACAGTCCTAAGGCAAGAAGTTGCTTTTCTGCTGTATTGAGGATTACGTCAGTTAGATTAATTACAGTTTTGTCGCTGGCTGTTAGGGGATCTACAGCCCCTATTTTTTCCAGAATTTCTTCTGCTGACATCTTGGTGGTCTTTTGTTTGTTTTTTCGTCGGTTTGCTTTCCTTCTCACTCTTCGTTTGATGTTTCGCCTCGCTTTGGATTCGCTTGTTGTTTTCTTGGTCTGAGCGATTGGAGGCGCTCGCGACATGAAAAATCCACCTCCTCTGTTAGTGAGTGTCTGCGTGTTACTGTTTGCTTGGCTTTCATATTTAATTCTGATTCAGATCCGCTTTCTACGGCTGAGCTCAATTCTGATGCCGAAGTTAGATCCGGTTGCGTTATATTGGCTCCTGTCCCGTGTTTTTGGCTTGCTGCGGTGACAGTTTTATCAGCCTTCAATGCTTCAAACTTCCTTGCAAATGTAAAGATTTTGCCTTGTTCATAGTCACACCGGTCCCGGTGGAATTTGAACGCTTTTCTCTCTCCAATTACGTCTTCTTCCTTTTTGAGTCTTTTCTTCAGGTCAGTTTTGAGTTTTTCAATTTCATCTTGTCCTTCCATTGATTCCAGTTCTTTATTGAGGGTGGCGATATCCTCCGCCAGCTTAATACAGTCTCGTTCAGCATATTTCACCAAAATAAATAATAGTTTACGTGAAGATTCCAAATTTGTTTCTGGCCACTCCCGCATCATTTCACGATCCGGTGTTTCATAGCTTGGGGCAATAAGTATTCTCAGACCTCTGGGGACCCGCCCCACATCAATGTATCGTTGCAATGACTTAGCTTCCCACCAGCGTTTTTGTTCATTTCTCATCATTTTTTCTAATGATTTGCACTTATCCCTTAGACTTGCATTTTTAGTTGATGCTGGTGCATTCTGGGTGATTGAGTTTCCTGGTGGGGCCAGTTCGTCATTGAACATTGCTGCTGCTGCCTCTTCCCTCTCTCTCAGCGCGTCGGTTGCCATTATCACTGTGTGTGAGAATTATTTTGAATTGAATTCGTGGCGGTTGCTTTATACTATCGGCTTGGAGAACGTTCGTTTCTCCCTGTACACCAGTTGAGCCTCAAAGTATTGTCAGCTTGGATTACCCTGCACCCAACTCGGAGTCACAAAATTTGGTGCTAGCTGGCACTCACACAAAATACTAGTAACGCGTTAGTCGTATATATATATAACCAACGATCCAACTCCCGCAAAGAAGAAGGCACGTACATGAGGCTGTAGGAATATGGCTTTTTAATCTCCTCGGGTCTCCCTCGACCCCGCGACAAGAGAGATGCGTTTCGGCTTCGCATAAGCCTTATTCAATCTAATCGGCACCAAATATACGTGAGTATATATAGCCCTTCCCCCTAAAGGTACACATAAACATAAAGAAAACACTTAGTTTTGGCCGTGCACTGAAACAGACAAGTTACACTGTATACACATTGTCCAAACAAAACAAAATTACAGAAAATGCGGCTGGTAAAACAAGTAATTCCATGTGAATAAATAACTGCATAGTGCAACAAACCTTAAAGCATATCTCAGCATAATACATCCTCAGCCTGCATTCATCATAGAATTGACATAATGTGCCCACAGAAAGAGTAAATCGCCAGCCTGTTTATGGGTTTTTAGCAGTGCCAATCTCTCAGAAAAATAAAGCCGGCACTGTATACACCAGAAAAGGAAAGTACTTTGAATTGTATTAAAATGTGTTTATAAACTGTTGGCCACACGGCTGATTAAGGTGATTAATGCACTTGTCCACCCAGACCAATCAGGTTTTATGCCGCACCGGAATACAGCCCTCAACCTGCGCCGCCTCCATGGAGTACTGAGCAGAACATCAACCATACTGGAGCCGGCGGCCCTGGTTTCATTAGATGCAACCATGGCAATTGACATGGTTTAGTGGCCTTACCTGTTTGCAGTGCTGGGCAAATTCGGATTTGGTCCGGAATTCCTGGGCTGGATCCGTCTCCTATACTCCGGCCCGATGGCCAGAGTAATAGTGAACAACTGTGGGTCCAGGGACTTCCAGTTAAGCAGGGGCACTCGCCAGGGGTGCCCCCTGTCACCACTTCTCTTCGCACTGGCCCTCGAACCGTTGGCAGCCTGGATTAGACAGGATAGATCAATCCGGGGACTGAGGTGGACCAATGACTGGGAGGACAAGATCTCCCTGTACGCGGACGACATCCTGCTCTATGTCACCACTCCTAGGGCGTCACTGATCTGTCTATTGGACGTGCTAGCTATTTTTGGTAGATATTCGGGTTTTACAGTTAATTGGTCCAAGTCAGTACTTTATGTGCTGGCTGGAGACCCGCCAGTGATACCGCTGAGTTGCCCAATAAAGATTGCACCGGAAGGTTTCCGATATCTCGGGATTTATGTCACCTTGAATTCGAGACTACGCTTTACTCATAATCTGGACCCACCCCTGCAACAGCTTAAAACAGATGTCGTGCACTGGAGGTCCCTTCCTCTCTCCATGTTGGGACGGGCGGTCCTCTTTAAGATGATGGCCCTCCCTCGTTTCTTGTATGCTCTCCAGAACACGATGGATCTGGTCCCAATGTCTTATTTTAAAGGAATTGAGGGACTGCAGAGGACGCTCCTCTTGGATGGTAGGCCCCGGATCGCGTATTCGAAGCTGACCTTGAACTGGTACGATGGGGGTATCGATCTCCCTGACCTTAAAAAATACTATTGGGTATCTCAGCTCGCGGCGATTAATCACGGGATATATTGTAGCCCAGACGACCCCGGATAAGCAATGGACAAGTGGTTGCTCCCGGGGGGAGACTATACCAGGGCTTTGTATGCTAGACCCGGTAGATTCCCGTTGACAGGCCCTATAGCACATGCTGTCCAGGTATGGCATGCGGTCAATAAGCACTTGGGATGGGATGGTAAGCTTACGCTGGCCACGCCTCTGTGGAATTCGGAGAAGCTGGGGAGCCTCTGGAAATCCAAGGGCTTTGATAAGTGGGACCTAATCGGGATTACGCGCGTCAAAGACGTCTAGGGGAAGGATACGGTTCTGCCGTTCGCATCTCTTCAGAAACAGTTTAGCATGTCAGACACTGAATACTATCGGTATCTCCAGGTCCGCCACGCATTAATGACGCATGTCCCTAGGGACGAGAAGCTACCGGAGGCTTCCCCACTGGAGGACAGAGTGCTAGATGGGAATGTCCCAGAGAAGACCATTTCCCTAATTTATAAGAAGTTAATTAACAATATGGAAGATCCACTACAGATCCTTAAGGGTAAGTGGAACAGTGCTGGATTAGAATTGGACGACGAGGACTGGCAAGAGGCGGTCTCCTCCCCGAGGGTAGTGGCGACCCAGGCCAGGTTGAGACTAGTGCATCTTAAAATTTTACATATGACATATATAACGGGGCCCGGCCTGGTCCGCATAGGACGGGCGGAAAGTGGAGAGTGTAGGCGGGGGTGTGGAGAGCTGGGGACCTTTATTCATATACTGTGGAGCTGTCAACGGATAGAAGGGTATTGGAGAAGAATACATCGCACAATGCGGACAGTGTTGGGAGTTGAGTTGCAGCCGGAGGCACGGAGGTGCATACTGAATGTCTGGGAGTCTACGGACCTTAACACGTACACTCATCAGTGGGCCACGCTGGCGTACAGGATCGAAAAAAGGAACATTGCACAGTTGTGGGGCGCCGTCCGGGCACCCCTTTTGGGGAGGTGGAAAGAGGACCTAGACTGGTGCATGTTTAGAGAAAAATCGGTGTTTGTAGCTAGGGGGTGCCCCGGGAAGTGGAGCAAGATAGGGGGAGCCTGGAACCAGTATAGAGGGAATATATGTCCCCCACCTTGCCAGCAAACTGAGGAGGAGTCTATGGAAACCCCCTAACCGCCAGAAAAAGATGCTTGTAATTATTCTTGAAATGTAGGAGTCTAACCTGATTGGAATTGATGTCGCCTGCTATTATGTCATTGATGTATTACAGTCGAAATGGTTCAATAAAAAGAAATATATTTAAAAAAAAATGTGTTTATACACACGTTAAGCTGAGACCTTTTTAACCCCTTAATGTTTACTCTAATGCAAACGAGCTCATCGTTGTTGGACCTGTGACCTGACCTGTTCTGTTCAAAGATCGCAATGATCTACATTCTAAAAAGATCTTCATTTTGAACCGCAGGAGGCAGGGAAACATAAAGGTTTACGATGTACCTCGGTGCTAAATAATACAAAATGTGTATATATCGGCTTAAATGCCAGCCACCTGGTAACACTCTGATCCCCAAACAGACTGCAAATCCCATAATGCCTCTCAGCGGTTGTATGAATGTGCAAAGTTAATTTGCATACTACCCGTGTACGAGTTTGTCGGTGACCGTAAACACTGTTATTCCAGCAGAAAGGGAAAATGTGAATACTTGGCAGAAAGTGTCTCAGTGTCTTTAGTGACAAACAGGCACTGAATTTGTATTCAATAATGGGCACAAACACGGGGTCGAAGGAGACCAGTAAACAACCAGCATTGGCATAGCCAATAGGTCTCGCCTTTGGGACCTTATAAGTGTTTAGCTATGCAACAGTTGCATAACTAAACACTTATAAGGTCCCAAAAGCGAGACCTATTGGCTATGCAAAGCGGCCGTCAGCCGCAAAAGTGAAAGTGATCGCGATCATGATCAAACATCAAAGCGGCCGTAGGGCCGCGAAAGTGAAAGTAATCGCGCTAATTATTAAAGCTCCCACAGTTCCCTGCGTAATACTTCAATTTATAGGCCTCCAGTGTGCCTTTCCCAGTGGATGTTAGTCCAGTGCACACAGGGCCGGACTGGGAACCAAAACCGGCCCTGGCAAAGTGCTCGGCCGGCCCCCCGGGGCTTGGGGGAGCCGCCGAGCTCTTTGCCAGGTCCGGTTTTCGGCCGATTTTGTTACAGGGCCGATTTTGCAGCTATGCTGCAAAAACGGCCCTGTAACATAAACGGCCCCCAGGGGCCCAAATCCGGCCCCCACCCGTGCGGCGCACCTGGGGATTGCCCGGTGCCCGCTACGGCCAGTCCGGGCCTGAGTGCACACTGGAACTTGTGGTTTCGCTGCACCATTTTTAACCCTCCAGTGGGTTGTGTGTGATCAAACAATTACAAGGACCACTTTCGAGCCCTCCAGTGGGCCTCAGGATAGCTGTTCTGTCTCCACATTTCACAACCAACTGTGCCGATTTCAGATGCCAAACCAGTTCAGCTCTTCCGGTCCCTTTCAGTTCTTAAGGGTAGTGCATTCCTTCACGGCCGAGCCCGCCCAGGCAATTTCATCCTCCAAAAGGGCTCTGCATTCAGGAAGCATATATATATATATTTTCCATACAAGATGCTGAAGGCAGGGACTTGAAATAATCAAAGAAGTGACTTTTACATTTTAACTCTTATAAAATTCTTTGCTGTCCGATATAGAAAATACGGCTGAATGGAATTAAACTGAACTTGGCTTAAAATTAAAACTTTATTCAATAAAGTGGGATTGATTTGTTTTGAGTGAGTTCATAGTAGTTTTCAAAAAATTGGCAATGAAAAAATGCCTCAGGTAGCTTGAAATTCAAGAGATCTTTCAATCAAAGCGAGAGATCTCTACACAGTCGGAAAAGAGTTTCATTGGAATTGCCTTTCACTTTGACCGCCTTTGAGGACTTTGTCTGAAATTTGGCAGATGCTTAGAATATTTAGTGTGTTTAGGTATGTAAATGTTTCTAAATGGAGCACAGTTAAAAGGGGGGCACAAAGGTGTGTATTTGCTAATAAACGTGGCAGTGCTTAATTTGTAAAGAAAAATAAGTACCATGGCCCAAGATATTTCTCAGGAGACCAGTGCAGTTTACACCGCCTGCACACCCTGCAGGTGCAGGCAGCTGTCAGTGTCAACACCACACACTAACCATTACACTAATAGAAGGACCAATTAAGCTATACCAGGTGTTAGAAATGAAGATTCTGGTTGGCTAGGGTATGCACCTAAGCCCGGCAGAACCCACCACTCTAGTCAGGGTAAGCTGGATGCACACCTTAGATTACCTGTGCTGGAGTTTTTTCCCTCGCTCACGTTCGTCAATGTCAAGTTGGCAAGCACAACCGAGGAAAATTCACTTCCTGATGAGATTTTTCCTCATTCGCGATCGTCGACATCAAGTTGGCGAGTGCTAGCGTGGAAAATCAACCTCTGGCGGCATTTCTCAATGCAGGCGGTCAGATTCCTCATTGCAAGTGGTCGTGTATGCTCTTGGCCGCTCGTGTTGAGAAACTGTCCGTTCACGTTGAGAAAACTGTTGCTCAAGCAAAAATCTACTCAAGCGGCAGAAATGAAGCAGCGCACACTTGTGCTGTGCGTGGTGCCGTTCGCGATGATTGCACAGTGCAGACAGGCACCTGGCACTAAAAATCACAGTGAACAGCATTTATGCAACGCACCCCGCCGCTTGCGGAGCTCCGTGTTGCGCAGCAGAGTTTTTTTGCACTTCGCGGAGTTCCGCATAGCACAACTCTGCGAACTCCGCCCAGGCTTACACAAAATGACGGGGTTAGACAACTGGGGAATATTTATCTGCATAAAATAAGATCAAAACGGCAAAACAGTAGATCAAGATATATAAATTTTACAGGAATAAATGTAAAAAAAAGTGCTTTAGAATTTATGACCATTTTCACGATGTAGAAAAGTATAGCTCTCCAACTCCTCCGATGTACAGTAGGTCGGGAGATATGCATTTCAGAGGTTTTCAAAAACACCTCGTACTAAGTAGCACTTGAGATTACCAGGTCATGATATGCTACTAGCGAGAAATCGAAGTGGAGGTGAGGGGTAATTGTTTACCCGCTGTATCATGACTAAAGGATAGGGTTGTTAAGCCCAGGCATGTTGGTCAGGAAAGGTGCCTCGGTACCAGGAAGTCGGGTAAGACTCCACCACATGCAGGTGCGTGACTTAGCTTTGTTAAAAAGACCTCGCGGGTCAAGCTCACAGTAACTTTTCATGGGATTCCGTCAATGACATTGGGTAGTTCAGAGTGCCAGTGCCCAAAGCAAGTGCCCAACAATAGGGGTGTCAGCGGTCCTCATAAATGGGACCAGCATCACCGTGCGCTGTTGTCTTCTGCAAAGGGTGGGTGTAGATGGCGAATGATCCTTGCATCTCTGGCCCGCCCTTAGTTACTGGGCAATGCGTCACAGAGAGAGACCTGTGCTACGATCCGCTGCGGCGGCTTGAGTGCTGACGTGCTGAACTCGGCAAATACAGGTACAGAATCCTTTTATCGGCAATGAAGTGGTTGAAGTGGAGTTCAGGCCAGAATTGCTCTTGGGGCACTTGATCTCCTTAAGCACAGCACAGATTGTCCAGCAGGCCAGACTGACAGTCACGTTCGGATCATTGATCCCAGTCAGCTGCCGAGCTCGCAAATGACAGTCTTGTGGCAAAGAGATTTGGGGCCATATGTGTGAACACATTTTCCCATAGACACAGAATGAATAAAACCCTTTGATACATCTGGCCCATAATCTTTGATGGCCTGAGATTTCTGGTACCAGGGGCAAGCCAGCAAGCCCTTGGACTCACTCTGGGTTTAGTTTATGGTCCTTTAGCAGGGCAGAGATCAGCAGGCAGCAGGGTAGCTCAGCAAAGCAGGGAAGCAGTTCCTTATAACAGTTAGTCACAGCAGAGTGGCAATCCTGCAGCCCATCAGCCTTTACTCCAGCAGAGTTTCTTTCCAGGTCCAGTAGTCTGCTGATTTGATAGGGCAGTGTCCTCATAATTAAATTCAAAAGTGCCTTTGATGTAGGGGGTGTCTTCAAAAGAGCCCTCTAAAGTGCACAAATATCCCTTTCATCTGATCCCTACCTCCAGAATACCAATAGGGGGTAAATCAGCCCTTTGTGGGAGGGCAGGACACAACCTATTCAGATGTATGTGTGAACCACCTCTCCCTCTCCCTACTCAGGAAGACTATTATGCAGATTAATGCAGATGTATCCAGTCACACCCAGCCCTTCTTGTGTTGTTACTGTCTAGAGAGTATGCACAAAGTGTAGCTGTCACCCAGCCCAGTCATGTATTGGGGGAAGGCTGCAGGCACACCGAGCAAAGTTAAGAGCAGAGAAATTTTTACTTTCTAAATGTGGCTTTTCTAAAATGGTAATGTCAAATCCAACTTTATCACTAAAGGTGATTTATCACCACTATTCAAAAGATATTAAATATGAAGTAGCTACTCCCTTCCAATCAGGAATTACAGCTTAAAAGGTATTTTAAGGAATCCCCCATGCTGGTCTATGGACGTAGTAAGCCTCACAGCAGTGAAAAACTAATGTAGCTGTTTGTCACTGTCAGGACAGGTAAAACTTAAAAGTACATGCCCTGCCTTTTAGTTACACAGCACCCTGCCCATAGGGTCACTTAGGACTCACCTTAGGTATGGCTTTGGTGTAATAAAAGGGGAGTTTAAGGCTTTGCCAGAGGTTTTAAATGCCAAGTCGTAGTTGCAGTAAATGGCACACTCAAGCCCTGCAATGGCAGGCCTGAGACAGGTTTGATAGGCTACTGGTGTGGGTGGCACAGTCAGTGCTACAGAGCCACTAGTAGCAGTTGGGTTTAACGATCTGGGTATATGGTATACCATTTTACAAGGGGCTTACAGGTAAACTATATATGCCAATCAGGTATACACCAATGTCACCATATTTAGGATAGAAGAACATGCGGTAACGTGCCTAGAGTCCTATAGGCAACGGAAAGATATAGCAAAAAGTGGGAAGCAAATGGCAGAAAGCTGGGGTAAGACCACCCTAAGGATGACTGGTCTAACGTCAGGTGGCCCAGCGGGATAAGAATGGCTTGGGCACACTGATATCCTCTTTTAAGGTTAATTGTATATAAAATACTTAAATACTCTGCTTGTTGAAAAATAAACTGATATCGCCTCCATGTGGTGGGCTGTAATAAATATGCTGTTGTTAAGAAATAATTGCCAGTGCTGAGCACTAGTAAACACCGGCACAAATTAAGCAATGAACTGTAGCATCATTTGAATAGTTCACATGATATTTGGCAAACATTTACCATGTTTTGTCTATTGTGACAAGTTTCATTCATATCCATGGGGGAGCAAAGTTAAAAGGGGGCGGAAACATTTTCATCTCCTAATAATTCTTTGATATTTTAATGAATCTGTATGAACAGGCTGTCGGTGTGGTAAGGCCAGTGCAGAGAGACATTGCACTTAAACTTCTACAGAATTCACTGCCCCCCTGTAGTATATTGGGTGCCCTCAACATGACCTTCATTGACAATACACAACATTTAGCAGTCATGGTTAGGTGAACTAACCAGCACTTGTTTCCCTGTAACGCACAGTTTATGACCTCATGAATTACATCTTAAATGACATTGTTTTAACTGTATTGTTTTATTTAAATGTATAAAAAAAACTACTCTTTATTTACTATGTAAAAAGTAATAATCACAGCCCTTGTAAGTTAAAGTCACTAAATTAACCGGAGCTCACCCCCTGGTGTCTGTAGCACAGAGCAGACAGGCTTAACTTTTGAGGCCGGTGTGGACCATACCAAGGGCTGCTGCTCCTTATGAGGCCTGTGTGGACCTCACCCAGGCCAGCTGTCTCCTCATGAGGCTAATGTGGACCATATCCAGGGCTGCTGCTCCTCGTAAGGCCAGTGTGGGACTCACCCAGAGCTGCTGGCTCCTCATGAGGCCAGGAATGAGGTCACCCAGGGCTGCTGTCTCCTCATGAAGCTGGTGTATACCTTAGTCACCCAGGGCTGCTGTCTCCTCATGAAGCCGGTGTATACCTTAGTCACCCAAGGCTGCTGGCTCCTCGTGAGGCCATTGTGGGACTCACCCAGGCCAGCTGTCTCCTCATGAGGCTAATGTGGACCATATCCAGGGCTGCTGCTCCTCGTGAGGCCAGTGTGGGACTCACCCAGAGCTGCTGGCTCCTCATGAGGCCAGGAATGAGGTCACCCAGGGCTGCTGTCTCCTCGTGAAGCCGGTGTATACCTTAGTCACCCAAGGCTGCTGGCTCCTTGTGAGGCCAGTGTGGGACTCACCCAGGGCTGCTGGCTCCTCATGAGGCCAGGAATGAGGTCACCCAGGGCTCTGGTGCAGACCGCTCCCAAGACTGCTGCCTCCTGACGAGGCCGGTGCAGAGTTCTTACCCCGGCCCCTCTCCCCGTCGCGGCTACCAGAGCGCACGTGGCAGCGGCGGCACAGCATCTGTATGCGGCGCGCGCCTCGGCGCCCCAGGGCCCTCTGCGGCGCTCCCCCATACATCACCCGGCTCCCTGGCTTGACATGCCCTGCCTGCTCCACTCTTGGGGTGTCTGCACAATGTCCGCGTCAGGCGGCGCGGTGCTGGGGCCGAGGGGTGGGGGTGGTGGGAGTGGGGGGTGGAGGGGGATGGGGGCACGTGGCACTTGTATTATTATGATGAAAAATATCTACCTCTGCCCTTCGTAGTGAATCACGCTTCAACACATGCCTCCCCCCCACCCCCCACACACACACACGCTCTCTGTGGTATAGCGGTGAACAAACACACGTCATCAGAGGCAGGGGGGCAGTGTACACTCCGCCCCAGAGCGTGACCAGAAGTGACTCCCGCCTGCCCATCGCCAGGCCTGAAATACACTTCAGGTGGATGGCTCAGTTTGTGCTGAGGAGCCAGTGGTTCCCTGTCTCCTGGTGGACTCCAGGGCGGTAATGTGGGCCATGAGTACCCTGTCTCTTGGTGGAATCCAGCGCGGTAATGTGGGCCATGAGTACCCTGTCTCTTGGTGGACTCCAGCGCGGTAATGTAGGCCTTGAGTACCCTGTCTCCTGGGGGACTCCAGCGCGGTAATGTGGCCCTTGAGTACCCTGTCTGCTGGTGGCCTCCAGCGCGGTAATGTGGGCCTTGAGTACCCTGTCTCTTGGTGGTCCCCAGAGTGGTAAAGTGGGCCCAGAGTAACCTTTCTCCTGCTGACCCAAAGTGCGGTAATGTAGGCCTTGAGTACCCTGTCTCCTGGTGATCTCCAGCGAGGTAATGTAGGCCTTGAGTACCCTGTCTCCTGGTGATCTCCAGCGAGGTAATGTGGGCCTTGAGTACCCCGCCTCCTGGTGGTCTCCAGAGTGGTAATGTGGGCCTTGAGTACCCCACCTCCTGGTGGTCTTCAGAGAGGTAATGTGGGCCTTGAGTACCCCGCCTCCTGGTGGTCTCCAGAGTGGTAATGTAGGCCTTGAGTACCCCGCCTCCTGGTGGTCTCCAGAGTGGTAATGTGACCCTTGAGTACCCTGTTTCCTGGTGGTCTGCAGCGAGGTAATGTAGGCCATGAGTACCCTGTCTCTTGGTGGTCTTCAGAGTGGCAATGTGGCCCTTGAGTACCCTGTTTCCTGGTGGTCTGCAGCGAGGTAATGTAGGCCATGAGTACCCTGTCTCTTGGTGGTCTTCAGAGTGGCAATGTGGCCCTTGAGTACCCTGTCTGCTGGTGGCCTCCAGCGCTGTAATGTGGGCCTTGAGTACCCTGTCTCTTGGTGGTCCCCAGAGTGGTAATGTGGGCCCTGAGTAACCTTTCTCCTGTTGACCCAAAGTGCGGTAATGTAGGCCATGCTTACCCTGTCCCTTGGTGGTCTTCAGAGCAGTAATGTGGGCCTTGAGTACCCTGTCTGCTGGTGGCCTCCAGCACTGTAATGTGGGCCTTGAGTACCCTGTCTCTTGGTGGTCCCCAGAGTGGTAATGTGGGCCCTGAGTACCCTGTCTCATGCTGGCCCCCCCGTGCAGTAATGTAGGCCTTGCTTATCTTGTCTCTTGGTGGTCTTCAGAGTGGTAATGAGGGCCACAAGTACCCTGTCTCATGGTGGTCTCCAGCGTAGTAATGTAGGCCTTGTTTACCCGCCTCCTGGTGGTCTCCAGAGCGGTAATGTGACCCTTGAGTACCCTGTCTCCTGGTGATCTCCAGCGAGGTAATGTAGGCCTTGAGTACCCTGTCTCTTGGTGGTCTTCAGAGTGGCAATGTGGCCCTTGAGTACCCTGTCTGCTGGTGGCCTCCAGCGCTGTAATGTTGGCCTTGAGTACCCTGTCTCTTGGTGGTCCCCAGAGTGGTAATGTGGGCCCTGAGTAACCTTTCTCCTGTTGACCCAAAGTGCGGTAATGTAGGCCATGCTTACCCTGTCCCTTGGTGGTCTTCAGAGCAGTAATGTGGGCCTTGAGTACCCTGTCTGCTGGTGGCCTCCAGCACTGTAATGTGGGCCTTGAGTACCCTGTCTCTTGGTGGTCCCCAGAGTGGTAATGTGGGCCCTGAGTACCCTGTCTCATGCTGGCCCCCCGTGCAGTAATGTAGGCCTTGCTTATCTTGTCTCTTGGTGGTCTTCAGAGTGGTAATGAGGGCCACAAGTACCCTGTCTCATGGTGGTCTCCAGCGTAGTAATGTAGGCCTTGAGTACCCCGCCTCCTGGTGGTCTTCAGAGAGGTAAGGTGGGCCTTGAGTACCCCGCCTCCTGGTGGTCTCCAGAGTGGTAATGTGGGCCTTGAGTACCCCACCTCCTCGTGGTCTTCAAAGAGGTAATGTGGGCCTTGAGTACCCCGCCTCCTGGTGGTCTTCAGAGTGGTAATGTAGGCCTTGAGTACCCCGCCTCCTGGTGGTCTCCAGCGAGGTAATGTTGGCCTTGAGTACCCTGTCTCCTGGTGATCTCCAGCGAGGTAATGTAGCCCTTGAGTACCCTGTCTCTTGGTGGTCTTCAGAGCGGTAATGTGACCCTTGAGTACCCTGTTTCCTGGTGGTCTGCAGCGAGGTAATGTAGGCCATGAGTACCCTGTCTCTTGGTGGTCTTCAGAGTGGCAATGTGGCCCTTGAGTACCCTGTCTGCTGGTGGCCTCCAGCGCTGTAATGTGGGCCTTGAGTACCCTGTCTCTTGGTGGTCCCCAGAGTGGTAATGTGGGCCCAGAGTAACCTTTCTCTTGCTGACCCAAAGTGCGGTAATGTAGGCCATGAGTACCCTGTCTCTTGGTGGTCTTCAGAGTGGCAATGTGGCCCTTGAGTACCCTGTCTGCTGGTGGCCTCCAGCACTGTAATGTGGACCTTGAGTACCCTGTCTCCTGGTGGCCTCCAGCGCGGTAATGTAGTCCCTGCTTAGCCCGTCTCTTGGTGGTCTCCAGCGTAGTAATGTGGGCCTTGAGTACCCTGTCTCCTGGTGATCTACAGCGAGGTAATGTAGCCCTTGAGTACCCTGTCTCCTGGTGGTCTCCAGAGCGGTAATGTGACCCTTGAGTACTCTGTCTCCTGGTGATCTCCAGCGAGGTAATGTAGGCCTTGAGTACCCTGTCTCTTGGTGGTCTTCAGAGTGGCAATGTGGCCCTTGAGTACCCTGTCTGCTGGTGGCCGCCAGCGCTGTAATGTGGGCCTTGAGTACCCTGTCTCTTGATGGTCCCCAGAGTGGTAATATGGGCCCTGAGTAACCTTTCTCCTGTTGACCCAAAGTGCGGTAATGTAGGCCATGCTTACCCTGTCCCTTGGTGGTCTTCAGAGCAGTAATGTGGGCCTTGAGTACCCTGTCTGCTGGTGGCCTCCAGCACTGTAATGTGGGCCTTGAGTACCCTGTCTCTTGGTGGTCCCCAGAGTGGTAATGTGGGCCCTGAGTACCCTGTCTCATGCTGGCCCCCCGTGCAGTAATGTAGGCCTTGCTTATCTTGTCTCTTGGTGGTCTTCAGAGTGGTAATGAGGGCCACAAGTACCCTGTCTCATGGTGGTCTCCAGCGTAGTAATGTAGGCCTTGAGTACCCCGCCTCCTGGTGGTCTTCAGAGAGGTAATGTGGGCCTTGAGTACCCCGCCTCCTGGTGGTCTCCAGAGTGGTAATGTGGGCATTGAGTACCCCACCTCCTGGTGGTCTTCAGAGAGACAATGTGGGCCTTGAGTACCCCGCCTCCTGGTGGTCTCCAGAGTGGTAATGTAGGCCTTGAGTACCCCGCCTCCTGGTGGTCTCCAGAGTGGTAATGTTAGTCTTGAGTACACTATCTACTGGTGGTCTCTAGGGCGGGAGTTAACATCACGGATGACAGAAGCGTCTCGTAGGGAGGAAGTTAACATCAGAGATGACGTAAGTGTCTTGTAGGGCGGAAGTTAGTCTCAGGGATGACAGAAGTATCTCTTAGGGCGGAATTTAACATTAGGGATGACAGAAGTATCTCGTAGGGAAAGTTAACATTAAGGATGACAGAAGTGTCTCGTAGGGAGGAAGTTAACATCAGGAATGGCAGAAGCGTCTCTTAGGGAGGAAGTTAACATCAGAGATGATAGTAGTGTCTCTCAGGGAGGAAGTTAACATTAGGAATGACAGAAGTGTCTCTTAGGGAGGAAGTTAACATCAGAGATGATAAAAGTGTCTCTCAGGGAGGAAGTTAACAGGGACAACAGAAGTGTCTCGTAGGGAGGAAGCTGACACTAGGGATGACGGAAGCGTCTCGTAGGGAGAAGTTAACATCAGGGATGACAGAAGTGTGTTGTAGGGAGGAAGTTAACATCAGAGATGATAGAAGTGTCTCGTAGGGAGGAAGTTAACATCAGAGATGATAGAAGTGTCTCTGAGGGAGGAAGTTAACATCAGGGATGGCAGAAGCGTCTCTTAGGGAGGAAGTTAACATTAGGGATGGTAGAGCTGTCTCTTTGGGAGGTAGTTAAATAGAAGTTCTCCAAGACTGTGACTACAGACGCCCCCTAGGTAGTACCACTGGAAGAGTTGGAGTTTTTAAACTTCCCAAAGGTGTCTTTGCAAGAACTGTGAGAGAAACGTTTGCTATTCTTTGCATTAGCACAGAGCCATGGGGACACTAAAAAAATAACTGCTTGGGATTATGAGCTACTAGGTATCTGTCTGTAGGGGCAAATATGTGTGTGGCTGTGCATGGATGTATGTGTGAATACATGCATCGAAATGCTGTGTGTACACATGCATCTTTGTGAGGTCTTATATGTGTGTGTCCGTGCATATCTGTAAGTGTGAATGCATGCTTCGAAATGCATGTGTGAATGCATGTATCTGGGTGGTGGCATATATGTGCCTGTGTATTTGTATGGATGTAGGTGTAAATGCATGCATATAAATGTTATGTGGGTGCATGCATCGTTGTGGTGTCATATATGTGTGTGTCCGTGCATATGTGTAAGTGTGAATGCATGCTTCGAAATGCATGTGTGGACGCATGTATCTGGGTGGTGGCATATATGTGCCTGTGTATTTGTATGGGTGTAGGTGTAAATGCATGCATATAAATGTTGTGTGAGCACATGCATCTTTGTGGGATTACATATGTGTGTGTCTGTGGATATGTGTATGTGTGATTGCATGTTTCTGAAAGCTTGTGGGGAAACATGCATCTGGGTAGTGGCGTATATGTGTGTGTATGTCTGCTTGGGTGTAGGTGTAAATGCATGCATCTAATTGCTTGAATGAATGCATGTAATCATTTGTGCATGCATTACTGTATTTCGTTGCATGGGGTGATGTGAGTGTATTTGCGTGTATGTATGTATGTGTGATGCACAAGCTGGTGCATGTATGCACATGTGTTTGAATGTGTGTGTTGCTGCACGGACATGTGCTAGTCTGAGGCTATGTACTCCAGAGCGCTTTTTGGGTAAAATTTTCAGTATTGATTTTTGGCCTCAGATTTTAGGGCTGTTCCAAGCCTTTAGACGTCAGCCATGGATGCTAATAGACTCCATGCGCGAGCCAGGGTGTGGAGCCAAGAGCCCCACTCACGGCTTTCAGCAGGGGTCCATCTAATAAGGAGCCGCTGACAGCTGTGTGATCTTGGCCCTGGTGCAGTGTGCCCGGGCAGGGAGCAGTGCTGCCAACCCGTAGGAGCCTGCTGACGTTAGAAATGGATCTTCAGCATGCCAAGGCCAGGCCAAGGTCTGCTGCCAGGCTGAGGGCACTGATGAGATACAGCACAATCAGTGCCCTGTCATAGTGTGCCAGTCCAAGGTCTGCTGTGCGTACTGATGACAAACAACACAATCAGTGCCCTGTCATAGTGTGCCAGTCCAAGGTCTGCTGTGCGTACTGATGACAAACAACACAATCAGTGCCCCGTCATAGTGTGCCAGTCCAAGGTCAGCTGCCAGGCAGAGGGTACTGATGACAAACAACACAATCAGTGCCCCGTCATAGTGTGCCAGTCCAAGGTCTGCTGCCAGGCTGTGGGTACTGATGACATACAGCACAATCAGTGCCCTGTCATAGTGTGCCAGTCCAAGGTCTGCTGCGGGAACTGATGACAAACACAATCAGTGCCCCGTCATAGTGTGCCAGTCCAAGGTCTGCTGCCAGGCTGTGGGTACTGATGACATACATCACAATCAGTGCCTTGTTATAGTGTGCCAGGCCAGGGACTGCTGCCAGGCTGAGGGTACTGATGAGATACAGCACAATCAGTGCCCTGTCATAGTGTGCCAGTCCAAGGTCTGCTGCCAGGCTGAGGGTACTGATGACATACATCACAATCAGTGCCCTGGCATAGTGTGCCAGTCGAAGGTCTGCTGCCAGGCTGTGGGTACTGATGACATACAGCACAATCCGTGCCCTGTCATAGTGTGCCAGGCCAGGGACTGCTTCTAGGCTGAGGGTACTGGTGAGATACAGCACAATCAGTGCCCTGTCATAGTGTGCCAGTCCAAGGTCTGCTATGCGTAATGATTACATACAACACAATCAGTGCCCCGTCATAGTGTGCCAGGCCAAGGACTGCTGTCAGGCTGTGGGTACTGATGACATACATCACAATCAGTGCCCTGGCATAGTGTGCCAGTCCAAGGTCTGCTGCCAGGCTGTGGGTACTGATGACATACAGCACAATCAGTGCCCTGTCAAAGTGTGCCAGTCCAAGGTCTGCTGCGGGAACTGATGACAAACAACACAATCAGTGCCCCGTCATAGTGTGCCAGTCCAAGGTCTGCTGCCAGGCTGTGGGTACTGATGAGATACAGCACAATCAGTGCCCTGTCAAAGTGTGCCAGTCCAAGGTCTGCTGTGCGTACTGATTACATACATCACAATCAGTGCCCCGTCATAGTGTGCCAGTCCAAGGTCTGCTGCCAGGCTGTGGGTACTGCTGACATACATCACAATCAGTGCCTTGTCATAGTGTGCCAGGCCAGGGTCTGCTGCCAGGCTGAGGGTACTGATGAGATACAGCACAATCAGTGCCCTGTCATAGTGTGCCAGTCCAAGGTCTGCTGCCAGGCTGTGGGTACTGATGACATACATCACAATCAGTGCCCTGCCATACTATGCCAGGCCAAGGACTGCAGCCAGGCTGAGGGTACTGATGAGATACAGCACAATCAGTGCCCTGGCATAGTGTGCCAGTCCAAGGTCTGCTGCGGGATCTGATGACAAACAACACAATCAGTGCCCCGTCATAGTGTGCCAGGCCAGGGACTGCTGCCAGGCTGAGGGTACTGATGACATACATCACAATCAGTGCCCTGTCATAGTGTGCCAGGCCAAGGACTGCTGTCAGGATGCAGCTACTGATGACATACATCACAATCAGTGCCCTGTCATAGTGTGCCAGGCCAACGTCTGCTGTCAGGCTGTGGGTACTGATGAGATACAGCACAATCAGTGCCCTGGCATAGTGTGCCAGTCCAAGGTCTGCTGCGGGATCTGATGACAAACAACACAATCAGTGCCCCGTCATAGCGTGCCAGTCCAAGGTCTGCTGCCAGGCTGAGGGTACTGATGACATACATCACAATCAGTGCCCTGTCATAGTGTGCCAGGCCAGGGACTGCTGCCAGGCTGAGGGTACTGATGACATACAGCACAATCAGTGCCCTGTCATAGTGTGCCAGGCCAGGGACTGCTGCCAGGCTGAGGGTACTGATGACATACAGCACAATCAGTGCCCTCTCATAGTGTGCCAGACCAGGGTCTGCTGCCAGGCTGTGGGTACTGATGACATACATCACACTCAGTGCCCTGTCATAGTGTGCCAGGCCACGGTCTGCTGCCAGGCTGAGGGTACTGATGACATATAGCACAATCAGTGCCCCGTCATAGTGTCCCAGTCCAAGGTCTGCTGCCAGGCTGTGGGTACTGATGACGTACATCACAATCAGTGCCCTGTCATAGTGTGCCAGTCCAAGGTCTGCTGCGGGAACTGATGACAAACAACACAATCAGTGCCCCGTCATAGTGTGCCAGTCCAAGGTCTGCTGCCAGGCTGTGGGTACCGATGACATACATCACAATCAGTGCCCTGTCATAGTGTGCCAGTCCAAGGTCTGCTGCCAGGCTGTGGGTACTGATGACATACATCACAATCAGTGCCCTGCCATACTATGCCAGGCCAGGGACTGCTGCCAGGCAGAGGGTACTGATGAGATACAGCACAATCAGTGCCCTGTCATAGTGTGCCAGTCCAAGATCTGCTGCCAGGCTGAGGGTACTGATGAGATACAGCACAATCAGTGCCCTGTCATAGTGTGCCAGGCCAGGGACTGCTGCCAGGTTGTGGGTACTGATGACATACAACACAATCCGTGCCCCGTCATAGTGTCCCAGTCCAAGGTCTGCTGCCAGGCCGAGGGTACTGATGAGATACAGCACAATCAGTGCCCTGGCATAGTGTGCCAGTCCAAGGTCTGCTGTGGGAACTGATGACAAACAACACAATCAGTGCCCCGTCATAGTGTGCCAGTCCAAGGTCTGCTGCCAGGCTGTGGTTACTGATGACATACAGCACAATCAGTGCCCTGTCATAGTGTGCCAGGCCAGGGACTGCTGCCAGGCTGAGGGTACTGATGAGATACAGCACAATCAGTGCCCTCTCATAGTGTGCCAGACCAGGGTCTGCTGCCAGGCTGTGGGTACTGATTACATACATCACAATCAGTGCCCCGTCATAGTGTCCCAGTCCAAGGTCTGCTGCCAGGCTGTGGGTACTGATGACACACATCACAATCAGTGCCCTGGCATAGTGTGCCAGGCCAAGGACTGCTGTCAGGATGCAGCTACTGATGACGTACATCACAATCAGTGCCTTGTCATAGTGTGCCAGGCCAAGGTCTGCCGCCAGGCTGAGGGTACTGATGACATACAGCACAATCAGTGCCCTGTCATAGTGTGCCAGGCCAAGGTCCGCTGCCAGGCTGTGGGTACTGATGACATATATCACAATCAGTGCCTTGTCATAGTGTGCCAGGCAAAGGTCTGCTGCCAGGCTGAGGGTACTGATGACATACATCACAATCAGTGCCCTGTCATACTATGCCAGGCCAGGGACTGCTGCCAGGCTGAGGGTACTGATGAGATACAGCACAATCAGTGCCCTGTCATAGTGTGCCAGTCCAAGGTCTGCTGCCAGGCTGTGGGTACTGATGACATACATCACAATCAGTGCCCTGCCATACTATGCCAGGCCAGGGACTGCTGCCAGGCTGAGGGTACTGATGAGATACAGCACAATCAGTGCCCTGTCATAGTGTGCCAGTCCAAGGTCTGCTGCCAGGCTGAGGGTACTGATGAGATACAGCACAATCAGTGCCCTGTCATAGTGTGCCAGGCCAGGGACTGCTGCCAGGTTGTGGGTACTGATGACATACATCACAATCAGTGCCCTGTCATAGTGTGCCAGTCCAAGGTCTGCTGCCAGGCTGAGGGTACTGATGACATACATCACAATCCGTGCCCCGTCATAGTGTGCCAGTCCAAGGTCTGCTGCGGGAACTGATGACAAACAACACAATCAGTGCCCCGTCATAGTGTGCCAGGCCAGGGACTGCTGCCAGGCTGTGGTTACTGATGACATACAGCACAATCAGTGCCCTGTCATAGTGTGCCAGGCCAGGGACTGCTGCCAGGCTGAGGGTTCTGATGACATACAGCACAATCAGTGCCCTGTCATAGTGTGCCAGGCAAAGGTCCGCTGCCAGGCTGTGGGTACTGATGACATACATCACAATCAGTGCCTTGTCATAGTGTGCCAGGCCAAGGTCCGCTGCTAGGCTGTGGGTACTGATGACATACATCACAATCAGTGCCTTGTCATAGTGTGCCAGGCAAAGGTCTGCTGCCAGGCTGAAGGTACTGATGAGATACAGCACAATCAGTGCCCTGTCATAGTGTGCCAGGCCAGGGACTGCTGCCAGGCTGAGGGTACTGATGACATACATCACAATCAGTGCCCTGTCATAGTATGCCAGGCCAAGGTCCGCTGCCAGGCTGTGGGTACTGATGACATACATCACAATCAGTGCCTTGTCATAGTGTGCCAGGCAAAGGTCTGCTGCCAGGCTGTGGGTACTGATGACATACATCACAATCAGTGCCCTGCCATACTATGCCAGGCCAGGGACTGCTGCCAGGCTGAGGGAACTGATGAGATACAGCACAATCAGTGCCCTGTCATAGTGTGCCAGTCCAAGGTCTGCTGCCAGGCTGAGGGTACTGATGAGATACAGCACAATCAGTGCCCTGTCATAGTGTGCCAGGCCAGGGACTGCTGCCAGCCTGTGGGTACTGATGACATACAGCAAAATCAGTGCCCTGTCATAGTGTACCAGGCAAGTTCTGCTGCCAGGCTGTGGGTACTGATGACATACATCACAATCAGTGCCCTGCCATACTGTGCCAAGCCAAGGTTTGCTGCCAGGCTGTGGGTACTGATGACATACAGCAGAATCAGTGCCATGTCATAGTGTAAACACAAGGAGATGATGGACGGAGCGCTGAAACTTTACAGACACTCACCCCCAGTCACAGATCTGGGTTGAATCCATCATCGTTCTTTAGCTCACTTTGCCGCCCCAGTTCAGACACAGCTATATGGAAATCAGTCTTGACCATCTGCCTCATGGGAACAGTCCAGCCCGAACTGTCAAGTCATGTCTTCCTTGGACCAGAAACAAGCATCCCTGGACCTGTTTCGGGTTAACAGCCCTCATCAGCCAGGCTAGCTTGAATCCAGTGGAAAAGTGAGCAAGGGACCCACATCTGGGCATAATCTGCCATCATACGGCAAACGAAGCAAACACAAGGAGATGATGGACGGAGCTCTGAAACTTTTCAGACACTCACCCCCGGTCACAGCTTACTTCATCACCCCAGTTCAGACACAGCTATATGCAAATAAGTCTTGACCCAGTGCCTCATGGGAACAGTCCAGTCCAGCCAGGTCCTCCCTGGACCGGAAACAAGCATCCTGGGACCAATTTCTTGGTACCACCCCTCAACAGCCAGGCTAGCTTGAATCCAGGGGCAAAGTGAGCAAGGGACCCAGCGCTCCGTCCATCATCTCATTGTGTATCCCTTATAATAAGCTACAGTAAATAAAAAAAATGAAATAAAATCACTGTAGACAGATTCGGATAACCTCTAAGGAGCCTGCCAGTGGCACCAGTTGAGTAGTGTCAGCTGGTGCATGTCCACGCCAGGAGGCGGAGAGCTGGAAACACCAAACAGAGGGGACTAGGCTCGTCCCAGGCTATCACCCACCAGGAACGTGATGACAAGAACTCACCTCTCCCCAACAGAAGGTCCATGTGTATAAAAGAAGAACACACCAGGTGCAAGGGATGCGCAGTGATGCAAGAATACATGAGGTGCACGGGATGCACAGTGATGCAAGAATAGACACGGTGCGCGGGATGCGCAGTGATACAAGAATACATGAGGTGCAAGGGATGCGCAGTGATACAAGAATAGACACAATACAAGGGATGCGCAGTGATACAAGAATACACACGATACAAGTGATGAGCAGTGATACAATAATACACACAGTGCAAGGGATGCGCAGTGATACAAGAATACACGCAGTGCAAGGGATGCGCAGTGATACAAGAATACATGCAGTGCAAGGGATGCACAGTGATGCAAGAATACACGCAGTGCAAGGGATGCGCAGTGATACAAGAATACATGCAGTGCAAGGGATGTGCAGTGATACAAGAATACATGAGGTGCAAGGGATGCGCAGTGATGCAAGAATGCACGTGTTGCTAGGGATGCGCAGTGATGTAAGAATAGACACGGTGCGAGGGATGCGCAGTGATACAAGAATAAACACAGTGCAAGGGATGTGCAGTGACACAAGAATACATGCAGTGCAAGGGATGAGCAGTGATGCAAGAATGCACGTGTTGCTAGGGATGCGCAGTGATGTAAGAATAGACACGGTGCGAGGGATGCGCAGTGATACAAGAATAAACGCAGTGCAAGGGATGCGCAGTGATGAAAGAATTCACGTGTTGCAAGGGATGCGCAGTGATGTAAGAATAGACACGGTGCCAGGGATGCGCAGTGATACAAGAATACACTCGATACAAGGGATGAGCAGTGATACAATAATACATGTGGTGCAAGGGGTGCGCAGTGTTACAAGAATACACACAGTGCAAGGGATGCACAGTGATACAAGAATGCACGCAGTGCAAGGGATGCGCAGTGATGCAAGACTAGACACGGTGCACGGGATGCGCAGTGATACAAGAATGCACACGATACAAGGGATGCGCAGTGATACAAGAATACACACGATACAAGGGATGAGCAGTGATACAAGAATACACGCAGTGCAAGGGATGCGCAGTGATACAAGAATACATGCAGTGCAAGGGATGTGCAGTGATGCAAGAATACATGAGGTGCAAGGGATGCGCAGTGATGCAAGAATGCACGTGTTGCTAGGATGCGCAGTGATGTAAGAATAGACACGGTGCGAGGGATGCGCAGTGATACAAGAATAAACACAGTACAAGGGATGCGCAGTGATACAAGAATACATGCAGTGCAAGGGATGAGCAGTGATGAAAGAATTCACGTGTTGCAAGGGATGCGCAGTGATGTAAGAATAGACACGGTGCCAGGGATGCGCAGTGATACAAGAATACACTCGATACAAGGGATGAGCAGTGATACAATAATACATGTGGTGCAAGGGGTGCGCAGTGTTACAAGAATACACACAGTGCAAGGGATGCACAGTGATACAAGAATGAACGCAGTGCAAGGGATGCGCAGTGATGCAAGACTAGACATGGTGCACGGGATGCGCAGTGATACAAGAATGCACACGATACAAGGGATGCGCAGTGATACAAGAATACACACGATACAAGGGATGAGCAGTGATGCAATAATACACATGGTGCAAGGGGTGCGCATTGTTACAAGAATGCACGCAGTGCAAGGGATACACAGTGATGCAAGAATGCACGCAGTGCAAGGGATACGCAGTGATGCAAGAATACACGTGGTGCAAGGGATGCACAGTGATGCAAGAATGCACGCAGTGCAAGGGATGCGCAGTGATGCAAGATTACGTGAGGTGCAAGAGATGTGCAGTGATGCAAGAATACACATGTTGCAAGGGATGCGTGGTGATGCAAGAATAGACACGGTGCGAGGGATGCGCAGTGATGCAAGAATACACGTGGTGCAAGGGATTAGCAGTGATGCAAGAATGCACGCAGTGCAAGGGATGTGCAGTGATGCAAGAATACATGAGGTGCAAGGGATGCGCAGTGATGCAAGAATACTTGTGTTGCAAGGGATGCGCAGTGATGCAAGAAAAGACACGGTGCGAGGGATGCGCAGTGATACAAGAATACACACGATACAAGGGATGAGCAGTGATACAATAATACACATGGTGCAAGGGGTGCGCAGTGTTACAAGAATACACACAGTGCAAGGGATGCGCAGTGATACAAGAATACATGAGGTGCAAGGGATGAGCAGTGATGCAAGAATACATGCAGTGCAAGGGGTGCGCAGTGATACAAGAATGCACGCAGTGCAAGGGGTGCGCAGTGATACAAGAATACATGAGGTGCAAGGGGTGCTGGTGTTTCCAGCTCTCCGCCTCCTGGCCTGGACATGCACCAGCTGTCACTACCCACCTGGTGCCACTGGCAGGCTCCTTAGAGGTTATCCACGTCTTTCTACGGTGGTGTTATTTCATTCTTTTAATTTACTTTAGACTATTATAAGGGATACACACTGCTAAAGGTTTTGTAAACATGACAACCCAAGGCACCAACAAAATAAACCAAAACAATCAAATGTAACGAACATAAAAATAGGCTCATACAGTTTTCTGTTTAACTATCAGACATATCAAAGAGCCAGGAGAAGAGGGTGGGACTGCAACTATACAGAGGATGCTGTGGCAAAGAATGGCCTGTGCGGTCACCCTTCGAGATAGGGGGCTCTTACTCCGAGTGACACTACTTTTGCAGCCATGTAGTACAGATACCTGGAATTCACAGCCCTGTCAACAAGGGCATCACATACTGAAACCAGCAGTTCGAGGGATTCATTGAAGGGGCACAGCATGGCCTTGATCCTAATTTCCTAGCAGCTGGTGCAGGGTCAGAGACCCCCCATGGAGCAGTCAGGTGCTTAGCGTGAAGCCATGCAGCACTGACTTCCACCCTTCCACAGGGGCACGTCTGGGGCTGGTAGGGCAAACCAGAACCCGTCCAGAGAGATAACACGGGAAACATCCTTTACCACGAAGGCGTTACAACGAGGAACATTTACTACGCAACACTTACCTCGTAGACGTCTTCACCACGCGTTCTTCTTCCACGATCGTCTTTACCACGCAAGTCTTCTTCCATCTTCATCGTCTTCTACGTTGCTACGTCCTGCGTTAACGTCAGTAGTGTAGTCCTTTTTTACTTTCTAAGGTGTGTTTTCAGCTTGTTGAAGACGTGAGTTAAAGGCAAAAATAAGAAAGAAAGGGGGCTTGGGGGGGGTTTCCCCCCCAAAAAAGAGAAAAGAAGGAGGGGGCGGGGGAGGGGGGTCCCCCCCCCCCAAAAAAAAAAAAAACGTGGCGAAGTAGAGGAAATCGACGTCGTTTTAAGTGAAAGGAAATGACGTATAACGTCAGTCATGAAGGAAGGACGAAGAGACGACGTGAAGAGGTAAGGGAAATAAAAGTTTAAAATATATATATATTAATTGAGGGTAACGGGCAGGGGTAATTATAAAAAGTATTGGGGGAAGGGTACAGGGGAGGGGTATAACCTTTACCAAGAGTATTCCATTACCATGCAAGTATGCGTGGTAAAGGAATATTAGTGGTAAAGATTATGCGAGGAAAAATCATTCCGTTGTAACGCATGCGTGGTAAAGGCATGCGTTGCAACGGAATTCGTTGGAACGACATACATTCAGATAACACCACCCACTGGCGCGGGCTGGCGGAACCTCCCTGGCTATGTGCGCAAGAAAGGACGTTTGCTGGTGGCAGTTTCCACAAAACTAGGGGTGATGCCCTCCATGGTCGGCACACAGAGCTAGGCTTGGGGGGGAACGAGACGAGGCGTCTCCCTAGAAAGGAGCAGATGCCATCAGGGGGTCTGTCTTCCATCTTACTACGCTGCACTCCGACCTCACGTACAGCAGCGCCGGAAGCAGTGGCAGGAAGCTGACAAATGTGTTTTTTTTTATCAATACAAAATGTTTTTGACATTAACTGGCTGCAGTACATGATGAGATTGTTAAAGTGCGGGGGAGAGCGGCTGCAGGGGTGATGTGAGATGCGGCTGGGCTCACACCAGCCCCACATGCTGTGACCCCTAAAAGAGCACAGGCTGGGTGATGAATCCTTGGGAGGGAGGGGCGAACAGCACCCAGGAAATACATGCGGTGTATCTACAACATCTGACCACAGCTGTAACACCCCCAAGACAAGAAGGAACGTCGTGAAAATGGAGCCGGAGGAAAGGGCAGGTGTGAAGAAGAAACGTGAACAGGAAACCAGCCGGGAACATAAAAACTCTGCCTCCAAACAAGACCTCATTAGCTCCCGGCAGGCTGTGCTTCATATATGTAACCCTCGGATGTCCTTACATTGAGTCGCCCCATTGCCGAGGAAATGGAGTTTGCAGCTCCGCCCTACGACTGTTCATTGGTTCCTGTCCTTGTCAGTCACAGGCTGTGCAGGGGCTGCAGACCACGCGGCTTCACGCACGGCAGGATTTTTAGAAGTGGGGACTTTGTTGCTGTTCCTCATTATTGAACTTTTGTTCATCTTCAAAAAATGTTTGTACACCATTAGAGTTGACAGCTAAATGTGTCCGTTGTAGCAACTTTGGGACAGACGTCGTTTGGAAGTAGACCTTATCAGCAAGTATCAGTGGCCCTGGTGAGCCACAATATCAGATGTTGAGGCCAAAAGGTGCATTTCCTCAGAGGTGCATTCTTAGTCATATACTGATGCTTAGGCCAAAAGGCGCAAGTTGTGGTGGTGCTGAAAAGGACAGTCCATGGAAACATTACCCTGTCCGAGATCATGACTCCACCATCTCGCCATACTGGTAGATACCCGGTCCGGTGGCTTGGTGCACCCACTGTAGGGGCCTGTTTTCGACCTCATGGCCACAGGTTCAAATCCTGGTGGGTCCACTCAGCCTTTCATCTTTCTGAGAGCGATAAAATGAGTACCATTGAATTGGGTAACGCCAAGATGCCCACGGGTGAACGTGCACTTTACACGTTATCAGGTGTCTCTTCTTTCTAGCGGTGCAGTCAGGATCAGGCCTCCTATGCCATGGCAATGCTAGCACTTTGTGTGTGGAACCTGGCCTTCTGTGTTAAATGGCTAAACGTTCATTACAATGGCGACACCTGCAGGCTGGACACGGAAATGGCCTTCCCTGTTCAGTCACTCCAGTCTATGAAGAGAGTTTGTTTTTCTTCCATCTCTTTATAGCGTGAACCCTACCTAGATCAGAGGCGCAACTAGAGCCAAATTTCGGGGGGGGGGGCTGAACTTTAAGCGATAGGCAGAGTGGAGCTGCAGGGGCTCTTAGAAGGGGTGAAACAACAGCGAGGCCTCATTAACATGCAAATGGTCTTTTAAAGACCTGTGAAGTGCTCGGGTGCGGCTGCTTTTTTGCCCGGGAAAGTGTCTCATCCCGAGCTGCCACACACGAGGGAGGGGGGGGGGGGGCTGAAGCCCTTTGAGTCCAATGGGTGTTGCGCGCCTGACCTAGATGCGTCATAATGTGCACTTTACGCATGATGTTTAAACAACCCCGCATAAACATCGCATCAGCGCACATATTCTTTCGATCACGTGTTCATTCTGATACTGTACATGGGAACATGCGACCATGTGCTGATGGGATTTCATAAGGAGAGCAGACAGCATGGACTTCTTAGCAAGCTTCCTTTACACCAAGAGCACGCGCTCTCCATGGATGCTGCAAACTGTGCTCTTAGGACCCTCCCTCCCTCGGACTCTCAGTACGAACCTAGAAGTCTTACATGAAGGTTGGTGGCATTCACACTGGTACATGAATGAATGAATGAATGAATTAAATCTTATCATGCGCAAAACTTTGCCCAATGGGCGTCAAGGCGCCTAAGTCAAATACACATAATCCAGTTTATCAATCGAGAACAGCGAACTTTTATTCATACGCTTTGGTAAAATACCAGGTTTTAAGGGCCTTTTTGAACAAATCCAAAGAAGGGAGAGTCTTAACCTCAATTGGAAGAGAGTTCCAAAGCTTAGGGGCAACCACAGAGAAAGCTCTCGCTCCCCATCTGGCTAATCTAGTGTGTGGAACTACAAGTTGAAATAATCCAGCAGACCGAAGGGTTCTGGAAGGGCAGTAGCGAGTAAGCAAAGAGCCAACTGCATTTTCGGTGTCAGCCACAAGAGCCCTGTAAGTGAGACATAGAATCTTAAAAGAGATTCTATATTGGACAGGAAGCCAGTGAAGATCTCTTCTAGCAACTGTAGCTGAAGATGCCAGAGGGAGGGCAAGAACAAAACGTGCAGCAACATTCTGCACAATTTGCAATCTATGGATCAAGCATTTGTTGGATTCAGCATATAAGGAGTTACAGTAATCAAGCCTGGAGCCTATAAGAGCCACTGCAATCTGCTTCCGCGCCTGCAAAGAAAGATAGCTACGAATCCTATTTAGGGTTCTAATAACACCCCAACATGTGGCCACGGTCCTGTTTATTTGGAGCGTCATGGAAAGTGAGGTGTCAAAAACCACGCCGAGATTTCTGGCGGATAAGGAGGGCGTGGGGCAGATGCCAAGAGTAGTAGGCTACCACTCACTTGACCAGACGTCTAGATCTTTCCCAAAGACCAAAACCTCTGTCTTGTCGCCATTTAACTTTAGGGAGTTGATGACCATCCAATCTGCAACATGCTGCATGCATGACCTAAAGCCAATGGCGGATGTCTGGACAGAGGAGTGGGCCAATGACACCATAATTTGGGTGTCATCGGCGTAGGACACCACCTCCATCCCCTGCGATCTTAATAGTCTGGCAAGGGGGGCCACATAGATGTTAAACAGGGTCGGACTCAGAGCCGACCCCTGTGGCACCCCGCATTGCAATGACTTGGCAGGGGAGAGGAAACTTCCAAGCTTTACTCGTTGTTCTCTATCACGGAGAAAAGAGTCGAGAAAATTCAAAGCCGGTCCGGTAACCCCTGCCTCACTAAGCCGAGAAGTTAAGATGGCGGGAGACAGGGTATCGAATGCGGCTGTGAGGTCTAGAAGGACCAGTATTATAGTTTGGCCACTATCCACCTTGCGTCGGATGTTATCGACTACTACCGTGAGTGCGGATTCAGTGCTATGATGCTTTCTGAATCCGTACATGTGCCAGTCTCAGACACACATGGCACACGGCAGGCGCGTAACACCCATTGGACTCACAGGGCTTCAGCCCCCCCCCCGTCGTGCCTATTGCTTAAAGTTCAGCCCTCCCCCCCGAAATTTTTGCTCAGCCCCCCCCCCCTCGAAATTTGGCTCTAGTTGCGCCTCTGGCACACGGATTGTTCACTATTGCACACTTGTGCACACCACAAGTAAACTGCAGCATGGCTAAAGTGTATCATCTAAGCACTGTAATGGGCACCATGCGAGGGGACCCTGGGACATGAAGTCTGAGCATCATACATGCATCTCAAGAACTCAGAGACGTCCCAGAAGCAGCCGCCACTGGACCTGTGGAGCGCCCCCGTGCAGTCCACATCTGACTTGACAAGGCTGTCCTCACAGGTCCAGGCCACGCCAGGCTTTGTACTGGGCCATTAGATGGCCAAGGACCGTGAGCTGCAGGGCCCTAAAGCCAGTCTGGCGAGGAGAGCTGTAATCACGGCTATTCACTGTAACGAGAAGAAGCAGTAATGGGCGGAGAGGAGGAGGGGGGGGGGCTCAGCACCAGCTTGGACACACCGCAGACGGTGAGCGGAGGAGCCAGGCATGGACTGACCTTCAGCGAACTCCTAGCAGTCACCATGGGTCTGAACCGCCTCCAGCCTGGCAAAAGCTCCGGCCTGCCGGGGATTCGCCAGGCTCCCATTGTGCCAGTCCTCCCTGGGAGGCTGAAGGTGGAATGTTCAGGCTATGGGAGGCTGCGTGTGGAATGTTTAGGCTATGACGCCATCAGCGAAGGCTTCACTCACTTAACCTGTTACTGAAATTCGAACTGGGTCTGTTTTGCTCAAACTCAATTGATGTTTTGTTTAAATTGTACCTTATTTTACTTAAATTTTTATATATTTATTTTAAAAAAACACACTGCAAAAGCACTTCTAAAACATGAAAATTAAACTGGTAGGACCTATTTCCTGAAGAAAATTTGTGAGCTTAGCAGATGTGAATGATGTTGACACCATAGCCTCCAGAATCAACCTTTGCCCCACTGAGCGGTGCCCTATAGAGTTTATTGATCGTAGTGTATCAATGATTGTGATTTTATCTGCCAACCTGTCATATCCGGATTATCCTAAAAAAAACTGGTAAGGACCCTCATCGAGCCATGCACCAAGTACATGATCTTCCGTCTAAGTTCCAAGTCTGTCCTTGCACAAGGTCACAATCTTTCATCCACCCCCCAAGTCTAGTCGTGCACTGGGGGCACGATTGTACATCCAAGACCAAAGTCTAGCCGTGAATTAGGTGCGTGATCTTCCCTCTAAGACCCAAGTCTAGTCGTGCATGATCTTACCTTTAAGACCCAAGTCAAGCCGTGCACTAGGTGCGTGATCTTACATCCAAGACCCAAGTCTTGCCATGTACCAGGTGCTTGTTATTTCATCCTCCACCCAAGTCTAGCTGTGTGCCAGGTGAATGATCTTCTATCCAAGAGCCAAGGCTAGCTGTGTAGAAGGTGCATGTTATTTCATCCTCGACCCAAGTCTAGCTGTGTTACAGGTGTATGATCTTCTATCCAACACTCAAGTCTAGCCGTGCACCAGGTGCACGATCTTCCATCCAAGACCCACGGCTAGCCGTGTACCAGGTATATGATTTTGCATCCAAGACCCAAGTCTAGCGGTGTACCAGGTATATGATCTTCCATCCAAGACCCAAGTCTAGCTGTGTACCAGGTGCATGATCTTCCATCCAAGAGCCAAGTCCAGTCGTGCTCTAGGTGTATGATCCTACATCCAGGACACTAGTCTAGCCATGTACCGGGTATATGATCTTCCATCCAAGACCCAAATCTAGCCATGTACCGGGGGTATGATCTTCCATCCAGGACACTAGTCTAGCAGTGTACCAGGTGAATGATCCTACATCGAGGACACTAGTCTAGCCATGCACAAATGACATGATCTTCCAGCCATGTACCGGGTGCTCGATGACTGATCCTGGTAGCTTCTGCTTAGGGCCCCGGATCTGTAACTTATTATACTATAAACAGTTCCCGGGTATCACATTGCGTTTTGGATGGTGTGTGGTAGTGCAATATCTTTCACACTGCCAGCTTTCAGCTTCTCACACCGTGTCTGGGTGGATACCTGCAGGCTGACAGTAATCTTCTCTTCCCTTAGGAGGTTTAATATTGTGATTGGCTTTTGTTCTTGTGTGAAATGATTGTAGCAATGAGATTCTTATCAGTCTCACCGGTGCAGGGACACCCTTCTGTCTACAGGTTCAATAAATGAGGATCAACACTGGAGTGGGAATAAACACAAATTTATTATATCTCACGAGATGGCTCCGTCATACAGACACTACAAGTGCCTGAGAGGGAACGAACTAAAACAGCTTGTGGTCTGCCTTTTATACAGTCTGGGTACCATAGGACTTCATTAGAAAACCCTTTAGTCATGGTTACATCACACTTTACATAACCCTCTTGTGGCATTTTTACAAAACTCTTACACAACCCCCTTACACAATGCCTACATGCTGTACTGTACAATCCTGATAAATCCCTACCCACGTCAATTTCATAGATAAGCAAGGGAGGTTACAGGTGTTGGTGGGGTAACAGTTTAGACATCTCTGCAGATAGGCCCTTCGGCAGGGCAGGGCAGCTTACTCTGACACGCAAATGTTATCAGTATGACCAATTTTCAGCGAATACGCAATTTCTAACTTAAAAAGTCCCCGTAGAAACACAAAATGAGGCTGGCAGGTAAGAATGGCTGAAAGCAGAGGCTAAGTTAACAGAATACAATTTTTTTACCGTTTAACATGATGGGGCGTACACATCATTAAAACTTATTGGGATCAGACGAGGCATTGTAGAAGATGGAGGGCAGGAACCAGCTACGAAGAGTAAGAGCAAATGAAGGTGCCCCCTGTAACACCAGAGCCTAGCAGGTGCAAGTACCAGAGCTATAATCGAAGTGTGCCCCTCAGACCACCTGGTGACCCAGGAGCGAGTCTGTTGCCTATAAAAAGTGCAACATTAGGATTCCTGTTTACAAAGGAGCCTGGCATCGGTGTCAAGCATTCTTTTGTTATTCCAGGGAACTGCGTTTGCGTGATACTCCAATTAATTACTGTACACACAGCCTAAAATTGCCAGACCGTATAATCAGGTGGGTGTCTGGTACAGTACCATGGCAGTCCTCTGTCAGTTGTGTCGCATAACTGTAGCAGCCACCTCCTGGTCGGCCTACTGATCCCACAAACTCAGATCACACAAGTTTATATTTATGGCAGAACTAAGGCCGCAGTTTATTTTGGGCGTTTTCCAATTTACACAGGATCCTTTCACCGACATTTTCTTACATTACTCACTGAGCCTGTTTAGCGTACCCATGAGCACTGTGCCCTACATTCAGTTCCCCTAATGTACCCACAAGCAATGTGCCCTACATTCAGTGCCCGTAGTGCAGTGATACACCCATAAGCACTGTGCCCTACATTCAGTGATACACTCATAAGCACTGTGCCCTACATTTAGTGCCCGTAATATACCCATGAACACCTGTCCCTAAATGAAGTGCCCCTACTATGCCCAGGAGCACAGGTCCCTAGATTCAGTGCCCTCCCTTTACCCATGAGCACTGTGCCCTACATTCTGTGCCCTCACCATACCCATGAGCAGTGCACTCTCTAGTTAGTACCCTTAAAATACCCACGAGCACTATGCAGTATATTCTGTGCCTGTAGCATACTCACAAGCACTATGCACTACATTGAGTACCCCAAGATACCCATGAGCACTATGCCCTACATTGAGTATCCCAAGATACCTATGAGCACTGTGCCCTACCTTGATTGTCCCAAGATACCCATGAGCACTGTGCCCTACCTTGAGTATCTCAATATACCCACGATCACTGTGCCCTACCTTGAGTATCCCAAGATACCTATGAGCACTGTGCCCTACCTTGAGTATCCCAAGATATCCATGAGCACTGTGCCCTACCTTGAGTATCCCAAGATACCTATAGGCACTGTGTCCTACCTTGAGTATCCCAAGATACCCATGAGCACTGTGCCCTACCTTGAGTATCCCAAGATACCCATGAGCACTGTGCCCTACCTTGAGTATCCCACGATACCCATGAGCACTGTGCCCTACCTTGAGTATCCCAAGATACCCATGAGCACTGTGCCCTACCTTGAGTATCCCAAGATACCCATGAGCACTGTGCCCTACCTTGAGTATCCCACGATACCCATAAGCACTGTGCCCTACCTTGAGTATCCCAAGATACCCATGAGCACTGTGCCCTACCTTGAGTATCCCATGATACCCATGAGCACTGTGCCCTTCCTTGAGTATCCCACGATACCCATGAGCACTGTGCCCTACCTTGAGTATCCCAAGATACCCATGAGCACTGTGCCCTACCTTGAGTATCCCAAGATACCCATGAGCACTGTGCCCTACCTTGAGTATCCCAAGATACCCATGAGCACTGTGCCCTACCCTGAGTAGCCCATGATACCCATGAGCACTGTGCCCTACCTTGAGTATCCCACGATACCCATAAGCACTGTGCCCTACCTTGAGTATCCCAAGATACCCATGAGCACTGTGCCCTACCTTGAGTATCCCATGATACCCATGAGCACTGTGCCCTTCCTTGAGTATCCCACGATACCCATGAGCACTGTGCCCTATCTTGAGTATCCCAAGATACCCATGAGCACTGTGCCCTACCTTGAGTATCCCAAGATACCCATGAGCACTGTGCCCTACCTTGAGTATCCCACGATACCCATAAGCACTGTGCCCTACCTTGAGTATCCCAAGATACCCATGAGCACTGTGCCCTACCTTGAGTATCCCAAGATACCCATGAGCACTGTGCCCTACCTTGAGTATCCCATGATACCCATGAGCACTGTGCCCTTCCTTGAGTATCACAAGATACCCATGAGCACTGTGCCCTACCTTGAGTATCCCAAGATACCCATGAGCACTGTGCCCTACCTTGAGTATCCCACGATACCCATAAGCACTGTGCCCTACCTTGAGTATCCCAAGATACCCATGAGCACTGTGCCCTACCTTGAGTATCCCATGATACCCATGAGCACTGTGCCCTTCCTTGAGTATCCCACGATACCCATGAGCACTGTGCCCTACCTTGAGTATCCCAAGATACCCATGAGCACTGTGCCCTACCTTGAGTATCCCAAGATACCCATGAGCACTTTGCCCTACCTTGAGTATCCCAAGATACCCATGAGCACTGTGCCCTACCTTGAGTATCCCAAGATACCCATGAGCACTGTGCCCTACCCTGAGTAGCCCATGATACCCATGAGCACTGTGCCCTACCTTGAGTATCCCACGATACCCATAAGCACTGTGCCCTACCTTGAGTATCCCAAGATACCCATGAGCACTGTGCCCTACCTTGAGTATCCCATGATACCCATGAGCACTGTGCCCTTCCTTGAGTATCCCACGATACCCATGGGCACTGTGCCCTACCTTGAGTATCCCAAGATACCCATGAGCACTGTGCCCTACCTTGAGTATCCCAAGATACCCATGAGCACTGTGCCCTACCTTGAGTATCCCACGATACCCATAAGCACTGTGCCCTACCTTGAGTATCCCAAGATACCCATGAGCACTGTGCCCTACCTTGAGTATCCAAGATACCCATGAGCACTGTGCCCTACCTTGAGTATCCCAAGATACCCATGAGCACTGTGCCCTACCTTGAGTATCCCATGATACCCATGAGCACTGTGCCCTTCCTTGAGTATCACAAGATACCCATGAGCACTGTGCCCTACCTTGAGTATCCCAAGATACCCATGAGCACTGTGCCCTACCTTGAGTATCCCATGATACCCATGAGCACTGTGCCCTTCCTTGAGTATCACAAGATACCCATGAGCACTGGGCCCTTCCTTGAGTATCCCAAGATATCCATGAGCACTGTGCCCTACCTTGAGTATCCCACGATACCCATGAGCACTGTGCCCTTCCTTGAGTATCACAAGATACCCATGAGCACTGGGCCCTTCCTTGAGTATCCCAAGACATCCATGAGCACTGTGCCCTACCTTGAGTATCCCACGATACCCATGAGCACTGTGCCCTACCTTGAGCCCTACATTCAGTACTCTGTATTCTCCTGTTCCTTGTACCCCACCTTCGATCAGGTAACCCTTCAACTCGGATGCAATGTTTCCTTTCTACTTCCAGGCAAGCGTCTGATTCAAGTTCTGCCAAATGACCCTTCACTTCTAGCAACTCCTGTACCTTCTACTTTTGGGCAAACATCAGCTTCCAGACCGCCGGGTGACCATCTGCTTCGGTGTGACCATTTGCCACCTACAACTGGGCAAGGGTTTGTTTACTTTATTGAATCCCAGGAGAAAGAGGGCTCCTGGCCATGCATCCAGGGGTTTAATGGGCCCTGCCACCCTGAAGGCCAAATGAATCTGTTTAAATTTCTGACTTGGCCAGATCTACTATCCAGCTGGTCTAAACAGATGCATTCAATGCATTCTTCTATGCCTGTCTCCTTGACCCATCTGGGCTATGCTCAGAGGCACTTTCGTCCCTTAAGATGCTTCGTCCAGCCATATCCGCAGCCCTCGGGGAAGGAGGGCGGGACCACGGGGCACAGATGGAGCTGCTGTGTGAGATTGGTGCTTCATGGGAAGTAACCCAGCCTCTCGGTAGATCTGTGATCATCTTGGCCACCGACTCGCTCATCTGAGAAAGTAAACCACTTGGAAATTCCCCGCGGGTACGTATCGGAAACTCTAATAGGAACCTCAGAGAAGAGGCGTGGTCAGACCAGGGCTGCCGAGACTGTAAAAGGGGAGAAGCAGTGAGAAGGCACCAATGCTGGGCTCGGTTCGCACTGTCAGTGGTTAGAACCTGATCTCTGGTTATGGTTTGTTATTGAGGCACACTTGTCACAGTTAACTGGAACCTGAAAAGCAGAGCCCCACGGTGTCACCCAACCCTTGAAGGCGTTATAATGTGGGGTTCTGGGGCATCAGGGCCACCTTTACCCAAACAGACAAGGGTTCTTGAGTGGTGCAGAGAGCTAACCCTGTCCATGCGCACCACTCTGAGGATTGCTCACAAGCATCTGTAGTGCTTTCTTGTTGAATGTCATGGCAACCCTCCTCTTTATCAATGAGGATGACGACACAGGAGACCTACCTCCAGGCTGGTCCAGGGGTAGGTTGCTGTACATTTTCTTTCACTTTGTGGGGGTGGGTAAGGGCGAAGAGGGGTGGTGCACCTGCCTGCAGCCGCACACTACAGAAGGCATCGCACATGTCTACAGGTTCGGTCCTTGCTCCAGGGGTCGCTGGCACGTGCCACATATATCTAGAAAGCACCAATCAGGATCAGGCCGGTTCTCTCACCGTAGAACTCTTCGAAGGACTAGAGTACTTTTCCAACCAGGGAGCGCTGGACGGGGTTCAAACTCCCAATCAAGGGGCTGCATTGATTTAAAGTTTTGAGAGCCCACCAGTTAGAGGTGGAGGGCATTTTTTGAAAGATACCTCCCACGAAAACTGATGTTTGCAGGCCATGTGGAAGCCAGGCATCTTGTTAACAACTCCGAATATGGTGAGAGACTCCACCCGGATGGAGTCAACAACAATCATGTCACTGTGGCTGGTCCTCAAGAGAACAATTGTCACACTGAAGGTGCACAACCCTTTCTCAAGGATCGACGCATCCCTTATTAGACATACCGCACGCTCGTGGTGGGAGAAGATGGCCGGATTATGGGACAACAAACATTGTGTTTTTTAAGAAATCATTAGTGTTAACTACAGGATTCATCAAAATGGCTGCCCCATTACATATAAATGATAGTACTGTGAACCTGTCAGGCCGTCCATGATTGGCTGAGAAAGGGAACACAGAAAGGACACGTTTGGAATGCCTTCTCCCAGCTTTAATCCTGGACTCATCTGGGAATACCGCAGCAGTTGGTACCCAGTGGTCTCTGGGGGTCTTGGACCACCAGGATCAGCTAGAACAGGGGTAATCACAGGAGAAACATGAAGCAGATGTGAGGTGGGGCAGCTGCAAAATAAAGCTATGGGTTTTCGTCAGCTGGGGACAGCTGAGGACACCAGGGGAGATGTTGGGACGACAGGCGAGTTTGTGCTTCGCTACACCAGGCGGTTGTGAATTATAGGTTTCTGAGCCAGTTCCCATCACGGGCAACATATTTAAATAGGCCCATCCGTCACCGGTGAGGTTTATATCCAACATCCCGTCAGCGGCTGCAGGAGAAACATGATTCAAGTAGCGAGCTAGGGGACGCGGGGACAAAGGCTGGAAGAGACGACATCCAGGGAGTCCAGTGGGTCTGCTCCTGACAGCCACACCATATCTGGAGCACTACACCTTCCTCCATGAGATATCCTCACAACATGTAAATGTAAATGTGGGTGTACTTGTAAAGCGCACTGTGACTCCATGGAGTATCCTGGCGCTGAATTCCACTGGGGAACCCGTCCTGGTTTTCCCTGTGAGATGGTCCCTTTCTGGGTATCTCCAAGGTGAAACCAGGCATCCCCGGCGTCTGTGGGGGGCCGTTGTAGAGATGAGGCAAGCTTAATGCCCAGAGTTGCCGAGTGTGTTCCTGGTTAGAGTAGGTACCGAGGTGAGAATTATTGAGTCCGTTTTGACCCTGGTCCACGACCCTGCCACGTCGGGAATTGAACCCTGGTCCCTGGCCGATTCTCTGCTTACGGGTTTGCCGCCTCTAACCAGTGAGCCACACCTCTCCACTTGACACCAAGACATCCCCTCATCTTACTTGGAGCATATCCAAAGCACCGCTGCAACATCAGCTTCGCTAGATGGTAAGGTGCATGCTGCGGACACAGGCAGGAAGAGAAGATATCCAGGGAGTGGGTTTGCTCCAGACAGACAAACCATATCTGGTGTACAACACCTTCATCAGCGAGATATGCGCACAACACGACCCAGCTCATAGACATCTCCTCATTGCCATGCCTCTTGCCACTTTGTGAGTGAATGGAACGATTAGTGGTTGGCAGTCGGATAATAACTCAGGAGCACAGAGCATGTTACCCTGTTACCGTGGGAGAGTATATACCTGTGTCGCTCCTTGTGAAAACTCTTTTTCCATTTATCGTAAAAGGGGCCCTATTCTTGCCTCGGAGCGTGTGTTGTGCCAATATGTTGGTGAGTGCGGAGTCTGTTTGCTGTACGAATGGTGCTCTCTGGAAGGTCACGTTGCACGCTGTAAAAGATGATTGTGCCCTATATCAGGGTCGAGGTCTTTTTGTTTTTCCTGTCCTTGGAGAAGGCCTTAGGCCGGCACCCTTAAGACTTCATTCATGTGTCACCCTCTTGTGAATTCTAGGATGCAAACCATGTTCAGCCCAGAGATCTTCCTTGGAGAAGCACGGTGCTGGTTGAAACCAGTTTGCATAGATTTGTAGCCTAGTGCCAGCTCAATCCAGCAACAGCTCAGCCATTCCCGGGGTACCTGGTCTTCCACTGCTCCATCCACACGATCCCTTCATGGTAGGAAGCCGAGGAACATGCCTGTAAGGCTGATCCCTGCCAGGTGGCTGGGCTCTTCATTCATCCTGGAACCCAACATAAAATGGGAAGTTTCTCTCTCTCTCTCTCTTGAAACAGGACTTTGCATTTGTTTTGAATTCAGACTGAACCGCTGGACCACCAGTGGAGAGAAGAACGTGCTATGGGATGTCAGTGTTGTGCCCCTCCCCCCACCAAGGCTGAGAAGAACCTAATTCTAGAAGAGAAGTTCCTGCTTTGCAACCCAGTCTGGAGAGGAGCATCTTTTGACATGAAGACAAGGCTAATAGAAGCATCCCTTGACATCAGGACCAGGCCAGGGTTTGCCACACTGAGACTGGCTAACAGGACACCTCTAGCAGTGCCTGCCCAGGAGCCATGAACACCTGTAACCCAGCTTGTCTAGACCATATCCAAAGCATCTCTGGGACAACGGCATCACCAGGTGGCCAGGTATAGGTTGAAGACACCAAAGAACTATGGGCCATATGTATCAAGCAAAATTGCGATCGCAAACGCCGAAATTCACCGAATTTCGGCGTTTGCAATCGCAATTTTGCTAAGTGGTATTTATGAAGGCAAATCTGCGTGCAAAATAAGGAATCGCAAAATTTGCGATTCCTTATTTTGCAATTGCATTTAAGGAATCGCAAATTTTGCAATTCCTTAAATGCAATGTAAGAAGCACCAAAACAGTGCAATTTGGCCTTAAGGAATCGTAAATTACCACCAACTACAGGTTGGTGGTAATTTGCGATTTCTTTCAAAAATGCATATTTTTGCATTTTTCAAAGTGGCATGTGGCGCACACACATGCCCTTAGGGCATGTATGTGCGCCACATGTGCACCCATGCTCATTTCAGGGATGCAACAGGGTGTCCTTTTGACACCCTGGCCCACTTGAAATTGCATTCTCAATTTGCGATTCTCTAATTGAGAATCGCAAATTGAGAATGTCTTCCTCGAGGCCCATAGGAATGAATGGGGAGGTATTCCTTAATTGCGAATTGCAATTTGCAATTCGCAATTAAGGAATATGTAGGATTCGCAAATGTATTTGCAAATCCTACATACATAGCCTTTTGCGATTCTCAAATAGCGATTCTCTAAAAATCGCTATTTGAGAATCGCAAAACCAAAGTTTCATACATATGGCCCTATGTCTTCTAATGTGCCAACCTAGGTTTTGGACCTCATCGCAACACTTGCTCCAACACACTGAGCTGTCATCCTTGAACATTGAGCTCCAGCAGAATCGAGGACTAATGTGAAATGCATCAGAGAAGGCGCATTCGACCACCTGTGCCCAGCTGGCAGGGATGCATCTGGTGGTAATTACCAAGTTAAATAATGATCCTGAGGTCTGGTCTGATCTGTAGCTGACAAGTTCAGTTCCCAGCATTGCCAACAGCAGGACTTACAGCTCTTACAACTGCCAAAATTGTGTTACTAATTACTCGTTGAAAGGTTCTTAGCAATATTATTGATATGTGGGTTATTACTGTGTTCTCCCATATCTGAGTTCCAAACCTACCATGGCTTCTTGGAGTAAGGCTAGACTGCTCACTGACGCTACCCTTGGTGAGTCAGGGGCTAAAAAAAGAGCCCTTTGTTATCCAGCCTGGTTGAGGTGGTAGCTAAGACCAGGAAAAATTAATGGGCAACCAAACCACCCCATATCTACCACAGATACTTCTCACCAACCTCTGACCGGTCAGGACCCACAGAAAAGGTCTCTTTCACTGCTCCCAACATGTCTCTTCCCGAGGTACCGCCCACTTCTGTCACTTTTTGGTAGTAAGCCCCCTTACAATGTCTACACATTTGTGTGCTAAACTTTTCACACAGTTAGTGAAGTTTGGTGCTTTAAGATAACAGGCATCAGACACCGTGCTAAGAGTGAGTGAATTCCATATATAATGCACACAATGATCTAAATCACCAGTAGAAACTCACAATTGCAGCTGGTGAGGGACATGAGCCACAAAGAGGAACGCTAGGACCACATAAGATGCCCACCTCCTAACCCTGCCCATGCCTTCTTCTGCCTTTGAACAACATGCACTTATCCATACTCTGGACACACCCATGTGCTTCTACAACACTGTCCTGCTCGGTTTACATCATGACTACTTAACTGATAACAGTGCACACAGACAGGAACCCCAGGACTCCAGCCTCCTGTAGAGTACTCTTGGGGTCAAGCGTCCAAACCCTCCTCTTCATCCGGCACGTGCAACGTCCCAGAGCCGCACACACAGATTTCAACATGAATGTCCACCAATGCCCGGGTGATCCTCAGCTCTGCCTTAAAGACTCCTTGATGACCGACCTTTACATGAGACCCAACCTGGCGTGAACTAATCCACAAATGGATGCCGGGTACCAACCTAAGGGCGCGGTTCATCCCGTTCCCCAGCAGCTCTAAACAACCAAAGATCCAAGCCTAGCTATCCGACATTAAGATGCTCCCCCCTGCCTTAGAGTCCAGGCCCAATGTCTGGGTTTCACCCTCAACAAGACCTCACCTCCAAAGAATCTAAAACAACTGTGCTTGGTACAGTCCTTGCTTCTGAGGAAAGTGAAGCCCTTCTTTCCAGAAACTGACTTCAGAACAGCAGTGAAAGAGCCGGTCCTCTCCGGCGTGGATGCAGGCAACACTCGGTGCAATGGCCGACCAGGCTCCTCTTAGGCACCCCCTTCAAAGCATCCTATGTGATGCAGCATGTCGCATCAAAGGCCTGAAGAAAGGGTCTACAGCATTCCAACGATGAAGAAACTGCGTTAGTTTCTCCCCCAGACATCATCTTCAAGACTTGCCGCATCATATACAAGGCCAATAGAAACAAGAGCGCAGCATACCTGGCCGATAAAGTACCACTCGAGGTGAACCCCAGCAGACCAGGAGCTAGAACATGGCCAGACTGGAGCCGAACATTTGCAAGAAGATAAAACCACAATGGTGATGGTACATGGAACTGTATCCTTGCTGGTGTTAGAACCGCTCCAACTTTTAAGGCACATGTGGTCCAGGAACACCCCCCCCCACACACACACACATGATAGTAGCCAACCTGTCACCTCTCTCTGTGAATGACAGGGAGGTCATATGCCGGAGCCCCGCCCACTGTTCGGCGCTCTGTTGATTCCTTGCTAAGTATTTGATACACAAATAACTCTAAATCAATACATACATCCACACAAGAAGCCAGAAGTGTACAACTTTTACAATGACACTAAAAAGGGGGCATGCTTTGATCGAAGACCTGCACATCTCTAACTCCATGTGCCCCATTGCGCCCCCCTCCCCCTCCCAAATGACTTGCGCCTACAGAGATCTGATGCAAGCATTCAGAGTCGGACTGAGACAGAAAATAGGCCCAGACACCAGAATAAAAGTGCGCCCCAAATCAGATAGCTTAAAAAGTGGCCGTCAGTTGCACATCGGTGCAGTGTTACATTTGTAAATACTGGCTGGATGTGTAGGTGTTTGTATTGAGGTATGTGAGACCGCACGCCTCGGTGCAGGCACTGTTTGTGGAAATCTCAGGGAAAGAAGCAGTCAAATCCGATCCACCAGAACAAAACACAGACCCACAAACTGCCAAGAAACCGACCCACACCCTGACCCGTCAGACCAGCCCGTCTGGCACTTCCAGGCTGCTGCCCTGTATCCCAGTCCGGCCCAGACTGTGTCCATGCGCGGCCCTGCAGCACGCAGGAGGGTCTGCAGTCTACACGTTCATTTTTAATCCCTAAACGGAGATAAACATAATTGCACAACCACAAAATCAACAGGAATGCTGCTATAGAGATCTGACTGCGGATTGTGGCATTCCGTGGTGCAGGAACGGAGGTCTGGTGGCTGCAGCCGGCCACCGTTCTGCACCCGGTGGCGTCGACGTCCTAATGGATAGGCAGGAGCAGGGCACAGACACAGGGGGCGGTGTGCACCGATGCCCCTCAGCTGGTGTTCCATCCTTTCGTGCCTTCCTTCCAAGGCGGTCGCCCCCAGGGAACCATGGGAGCTAAAAATAGGTTCCGACATCCTGAAAAGGAAAGACACGCAGAACACGCATGCGCAGATGAGCAGCATGGCAAGCATGGGTGGCCGTGATGAATGGACCGCCAGTGGGTGCCACCTGTGCCAGTTCATAACAAGGCGTTCGCAAGGTTTTAGAATTATTTAAAAAGTGCATAGGGCATAGCTTCCCTTGGTGGAGCAGGTGCAGTGGCACCGGGGCCCAGAGGCCTTAAGTGCCCCAACGGACCCTGATTAGTGCTGTATTTCTCAATTCAGAGACCGAGGGTTGGGGGGGGGGACTTCCTTCCTGGCACTGGGCCCCATGACACACCAGGTGTCACTGGCAAGTGCATCTGCACTCCTAAACCTTTCCACTCTTTCTTTTTTGTTTTGCAAAAGTTGCCACATACTTTCCTGCATGTTTCGACGCAACCCCCCAGGGATATGCATTTTTTACAATTCCAGCCTGGGGAAATTCTACAGTAACATTTATTTATTCTGTTTAACCGCAGCAGACGTGGTCCCAGGAGACCAGAGAGTGCTTCGCGGGAATAGAAAAGATGCCCTGAACATACTTATCTAGAATGAAAAAACTGCAACGGATAAAAGAGTAAATAGAGACGGTGGAGTCATATTTGCATAAGGAATGAATTTACAGCATCTGTGCGCAGTGAACTGGATGAGTTAGAGGGGAGGGGCAGCTGAAAGCCAGAGAGGCGGCTGTCCCTGAGAGGTCTTTTATGCGAGTCGAAGAGATCCGATGGGCGAGTCCTGTTCGGGCGAGCAGGAGCTGGGCGTGGATCAGGACTCTAGTCACCCGAGGAGCGACTCTTATATTTATCTAATGCACCCCGCATTCAACAAGGGAACTGAGTCTTTGGTAATGAAACACTTAAGACAAGCATTGGCAATGCAATAGGTCTCGCATTTGCGAGAGTTTAAGCTAATAGTATTTTAAACGACAATGCCTTTTACTTGTATTTTAAAACCCCAAACCTAAATAAAAGGCATTGTCATTTACAATGCCAATTGCTCAAATTCGCGAAAATGAGAGACCTATTGCATTGCAAAGGCTTGTTACAAGATCCTCTCAGAAAGCAGCCCACCTGAACAGAACAGCTTCTCGGTGGACTGTATCAACCTGTCACTTTCTGCCAGCACCTGGTTTCTCCACATACACAGGTGGACACACAGGCGCACACACACACACACACACACACACACACACACACAGGCGCATGCACGTACACACACACACACACACACACACACACACAGGCACCAACGTACACACACACACACACAGGTGCCAACGTGCACACAGACGTCTGCCACACACACACACAGGCGCTCACACACACACACACACACACGTGCGCACACACACACAGGTGCTCACACACATAGGCGCTCACACACATAGGCGCTCACACACATAGGCGCTCACACACATAGGCGCTCACACACACAGGCGCTCACACACACAGGCACACACCATCACACAGGCACACATCATCACACCGTTCCCACTTAGTCCATCAGGACAAGAAGCTCATGAATCCAACACCACATACTACAATGCCTTCAACACGTATCGAGCTAAGATGCCTGGACGGGTGTGAGATCCGTCACCCCTACTGAGATTTTTTGGCAGATAGACAAATCGGCGGCAGACACCAGTGGTTAGCACGAGCTCCACCCCTACAACGGATCACTCGGGGTTACCTTATGCTAATTTTAATTTACCCAAGTTGCGATAGAGGGCCGCTTACACCCCACCTACCCTGAACCCCTCATCAGCTTCCAACATTGGAAAACCCACTGTACAAATCAAACCCCACTCAAGCCACGGGAATATCAAGTCCCCCGCCTCTCGACTGAGAGGATTTGTCAGCTAAATGCACTATCACAGACATCTTCACCTGGCCTTGAAACCATCCTTTGCTCCTCTCTGAACACTCAGCGCCTAAAAGGGTTTGCTTGAGCTCTAAAGGTGCCTCCGGACGAGGACACCAGTCCAATGCGGTCACACATTAGCAGTCACAAGGCTTTAAAAACATTATATATGATGGCACTCGTCAGTATGCACCATGCACAATGAGCAATGACGGTACACTAAATGAAGTTGACGTGAAGTCACTGCCCTATCCAAATAAAATTGATTGCAAATAAGCCCCGCCCATTTAACGTGGCAATACAAACTTTGTTGAAAGTAGAACATACAAATGGAAGCACATGCACATGGTATAACTATTTCTAGCTACACAACACATTCATGTCTAAGTCTGTGAAAGAAAAACATAGAAGGTTTTAAGAAATACATTAGTTTGCATTTAAGGTGATGAATTGACTATTTTAGTTATTATGGACAAAGCACTGCCTGGGCCAACTATTTAAATAAAATAATGCTTACAGACTAAAAAAGACTCATTGTGTAACCACCAAAGTAAAAGGATGAGGCGGGAGCCCACCCCACGTTTCGCCGCCTGCAGCCCGAGCTGTTCTGGAAGCCTTCTCCGGACCACTCTCAGCGCGACCCGGAAGTCAGGCAGGCTTGCCCGGGACATGGGCGGGGCATGGAGCGCGCGGAAGTGTCCGGGGCTCCCGTGAGCTGAGGGAGCCCCGCGTGTTGCAGCCCGCGTGGACAAGCGAGGCTGGAGCCCACCCCGCACTGGCAAGCAGTAGAGGAAGTCCGGCGGGATCCCACCCCGCCTTTGTGAATGCCGCAGTATAGGAAGTCCGGCGGGAGTCCACCCCACCTTTGTGAATGCCGCATGGTGCGGCCGGATGGTGTGGCCGGGGCAGGATTTCAGGCAGGGCTCCTGTGAGCAAGACGGTGCCCCGCGTGTTGCTGCAGTGATCGGGTGTAGAGGCGAGACCAGCTGGGGAGCAGCGTACAGTCCCCACAAGAGCCGGTGAGTGGGGTGAGGCATGCTGTACGTGGTAAGCGCGCCGCGCCTGGACAGTAGATGTGCATGCATATGGTGCCAGCTATACACGTAAAAGCGACAGTATCTCAGCAGGATGTACTGAATTATTTAGAAAGGTATGTACAAGACTGTTGCAAAGTCACCCTGTGCCCTGGGCACCCCCCAACTTTTTGCTGACTGGAACTGGTGGTAACTGACTCTGACTGACCCTGGGCTCTGCCTAACCAGGCCCAGGGCCAGTGCCAAGCTGAAAGGAACACATTAGATGTATATAATAGGGCAGGGGATTGAAACTACCTAGAGGTTCCCAGTACCCTGGGGTATGGTAGTATAGAGGCCAGCAGCTTTTTCTGCACTAGCATGTGTGCAGTGCTGAAGCCTGAGGTCAGTTTAAAAGCAGCACTGGGTGCCAGGACTGCTTTGAAACAGTAAATTGCTGTCCAAATTCGACTTTGATGCTAGGAATACAGTAAAAGGAGAATCTCCAATATTTCTACAGATTCAGAACCCCTAAAGTCTCCCCTAGTTGCACAGGGGGTGGGGGGTCCTGTAGAAATTAGGGAAATACTTATAAAATATGTTTTTATAAGCCCTGGTGCTAGAAGACTGGCCCAAGTCATTTCCCCATTGCAAACCCCATGGCCCATAGGTTAACATGGTAGGAAGTTAAAGATGAATAAATATTGATAGGAGAGGACTAACCGGACCATTCAAAGACTTCCCAGAATGGTAGTAGTAAATCCAACAATATTATATTGTTGAATTTATCCTAAAGGGTACATACAAGAAGTTATAAGACTTTCTTGTTTGTAAGTCCAAATTCAGCCTTCCAGTGGTCTGCCCTGATTGGTCAGAGATAAGTGGATTAGCCAGGCTGCTTTGAAGAGGTGATAAAGGGCCACTCTGCTGGGAGGGCAGTGTGCTAGTCTATAATGTATGCCAGGCAAGGAGGTGGAGTCGTAAACTATGCTCTTCAAAGGCAGAGGGGAGGCCTGGGTTTCAGTTTCATTTTGACACTCTTGACCCAGAGTCAGGGCTAGGCTTAAGGAAGGTATGTGCAGATGGTAGGGGGAGAGTCCATGGAAATAAGCCATCCCAGGGGGTGTGTTTAGCCAGCTCTTGCCTCCTTGCTGGAAAATCAGCCATTATGGATTTGGAAGAAAGATGCACTCTGGGACAACATAATGCCACACTCTGCCGGATGTGGTCATAACTATGAGGAGTTACCCTGCTTTCATTGGTCAGAAGTGACCTGTGGCTTGACCCAGAGAATTGTGAATAAGTATCTGAGAGGGGCAGAGCCCTCCAGATCTGCTGCTTGAAACTACTGAAGCAAGACGTGCCCTGCTGCAAAAGTTCTGCTGTGCAAAGACTTCTAAGGCCTGACCTCTGAAAACTGCGCCATCTGAAAACTGCAGCCCTGTGGATTACCTTGCTACAAAAGGACTAAGAAGTAGACTCCCTGCAAGCTACAGGTTAACAGAGCTCAACTGGACATCCCCACAAAGAATCCCCAGCCTGGAGTACCAGTGGATTTGAAAGGGTTTTATTCAAGTGGATTGCGGAATTGAAGTTTCACACTTTCAAGGACCCTCTTGGAGATTCCAGAACCTTGGACTGTGTGTTGGATACTTTGGGACCCGCAAGCAGAACTTCAGGAAGGAGTTCTAACTGGACACGGCTGCTGGAGAAGGCGGCACTGCACAGTGGTGAGACATTCTCCAGAACCGCTTCTAAAGGTGTGTCCCTGTCAGAGAAAACGAAATGACTAAAAGGGGCACTGTTGGTTTCTAAGCACTAGAAAGTGACTAATCTTTAAAAATTCATAACTCTGGTTCCCTACAGTGGAATATTTTCGTTTTGGTGTCATTTAAAAGATAAAAATATTACCTATTTTTATAAATTGGTGTTGGATTTTTATTTTGTGTTGGGTCTTAATTATTTACTGAAATGGTGTTTTTGAATGCTTTACATACCTGTCTTTGAAGTTAAGCCTGTCTGTTCGCAGCCACGTTACCAAGGGTTGAGCATAGGAATAATTTTCTAAGACCTATGCTGGGTCCTATTATGTGTTGGTGGCCTTATTGCTAGTGGCAGACCGACATTTGCCCCTACCAATAACCCACCTTCCAACATTTGGTGCTCAGCGGTGTGGATGTGGACTTGCATTTAAAAAATACACCTTTCAGTGAATGATTTAAGATTATAAAAATCCTCTAAATTGCCTTAGAACAAAACTTTTGAGTTTGATTTTTGGAATTTGGACTAAACTGTTTTTAATCCATTGTTTTGATTTTTCCAAATTGTTTTAAGTCTGTTGTGTCTAGTTTTTTGTGACCCAAAACTAGGGAACCATGGAGCTGGACCTGGCTAAACTGTCCCAGTTCGCAGTGGGTGATCTTAGGGTACAGTGTAGGCTTAGGGGGCTGCCTGCTTCCAACAAGATTAAGAAGACAGCGTTGCTTAAGTCCCTAATGGCCTGGGCTGGGGTAGCTGAGGAGACGCAAGGGGGGTGGGAGGATGATACCCCCAACCTCACCCGAGAGAGGGGTGAGGATGAGACCTCTCCCATTGTGACTAGTGATAGCCAGGTGAATCAAGGTGGTGGTGGGAGTGGGGAAGGGTCCCTTACTCAGGTACCACTACTGTCCCTTGCCGAGAGACAGCTTCAGGCTCAATTAGAGCTGATTGCCTTGGAGAAGGAGAAATTCGAACTGGCTAAGAGAAGATGGGAGAGGGAGGAGGAGAAGAGGAATGGTGGCAGCGAAAGTGAAGAGGATGTTGAGATGTCCAGGGGTGGTAGATTTGAACCTAAACTTCCCAAGGGCATAGTACCTAAGTACACTGAGGGGGATGACATTGACAAGTGGCTAGCAGCTTTTGAGAGGGCCCTTAAAATGAGTAGGGTCCACTCTAGGTATTGGGGTGCACTCCTGTGGGAGTTGATTCCAGTAGCTGGGAGGGATAGGCTCCTGACCCTGAAGGGAGAGGATGCAGAATCATACCAGCAGATGAAGGCATGCTTAGTCAAGAGATTTGGTCTGACTCCAGAGCAGTACAGGGTGAAGTTTAGAGGCACCCAGAAATTGAGTTCAAAGTCTTGGGTAGACTTTGTGGACATTTCAGTGAAGGCACTGGAAGGCTGGATTGTTGGTAACACAGTTGGCTCATATGAGGGATTGTATAATTTGTTTTTGAAAGAACATATTTTGACTCATTGCGCCGAAGAGAAGTTAAGCCAGTATCTAGTGGACTCTAAGCTGACAGACCCCAGAGAGCTGGGAGAAGCAGCTGATGAGTGGGTGAGAACCCGGGTTTCCATTCAGCACCAGGGGGGTGACCAGAAGAAAGGAGGACAGGTCCCTCCCCAGGGGAAAGCCCAGGGAAAGGAAGGTCAAAACCAAGAGTCCTCCAAAGACCCACAAAAACCTGCACAAGGAGGGGGGGCCCCGAGCCAACCCAAATTCAAAGGGAGGGGGTATCAGGGAAAGAATGGTAGGTTCTTTGATCCCTCAAAGGTGGGTAAGTGCTTTGACTGTAACCAGCCAGGGCACAAACAGGGAGATGCTGTCTGCGCCAAGAAGCTCCCCCCTAAGGGGCCATCCACAGGGATTGCCAGTGTCAGTGTAGGGGTGGAGAGTGGTGCCCCAGAGAGGGGTAGTCAGGTGGTGGAAGCAACCTTAGTGTCCCTGGGTGGGGTGAATATTGCAACCCTTGCTGCCTTACCTCCAAACATGGACAAGTACAGGCAGAGGCCTAAAGTGAATGGGGCTGAGGTTGAGGCTATCAGAGACACTGGGGCTAGTGTAACTATGGTCCTGGATGAACTGGTGCCTCCAGAGAGGTTGTTACCTGGTGAGTTTCACCAGGTGACATATGCAGACAGCACTACCAAACTCCATCCAATGGCTGTGGTGGATTTGGAATGGGGAGGTGTGACGGGCCCTATGAAGGTAGCTGTGTCAAAGGTGCTCCCAGTCCAGTGTTTACTGGGCAATGATCTTGAAGCCTCTGTGTGGTCAGAGGTGGAGAGGGGACTCCATATGAAAATATTGGAGCTCCCTGAGTGGGTATGTGCTGTGACTAGGTCACAGACTAGCCAGAAGGGAGGGGCTGGACACTTGGACCCTGGAACAAAGGGCCAAGCATCCAATGACAAGGGCACTGGGCCTGGTGAGCCAGCCCAGGGAACTCCAGAGGTGCAGGAAGAATCTAACCCTGATGGGGAGGATCTGGCCTCTGAGGGAGGGACTCCATCCCTGCCAGAGCTGTCAAATTTGGCAGAACTGACAGGAGCAGGTGGACCCTCCAGAGAAGAGTTCAGTCAGGGACAGCGTGACTGTCCCACCCTTGAGAGCTTGAGGCGGATTGCTTCTAAGCAAGAGGAGGGGGATGACAGTGGGTTTCACAAACTCTACTGGGAAGATGGACTGCTTTATACTGAGGCCAGAAACCTCAAGGAGGGGGCCACCAGGAGGTTGGTGGTGCCCCAGAAGTACAGAGAGTTCATCCTGACTTTGAGTCACGATATCCCCTTGGCAGGACATTTGGGACAGACAAAGACATGGAACCGGTTGGTGAACCATTTCTACTGGCCCCTTATGTCTGAAAAGGTAAAGGAGTTTTGCAGCTCCTGTGTCACCTGTCAGGCCAGTGGCAAGGCAGGGGGCAAGCCAAAGGCTCCTCTAATACCACTACCAGTGGTGGGGGTTCCTTTTGAAAGGGTGGGGATGGACATTGTTGGTCCCCTGGACCCACCTACTGCATCAGGGAATAGGTATATCTTAGTGGTAGTTGACCACACCACTAGATACCCTGAAGCCATACCTCTTAGAACCATTGATGCTCCTGCTGTGGCTAGAGCACTGATTGGTGTGTTCACCAGAGTGGGTTTTCCAAAAGAGGTGGTGTCAGATAGGGGCACGAACTTCCTGTCCAGCTATCTGACTGCTATGTGGGATGAGTGTGGTGTCAACTACAAGTTCACCACCCCCTATCACCCACAAGGAAATGGTCTTGTTGAGAGATTCAACAAAACCCTGAAGGGCATGATAAATGGGTTGTCAGAGAAACTCAGGAGGAGATGGGATGTTCTCCTCCCATGCTTACTGTTTGCCTACAGGGAGGTACCGCAGAAAGGGGTTGGTTTCAGTCCCTTTGAGTTGGTGTTTGGACACCCTGTGAGGGGGCCATTGAGCCTGCTAAGAGAGTCTTTAGAGAAGCCTCTTAAGGAAGCAAAGGACAATGTGCTTGATTATGTGCTAGGCTTGAGATCTAGAATGGCAGAGTACATGTACAAGGCAAACAGGAAACTGGAGGCCAGCCAGGAGCTCATGAAGCACTGGTATGATCAAAAGGCTACTATGCCTGAGTATAGTCCAGGACAATTGGTGTGGGTGTTGGAGCCTGTGGCTCCCAGGGCCCTCCATGACAAGTGGAGTGGGCCCTATCCAATCTTAGAAAAGAAGGGTGAGGTTACTTATTTGGTTGACCTTGGCACCCCCAGGAACCCTCACAGGGTCCTGCATGTGAATAGATTGAAACCCCACCATGACAGGGCAGACATGACCATGTTACTGGTCACTGATGAGGGTGTGGAAGAGGAAACTGAGCCTGTGCCCGACCTCCTCTCCACTAATATGCAAGATGGGTCAGTGGAGGGAGTTGTACTCTCTCCCAAATTGACAGACCAGCAGCACAGAGACTGTAAGCAGGTGCTGGAGCAGTTTGCTGGCCTGTTCTCTTTGACCCCAGGCATCACTGAGTGGTGTGTGCACCACATTGACACTGGTGACAGCCTACCTGTCAAAAATAAACTGTACAGGTTGTCTGACCATGTCAGAGCCAGCATTAAAGCTGAGGTTGCTAAGATGCTGGAACTGGGGGTAATTGAACCGTCTGAGAGTCCATGGGCCAGTCCAGTGGTGCTGGTACCTAAACCTAATCCTCAGGGGGGACCCAAGGAGTTAAGGTTCTGTGTGGACTACAGAGGTTTGAATGCAGTCACAAAGACTGACGCTCACCCTATACCTAGAGCTGATGAGCTCATTGATAGGTTAGGGGCTGCTAAGTACCTGAGTACGTTTGATTTGTCTTCAGGTTACTGGCAGATTGCCCTCACTGATGGAGCAAAGGAGAGGTCAGCATTCTCCACCCCAGAGGGACATTATCAGTTCAAGGTAATGCCCTTTGGATTAAAGAATGCACCTGCCACCTTCCAAAGGTTGGTGAACAGGGTCTTGTCTGGGTTGGAACAGTTCAGTGCAGCTTACCTGGATGATATAGCTGTATACAGTTCTACCTGGGGGGATCACTTAAACCACCTAAGGGAAGTGCTTCAGGCCATGCAGCAGGCAGGCCTGACTATTAAGGCAAGCAAGTGCCAAATAGGGCAGAGTTCTGTGGTGTACCTGGGCCACCTGGTAGGTGGGGGCCATGTACAGCCTCTCCAAGCTAAAATCCAAACTATTTTGGATTGGACAGCTCCTGTTACCCAGACTCAGGTCAGGGCATTCCTTGGACTGACGGGGTACTATAGAAGGTTTGTTAAAAATTACGGGACCATTGTGGGGCCCCTAACAGAACTGACTTCTAAAAAGAGGCCCAAAAAGGTGATTTGGACCCCAGAGTGTCAGAAGGCTTTTGACACTCTGAAAGCTGCTATGTGTTCAGCACCAGTGTTACTGGCCCCTGACTATACAAAAGAGTTTGTAGTTCAGACAGATGCTTCAGAGCAAGGGATTGGGGCAGTGTTGTCACAGCTAAATGAAGGGGGCCTTGATCAGCCAGTTGCCTTTATTAGTAGGAGGCTTCTTCCCAGAGAGCAGAGGTGGAGTGCCATTGAGAGAGAGGCTTTTGCTGTGGTGTGGTCACTGAAAAAGTTCAGACCCTATTTGTTTGGGACTCACTTTCGTGTTCAAACTGACCACAGACCTCTCAGGTGGCTCATGCAGATGAGAGGGGAGAATCCCAAGCTGTTAAGGTGGTCCATTTCCCTACAGGGAATGGACTTTACAGTGGAACACAGACCTGGGGTTGCCCATGCCAATGCAGATGGACTTTCCAGGTTTTTCCACTTAGCTGATGAGGACTACCAGGGTGTAGGTTAGTAACCCATCACCTTTCGTTTGGGGGGGGGCTATGTTGCAAAGTCACCCTGTGCCCTGGGCACCCCCCAACTTTTTGCTGACTGGAACTGGTGGTAACTGACTCTGACTGACCCTGGGCTCTGCCTAACCAGGCCCAGGGCCAGTGCCAAGCTGAAAGGAACACATTAGATGTATATAATAGGGCAGGGGATTGAAACTACCTAGAGGTTCCCAGTACCCTGGGGTATGGTAGTATAGAGGCCAGCAGCTTTTTCTGCACTAGCATGTGTGCAGTGCTGAAGCCTGAGGTCAGTTTAAAAGCAGCACTGGGTGCCAGGACTGCTTTGAAACAGTAAATTGCTGTCCAAATTCGACTTTGATGCTAGGAATACAGTAAAAGGAGAATCTCCAATATTTCTACAGATTCAGAACCCCTAAAGTCTCCCCTAGTTGCACAGGGGGTGGGGGGTCCTGTAGAAATTAGGGAAATACTTATAAAATATGTTTTTATAAGCCCTGGTGCTAGAAGACTGGCCCAAGTCATTTCCCCATTGCAAACCCCATGGCCCATAGGTTAACATGGTAGGAAGTTAAAGATGAATAAATATTGATAGGAGAGGACTAACCGGACCATTCAAAGACTTCCCAGAATGGTAGTAGTAAATCCAACAATATTATATTGTTGAATTTATCCTAAAGGGTACATACAAGAAGTTATAAGACTTTCTTGTTTGTAAGTCCAAATTCAGCCTTCCAGTGGTCTGCCCTGATTGGTCAGAGATAAGTGGATTAGCCAGGCTGCTTTGAAGAGGTGATAAAGGGCCACTCTGCTGGGAGGGCAGTGTGCTAGTCTATAATGTATGCCAGGCAAGGAGGTGGAGTCGTAAACTATGCTCTTCAAAGGCAGAGGGGAGGCCTGGGTTTCAGTTTCATTTTGACACTCTTGACCCAGAGTCAGGGCTAGGCTTAAGGAAGGTATGTGCAGATGGTAGGGGGAGAGTCCATGGAAATAAGCCATCCCAGGGGGTGTGTTTAGCCAGCTCTTGCCTCCTTGCTGGAAAATCAGCCATTATGGATTTGGAAGAAAGATGCACTCTGGGACAACATAATGCCACACTCTGCCGGATGTGGTCATAACTATGAGGAGTTACCCTGCTTTCATTGGTCAGAAGTGACCTGTGGCTTGACCCAGAGAATTGTGAATAAGTATCTGAGAGGGGCAGAGCCCTCCAGATCTGCTGCTTGAAACTTACTGAAGCAAGACGTGCCCTGCTGCAAAAGTTCTGCTGTGCAAAGACTTCTAAGGCCTGACCTCTGAAAACTGCGCCATCTGAAAACTGCAGCCCTGTGGATTACCTTGCTACAAAAGGACTAAGAAGTAGACTCCCTGCAAGCTACAGGTTAACAGAGCTCAACTGGACATCCCCACAAAGAATCCCCAGCCTGGAGTACCAGTGGATTTGAAAGGGTTTTATTCAAGTGGATTGCGGAATTGAAGTTTCACACTTTCAAGGACCCTCTTGGAGATTCCAGAACCTTGGACTGTGTGTTGGATACTTTGGGACCCGCAAGCAGAACTTCAGGAAGGAGTTCTAACTGGACACGGCTGCTGGAGAAGGCGGCACTGCACAGTGGTGAGACATTCTCCAGAACCGCTTCTAAAGGTGTGTCCCTGTCAGAGAAAACGAAATGACTAAAAGGGGCACTGTTGGTTTCTAAGCACTAGAAAGTGACTAATCTTTAAAAATTCATAACTCTGGTTCCCTACAGTGGAATATTTTCGTTTTGGTGTCATTTAAAAGATAAAAATATTACCTATTTTTATAAATTGGTGTTGGATTTTTATTTTGTGTTGGGTCTTAATTATTTACTGAAATGGTGTTTTTGAATGCTTTACATACCTGTCTTTGAAGTTAAGCCTGTCTGTTCGCAGCCACGTTACCAAGGGTTGAGCATAGGAATAATTTTCTAAGACCTATGCTGGGTCCTATTATGTGTTGGTGGCCTTATTGCTAGTGGCAGACCGACATTTGCCCCTACCAATAACCCACCTTCCAACAAAGACATTACAAGGAACACAAGAGAGGAAACTTAAAGTTGTTCTTTCAAAGCGCCCATAGGCGTCATATATTTGGCAGATCAAAAAAGTTTTGTGCAGTAATAAGAGCACAACAGGGTATAAATACTCTGGCAACCCTAGTGAAAGTGTACAAAGTGCTCGTGCTAGTGAAACAACGGCGCTAGTGACAACGTGAAAAACCACAACAGACGGCGCAAGAAGGCAATATATACAATACAAGGTCCATATAACAATTTACTCGATAGTATAATTGGTATTTTTCTTAGTTTCAATGAACCAGGTTTGTGTGCGCCAAGAACATTTAGGCTGGTGGATAATGGTCGACGGCGTTTCGATCCTGTCAGTTAAGGATCATCATCAGGACCTGGGTCGCCTAAATTGGGAGTGCTCTGTAAAAAACAATTACCGGATCAGAGCGGCGGTCAGGAGGAAAGGAGAAAGGAGAGCTGGGGCAGGAAAACGACAGGAGGGATGGGGCAGGTGAAATGGAAAACAAAAAGACAAAGGGAAGATGGGGAAGATGAGAAGGAAAGAAGGGGAAAGACAAAAAGGAAGAGTAGGGGGGTTGATAGTGGGGGTGAGAACAAAGAGGATGGGTGGGGCGGAGTGGCTGGAAAGAAGGAAGGGAAAGAAGGGGGGGGGGAAAGGATGGCGGGACGGGAAAAAGGAAAAAGGGGGAGAAAAGAGCAGGGAGAGGGTAGAAGTGGAACAGGCAATGACTGGCAACCTACCTTGTGCATGGGGGGAAGGGTGTTCAGCAATGGGTAATTGCTAGAAAGAGCAAGGGGAGAAATGTCTCCCTCGGAGATCTGTGGAAAACGAGGGATACGAGAGAATAAGGAGGTGGAAGTGGAAAAATAACAAAGCTATACACGTCGTGCACATCCCCTGTCCTGCAAGTTAATCTAACGCCGTGGTGCGCGTTCACGGGCGTGTTCATAATTGCAGTCCTTCCTGCGCGTGCACATGTCCTGTCTCCCTTCCAAAGCAAGTCCATAACAATAGATCTCTCTAGCGACAGTGCTTTCGCGCTGCGTCGCTAGGCGAGACCTAAAAAACTGTGCATTACCAGAGGAGACCTGCATGAACAGAGGGGGCAGCCAAGCCGGGCTGGCTTTAGGGTGGTGCGACCCATGCCGCTGCTCCTGGCGCTGATCTGGGAGGGCGGAAGGGGGTGGCTATGTGTTTAAAAATAACATGGGTTTAAAAGCTCCTGCTGCAGAGTCCCTTGTGTGTCCTGCAGTTTTTTAGGAAACAATAAAAATGTCAAGATAACTCTGGTGATGAATGTTCCTGCTGGAGAGAGATTTAGTTACAATCCTAATATACCCCAGTGAACTATAAACTGTCATCAAAGAGAAGCATACAAACTGCATGGTATAGATTCGAATGTTATATTTTCCCCCAGTCTTTTATTTTCCTTATGTTGCTAAAAATGGTTTGTTTATGTAGAAATACATTGTTATTAGTAAAGCCAACACCAGCCACTGTGGTATGCTTTAAATCCTGAGTTTGTGCTTCTCCAGACCAAACACTCTTAAAATATACTGCCTACTAGTATCGATGACAAGTGACTCGTACACCTTGTAATCCTAAATGTGTTTTGTAACATTTCCTATAGACAGATTTACACAGGCGTGAGTCATTGCCGCTGTATAATGAACCCTTTGGCACCTTGTATTTTACAGTATGAACATTTGGCAATCTCTCAGACCCTTGTATCCCACAGCATAGCGTCTAGAAAGCCCTGGACACTGTGCATCCTGCAGGAAGGGCCTCTTGTCCCAAACACTTGGTTCCTATGTACGTTTCTAGGCACACTGTACAATGTTGGTACATAGCTTCTCTCTGAGGCTCCCAGAATCTATGTCCACATGAGAGGCTCTTGCTGATTGGCTGCTTACCCCAACACTTGTCAGCATGGTATCCATTCAGCAACTACATACCTTCCCGGCATCTTGATGTTGTTCTCAGGTTATCACTTCTATATGAGTCTTGGTATTCTGAGCACTGTCCTGTTTATTGAATAGTCTCTCTGTGCACACATACAATGTTTGTGAGTGCACTTTTCGTAGCTGTGTGTGGGATCAAGAATATTGGTGATCCGCTGTAGACGATCATAGTGAGGTGGACGGGGAGAATCAAGGAATAAGAAAGAATTGGTCTGTTTTGTATTTAAAATAGGTTATATAATAATCAACCTTATTTATGGCCCGGTCATATCATCAAGATGGGTTTACACCCACTGTAGCGGACTGTGCATATACCTTCGATCCTGGATTTAAAACTATCAACCTGAATTAGATTTTGGTGGACGGGTTACTCCGTCACACCGGTGATCCCGTCACCCAAAATATGAATCCCATTGTATCCTTTGGAACTTATATTTCAGCAGAAGGAATATCTGTCACCGTTGTGACGGAGTAACACGTCAGCCAAGATCTAAATCCGGTTCTACGTCATGATCATCAGAAACATGCATTGTGTTTGCTGAGAGATAAACCGTCTCTTTCCAGTACACTGGTATTAAATGCACATACCTAACACATGTATTTATAGCCCAGTTGTAGCATTTTTCGGATAATGACTATCAAGAATGTGTTTCAGTCGCACACATTGAAATATCTCAAAGGCGGTGGAGTTCAGAATGGTGGGTCCTGTGAGGACATTTGTGTAACTCTTTTGGAAGAAATGCCAGACGCTTTGAGCCGAGGCAGCCGCACAATTCTGTTTCTGGAGGTCACATTCTATCATTAGTAACAAGCAATGTACTACCTGCAGGAGAACAACCTGAACTCTTCCCCTGTGGAGCTCTTGTTATAGAGCCCTAGCAGGGCAGGTGGAGAAGTGTGAAATAAGAAAAGTACATTATTCCCTACAGAGCTGGTGAAGGATGCAGGAGGGAAACCTACATTATTCCTCATAGAGCATGGGACAAGTGAACTGGTCACAAACAGGATACTGTCTTATAAACAAGGAACAAGAAAGGAATGGAGAGAGGATGTGGTGTAAGGACCAGAGCTGCTGGCTTTGGAGCTGGGGGACAAGGTTTGAGTCTTGGTGTTGTCTCAGCATCCTGTGATTCCAGGCACACCACTTAATCTCACCGGGCCTGCCAAAAATGAATGTGTCCTTGTGTAATGTAAGTGGTGCTTATGTAAAGCTCTCCAATACCTGCAGGTGGAGTTCGCGCTATATAAACCTACCAAAGAAAAACAATGGAGAGTGCCTGAGTTACTCCCATTGAGAGGACACAGCGGGATCTGGGGCATGATCTCGCCCCACCCTGACCAGATGTACAGAAAAGAAGCCCCCTACCTCTGCCGTGATGGGGCAATGACCCCCAATCCAGTGAGATAGGGCTCGCCTTGGCCTGAGGAACGGGGCTTTCCCTCAATCCCCACAGATAGAGAAAAATACATCATGGTGCTCTTCAGTTACTCCAGGACAAACGTGGTCTCTAAAGTACCACTGCACCTTCTACAGTTTTTGAAGGTGCTTTTTTCTGGCATGGCTCCACTGATATCATAACATTGCCCTAATCCTGACTGTGATCATGCCTCGCTTGGAAACTGCAACAGTCTATGTACAGATGTCACAAATATCAAATGGAGAGTGGATCACTAGTCCCAAAAGAACCAGGGTATGCAAAGACAGTACTGAGTACTGTTAAGAAACCCTCAATCACGTATTACAGAGATCGAATTAAGCGGTATATTTTCGTTCTCCGCTTCGTTGTTATCAACGTGACAGCATCATCATTGGGTTAATGCATTGCTTCCTCCACCCGGAGGTTGTCCCACTGGTTGTTTCAGTAGTGATCGTAGAAATAAAAAATGTGTGAGTTTTTAGTGAGGTGACGTGTGGTGAACAAAAAATAGAAATGGTTAAAAATCTCGTAGAGCCAGCAAAATGTCTTTAAATATACTGGGTTTGAGATGGTTTTAATAGTTCTTCGGTGTGCACTCAAAGACTAGTTACGGTCTAGTGCACTATAAAAAAGTGTCCATAAAAAAGGTCGACATGTTTCAGTCCTTTTCAATGCCCCGAAGGGTCAAGTGGGCTTTCTTCAGGACCTAACTGAGTGAAGGAGACCCTAGTATTCAAGGGGTCTCCAGTGAAAAAGAAGAAGGGATGAGACGTTTATAATCCCACGTATGTCTGTTCAATTTGAATCTGTTGTCCCGTATTGTGGGCTACAGTGGGTGTTTAAGGAGGTCGCTCACGCTCTCTTCGGTGTGGGTTCGTGACCAGTGCTGACTCTGCCTTCTTTGACCCGGTAATACCATGTACAGATGTCCCCAGCATCTCTCTCAAATCCCCATGGAGTACAAAACATAGCTGCTCACCAGTTGCTTGGTTTGGTAAGGCATGGCCACATCACACAAGAACCATGAAACACCTCCTCTGACTCCCAGTGAAAGAAACAGCAACTCTTTTAAAACATGTAGTCTCTCAGCCAAGTGCTCGATGACAATTCACCAAAACTGATTTACTTGTCAATAAGACGCCCAGTGCTTAATTTGAGCCGGTGGTTTCCTGTGCTCGGCACCGGAACTTAATTGTGAACACTGGCACTTATGATAGTCATCCACATCATGGCGCTGTTTGTCTAATTTAGAGATGAGCAGAACAACAGATGTTTATTAATTAAATATGCATTAAAATGAATAATACCTGCCGCCCAAGCCATTCTTTTTCTTTGGGGGGCTGGAATAGTCTGAATTTCTGCCACACTTGTATGAGTGTGATAGTTAGTAGGTGTGTTGGTACTGTCATTTGCAGCACTAGCAGGTGCAGCGGGTGCTGCAGGCTGCAGTGGCTTCAGATGTGAGAACTGTCTCTCTCTCTCTCTCTCTCTCTCTCTCTCTCTCTCTCTCTCTCTCTCTCTCTCTCTCTCTCTCTCTCTCTCTCTCTCAATCTCTCTCTCTCTCTCTCTCTCTCTCATTCAGTGATTCATTTGTAATATATGTATATATTACAAATGAATCACTAAAAGACCCTCAGCTCTGCAAACAGGTGTATTTTGCCTACCTGCTCAATTAGATGCAAGATATTTAAAAGTGTATCTTTTCCTGCACAGGGCTACTTCCTGTTGGATTCCCAAATGCTATATTTGAGACTGGGAACTGACAGCAATTTCTGAAGATCCTTAAACATTCATGTCTTCTTCCAGCCATTTGATTGATTCAGTCTTTCCTAAGACCTTTCTCCTCAGTTGGATCCCAAAGTCCTGCCTCGTCAGATGTCGAACATCCATTTAGACATATTTCCCTTTGAGTTTCAGGGCTCTTACTGCGCTTCAAGCCTTTATCATCGTTTGAGGACATAATGGGCAGTGGGCATCAAAACACCATCTTGCAATATATTACCAAGTATGTATATCTATGCCCGAAAATCAACCAGAGATTGGTTAGAAGTGCTTCAAAACAACAAACAATACCCACAGCACACTTCTGTGAGATTTAACGACACCTAAAATTGTCCCTTAATAATTTAATTCTACTTGTGAATAAATCCATTTATAAGTGCAAAATTATGTTTTGTACCCTAGGTGTGGGGCCTTGGTTCCAAGAGCCCATGGTGCCAGAAGTCCTTAATGTTGGGAGCCCTTGCTGTACATGTTGCCCCTGGCCGACGTCGTCAGAACCCATGGCTTAAACTTCATATCCTACTGTTAAATGGTAGCGGCAGTTTCAGTCGATAACCTTTCAAGTATTGCCCGGCGGTAATCGCCTCTTATACCATTCAAAAGAGGCAGGCGCCGGAGACTGGAAGGCAGGAAACAAAGTTTTATTCCGTCGGAGCAGAACACATCAGATCGGACAGCAAGGTATCGTCTCGAGGTGCTATGTCTGTATCTCTGACACCTGGTCTCTTATACACACATTTTTGACTTTATTACCGGTTTATTGTACATGGCACATTCTTGAGATTGCTTTGATACATGAAAGAACATCCTCGGAATCCCCGGCTCGGATCCGCTCCCACACATAACTACGGTGGAAGTCCCCACCCCACCCACAGTAGGAGATGGCTATCACACAGCTGGACATTCCGCCAATTCCCGGGGGGTGTGTGCGACTGGTCGGGTCTCAGGGGGTGGGGGCCTTGATCTACTGTAATCACTTTGATGTGAGGTGTTTCCCTTACAGTAGGGGCAATAAACTGCATCCGCAGGGCTAGGTGATGGCCTGGGATCGGTTCGGACAATTAGGCGCAGAGAAAGGGGGTTATCAAAAGGATGTATGACCATGTATGGGATGAAAGGAGGTGTTGGTCAGGCGCGGGATGTGGTTCCATGGCAGGGTCGCGCAGAAGGAGAGGGTTTATGGCCCATGTATGAGAGAGCGGGGGGGGGGTGGCCGGCGCGTGGGGGATGTTTGCAGCACCTGAGGGACGCGCTGGCGATCGGCAATGAGACCATGGTGCCTAAAATGGCCGTTGCGCGTTTTCTGCGTGTGGCGCTTGGGGAGAGACAAGATGGCGCAGATAATGTTCAGATACGAACTAAATTTCCACAGTCCTCCCTTTTAACATATCTCGCCAGCTTGTTTAGTTCGGATCTATCCCCATAATACCACGTACTTCTACTTCGTACAGGGCTTTCATTCGTTCTGCTTCAAAGTTCAGAGTCTTAGGGCAGATGTAGTTCGTGAAAAGTGAACATAAAGGTGGCAAGCACTGAATCCCCAGACAGCACCCACACAGTATCACAATTGGTATCATGATAAATGTAAACAACCTCCACCCCCAACTTTTAATAGTGTCCCAAAACCAACTCCCAAGCGACCATCCTTCTTGCTCCTGATGAACCTCTGCGGAAAGTCTGTGGAGGTGTTCAATCGCCTTGTAGACTGAGGGTGAGTTATCCGGTACGTAGGTACAACAGCTGGACCCAATGATGCGGCATGCTCCTCCACGATCAGCCAGAACCACGTCTAGAACGAGGCGGTTCTGAAGAGCTACCAGGCGGACGGCCTGAAGCTCAGCGGTGTTGTTGGTGAGGATGCCGGCTGTAATGTTCATTGTGGTTTCGACTGCCTGGGTTAGGTGCCGGATGGCACGGCTGTTTGCCATTGGACCCCACAGTGGAACAAGTCCCTTTACTGCATCCATGAACTGTGCTCCAGTGGAGTCGGCTTGTACAATGTCCTTTGCAGGTTTCTGCCGGTGATGGTTTGCTGGAGCCACATATGTTGGATGAAGGATAAAAGCGATGTAGCAGGTGCCTCCCCAACCTTTCGGAAGCCAGGTGTAGGCCTTAGTACCACAGACGAAGTACATATTTGGGGAGGTAACAAAGGAGGGTGGGTCAACTGAGTCCAATGTTCGGGTGATGAGACAGGAACTGTGGCCTACCGGCTGTGTTCCTAGGCCTTCGAGGCACACCAGACCTGTGATGTTGACGACGGATAGCGCCACTGTTAGGGTGGCGGCCGTTCGTTTCCGGAGGCAAGAGAAGGTGGGTCTGGCTGGGTTGTTGAACACCTGCATTTCAACTCACTCCTTGGCAGGGATGTCCATATGGAAAGAGGTGTTTGATCTTAGAGGACAAAAGGGGGCAGAGGGTTTTCCAGTTTGGTTCAGCCAGAACCCATGATAGAAGTGCGACACAGTTTTGCCGGAAATGGCATTGTCCTTGTAACTTTCTTGCAGGAGGATTAGCCAAGCGAGGCAGGAGCCATGGACAGAGAAGGACGAAGGGATGAAAGGGATAGAATGTCCAGTGGCATGTGGTAGACAATCCACAGATCCAGCAGTTAGTGACATTGGCGGCAAGATTGTGTTGGTGGAGCAGTTGCACAAAAGAGTTATTCCAGAACTCCTTACGTCTTTCTCGGAGTTGGGGTGAAAGTGAAATCAGATGGTGTTCTTTCATGGTGGTGGGTTGAGCAGTGGTCAGCAATGTCTTATGAGCGGGTGCGTTTTCTTCCATGATCCAGAAAGTGACCATGAGAAGGAGGCAAAGGAGAAGGGTAATAAAAAGTGCAATAGTCTTTGAGCTGTGCATTTTGTCAGTCTTTGGGTTTTTGTAGTGGATCTTCGGACGTCCGGTTGCTTCCATCATCTTCATGTCGGGCGCTTCCATCACCTTCAAGGGACTCGGTAGCGGGCAGAACCACAGACTTTGTTTAGTTTCTCTCCTGGAGGCCTTTGAGGTGACTGGGCTACCGCTCTGAGATTTCAACTTAGTTCGTGGTCTGCTTAGCCGAAGTTCCCTCCTTTCGTCGTAGGTTATACCCTTCTTTGGATGGCACAGTGGGATCGGGATATTCAGTCAATTCAAGTGTCTCTGTTTTCGGGTAGCAGCTCAGGGATGGTCAGTCTTTGTCCAGAAGTTCCTCTTGGGCGGTGATGTTGTCGGTGGTCGTCAGGGTCGATGATACCTTCTTGCAATGGTGTGCATGCAGCCAATTACGTTTCCCCTCCACTCGAAGAGCTGTTCGGGTGGTGATCAGGACTTGCAGGGGGCCCGTCCACCGGGGCTCCAGACTCTTGGTGCGCTGGAAGTTGCGCACTAGGACAAAGTCACCGGGTTGGATGTCGTGTCCGGGGCCCCTGGAAGCATCGGGAATGGCTTGCAGCACCTGCTGATGGATAACAGACAACGTTTTAGTTAGATTGTACAGATAGTCAGACATGAGGACGTCCGGGACGTCGTGAATGGATGCTGGTTTTGGTGCAGTCCAAAGGTTCATGGGTCGCCCGAAGACGACCTCGTAGGGGGTTAAGTGGTGTTTGGTAGGAGTGGAACGCATTGATAGCAATGCTAGTGGGAGGGCGTCTGGCCATTTCAGTCCTGTGGTGGCAACTATTTTGGCTAGTTTGAGTTTCAATGTGGCATTGTCGCTCAACCAAGCCTGCAGATTGGGGGTGGAAGACCGCATGAAACTTCTGTTTTACACCCAACGCTTTTAAGATGAGTTGGATAACTTCGGCTACGAAGTGGGGGCCGTTGTCGCTCCACAAAATTCGACAAAGGCCGTAACGGGGGAAGAATTCTTTCAGTAGTACTTTTGTGGTAGTCATAGCAGTGTTGTCGCGGGTTGGGTAGGCTTCCACCCATTTGCTGAAGGCGCACACAACGACAAGCACGTACTTCAGGGTTTGGCACCTTTCTAACTGAATGTAGTCCATCTGTAGGACCTCAAAGGGGTAACTAGGAACCCCAAACCCTCCCCGGGGTACAGCAGTTCCTTTACCAGGGTTGTGTTGGAGGCATATCAGACATTGTTGGACTAGGCGTTTAGCTGAGTCTGGGATTTTGTCGTTGTGCCAGACTTTGGAGATGAGTTCAATCATGGGGGCAGTCCCTATGTGTGCGGGGTAGTGTGTCATGGTCAGCATGGGAATCGGGTATGAGTCAGGTAGCAACCATTTGTTCGTGTCTCTAGTTCGCCAGCAGCCTTCATCGTCTTTCAATCCCACCCGTGCCCATTCAGTCAATTTGTGTGGTGAGCTGGCCAATTGTATGTCTCTAATGGTTTCCCTAGCATCCTTCCATTTTTCAGTTTGTGACCTGGTCACGTACATGCGTGTTGTTGACCTATTCTCGGCTGTGGTTCGGGCAGTGATGTCAGCCAGCGCATTTCCCTGTCCTATAATGTCCGTCACCTTTTTGTGTGCCTGGCATTTGATCACAGCTAGCCGTGTGGGGAGGAGGACTGCTTCGGTCAGAGCGGAGACTAGATCTCCATGTAGGATGGGTGTGCCATGGGAAGTCAGGAATCCCCTCTCCTTCCAAAGGAGCCCAAAGTGGTGAACCACCCCGAAGGCGTACTGGCTGTCGGTGTAAATGTTTGCGGTTGTCCCCGCTGCTAGGATGCATGCTCGCGTGAGAGCAATCAGTTCAGTCGCCTGTGCGGATCGCTGTGTGATGTGGGCTGTCTCAACAACTGTTCGGGCCGTGGTGACTGCATAGGCGGCCGAAGTGATGCCGTTTGGGAGCTTGATGCATGAGCCATCTACCCACAGCTCTCCGTCAGGATCTGGGAAGGCAGTACCTCGGAGGTCAACCCTACTCTTGGTCTGTTCGTCGGTGAGGGTCACACAGTCATGTTTAGGGGACGCATTGGGGTCATTGTCAGGGAGAGGTAGCAGAGTGGCTGGGTTCAGAGTGGTGCATCGTTTCAACGTGATGTGGGGTGCAAGCAGAGTCAGTTCATAACCAGTCAGTCGTGCGCTAGTCAGGTGTTGAGTCTTAGTCTGGTTCAGGAGGGTGTCAACTGCATGGGGTACTAGCACGGTGAGGGGGTTTGAAAGCACGATCCCCTCACTTTGTCGGATAGAGACAGCAGCGGGGGCTACCGCTCGAAGGCAGGCGGGCAAAGCTCTGGCTACAGGGTCAAGAGTGGCAGAGAAGTAGGCACAAGGGCGTTGCTTGGGACCTATGGACTGGGTTAGAACAGACAACGCGCATCCCTCCCTTTCGTGGGTGAAGAGAGAGAAAGGTTTAGTGTAGTCTGGGGTTCCTAGGACTGGTGCTGAGCAAAGGGCATCTCTTAATTCTTTGAAGGAGGATTGGCATTCGGGTGTCCAGGGGAGGGGGAAGGGGACATCTTTAGCCAACAGGGAAAGCAGAGGTTTTACAATAAGACTGAAGTTTGGCAACCACTGTCGACAGAAGGAGGTGAGGCCTACCAGAGACCGCACTTGCTTCTGAGTTTTGGGAACAGGGGTTTTTAGGATGGTCTGAATTCGGTCAGGTGTAAGCTTCCTCCCATCTTTGGATAGGAGGTGGCCTAGGTATGTCACTTGGGGTTGGCAGAATTGCAACTTCTTCCTGGAGACCTTGTGACCGTTCTCCGCGAGGAAGTGGAGGAGGTGGATGGTGGCTGTGACTGCAAGCGGAGTGGTGTCGGCCGCCAAAAGAATATCATCGACGTACTGTATTAACACCACTCCGTCCGGTAGTTGAACTGCATCCAGTTGTCTCTTGAGGGCTTGGCTATATATGCTGGGACTCTCAGTGTAGCCTTGTGGTGCCCTACAAAATCCGTACGAACGGGCTTTTAAGGTGAAGCCGAAAAGGTAGCGGCTGTCTGGGTGGATGGGGATGGAAAAGAATGCGTTCTTGAGATCAATAACGGTAAAGGTAGTGGCAGTGGACGGAATCAGGGTGAGGATGGTGGTGATATCTGAGACTACGGGGTACTGAGGTATGACTACTTTGTTAACCTCTCGTAAGTCGACAATGAAGCGGTATGCTTTCTCATCTCCCTCGCCTTGCTTCTTAACAATGGGTAGGATAGGGCTGTTGCAAACATTACTAACTACTTCTTCTACCACTCCTGCATCGACTAGGGACTGGATGATTTCCACCAACGCCTTCTCGCCTTCGGGCGATATCCGATACTGTGGGAGCTTTGGGAGCACTGCGTCCGGTCGGACAGTTATGTGTACAGGGTCGATCACCATGCGTCCTACGTCTGATTCGGTTTTAGCCCATAGATGTGTGGGTAACGTGTCAAGTAGGGACAGGTCAGCATCGGTTATGGAGAACATACGTCGTGCGAGACAAGGCCTGAACAGATCTGGGTTATCGTGCAGTATGACTCGAACTCCGTCTGGGGAACATCTGATAGTAGCCCGGAAATGTTTTAGTAAATCAAGACCCATAATGGCGTCGGGGGTGTTGGAGGAGAGCAGAAATGTCGTGTCAGTGGTGTTATTTTCCAAGTCAAAGGAGATTGGTGCGGACAAGGGATTAGTGGAGGGCGTTCCATCAAAGCCTATTGAGGTTACATGTGAGCCAGACAAGGGTGCCCTTGGGATCAGCCGTTTAGATAGCGCACTACGTGTCGCCCCAGTATCTACCAAAAATGGAGACTTTGTGCCCAGGACCTTAGCAGTGACGTAAGGACCTTGCTGGTCAACACGGAGTTCGACTGGATCCCTCCCTTGCCCCTGGCGGTCCTATGCAAAGTCATGGGTGTTTTCGTAGTCGGACTGCTGGCACTGGTTCTGTCGGGGGCAGTCGAAGGTGTTCGGTCTGTCTGGCCTGTCGTTGGTGGCGTCGTTCGTGTACCCTCGTCCCTGTCCTCTATTTCTGGGGCTGTTTGCTATGTCTCTTGTGTCCCTATTCTTGTTCATATCCAGAAGGACCGGGCACTGGGATTTCCAGTGTCCGAACCCTTTACAGAACGCACACTGATTCTCGTCTAAGTCCCTGCATCCAGCGTAGGGTGTGGGTGCATGGTCTCTAGGGGGTAGTTTTCTAGGAGCAGTCGGTTGGTAGTTTCCCTTGGGAGGTTCCCTTCCTATGGTCACCCCTTGCAACTGTGCGATCATTACCCTTTCCTTCAGCTCCTTTTTCTTTCTCTCGGACGCCCTATCATTCTCATTCTTTTGGTGTTCGTAGTACTGGGCCATCTGGAGGATAGCCGCAGGTTTGGAGGCTGCCCAACTACTCTCGCTGGTCTGTAACTTCTGGGAGACTTCCTGTGACAGACCCTTCACATAATTCTGGACAAAGAGGTGGTGTCCGGTTGCAGTGGTCATGTCCTGGCCACTATAATCGGAAAACACTGTCTCGAATCGAGAGAAGTATTCGGATACATCCTCCTGGGGTTTCTGGCGGCAAGCCATCACTATCGACCAGTCTACCTTCCTTTCTGGGATTAGGGTCTTTAATTTCTGAACAATCTTGTCTGGGAGTTCCTATATGGCCTTTAGAGGTTTCTGTCCAGGTTCTCGCTGCTTGTCTTGTACCCAGGTATATCCGAACGGCTCAGCGTGGTCGACTTTCCGGATTTGCTTCCACACATCAGCCGGCAGACATAACCCGAAGAACAAATCGATATCCGCCAAGGTCATTATAGTTGAACCTAAGGCCGTACCTAGTTCTGTGTAAAAGGCAGTCGGGTTCTTTCTTAAGTCGGGTAGGGTTTCTTCTAAAGGTCAGGATGTGTTGTCGGTCCCATGGCTGATAGACCCAGTTATATACAACCCTTCCCTTCGCATCTTGGTGGTTGATGTCATCGTGTGTTCCCTGACCTCGTGGGGGGACCCAGTAAGGAGCGGCTTCCTTGATGGGCATCATGGTATCAGCTTTTCCTGCCTGGGGTTCAGTCGCTATGGGGGTTTCTGTCTTGGTCGTCTGCCTGTGTTCTTTAAGATGTCAGAAGACTTCGAGTGTACGTGTGAAGAGGTCCATCACACCGCCCTCTCTCTCTTCCCCAATATCAACCTTTCTATACAAGGTTGCTAAGCCTTCGGGACCTCTATCCTGGTACCTACCCTCATAGGCATTCAGGGTGTGATAACAAAGTCGCACGACAAAGTGTTGTCTGTGATAAATCCAAATGGTCGCACACTGCTGACCTACCTGCGTGTTACCCCAAAGAACTGTGGTCCCTGTAGTCAGCGTCGGCGGATACACCTATGCTCGTGTCATGAGTGCAAGTGTGAATAGCGTTAGCCATCCCTGGACACGTGTTTCGAGGTAGTTGCCTCTCATCAGCAGGGAGTAGGAAAGACTGTGGGGTTGCTGTGTAAGCTGCTAAAATCATTATCAGGTAAAGTACCTCTCGTAGCAACGCAGGTGCGTAACCTAGAGCCCGTCGGCTCTCCCGGCTCAAGGAGCCACTAAATTAATAAATCCAAATGGTCGCACACTGCTGACCTACCTGCGTGTTACCCCAAAGAACTGTGGTCCCTGTAGTCAGCGTCGGCGGATACACCTATGCTCGTGTCATGAGTGCAAGTGTGAATAGCGTTAGCCATCCCTGGACACGTGTTTCGAGGTAGTTGCCTCTCATCAGCAGGGAGTAGGAAAGAGTGTGGGGTTGCTGTGTAAGCTGCTAAAATCATTATCAGGTAAAGTACCTCTCGTAGCAACGCAGGTGCGTAACCTAGAGCCCGTCAGCTCTCCCGGCTCAAGGAGCCACTAAATTAATAAATCCAAATGGTCGCACACTGCTGACCTACCTGCGTGTTACCCCAAAGAACAGTGGTCCCATGTAGTCAGCGTCGGCGGATACACCTATGCTCGTGTCATGAGTGCAAGTGTGAATAGCGTTAGCCATCCCTGGACACGTGTTTCGAGGTAGTTGCCTCTCATCAGCAGGGAGTAGGAAAGAGTGTGGGGTTGCTGTGTAAGCTGCTAAAATCATTATCAGGTAAAGTACCTCTCGTAGCAACGCAGGTGCGTAACCTAGAGCCCGTCGGCTCTCCCGGCTCAAGGAGCCACTAAATTAATAAATCCAAATGGTCGCACACTGCTGACCTACCTGCGTGTTACCCCAAAGAACTTTGGTCCCTGTAGTCCCTGTAGTCTGGTTTAACTTTATATTCAGGCTCCCTTGAGCCGGTGGAGTCGACGGACTCATGGTTACGCACCTGCGCGCTACGAGAGGTACTAGACCTGATAACGATTTTAGCAGCTTACACAGCAACCCCACACATTTTCCTACTCCCTGCTGACGAGAGGCAACTACCTCGAAACACGTGTCCAGGGATTGCACACGCCACGCATACTTGCATTCACACTCGAGCATAGGTGTATCCGCCGACGCTGACCTTCAGGGACCATTTTCATTGGGGGAACACGCCTGGTAGGTGTAGCAGTGTGCGACCAATCTGCTTTAACTTTATATTCAGGCTCCCTTGAGCCGGTGGAGTCATCGGACTCATGGTTATGCACCTGCGCGCTACGAGAGGTACTAGACCTGATAACGATTTTAGCAGCTTACACAGCAACCCCACACATTTTCCTACTCCCTGCTGACGAGAGGCAACTACCTCGAAACACGTGTCCAGGGATGGCACACGCCACGCATACTTGAATTCACACTCGAGCATAGGTGTATCCGCCGACGCTGACCTTCAGGGACCATTTTCATTGGGGGAACACGCCTGGTAGGTGTAGCAGTGTGCGACCAATCTGGTTTAACTTTATATTCAGGCTCCCTTGAGCCGGTGGAGTCGACGGACTCATGGTTACGCACCTGCGCGCTACGAGAGGTACTAGACCTGATAACGATTTTAGCAGCTTACACAGCAACCCCACACATTTTCCTACTCCCTGCTGACGAGAGGCAACTACCTCGAAACACGTGTCCAGGGATGGCACACGCCACGCATACTTGCATTCACACTCGAGCATAGGTGTATCCGCCGACGCTGACCTTCAGGGACCATTTTCATTGGGGGAACACGCCTGGTAGGTGTAGCAGTGTGCGACCAATCTAGTTTAACTTTATATTCAGGCTCCCTTGAGCCGGTGGAGTCGACGGACTCATGGTTACGCACCTGCGCGCTACGAGAGGTACTAGACCTGATAACGATTTTAGCAGCTTACACAGCAACCCCACACATTTTCCTACTCCCTGCTGACGAGAGGCAACTACCTCGAAACACGTGTCCAGGGATGGCACACGCCACGCATACTTGCATTCACACTTGAGCATAGGTGTATCCGCCGACGCTGACCTTCATGGACCATTTTCATTGGGGGAACACGCCTGGTAGGTGTAGCAGTGTGCGACCAATCTGGTTTAACTTCATATTCAGGCTCCCTTGAGCCGGTGGAGTCGACGAACTCATGGTTACGCACCTGCGCGCTACAAGAGGTACTAGACCTGATAACGATTTTAGCAGCTTACACAGCAACCCCACACATTTTCCTACTCCCTGCTGACGAGAGGCAACTACCTCGAAACACGTGTCCAGGGATGGCACACGCCACGCATACTTGCATTCACACTCGAGCATAGGTGTATCCGCCGACGCTGACCTTCAGGGACCATTTTCATTGGGAGAACACGCCTGGTAGGTGTAGCAGTGTGCGACCAATCTGGTTTAACTTTATATTCAGGCTCCCTTGAGCCGGTGGAGTCGACGGACTCATGGTTACGCACCTGCGCGCTACGAGAGGTACTAGACCTGAAAACGATTTTAGCAGCTTACACAGCAACCCCACACATTTTCCTACTCCCTGCTGACGAGAGGCAACTGCCTTGAAACACGTGTCCAGGGATGGCACACGGCACGCATACTTGCATTCACACTCGAGCATAGGTGTATCCACCGACGCTGACCTTCAGGGACCATTTTCATTGGGGGAACACGCCTGGTAGGTGTAGCAGTGTGCGACCAATCTGGTTTAAAGTGTCGTCTGTGGTTGTCGGCATACGAGTTATACATATCTGTCACATATTCCTCACTTTCCTTCCGTTCTACTAGTGTTCTCACTACCTTATCGATTCCGGCTCGTTCACCCTTTGTTAGCCGATTCATTCTGGCGGAATCTTTCTTTCTCGTCTCGGGGTCATCTAACGTTATTGCTAACGTTGTGATCAGTCCAAGAGGCTCGGCCGGCGCGGAGGCCGTGAGGACCGAGGCCCTGGTACTGCTTTCGCTTGCGTTCGGGGGTTGTGGATGCTGCACCATAGGTTGGGAGGGAGCGTATGGAGGGGGCATATAGATGATCGGAGGACCTAATAGCAATTCATCGTTCGCCCGTTGCTTGGAAGGCAACTCAGGGTAGAGCGTAGAGGGGGTCCTAACAGGGCATTGGCCTGATGTTTCAGATTCTTGTTTTTGTTTAGCTTCCTTTCTCTCCTTTATTTCTTCCTTTAACTTTCTAGCGGCAAGGTGAGCTGCCTTTCGTAGTTCTTTTTCTGCCTTTACTTCTTCTCTCTTTTTCCGTTGCGTTGTTTCTTTGTGCCACATGCCGATACTGTCGAGCATAGTGGGCGTCGTTTTATTGCTACGTAGAGCTATTTCTAGCGTTTCTATTTTATGGTCATCAAAGGATCCCATCAGTGGCCACTGACTTTCGGAGTCCTTCTTTGTATATTTATGCCATAGTTTGCTATAAGCAACAGCGACTAGTCCATATTTAGTAAACATGTCCTTATTAGGGGTGCCTTCCAGTGGAGCCGGATGGTTCATCTCTAATAAGCGGTCCGGGCAGAACCAACTACCAACCAGTGGGGAGAAGATAGGCATGACGGGTTACAACAGGGACAAAAGTCTGCACTACCTATCTTTTCACTGCTGGCAAAGACTAGACAGAATATCCCTATTCCACGTTATTTGTAAGCAGAGAATACCTCCAAAGAACCAATATCGAACAACCAGTGTTCGGACAATCAAACAATCAAATGGTGAGAAAGAGATAGGCACGACGGGTTACAACGGGGGACAAAGGTCCGCGTTACCTATCCTTCACTATCTGCATAGACTAGACAGAATATTTCTATTCTACGTTATTTGCAAACAGAGAATATCTCAAAAAGCACTATTCGTCAAAAACAATCAATGTTCGGACAATCAATCAGTGGGGAGAAAAATAGGCACAAAAGTCCGCGTTACCTACCCTTCACTATCTGCAAAGGGAGAGAGAGTATTTCTACTCTTCCCCGTTTGTAGGCAGCGAATATCTCAAAAAGAACAATCAAATAAGCAATACTAGTATTTTCAATCAATCAATCAATCGTTTCGCAATTTGTCGTGTTACACGACCTTACCCGGACAGCATGGACAGTTTCTCTTCTTCCGCCTCCAGTGCCCGATCGTCCTCTACTCTCCGTATTTGCCGCGGCACTCCTGATGGTTCCCAGTCAGGACCATAGATCACTCGAGAGAGGTCTGCTCGGAACCAGTGAAGTTTGGATGATCGGCTGCCAGACGAGGGTCTATCGGGCAGGAGCTCTTCCCAATCGTTGCAGTCGTTCACTCTGTCGTCGGGACCTCTCCCGTTGGATCCACGTGTCGCTGATGGGCCCCACGTTTGGGACGCCAATTGTTAAATGGTAGCGGCAGTTTCAGTTGATAACCTTTCATCTATTGCCCGGCGGTAATCGCCTCTTATACCATTCGATGATTAACCAACAAAAGAGGCAGGCGCCGGAGACTGGAAGGCAGGAAACAAAGTTTTATTCCGTCGGAGCAGAACACATCAGATCGGACAGCAAGGTATCGTCTCGAGGTGCTCTGTCTGCATCTCTGAGACCTGGTCTCTTATACACACATTTTTGACTTTATTACCGGTTTATTGTACATGGCACATTCTTGAGATTGCTTTGATACATGAAAGAACATCCTCGGAATCCCCGGCTCGGATCCGCTCCCACACATAACTACGGTGGAAGTCCCCACCCCACCCACAGTAGGAGATGGCTATCACACAGCTGGACGTTCCGCCAATTCCCGGGGGGTGTGTGCGACTGGTCGGGTCTCAGGGGGTGGGGGCCTTGATCTACTGTAATCCCTTTGATGTGAGGTGTTTCCCTTACAGTAGGGGCAATAAACTACATCCGCAGGGCTAGGTGATGGCCTGGGATCGGTTCGGACAATCGGGCGCAGAGGAAGGGGGTTATCAAAAGGATGTATGACCATGTATGGGATGAAAGGAGGTGTTGGTCAGGCGCGGGATGTGGTTCCATGGCAGGGTCGCGCAGAAGGAGAGGGTTTATGGCCCATGTATGAGAGAGCGGGGGGGGGTGGCCGGCGCGCGGGAGATGTTTGCAGCGCCTGAGGGACACGCTGGCGATCGGCAATGAGACCATGGTGCCTAAAATGGCCGTCGCGCGTTTTCTGCGTGTGGCGCTTGGGGAGAGACAAGGTGGCGCAGATAATGTTCAGATACGAACTAAATTTCCACACTACGCAGATGACACCCCGCTCATCCTCTCACTCTCAGAGGACACCTCCACCACAAGGACCAACGTCCACAACTGCATGACGAGTGTGGCCGAATGGATGAGACCACCTGCCTGAAGCTCAATACGGACAAGACAAAAGTGCTGATTTTTAGGGACAACACCTCACCGTGGAACGACACCTGGTGGCCCTCAAAACTCAGACCCACACCAACAGGCCACACACCCCAACCTCTGTATCATCCTGGACAGCAAACTCACCATGAAACACCAGATCAACGTCAGCACCAGAAAAACTGTCACTCAAGCCCAATCACCAGCTGGCTGGACAATGGCAACACACTCTATGCAGGAATAACCACCCAACTCCTGAAGAAACTCCAGACAATACAGAACTCAGCCACCAGACTCATCCTCGAACTCCACAAATGGATCTCCATCAACCCCCACCCCAGGAACCTCCCCTGGCTCCCCATCCAGAAAAGATGCTAAGTTAAGATCCCGATACATACCTATAAGGAGCTCCACAGCCAAGGACCAGCATACATCAACCATTGACTAACTTCCACCAACCCTCCTGACACCAACACTCTGCATCCCTCGCACACATACCCGCATCCGCCGAAGCTACAGTAGAGGACCCTCCCTCTCCTACCTTGCCACCAAGTCCTGGGATGACCTTCACCTTCAACTCTGTACATCATCCTCCCTACCGAATTCAGAAAGGGACTCGAGGCTTGGCTCTTCAAATTATACCATCAAGAACCTAGCACCTTGATACCCTAATGGATGATTAGCTGCACTCTGCGATCCCGGGTTGATTGAATGATTGAGACCCCAATGATGCCAGGTACCCTTGGTACTGGGAATCCCTTGGTGCTGGCAGCCCTTGGTATCAGGACTGCTTGGTTATGTGAGTCCTTGGTGTTGGAAGTTCATGTTCCAGAAGCCCTTGGCATCAGGATTCCTTGGCGATGAGAGCCCTTGGTGTCAGGAGCCCTTGCTGCAAGGAGCCCTTGGTGATGAGAGCCCTAGCTGTGAGGAGCCTTTGGTGTCAGGGGCCCTTGGCATTAGGTGTCCTTGATGTAACAAGCCCTTGGTGTAAGGAGTCCATGATGATGGGAGCTTTTAGTGTCTGGAGTCTATGGTGCCAGGTGTTATTGATACTGGGGGTCCCTGGGTGTCTGGAGATCTTGGTCTCAAGTGCCCTCACTGTTGGGACCTCATGGTGGCAGGTACCCTTGGCACTGCGGGCCCCTTGGTTATGTGAGTACTTGGTGTTGAAATTCTATGTGCCAAGAGCCCTTGGCATCGGGAGTCCTTGGTGATCCCAGTGCTTGGAGATTCCAGTGTTTGTATCCCGCTGACCATAACAGCTGGATTCTCACTCTGGCTCTCTAATAGTATTATTAGCAATAACTATAACTTGTTTCAACATATTGTCTCATTCCACATTTTTCTGTTTCTACGTGCGTAAAGAGCAGGTGTCACTATTACCCAAATTATGGTACCTACCACGGGAAATCGGGAGGCTGTGTTGACATTGTAGAGAATAAAATAGGAGTTACTGCACATATCAAAATTCATCAGTCAACACGTGAAGATGGGCTGTGTCGACTAATATTGTGTTTCCATGCAGTGTTTGCATTCTCTTATAGAATTTGCTCTATGTCTCTACCTCATATGCTCCCATATGTCATCTGAAATATCTTTATTGGTTCCTTGTAGGCATCAGCAGCAAGCAGGAGAACGGCAAAACATTCAGCGTCACTAACACAGTCCGGTTTCCGGTTGACCGAAAGGACAACAGCGGAATTGTGACCTGCGAGGCCACCCATCCTGCACTGCGAGGACAGAAGAGGCAGACGCAGTATGTCCTGGACGTGCAGTGTAAGTCTCAAGCAGATACTGCTGTATTCAGAAGGATCCTGAAACCGTATCAATAACACCAATATTGATGTGTTTATGCTGCACTCTCTGCAAACCTGTGTAAATCTCTGTTCTCTTTGTGAATATAATTAGAGGTTATTATTGTGTGTTGTCCCAAACCGAGAACTCAAACACTTCACATATGTAGAAAATGAATATGCTTTTTTTCCATACCTTCCTTGATACCAATTACTCTCAACTTGTTTGTTCCTGTTATTGGTTCTGATACATTTTATTGTTTTACCAAAATCTTACATTCACATTTTTTGTTATCTTTATTTTGAGATTTCCTGTTTTGCTTCTTTGTTTGGTTGTTTGCTTTCTTGTTGCTAAAGTGGATGTTGTTTTTCTCTTTATTCCTCTTCATTTTGCCAAATGCTTCTTTTTTAGTTCTTAATACGCTTGATTTTTCTATATTAATGACTGTAGCAGAAGGGTGTGTCATCCATTTTAGGGGTAATCCTCTATCAGACTTCAACAAATGAAACGTTGAACCCATTGAAATTTTAACATTTATGACTTCCATGTCACACACCTTTTCTGCCACAGCAGCATTCATTAGGCTATTTTGCATACTGATGTGATAAGTTTTTTGATAACATGTGTATCGGGCTTTCTATTTTTATCTTCATATAGTTTTACTTTTGTTCCTCTTTGCTTCTTTTTTCTTACTCCACTTTCACAATATGTTGTTTATATCTTTCTGATTCTCTCTTAGTTTCTCTTGTTAACTCTTTTTCATCTTCCTCTTCACTGTGTAGTTTATATCTACCTCACTCTCACCATTTTTGTTTTTTTTCTAGTTTTCTCTCTGATCCTTCTGCTCTCATTTCCTGTGTTTTTCGTTCCCTAACGTATCGGGCACACTTAACATTTTACCTTTTTTCACTGTATTACATTTTCCACTTAATAGACTCATTCTCTTCTATTTTCAACACCAGATCTTCTTTATGTTGCCTCTATCACCTTGTTTAAATCTCTTTTCAATAATCACTGAAATTTCACATCCCCTTCTGAGTCATGTCATATATCTCAGACCAAAGAGGCCTGTGCCACGACATCTGTACCAGCGCCTGTCTGCATGAATTGTGTGGAATAATTCCAATGTAACGCTCGTCGATTCTTCTAATTAAATTAACATTATGGGCTTAGATGATGTCTTAATTAGCAAGGCCTGTACCGGCACATTAGCAGCCTGAGAGAGCTCGACGCTGGTGCCATGTCGCTTTGCTAAAGGCCTTTTTTGGGTTGTGGCGCTTGCCTTCTTGTGTTTGATCTAGTTAAGGGAGCTTAATGCAGCCCTTAAGTAGATCAAAACAAGCACTGACAAAGCAGATAAGGCTGGCCACGTTTTTATAGCTAAAAGCTTTTGCATGTGTACCATTGTGACTGTGTAAGGTAAAGGTTTTCCTGTTTGAGGAAGATCAGCATTTTTAACTAGGTTTTGTGAGGTACACAGGGCTTAATTTGTGCCGGAGCTTGCCGGTGCTTAGCACCGGCACTTTCTTATCAGGGCCGGGTCTACATTCTACACACCCATCTGCTACATGTGGTGGTCACACTCCACTTCTCCAATCCCGAGCGAGAGTCCGTGTCCCGGTCTAGTAGTGGTGTTGCGGCCGGGCCTTGCGGCTGTTAGACAGAGCCGGTTGAGCCAGTTACTTAGATTCCTGAAATCGAATCACACTTAAATGTTTATTGATGGCGTTCGCGGCCCGGGCCCTTAGTTCGGTGTTGCAGGTGGTGGGCGGGCCGGAGCCGTGGGACACACTAATTCATCATTGGGCGCTGGAATCTGGATTTTGGTTGTTGGGCAGATTTCTTTCCAATTGCCACGCCCCAGCATACCCTCATTCGCTCACCCCACTCCACCGCGAGTCAGTCATCCGTTCAACAGACAGTTACTAGTAGGCAGCAGCACCTCCAGGGGCCTGCCTAACGGAACCACGAACCAGTCACAGTGCAGTTTCAGTTTGTGTCCGACGGCCAAGCTACCAAGTACAGGTAATTTAATTATGCACGGACAGTATAACTTTAAGTAGTAGCCAGTGGTCATGTTCGACGATGCCAATAAAAGATTCATGAAATGAAATCACTGGATTAAATGTTTTGATGGCGGCTGCCGCCCTGAGTTCTGTGTTGTGGGCATGGGCGTGCCGGCGCCATGGGACCCACACTAATTCATTTATTTGTGCTGGATTCTGAATTAGGATTTTGGTTCTGCAGGGGGAGGCCACAGGGGCAGCAGGCAGCGTGCAAAGATTTTTTTTCAAATTGTCACGCCCCAGCATACCCGCATGTGCGCACCCCACTCCACCGCGAGTCAGTCTTCCGTTCAACAGACAGTTACAAGCAGGCAGCAGCACCTCCAGGAACCCGCCTAATGGAGCAAAAACCAAAGGAAATGATGGACGGAGTGTTGAACATTGCAAGCACTCACCCCCAGTCAACTGATCTGGGTTTAATCCATCACCGTTCTTTAGCCCACTCTGCCACCCCAGTTCAGACATGGCCATATGCAAATGAGTCTGACCCTTTGCCTCATGGGAACAGTCCAGCCCGAACTGCCAAGCCATGTCTTCCCTGGACCGGAAACAAGCTTCCTAGGACCGGTTTCTGGCATTTCAGCCGTCTTCAGCCAGGCTTGCTTGAATCCAGTGGCAAAGTGAGCAAGGGACTCACGTCTGAGCATACCCTGCCAACTTATGGCGAACAAAGCAAAAACCAAAGGAAATGATGGACGGAGTGTTGAACATTGCAAGCACTCACCCCCAGTCAACTGATCTGGGTTTAATCCATCACCGTTCTTTAGCCCACTCTGCCACCCCAGTTCCATATGCAAATCAGTCTGACCCTGTGCCTCATGGGAACAGTCCAGCTCGAACTGCCAAGCCATGTCTTCCCTGGACCGGAAACAAGCTTCCTAGGACCGGTTTCTGGCATTTCCGCCGTCTTCAGCCAGGCTTGCTTGAATCCAGTGGCAAAGTGAGCAAGGGACTCACGTCTGAGCATACCCTGCCAACTTATTACGAACAAAGCAAAAACCAAAGGAAATGATGGATGGAGTGTTGAACATTGCAAGCACTCACCCCCAGTCAACTGATCTGGGTTTAATCCATCACCGTTCTTTAGCCCACTCTGCCACCCCAGTTCAGACATGGCCATATGCAAATCAGTCTGACCCTGTGCCTCGTGGGAACAGTCCAGCCCGAACTGCCAAGCCATGTCTTCCCTGGACCGGAAACAAGCTTCATAGGACCGGTTTCTGGCATTTCAGCCGTCTTCAGCCAGGCTTGCTTGAATCCAGTGGCAAAGTGAGCAAGGGACTCACGTCTGAGCATACCCTGCCAACTTATGGCGAACAAAGCAAAAACCAAAGGAAATGATGGACGGAGTGTTGAACATTGCAAGCACTCACCCCCAGTCAACTGATCTGGGTTTAATCCATCACCGTTCTTTAGCCCACTCTGCCACCCCAGTTCAGACATGGCCATATGCAAATCAGTCTGACCCTGTGCCTCATGGGAACAGTCCAGCCCGAACTGCCAAGCCATGTCTTCCCTGGACCGGAAACAAGCTTCCTAGGACCGGTTTCTGGCATTTCAGCCGTCTTCAGCCAGGCTTGCTTGAATCCAGTGGCAAAGTGAGCAAGGGACTCACGTCTGAGCATACCCTGCCAACTTATTACGAACAAAGCAAAAACCAAAGGAAATGATGGACGGAGTGTTGAACATTGCAAGCACTCACCCCCAGTCAACTGATCTGGGTTTAATCCATCACCGTTCAGTCAGTCAGTGGTAGTGCAGTTCAGAAGTACAGGTAAAATAAATTAATTAAGTACGGACACTGACAGTATAACTAAGTAGTAGTCATGATCGATGATGCCAATAATATGCCATGACATCATCACCATGCTAAACCAAAGCTTTTTTTGGGGAGTGGCGCGACCGAGGGTCTGGGTGGTCTGGTCATCGGAAGTCATGGATGCATTTATGTTAAAGGCGTCGCGTCCGCGGCCCTTTTGTGTTGTTGCCGGCCCGGATTTGGTTCTATGAATCTGTGGGGGATGGGGCTGTGCGTGGTCGCGTGGGCAGATTTTTTGAGATTGCACACGCATTTGCTGCATGATGATTGCCACGCCCTAGCATACACCCGCACCCCACCACCGAGTCATCGTGCTTCAGCGGCCGTGATTAAATTAAACAGGGCTGGAGTGGCGTGGTTTCAAAAGAACTGGCATCAAGAAACCGGAGCTTTTTGATTTTATTGCACATTTCTGAAAACTAGACGCATTCAGTGCACAGAGGCTTGTAGAGGAGTCTGTCTCGATATAGATCCCCAACTTGGGACAAATATTTCGAAAGGATGCATGACTTATTCAGGGTCCCCTGCTCAGAGGCAGCACACCGAACTAGGAGGATGATATATTTATATATATATTATGTAATTCTCTCTTCTTTTGTCACAATCATCCGTCGCACACTCTCTTCCTCCTCCCCATCTTCTCATCCCCTCTTTCTCTCTCTGGTTTGATACACCCTCTTTCTGCGACCTTCCAGGACTTTGTTTGCTTTCTGCCTGTCCTAGGATGCTTTCCAACCCCGGCTCCCAGGTGATTGTAGTAGCAGGCACAGCCACTGGCGATGCTAAAGTTCCCCTCGGACCCTAGTGTCCTCTGCGCACATCAATTTTTGGACATACCCAAATTTTGGCTGGAAAAATTAGGCGCTCTTCGCAGTGAATACTGAATTTCATCCCCCTGCCTAAGCAGGCTGGTTGTAATTGTGTGACTGTGTGTTGGGGGGACGGGGCAAACTGTCGAACCTCCCAGCACACTCACTAGTATTCATTCAAACCTGCACTCTCACAGCCAGCATGCTCTCGCAGTGGTGGTGAAAACAATTTGGGTGGTAGAGCAGTACATGTTGCTTTGTTCTCACACACAATGCTCTCTCGCCAGGAGAGATTTTACAGCAAAAGCATTTTCGTGCATCCAATATTATCACAACTTTGGAGTGCTCTTCACCCAGCACATCACTGTCCTACAACAACTAAACTTTCTCTCACTCAACATGCTCACAACTGCAGGCCCGGGACACACACTGACTGCTGCAGTGCACTGCACTGCCTTAGGCTGCTGCAAAGCTTTATTAACTGATTAGGCCTGCCAGGCCCTGCCTCACCTGGTGCTGTCGGCTGTTGCATGCCAGTACTCACTGGCAGCATCTACTCCAATGCAACCGCAACATTGCCTGGGTCGCGCTGGCTGGCACTCCGACTTTCACTTAGAACCAACTGTTCTAATCTTGAACCATTGAACGGCACGGCCGCTGTAGCGCGACGAAACAGGTTACAAGAAGTAACTTCAAACTCGTAACTGAAGAGAGAACATTGTGTGTTTTGATTACCCTTTACGAAGGCATAATGTGCAGTGTGGTGGTGGAGTGACGGTCGCAGCAGGTCACGTCACTGTGTGGTAGTAGTAGCATGTATGATGAGATGCACTGAGCAGCGGACACCGCCGCCGGCCACACACAGGCACATTGTAGACAGGGTTTTCTTTTTCCTGAAAACGTGCTGGAACCCCAGCTTGCAATACGCAGAGACTGCTGATGTTACTGATAGCTCGGGTCTATATAGCCTGCAAAGTGCGAAGGTTGGTACAAGATATGAGGGTCATAGGTGGTTCAGGTCCATCCTGAAAGGACTGCAAGACTCCCATCCCATGTTATCTATAGCACTATGGCAGTAGCGTACGGTATACACAGCGCATGGCACCCATGGAATGCTGTTGATTCTACGTAAGGGCAGGCTGATTTTACTGTGTATGCATTGGGCATGGCATCGTCATTGCCATTGATGGAGCGGCAAGAGATTCTCCACTCTGTGCTGTGCACCATGTTACAGTACTGCCATGGTAGTGCTGAAGAAAGCATGCCTGTGTCACTAAGATGTCTTAAGTTTGGGACTTATTAGGTGCCCGGCTGAATTGTGGGTGCAGCTCCCCCCACATTATTAACGAGCTCCGCTAAGGAGGCACATGATCTTTCTTCATAATATTGAGATGCTCTGCTAAACAAGGCCCATATCTCTGTTCACATTATTACAATGCACTGTTTATCTGTATGTATATTTGTAAATACTGTGTAGAACTGTAGATATATAGGTAGGTCGGTCAGAATTTCCATAGGAAGAGCATTGTTGTTTCTTTAGTAATTCTGGTGGTGCTCAATGAAAATGCATGATGTTAATACACTTAGGACTAAGTCGTTTCTGACTTTTAGCAGTGCCAGTTGAAGATTTGGGTGGAGTTAATATAGTAAGTGGGCGGAGCCAGTGGAGGAAGTGGGTGGAGCCAGTGAAACGTGGGTGTGGCCTCCGACAAGCATTTCAGCACCTGCACTTCATATTTTACAAATTAAGCACTGGAGGTACATGGTTGGAATGAAAGCTTGGCTGACTGAAAAGGGTGCCAGGGTGTGCTTTAAAATTATATTGAGGACAGTGACTTTCATCAAAGATTAAACCATTGATGGTGAAAGACGCAGTGATGGCTCAACTGACTAAGCCTCCACATCAGAGATGTGCATTTGACTCTGTGGTCAGAGGTTCAAGTCCTCGTGGGTCCACTGAGCTTTTTATCCTCACAATGCTGATAAAATGAGTTGGGTAACAATAAACATGTTATATTTTTCAATGGCTCCAATAGACCCCATTGGGTGAGGACATTTTATAAATATATGTTATATTACAAGGCCAGAAACCGAGGACCTTACTGATAGTCTGGGAGACGCGATACTCTATCAAACCTTGGTGGAAACCCCATCTGCCCTATTACAAGTGATGAAAACACTTGTAACAAAGTGAAGTGGACACTTGCCACATGTAGTATGGCAAAGTGGACACTTGCCTCTTGTAATACGGCGAAGTGGACACTTGCCTCTTGTAATACGGCGAAGTGGACACTTGCCTCTTGTAATATGGCAAAGTGGACCCTTGCATCTTGTAATATGGCAAAGTGGACACTTGCCTGTTGTAATATGTCGAAGTGGACACTTGCCTCTTGTAATACGGTGAAGTGGACACTTGGCTATTGTAATACATCAAAGTGGACACTTGCGTCTTGTAAAACAGCGAAGTGGACACTTGCCTCTTGTAATACAGCGAAGTGGACACTTACCTCTTGTAATACAGCAAAGTGAACACTTGCCTCTTGTAATACGGCGAACTCAACACTTAGCTCTTGTAATACGGCGAAGTGGGCACTTACCTCTTGTAATACGGCGAAGTGAACACTTGCCTCTTGTAATACGGCAAAGTGGACACTTGCCTCTTGTAATCCGGCGAAGTGGACACTTGCCTCTTGTAATACGGCAAAGTGGACACTTGCCTCTTGTAATACGTCGAAGTGGACACTTGCCTCTTGTAATACGTCGAAGTGGACACTTGCCTCTTGTAATATGGTGAAGTGGACACTTGGCTATTGTAATATGGCGAAGTGGACACTTGCCTCTTGTAATACAGCGAAGTGGACACCTGCCTCTTGTAATACGGCGAAGTGGACACTTTCCTCTTGTAATACGGCGAAGTGGACACTTGCCTCTTGTAATACGTCGAAGTGGACTCTTGGCTATTGTAATACATCAGAGTGGACACTTGCCTCTTGTAAAAAAGCGAAGTGGACACTTGCCTCTTGTAATACAGTGAAGTGGACACTTACCTCTTGTAATACAGCAAAGTGAACACTTGCCTCTTGTAATATGGTGAACTCAACACTTAGCTCTTGTAATACGGCGAAGTGGGCACTTACCTCTTGTAATACGGCGAAATGGACACTTGCCTCTTGTAATATGGCGAAGTGGACACTTGCCTCTTGTAATCCGGCGAAGTGGACACTTGCCTCTTGTAATACGGCAAAGTGGACACTTGCCTCTTGTAATACGGCGAAGTGGACACTTGCCTCTTGTAATACGGCGAAGTCGACCCTTGCCTCTTGTAATACGGCGAAGTCGACACTTAGCTCTTGTAATACGGCAAAGTGGACACTTGCCTCTTGTAATACGGTGAAGTCGACCCTTAGCTCTTGTAATACGGCGAAGTGGACACTTGCCTCTTGTAATACGGTGAAGTCGACACTTACCTCTTGTAATACAGTGAAGTCGACACTTGCCTCTTGTAATACGGCGAAGTGGGCACTTACCTCTTGTAATACGGCGAAATGGACACTTGCCTCTTGTAATACGGCGAAGTGGACACTTGCCTCTTGTAATCCGGCGAAGTGGACACTTGCCTCTTGTAATACGGCAAAGTGGACACTTGCCTCTTGTAATACGGCGAAGTTGACACTTGCCTCTTGTAATACGGCGAAGTGGACACTTGCCTCTTGTAATCCGGCGAAGTGGACACTTGCCTCTTGTAATACAGCAAAGTGAACACTTGCCTCTTGTAATATGTCGAAGTGGACACTTGGCTATTGTAATACAGCGAAGTGGACACTTGCCTCTTGTAATACGGCAAAGTGGACACTTGCCTCTTGTAATACGGCGAAGTGGACACTTGCCTCTTGTAATACGGCGAAGTGGACACTTGCCTCTTGTAATACGGCAAAGTGGACACTTACCTCTTGTAATACGGCGAAGTGGACACTTGCCTCTTGTAATACGGCAAAGTGGACACTTGCCTCTTGTAATACGGCGAAGTGGACACTTGCCTCTTGTAATACGGCAAAGTGGACACTTGCCTCTTGTAATCCGGCGAAGTGGACACTTGCCTCTTGTAATACGGCAAAGTGGACACTTGCCTCTTGTAATGCTCGAAGTGGGCACTTGCCTCTTGTAATACGTCGAAGTGGACTCTTGGCTATTGTAATACATCAAAGTGGACACTTGCCTCTTGTAATACATCAAAGTGAACACTTGCCTCTTGTAATATGGTGAAGTGGACACTTGCCGCTTGTAATATGTCGAAGTGGACACTTGGCTATTGTAATACATTGAAGTAGACACTTCCCCTTGTAATACGGCGAAATGGACACTTGCCTCTTGTAATACGGCGAAGTCGACACTTAGCTCTTGTAATACGGCGAAGTGGACACTTGCCTCTTGTAATACGGCAAAGTAGACACTTGCCTCTTGTAATTCTCGAAGTGGACACTTGCCTCTTGTAATACAGTGAAGTGGACATTTGCCTCTTGTAATACAGCAAAGTGGACACTTAGCTCTTGTAATATAGCAAAGTGAACACTTGCCTCTTGTAATACGGTGAAGTGGACACTTACCTCTTGTAATACAGCAAAGTGAACACTTGCCTCTTGTGATACGGTGAAGTGGACACTTGCCTCTTGTAATATGTCGAAGTGGACACTTGGCTATTGTAATACATCGAAGTGGACACTTCCCCTTGTAATATGGCAAAGTGGACACTTGACTCTTGTAATACGGCGAAGTCGACACTTAGCTCTTGTAATACAGCGAAGTGGACACTTACCTCTTGTAATACAGCAAAGTAAACACTTGCCTCTTGTAATACGGCGAAGTGGACACTTGCCTCTTGTAATATGGCAAAGTGGACCCTTGCATCTTGTAATATGGCAAAGTGGACACTTGCCTGTTGTAATATGTCGAAGTGGACACTTGCCTCTTGTAATACGGTGAAGTGGACACTTGGCTATTGTAATACATCAAAGTGGACACTTGCGTCTTGTAAAACAGCGAAGTGGACACTTGCCTCTTGTAATACAGCGAAGTGGACACTTACCTCTTGTAATACAGCAAAGTGAACACTTGCCTCTTGTAATACGGCGAACTCAACACTTAGCTCTTGTAATACGGCGAAGTGGGCACTTACCTCTTGTAATACGGCGAAGTGAACACTTGCCTCTTGTAATACGGCAAAGTGGACACTTGCCTCTTGTAATCCGGCGAAGTGGACACTTGCCTCTTGTAATACGGCAAAGTGGACACTTGCCTCTTGTAATACGTCGAAGTGGACACTTGCCTCTTGTAATACGTCGAAGTGGACACTTGCCTCTTGTAATATGGTGAAGTGGACACTTGGCTATTGTAATATGGTGAAGTGGACACTTGCCTCTTGTAATACAGCGAAGTGGACACCTGCCTCTTGTAATACGGCGAAGTGGACACTTTCCTCTTGTAATACGGCGAAGTGGACACTTGCCTCTTGTAATACGTCGAAGTGGACTCTTGGCTATTGTAATACATCAGAGTGGACACTTGCCTCTTGTAAAAAAGCGAAGTGGACACTTGCCTCTTGTAATACAGTGAAGTGGACACTTACCTCTTGTAATACAGCAAAGTGAACACTTGCCTCTTGTAATATGGTGAACTCAACACTTAGCTCTTGTAATACGGCGAAGTGGGCACTTACCTCTTGTAATACGGCGAAATGGACACTTGCCTCTTGTAATACGGCGAAGTGGACACTTGCCTCTTGTAATCCGGCGAAGTGGACACTTGCCTCTTGTAATATGGCAAAGTGGACACTTGCCTCTTGTAATACGGCGAACTGGACACTTGCCTCTTGTAATACGGCGAAGTCGACCCTTGCCTCTTGTAATACGGCGAAATCGACACTTAGCTCTTGTAATACGGCAAAGTGGACACTTGCCTCTTGTAATACGGTGAAGTGGGCACTTACCTCTTGTAATACGGCGAAATGGACACTTGCCTCTTGTAATACGGCGAAGTGGACACTTGCCTCTTGTAATCCGGCGAAGTGGACACTTGCCTCTTGTAATACGGCAAAGTGGACACTTGCCTCTTGTAATACGGCGAAGTTGACACTTGCCTCTTGTAATACGGCGAAGTGGACACTTGCCTCTTGTAATCCGGCGAAGTGGACACTTGCCTCTTGTAATACAGCAAAGTGAACACTTGCCTCTTGTAATATGTCGAAGTGGACACTTGGCTATTGTAACACAGCGAAGTGGACACTTGCCTCTTGTAATACGGCAAAGTGGACACTTGCCTCTTGTAATACGGCGAAGTGGACACTTGCCTCTTGTAATACGGCGAAGTGGACACTTGCCTCTTGTAATACGGCAAAGTGGACACTTACCTCTTGTAATATGGCGAAGTGGACACTTGCCTCTTGTAATACGGCAAAGTGGACACTTGCCTCTTGTAATACGGCGAAGTGGACACTTGCCTCTTGTAATACGGCAAAGTGGACACTTGCCTCTTGTAATCCGGCGAAGTGGACACTTGCCTCTTGTAATACGGCAAAGTGGACACTTGCCTCTTGTAATGCTCGAAGTGGGCACTTGCCTCTTGTAATACGTCGAAGTGGACTCTTGGCTATTGTAATACATCAAAGTGGACACTTGCCTCTTGTAATACATCAAAGTGAACACTTGCCTCTTGTAATATGGTGAAGTGGACACTTGCCGCTTGTAATATGTCGAAGTGGACACTTGGCTATTGTAATACATTGAAGTAGACACTTCCCCTTGTAATACGGCGAAATGGACACTTGCCTCTTGTAATACGGCGAAGTCGACACTTAGCTCTTGTAATACGGCGAAGTGGACACTTGCCTCTTGTAATACGGCAAAGTAGACACTTGCCTCTTGTAATTCTCGAAGAGGACACTTGCCTCTTGTAATACAGTGAAGTGGACATTTGCCTCTTGTAATACAGCAAAGTGGACACTTAGCTCTTGTAATATAGCAAAGTGAACACTTGCCTCTTGTAATACGGTGAAGTGGACACTTACCTCTTGTAATACAGCAAAGTGAACACTTGCCTCTTGTGATACGGTGAAGTGGACACTTGCCTCTTGTAATATGTCGAAGTGGACACTTGGCTATTGTAATACATCGAAGTGGACACTTCCCCTTGTAATATGGCAAAGTGGACACTTGACTCTTGTAATACGGCGAAGTCGACACTTAGCTCTTGTAATACAGCGAAGTGGACACTTACCTCTTGTAATACAGCAAAGTAAACACTTGCCTCTTGTAATACGGCGAAGTGGACACTTGCCTCTTGTAATATGGCAAAGTGGACCCTTGCATCTTGTAATATGGCAAAGTGGACACTTGCCTGTTGTAATATGTCGAAGTGGACACTTGCCTCTTGTAATACGGTGAAGTGGACACTTGGCTATTGTAATACATCAAAGTGGACACTTGCGTCTTGTAAAACAGCGAAGTGGACACTTGCCTCTTGTAATACAGCGAAGTGGACACTTACCTCTTGTAATACAGCAAAGTGAACACTTGCCTCTTGTAATACGGCGAACTCAACACTTAGCTCTTGTAATACGGCGAAGTGGGCACTTACCTCTTGTAATACGGCGAAGTGAACACTTGCCTCTTGTAATACGGCAAAGTGGACACTTGCCTCTTGTAATCCGGCGAAGTGGACACTTGCCTCTTGTAATACGGCAAAGTGGACACTTGCCTCTTGTAATACGTCGAAGTGGACACTTGCCTCTTGTAATACGTCGAAGTGGACACTTGCCTCTTGTAATATGGTGAAGTGGACACTTGGCTATTGTAATATGGTGAAGTGGACACTTGCCTCTTGTAATACAGCGAAGTGGACACCTGCCTCTTGTAATACGGCGAAGTGGACACTTTCCTCTTGTAATACGGCGAAGTGGACACTTGCCTCTTGTAATACGTCGAAGTGGACTCTTGGCTATTGTAATACATCAGAGTGGACACTTGCCTCTTGTAAAAAAGCGAAGTGGACACTTGCCTCTTGTAATACAGTGAAGTGGACACTTACCTCTTGTAATACAGCAAAGTGAACACTTGCCTCTTGTAATATGGTGAACTCAACACTTAGCTCTTGTAATACGGCGAAGTGGGCACTTACCTCTTGTAATACGGCGAAATGGACACTTGCCTCTTGTAATACGGCGAAGTGGACTCTTGCCTCTTGTAATCCGGCGAAGTGGACACTTGCCTCTTGTAATATGGCAAAGTGGACACTTGCCTCTTGTAATACGGCGAACTGGACACTTGCCTCTTGTAATACGGCGAAGTCGACCCTTGCCTCTTGTAATACGGCGAAATCGACACTTAGCTCTTGTAATACGGCAAAGTGGACACTTGCCTCTTGTAATACGGTGAAGTCGACACTTAGCTCTTGTAATACGGCGAAGTGGACACTTGCCTCTTGTAATACAGTGAAGTCGACACTTGCCTCTTGTAATACGGCGAAGTGGGCACTTACCTCTTGTAATACGGCGAAATGGACACTTGCCTCTTGTAATACGGCGAAGTGGACACTTGCCTCTTGTAATCCGGCGAAGTCGACACTTGCCTCTTGTAATACGGTGAAGTCGACACTTACCTCTTGTAATACAGTGAAGTCGACACTTGCCTCTTGTAATACGGCGAAGTGGGCACTTACCTCTTGTAATACGGCGAAATGGACACTTGCCTCTTGTAATACGGCGAAGTGGACACTTGCCTCTTGTAATCCGGCGAAGTGGACACTTGCCTCTTGTAATACGGCAAAGTGGACACTTGCCTCTTGTAATACGGCGAAGTTGACACTTGCCTCTTGTAATACGGCGAAGTGGACACTTGCCTCTTGTAATCCGGCGAAGTGGACACTTGCCTCTTGTAATACAGCAAAGTGAACACTTGCCTCTTGTAATATGTCGAAGTGGACACTTGGCTATTGTAATACAGCGAAGTGGACACTTGCCTCTTGTAATACGGCAAAGTGGACACTTGCCTCTTGTAATACGGCGAAGTGGACACTTGCCTCTTGTAATACGGCGAAGTGGACACTTGCCTCTTGTAATACGGCAAAGTGGACACTTACCTCTTGTAATAAGGCGAAGTGGACACTTGCCTCTTGTAATACGGCAAAGTGGACACTTGCCTCTTGTAATACGGCGAAGTGGACACTTGCCTCTTGTAATACGGCAAAGTGGACACTTGCCTCTTGTAATCCGGCGAAGTGGACACTTGCCTCTTGTAATACGGCAAAGTGGACACTTGCCTCTTGTAATGCTCGAAGTGGGCACTTGCCTCTTGTAATACGTCGAAGTGGACTCTTGGCTATTGTAATACATCAAAGTGGACACTTGCCTCTTGTAATACATCAAAGTGAACACTTGCCTCTTGTAATATGGTGAAGTGGACACTTGCCGCTTGTAATATGTCGAAGTGGACACTTGGCTATTGTAATACATTGAAGTAGACACTTCCCCTTGTAATACGGCGAAATGGACACTTGCCTCTTGTAATACGGCGAAGTCGACACTTAGCTCTTGTAATACGGCGAAGTGGACACTTGCCTCTTGTAATACGGCAAAGTAGACACTTGCCTCTTGTAATTCTCGAAGTGGACACTTGCCTCTTGTAATACAGTGAAGTGGACATTTGCCTCTTGTAATACAGCAAAGTGGACACTTAGCTCTTGTAATATAGCAAAGTGAACACTTGCCTCTTGTAATACGGTGAAGTGGACACTTACCTCTTGTAATACAGCAAAGTGAACACTTGCCTCTTGTGATACGGTGAAGTGGACACTTGCCTCTTGTAATATGTCGAAGTGGACACTTGGCTATTGTAATACATCGAAGTGGACACTTCCCCTTGTAATATGGCAAAGTGGACACTTGACTCTTGTAATACGGCGAAGTCGACACTTAGCTCTTGTAATACAGCGAAGTGGACACTTACCTCTTGTAATACAGCAAAGTAAACACTTGCCTCTTGTAATACGGCGAAGTGGACACTTGCCTCTTGTAATATGGCAAAGTGGACCCTTGCATCTTGTAATATGGCAAAGTGGACACTTGCCTGTTGTAATATGTCGAAGTGGACACTTGCCTCTTGTAATACGGTGAAGTGGACACTTGGCTATTGTAATACATCAAAGTGGACACTTGCGTCTTGTAAAACAGCGAAGTGGACACTTGCCTCTTGTAATACAGCGAAGTGGACACTTACCTCTTGTAATACAGCAAAGTGAACACTTGCCTCTTGTAATACGGCGAACTCAACACTTAGCTCTTGTAATACGGCGAAGTGGGCACTTACCTCTTGTAATACGGCGAAGTGAACACTTGCCTCTTGTAATACGGCAAAGTGGACACTTGCCTCTTGTAATCCGGCGAAGTGGACACTTGCCTCTTGTAATACGGCAAATTGGACACTTGCCTCTTGTAATACGTCGAAGTGGACACTTGCCTCTTGTAATACGTCGAAGTGGACACTTGCCTCTTGTAATATGGTGAAGTGGACACTTGGCTATTGTAATATGGTGAAGTGGACACTTGCCTCTTGTAATACAGCGAAGTGGACACCTGCCTCTTGTAATACGGCGAAGTGGACACTTTCCTCTTGTAATACGGCGAAGTGGACACTTGCCTCTTGTAATACGTCGAAGTGGACTCTTGGCTATTGTAATACATCAGAGTGGACACTTGCCTCTTGTAAAAAAGCGAAGTGGACACTTGCCTCTTGTAATACAGTGAAGTGGACACTTACCTCTTGTAATACAGCAAAGTGAACACTTGCCTCTTGTAATATGGTGAACTCAACACTTAGCTCTTGTAATACGGCGAAGTGGGCACTTACCTCTTGTAATACGGCGAAATGGACACTTGCCTCTTGTAATACGGCGAAGTGGACACTTGCCTCTTGTAATCCGGCGAAGTGGACACTTGCCTCTTGTAATATGGCAAAGTGGACACTTGCCTCTTGTAATACGGCGAACTGGACACTTGCCTCTTGTAATACGGCGAAGTCGACCCTTGCCTCTTGTAATACGGCGAAATCGACACTTAGCTCTTGTAATACGGCAAAGTGGACACTTGCCTCTTGTAATACGGTGAAGTCGACACTTAGCTCTTGTAATACGGCGAAGTGGACACTTGCCTCTTGTAATACAGTGAAGTCGACACTTGCCTCTTGTAATACGGCGAAGTGGGCACTTACCTCTTGTAATACGGCGAAATGGACACTTGCCTCTTGTAATACGGCGAAGTGGACACTTGCCTCTTGTAATCCGGCGAAGTCGACACTTGCCTCTTGTAATACGGTGAAGTCGACACTTACCTCTTGTAATACAGTGAAGTCGACACTTGCCTCTTGTAATACGGCGAAGTGGGCACTTACCTCTTGTAATACGGCGAAATGGACACTTGCCTCTTGTAATACGGCGAAGTGGACACTTGCCTCTTGTAATCCGGCGAAGTGGACACTTGCCTCTTGTAATACGGCAAAGTGGACACTTGCCTCTTGTAATACGGCGAAGTTGACACTTGCCTCTTGTAATACGGCGAAGTGGACACTTGCCTCTTGTAATCCGGCGAAGTGGACACTTGCCTCTTGTAATACAGCAAAGTGAACACTTGCCTCTTGTAATATGTCGAAGTGGACACTTGGCTATTGTAATACAGCGAAGTGGACACTTGCCTCTTGTAATACGGCAAAGTGGACACTTGCCTCTTGTAATACGGCGAAGTGGACACTTGCCTCTTGTAATACGGCGAAGTGGACACTTGCCTCTTGTAATACGGCAAAGTGGACACTTACCTCTTGTAATAAGGCGAAGTGGACACTTGCCTCTTGTAATACGGCAAAGTGGACACTTGCCTCTTGTAATACGGCGAAGTGGACACTTGCCTCTTGTAATACGGCAAAGTGGACACTTGCCTCTTGTAATCCGGCGAAGTGGACACTTGCCTCTTGTAATACGGCAAAGTGGACACTTGCCTCTTGTAATGCTCGAAGTGGGCACTTGCCTCTTGTAATACGTCGAAGTGGACTCTTGGCTATTGTAATACATCAAAGTGGACACTTGCCTCTTGTAATACATCAAAGTGAACACTTGCCTCTTGTAATATGGTGAAGTGGACACTTGCCGCTTGTAATATGTCGAAGTGGACACTTGGCTATTGTAATACATTGAAGTAGACACTTCCCCTTGTAATACGGCGAAATGGACACTTGCCTCTTGTAATACGGCGAAGTCGACACTTAGCTCTTGTAATACGGCGAAGTGGACACTTGCCTCTTGTAATACGGCAAAGTAGACACTTGCCTCTTGTAATTCTCGAAGTGGACACTTGCCTCTTGTAATACAGTGAAGTGGACATTTGCCTCTTGTAATACAGCAAAGTGGACACTTAGCTCTTGTAATATAGCAAAGTGAACACTTGCCTCTTGTAATACGGTGAAGTGGACACTTACCTCTTGTAATACAGCAAAGTGAACACTTGCCTCTTGTGATACGGTGAAGTGGACACTTGCCTCTTGTAATATGTCGAAGTGGACACTTGGCTATTGTAATACATCGAAGTGGACACTTCCCCTTGTAATATGGCAAAGTGGACACTTGACTCTTGTAATACGGCGAAGTCGACACTTAGCTCTTGTAATACAGCGAAGTGGACACTTACCTCTTGTAATACAGCAAAGTAAACACTTGCCTCTTGTAATACGGCGAAGTGGACACTTGCCTCTTGTAATATGGCAAAGTGGACCCTTGCATCTTGTAATATGGCAAAGTGGACACTTGCCTGTTGTAATATGTCGAAGTGGACACTTGCCTCTTGTAATACGGCAAAGTGGACACTTGCCTCTTGTAATGCTCGAAGTGGGCACTTGCCTCTTGTAATACGTCGAAGTGGACTCTTGGCTATTGTAATACATCAAAGTGGACACTTGCCTCTTGTAATACATCAAAGTGAACACTTGCCTCTTGTAATATGGTGAAGTGGACACTTGCCGCTTGTAATATGTCGAAGTGGACACTTGGCTATTGTAATACATTGAAGTAGACACTTCCCCTTGTAATACGGCGAAATGGACACTTGCCTCTTGTAATACGGCGAAGTCGACACTTAGCTCTTGTAATACGGCGAAGTGGACACTTGCCTCTTGTAATACGGCAAAGTAGACACTTGCCTCTTGTAATTCTCGAAGTGGACACTTGCCTCTTGTAATACAGTGAAGTGGACATTTGCCTCTTGTAATACAGCAAAGTGGACACTTAGCTCTTGTAATATAGCAAAGTGAACACTTGCCTCTTGTAATACGGTGAAGTGGACACTTACCTCTTGTAATACAGCAAAGTGAACACTTGCCTCTTGTGATACGGTGAAGTGGACACTTGCCTCTTGTAATATGTCGAAGTGGACACTTGGCTATTGTAATACATCGAAGTGGACACTTCCCCTTGTAATATGGCAAAGTGGACACTTGACTCTTGTAATACGGCGAAGTCGACACTTAGCTCTTGTAATACAGCGAAGTGGACACTTACCTCTTGTAATACAGCAAAGTAAACACTTGCCTCTTGTAATACGGCGAAGTGGACACTTGCCTCTTGTAATATGGCAAAGTGGACCCTTGCATCTTGTAATATGGCAAAGTGGACACTTGCCTGTTGTAATATGTCGAAGTGGACACTTGCCTCTTGTAATACGGTGAAGTGGACACTTGGCTATTGTAATACATCAAAGTGGACACTTGCGTCTTGTAAAACAGCGAAGTGGACACTTGCCTCTTGTAATACAGCGAAGTGGACACTTACCTCTTGTAATACAGCAAAGTGAACACTTGCCTCTTGTAATACGGCGAACTCAACACTTAGCTCTTGTAATACGGCGAAGTGGGCACTTACCTCTTGTAATACGGCGAAGTGAACACTTGCCTCTTGTAATACGGCAAAGTGGACACTTGCCTCTTGTAATCCGGCGAAGTGGACACTTGCCTCTTGTAATACGGCAAAGTGGACACTTGCCTCTTGTAATACGTCGAAGTGGACACTTGCCTCTTGTAATACGTCGAAGTGGACACTTGCCTCTTGTAATATGGTGAAGTGGACACTTGGCTATTGTAATATGGTGAAGTGGACACTTGCCTCTTGTAATACAGCGAAGTGGACACCTGCCTCTTGTAATACGGCGAAGTGGACACTTTCCTCTTGTAATACGGCGAAGTGGACACTTGCCTCTTGTAATACGTCGAAGTGGACTCTTGGCTATTGTAATACATCAGAGTGGACACTTGCCTCTTGTAAAAAAGCGAAGTGGACACTTGCCTCTTGTAATACAGTGAAGTGGACACTTACCTCTTGTAATACAGCAAAGTGAACACTTGCCTCTTGTAATATGGTGAACTCAACACTTAGCTCTTGTAATACGGCGAAGTGGGCACTTACCTCTTGTAATACGGCGAAATGGACACTTGCCTCTTGTAATACGGCGAAGTGGACACTTGCCTCTTGTAATCCGGCGAAGTGGACACTTGCCTCTTGTAATATGGCAAAGTGGACACTTGCCTCTTGTAATACGGCGAACTGGACACTTGCCTCTTGTAATACGGCGAAGTCGACCCTTGCCTCTTGTAATACGGCGAAATCGACACTTAGCTCTTGTAATACGGCAAAGTGGACACTTGCCTCTTGTAATACGGCAAAGTGGACACTTGCCTCTTGTAATCCGGCGAAGTGGACACTTGCCTCTTGTAATACGGCAAAGTGGACACTTGCCTCTTGTAATGCTCGAAGTGGGCACTTGCCTCTTGTAATACGTCGAAGTGGACTCTTGGCTATTGTAATACATCAAAGTGGACACTTGCCTCTTGTAATACATCAAAGTGAACACTTGCCTCTTGTAATATGGTGAAGTGGACACTTGCCGCTTGTAATATGTCGAAGTGGACACTTGGCTATTGTAATACATTGAAGTAGACACTTCCCCTTGTAATACGGCGAAATGGACACTTGACTCTTGTAATACGGCGAAGTCGACACTTAGCTCTTGTAATACAGCGAAGTGGACACTTACCTCTTGTAATACAGCAAAGTAAACACTTGCCTCTTGTAATACGGTGAAATGGACACTTGCCTCTTGTAATATGTCGAAGTGGACACTTGCCTCTTGTAATATATCGAATCGGACACTTCCCCTTGTAATATGGCGAAGTGGACACTTGACTCTTGTAATACGTCGGATTGGACCCTTGGCTGTTGTAATACATTGAAGTGGACACTTCCCCTTGGAATACGGCGAAGTGGACACTTGCCTCTTGTAATACTGTGAAGTCTACACTTCGCTCTTGTAATACAGCGAAGTGGACGCTTACCTCTTGTAATACAGCAAAGTAAACACTTGCCTCTTGTAATGCGGCGAAGTGGACACTTGCCTCTTGTAATGCTCGAAGTGGACACTTGCCTCTTGTAATACGTCGAAGTGGACTCTTGGCTATTGTAATACATCAAAGTGGACACTTGCCTTTTGTAATACAGCGAAGTGGACACTTACCTCTTGTAATACAGAAAAGTGAACACTTGCCTCTTGTAATACGGCGAAGTCAACACTTAGCTCTTGTAATACGGCGAAGTGGACACTTGCCTCTTGTAATACGGCAAAGTGGACACTTGCCTCTTGTAATACGGCGAAGTCGACCCTTGCCTCTTGTAATACGGCGAAGTCGACACTTAGCTCTTGTAATACGGCAAAGTGGACACTTGCCTCTTGTAATACGGTGAAGTCGACACTTAGCTCTTGTAATACGGCGAAGTGGACACTTGCCTCTTGTAATACGGTGAAGTCGACACTTACCTCTTGTAATACAGTGAAGTCGACACTTGCCTCATTTGTGGTAAAGTAACCCATCTGTCACACTGTAAATAAGGCCGTCCATGAAGTTTAAGGTTTTTCATTTTGTCTGCCACCAAGTTTTATGTGACTATTTGTGGTAGAACATGCTCTTAGTTTCTTAAAAGGGACCAGTAAATTCGTTTTTGTAACTTATTTCACAAGTTCCAAATCGGCTGTTCCAGCCAGGTTGTCCTTGGCATCGCAGCTGGTGACTGGTCCATTTTCTATATTTTATTCCTCTTTAAATGCAGAGGTGTGATCTGTCCAAAGGAGAGATACTCAGTCAGCTTCTTCTACAAGTATAGAACAGACCTCCTTAGTGATATGATGTAGGGCCCTTGTGTGTGCCACATGCACCCCGCAGCCCCTCTTTCAGAAGTAAAGTACAGGTGTAGGCCTGGAGGTGAGGGTGGATGGGATGTGAATGCGCAGCTCACTCTTCAGGTAGCCACCATGGCCACGAGACCGGCCAGGACTCCCACAGTCCTGGCCGGGACACCTCTTGTCTCTGGAGCTGCCAGAGGGCAGGACATTGGCCTCAGAGTGCCCACTGACCCAGGCCCGCACTAATGTTTAAATGCCTTCAGTGCCACCCATCAAGCCCGTCTATGGAACCTGAGCAAATAGGCTCCTTGGGTGGGATCTTGGGTGGTATCTGGTTCACTGCTCCTACCGCGGGGCCTGAGGCTCTTTCCCATTCTTGGAACGACTTGGAATCCGTGGTTGAGATAAAGCTTTCCTATTCCGAAAGCGGAGGCGGTCTGGGGTTCTTGAACCCCACGGCATCAGTCCACCAAGGACCGAGTCCCGAGTCCGGTGGCTCAGTGGACTAAAGCGTCTACGGTTGGGGCCTCTGTTGGTCCTCGTGGTCACAGGTTCAAATCCCGGTGGGTCCACTCAGCCTATCATCGTTCTGAGGTCGATAAAATGGGTACTATTGAGTTGGGTAACAATGAACATCTGTTATTCAGGAACAAGATACCCCTGGGGGAGTGGCTTTACAAATACACATGTTATGTTAAAAACAGGGCGGGTAGAGTGACGCTGTGTACAAGTGTTACCCAGTGCTCAGGCCCTTATGCCCTTTAAAAGCCAGGAGGTGTGAGATCTGGGGTTTGAATGTATGTCCTGGAGACCTTTATTGTTTCGCCCCCCCCCCCCACACACACACACACTTCTCGGCTCTTGCGTGGAGGGGCGAGTTTCGCTTTGTGTCGGGGACGTTGAAACATTAAGTGTTTGGCCTCGAGGTCCCGGATTCGGCTTTGCAGAGTTTCAGAAGAGATGTTTGGGGTATTTTAACTGACGTCATCTGAATCTATTGGTTGTCTAATCAAATGACTGAATGTAAGACGCCGGCAGACACAAGAAAGCCATTGAGATCTTGTCTTTACTAATGAAACTGTCTGACTCTGAACGCTTTCAAATAAACTTCGGGGGCAGGCAGTATGAAAATAAACACTCGCACAACACAACACTGTTGTAAATAAAGGGTAAATGTTAGCAGAGGCTGCATGTCTCTTTGACCAGACCCCAAAACATACAATTTCGAAACTATAGAGGATGTCTTAACGGAACAGGACGAGACTTTGTGTCAAACCCGGAAGTGCAAGAACTAAAGGGACACAGAGGCTGACCCGACCCGGCATTGCTTAAGGAAAGGAGAGAGGAAAGCCAGGACCTGGGTGGGCATGACGCGGAGCTGGCATCAATGGAGGAAGGTCCAAGGAATGGCTGTGGACAGACTCCATACTGGTCAGACCTTGGATTGACACAGAGAAGAGACGGTGCTTGCAGGATGTACTCAGTGCTTCTAACAGAGCTCGTTGGGCTCGCGAGTCATGTCTGATGCTCCAAGTTCTACAACACGTGTGTATGCGTGTGGGGGGGAGGGGTATGCTTCCTGTGAGGGAACCAGGGGCTGGTTAGATCTCCCTCACCCTGGTGCATTCTCTTCCTCGCCACTGTTGCGTCTAACCAGCCCAGAAATAATGTTTGATTTCCTTTGAAGGGTTTAATCCGTCTTCCTCTGTGCGCGTGGGATCGGGCGTGATTAATCCAGCGTCACGCCCCCTGCGGGCGTCTGATAAGCATGTGTCAGGAGGACGTCCAGGGGCCCATTCAAAGCCTCTGCATCTCCACCTGGGGCCCACGGCGGATGTGCTGAATGTCTGACGTCATCAAAGTTGTGAAACTGTTTTAGGAGGCGGTAAACTGCGGCCTGGACTCTCAAGGAACAGGGGATGTTTACCACAGCTTGTTACCTCTGAGCCATGCTTTAGCGGCCTTCCACTCGCCAATTTCCACCAACTTTTTTTTTACTGAGAATTCTTGGCAAACGTGTCCTTATTTCATTTTCATAAATGCAATTCTGCAAAATTCTACAGATACAACACTGAAGTTCTGCCCTCACAGAGGGGCAGAAGCGAAGGTTGCTGCCAGCAGTGGCACGGTAGGTAAATCCTACCTGCCTTACATGGGCCTGGCATGACAGTGAACCCCGAAAGAACCCAAATAACTAAACTGGAGGAAATGCACAGTGGACTCGGTCAAAACCAGCCGCTCAAGGCACTAGGAAGCCTGTTGCAGCCCGGCCTAGGCCTGCTGCTCTACTGTCTGAAGACACCGTACTTTGGGTCTAACAAAGAGCAATCCTTAGACTCTGGAACACAGCAGATCGACTGCTTGGACGCAGCTACACGCGGGGTCACGTGGCACGCTTCTCTAGAAACCTACACTGACCAGTAGTAACAGATGGACAGATTATTTTGTCGAAGATTGGTCTACCTTCACTACAACATTAGCTTAACATATCTGCGTCAGACTAAGACCTAACCAATGAGTATACATTATCCTAGAAGCAGTGGCTCGCCTGAATGACCAACAACAAGCAGAACCTCTCTTTGTGATCTACGTTCAGGCCTCAGCACTTTCTTGGGGTCAGAACCTCTCTTTGTGATCTACGTTCAGGCCTCAGCACTTTCTTGGGGTCAGAACCTCTCTTTGTGATCTACGTTCAGGCCTCAGCACTTTCTTGGGGTCAGAACCTCTCTTTGTGATCTACATTCAGGCCTAAGCACTTTCTTGGGGTCAGAACCTCTCTTTGTGATCTACGTTCAGGCCTGAGCACTTTCTTGGGGTCATTGACAATCCTGCCTGAGGAAGGTCTTCTGTGCTCCTGCAGACACTCTGTCTGGCAGCGCCCACGAGGACATTGTGAAAGGCCAGTTACAGACAAGTGCACAGCAGGTGCCCACTGGACCCATTACTGACCCTCCTGCCCACTTATGAAGATCAAGGAAAGACAATATCCTCAGACAAACCAGGCACGAGCCGCAGACCGGGAACGAGCTGCCACAGTATTCAGGGCATGCTGGCCAAGGGCGAGGCAGAGAATGAGTGGGGCGGGTACCAGGTGCTGCTCTGGTGAGGCAGAGAGTGAGCAGGATGGGTAACGGGTGCTGCTCTGGTGAGGCAGAGAGTGAGCAGGGTGGGTGCCACTCTGGTGAGGCACAGAGTAGGCAGGGTGGGTGCCACTCTGGTGAGGCAGAGAGTAGCCAGTGTGGATGCCACACTGGTGAGGCACAGAGTAGGCAGAGTGGGTGCAACTGTGGTAAGGCAGAGTGAGCAGTGTGGGTACGGGGTGCTGCTTTGGTGAGGCAAAAAGCGAGCAAGGAGGGTGCAAGGTGCCACTCGTGTGAGACAAAGGGTGAGGAGGATGGATGCCAGGTGGCACTCTGATGAGGCAGAGAGTGAGCAGGGTGGGTACTGGGTGCCACTCTGGTGAGGCAGAGAGTGAGCAGAGTGGGTACGGGGTGCCACTGTAGTGAGGCAGAAAGTGAGCAGGGAGAGTGCCAGGTGCCAATCTGGTGAAGCAGAAGGTGAGCAGGGTTGATGCTAGTTGGCACTCTTGTGAGGCAGAGTGAGCAGGGTGGGTACTGGGTACCACACTGGTGAGGCAGAGCGTAATAAGAGTGCTGCTCTGGTGAGGCAGAACGTGAGCAGGGTGGGTACCGGGTGCTGTTCTGGTGAGGCAGAAAGTTAGTAGGGAGGGTGCCAGGTGCCACTCTGGTGAGGCAGAGAATGAGCAGGGAGTGTGCTGGATGCAACTCTGCTGAGGCAGAAAGTGAGCAACGTGGGAACGGCTGCTTTTTTTGGAGAGGCACAGACTGGGCATGGTGGGTGCTGCTGTGGTGAGGTAGAGAGTGAGCAGGGTGGGTACCGGGTGCCGATCTGGTGAGGCAGAGAGTGAGAAGGGTGGGTGCCACACTGGTGAGGCCGAGAGTGAGCAGGGTGGGTACGGGGTGCTGCTCTGGTGAGGCAGAAAACGAGCAGGGATGGTGCAAGGTGCCACACTGGTGAAGCAGAGGGTGAGCAGGGTGGATTCCAGGTGGCACTCTGGTGAGGCAGAGAGTCAGCGAAGTGGGTACTGAGTGCCACTCTGGTGAGGCAGAGGGTAATCAGGGTGGAAACTGGGTGCCGATCTGGTGAGGCAGAAAGTGAGCAGTGTGGATGCCAGGTGCCACTCTGCTAAGGCAGAGAGTGAGCAGGGAGGGTGCTAGGTGCCACTCTGCTGAGGCAGAAAGGGAGCAGGGTGGGTACTGGCTACTGCTGTGGTGAAGCATATAGTGAGCAGGGTGGGTGCCAGGTGCTACTGTGGTGAGGCAGAGAGTTGACAGGGTGGGTGCCCGGTGCTGTTCTCATGAGGCGGAGACTGAGCTGGGTGAGTGCCAGGTTCCGCTCTCGTGAGGCAGAGAGTGAGCAGGGTGGGTGCCAGGTGGCACTCTGGTGAGGCAGAAACTGAGCACGGCATGTGCCATTCCAGTGAGGCAGAGACTGAGCAGTTTGAGGGTCAGGTAGGGGTGGGCAGAACTCAAGGAGTTTCACTCTGTGGAATTCCATGGAGTTACCTAAAAACTCAGCGATTGGCGGAGTTCGGTACAAAGTGCTGCTCGAGCTGATATTGCGCCTTTGGAGCTTGTCCTGTGCTGTAAAATCAGCACGAACGGCAATGGCCCATTACTTACCGGCAAAGTTATTTGCTCCAAGTCCAAGACCTCGCTGTCACAGTCCTGGTTTCCATCTTTCCCTACCTGTGTTCGGCTTCTTGTGCTTTGGTTTACAGGATTTCCAGAGGTAAGGCCAGGGGTTGCGTTCCACAGGATGTGGCCGTGGCCTGGAGCGTAGGGATCGGAGTGGTAGGGATTTTTTTTGCTTGAGGATGTTTGCAGGGGAGATGATGCTCACGTATGTAAGGACTGTGATGGAGAGGTCAGACGAGGAGCTAATACACGGCGCACCAGAGGGCGTTGCTTCGTTCTGCCGCTCGAGTAGATTTTCCGTAACATAGCTGATGCCGCACCTCAGACTGGCAAGGACAGGCAGCGGACGGTCAGGCAGATTTCGCGACAGGCAGCTACTACCACAAGGTCAGGTAGGGTCTGATGCAGCCTGTCACATGCTTGCTTAAATCCAATGAAAAGAGTCTTGGCGATCCTTCAACTCATAAAGCACCACAAAACTATACCAGGAGTTGGGTGGTGGTTCCTGCATGATGGGGGCCATTTGAAGATGCTCAGGCGCGTGCAGAGGGTGTGGAAGCAGGCAGAGGAGACTGGGTTGATCTGCCCTTTCATGGTGGGGTTGCCGTCCAGGATGATGACAAAGTTGCAGGCGTGGTCTGTCCGTTTGGGAGTGGGTCCGAGTCTGGTGGGCCATCAGATGTCCTTCCAAGGGGAGGCATTGTTTCCAAAGATCAGCACTTCGGTCATGTCAGTATTGGACTTCAGACAGTTGGCGACATTCTATACTCCAGGTCAATAAGCTATACACCAGCACTTTGAACTATACTCCGGTGCAGTAAAATATAATCCACTACGGTAAGCTACGGTCCAGTGCAAAAAGCTATACTCCGGTGCTGTGATCTCTACACCACCACAGTGAGCTATACTCCAGTGCAATAAGCTATACTCCAGAGCAGTAAGCTGTGCTTCAGTGCAGTGCGCTATACTCCAGTGCAGTGAGCTATACACCAGAACTTTGAGCTATACTTGAGTGCAGTGAGCTGTACTCTGGTGCAGTAAACTGTGCTGCAGTGCAGTAAACTATTTTCCAGTGCAGTAGCTATACTCCAGCAACATAAGCTGCACTCCAGAGGAATAAGCTACTCACAAGTACTGATCACATTATGGTGATCTGTTCACCAGCACTTTGAGCTATCCTCCAGTGCAGTAAGCTATGCTCTGGTGCTGTAAGCTATTCATAAGTACAGTGATCATACCCCAGTGATCTATGCACTGACACAGTGTGCTATACTCCAATGCAGTTAGCTACACTCCATTGCAGTAAGTTACTCACAGGTACGGTGATCTATACACCACCATAGTGAGCTAAACTCCGGAGCAGTAAGCTGTGCTTCAGTACAGTAAGCTACACTCCAGTGCTGTAAGCTATGCTCTGGTGCAGTAAGCTATACTCCAGTGCAGTAAGCTATACTTCGGTGCAGTAAGCTACACTCCAGTGCAGTAAGCTATACTCCGGTGCAGTGAGCTATACTCCAGGGCAGTAAGCTACACTCCAGTGCAGTAAGTTATACTCCAGTGCAGTAAGTGACTCACAAGTACGGTGATCTAAACACCACCACAGAGAGCAATTCTCTGGTGCAGTAAGCTATACACTGGTGATGTAAGCTGTTCACAACTGCTGTGTTAATAGCACCTTTGATCTGTGTATCGCCACTGTGAGATATACTCCGGTACACTAACCTATACTGCGGTGCAGTGATCTACACACCTCCATTGTGAGCTATAGCTGTGCAATAAGCTATACTCCAGTGCATTAAGCTATACTCCTGGTCATTAAGCTATACTCCAGTGCAGTAAGCTATACTCCGGTGCAGTAAGCGATACTCCTGCAGTAAGATGTACTCTTGTGCAGTAAACTATAGTCCGCTACAGTAAGCTATGCTCTGGTGCAAAATGCTATACTTTGGTGCTGTGATCTATACACTACCACAGTGAGCTATTCTCCGGTGCAGTAAACTGTACTCCAAAACAGTAATCCATACTCCGGTGAAGTAAGATATTCTCCAGTGCAGTAAGCCACACTCCGGTGCAGTAAGCCACACTCCTGTGCAGTAAGCCATACTCCTATGCAGTAAGCTATTTTCCAGTGCAGTAAGCTTTACTCCGGTGCAGTAAGCTATATTCCAGTGTAGTAAGCTATACTCCGGTGCAGTAAGGTATTCTCCAGTGCAGTAAGCTATACACCAGCACTGTGAGATATACTCAGTGCAGTAAGCCATACTCCGGTGCAGTAAGCTATGCTGAGCTATACTTCAGTGCAGTAAGCCATACTCCGGTGCAGTAAGCTATTCTCCAGTGCAGTAAGCTATACACCAGTGCAGTAAGCTATGCTGAGCTATACTTCAGTGCAGTAAGCTATACACCAGTGCAGTAAGCTATGCTATACTTCAGTGCAGTAAGCTATACTCCGGTGCAGTAAGCTATACACCAGCCCTGTGAGCTATACTCAGTTCAGTAAGCCATACTCCGGTGCAGTAAGGAATTCTCCAGTGCATTTAAGCTATACTCCGGTGCAGTAAGCTATACACCAGCACCATGAGCTATACTCAGTGCAGTAAGCCATATTCCGGTGCAGTAAGTTATGCTGAGCTATACTTCAGTGCAGTAAGCCATACTCCAGTGCAGTAAGCTATTCTCCAGTGCAGTAAGCTATACACCAGTGCAGTAAGCTATGCTGAGCTATACTTCAGTGCAGTAAGCTATCCGCCAGCACTGTGAGCTATACTCAGTTCAGTAAGCCATACTCCGGTGCAGTAAGGTATTCTCCAGTGCATTAAGCTATACTCCAGTGCAGTAAGCTATCCGTCAGCACTGTGAGCTATACTCAGTGCAGTAAGCTATGCTGAGCTATACTTAAGTGCAGTAAGCCATGCTCCGGTGCAGTGAGCCATACTCCGGTGCAGTAAGCTATACTTCGGTGCAGTAAGCTTTACTCAGGTGCAGTTAGCTATACACCAGCACTGTGAGCTATACTCAGTGCAGTAAACTGTTCACAAGTACCCCGATCACAGCACCTTTGCTCGGTGCAATGCCACAGTGAGCTATACTCTAATGCAGTACGGTATTCACAAGTAAGCCGATCATAGCACCTTTGACCTGTGCACAGCCTCAGTGAGCTAGACCCCGGTGCAGTAAGCTATACTCCGGTGCAGTAAACTATACTCCGTGCAGTAAGGTATTCACAAGTACCCCGATCATAGCCCCTTCAATCTGTGCACCGCCTCAGTGAGCTATACTCCGGTGCAGTAAGGTATTCACGTACCCCGATCATAGCACCTTTGATCTGTGCACCACCTCAGTGAGCTATACTCCGGTGCAGTAAGCTATACTCCGTTTAGCAAGGTATTCACAAGTACCCCGATCATAGCCCCTTCGATCTGTGCACCGCCTCAGTGAGCTATACCCCGGTGCAGTAAGCTATACTCCGTGCAGTAAGGTATTCACAAGTACCCCGATCATAGCACCTTTGATCTGTGCACCGCCTCAGTGAGCTATACACCGCCGCAGTAAACTATACTCCGGTGCAGTACGTTAGCCTACACCCCGGCACGGCACAGTGACTGAGCGCCTGAGTCCCGCCGAGGCCTGCGCGACGCTATCGGATTTGCTCTGAATTAAATTACCGCTAATCGGCCGGAGCCCTCGGGTCTGTGTTGTTGGGAGGAAAACAAGCCGTGCTCGGTGCTGGGAAGTGATTAAGGCGTGCAGCGTGTCCCCGAGCCTGGAAGTGTCACTCACTCACCGGGGACCAGCTTTTAATTGTGTTTGGCATTCTTGGAAGGTGCCAAGGTGCCATTTCACGAGCCGTGAGAGGAGACACTGACGGCTTACTGCTCTCTCTCAAGCCCCATTTGTTTGTTCTTCTGCTGGTAATAGGTAAACAGACCCCAAAGTCACGGAAACAGGTGGAAATAGTGCTAATTAGAGGCAGATGCGGGGAAAATGATGTAAACAAGCACTGGCAAAGCTAATTGCTCTCTCGTACTTAAATTGTAAATAGATTTTCATTGATTGGTGGCTTTGTTTTTCTATTTGAGTGGCTTGTTGAGTGGTTGAATGCGAACACGAGTCAAAGGATAAACGGATGGATGACGGATTGATTATGTGGGTAGATGATTGGGTGCATTAATGATGAGTGCTTAGGCAGATTAGTTGGTGAGTGAATAGATAAACAGATGGCTGGATGAATTGATGAGTGTATGGAAGGATGAATGGGTGACTTCCTGGATAGATGACTCGGAAAGGTGATGGGTGAGCGCCTCGATGGCTACCATCATGATGGTGGCAGGAGCCTGTTCTCCACTCCCAACCCACGCTGTTCACGCACCCAGGCACTGACGTGTGCATCCAGCCGTGTAGAAATCAATCATTCATTCATTCACAGTCACCCACATCTTACATAAGCCCTGCAGACCCATTCATGCAATGCCACTAAAACTCATACAACTTGCCCATCATCTCCCAAGCACATTCGCAAGTGAAAAGCCAGGCAAAGTGCTTTGTCAATGCTTGTTTTTGTTAACGAGGGTCACGAGAAAAGCTCTGACTTTTTCAGGACTAGAACACATCTATGAAGAGGCAAAAAGAAAAACAAGCATTTGCAATGGAAACGGGAGTGTGGGTGGCCGAGAAGGCACAAACGTGAGTGGGTGGGTGAGAAGACATGGATTGCGGGAGGGGGAGGCACGGGAAGAAAATAGCGCTCGAAGTAACAGGGGCAGTAGCCATGGAAGGATACAAATGATGACATGGCCATCATGAGGAGGGACTAACAAGCCTAAAAAGAATCGGACGGCAGCATTTAGGAACTAAGCCAATGAAAAAGATGGACGGAGAGTGGGCGGAGCTTCCATGCCATACTGAATACTGCATGCCTTGCAAAGCAAGCAACGCATGCGCCCTGCCACTATAGGCTCGACCAAAAAGTCTTTACTATTCAAAGAGAAGAGAATGCTGACAAAAAGAGTTTACCTGCAACAAAAGTTACTTCTGGTTTATGGCATAAATATTCCAGTGCACACTGCCTGAGCTGTGTGTAACAAAACAAACCTTGTCCAGTACACTCACACTAATCTACGCATGCCCACTGGTGTGTGCTCTGTTGTAATGAGACTAACCTCTCCAGTACACCAGCACTAAACCACGCATGTGCACTAGTGTGTGCTCTGTGTGTAATGAAACTAACCTCTCCAGCACCCCACCATTAATCTACGCATGTCCACTGGCACGTGCTGTGTGTTTAATTAAACCAACCTCTCCCGTACACTGACACTAATCTACTCATGTGCACGGACGTGTGCCGTTTGTGTAATGAGACTAACCTCTCCAGTACACCAGCACTAAACCACGCATGCGCACTAGTGTGTGCTCTGTGTGTAATGAGACCATCCTCTCCAGTACACCAGCACTAAACTACGCATGCGCACTGACGTGTGCTCTGTGTGTAATGAAACCAACCTCTCCAGTACATCGGCACTGATGTGTTCATGGTGCTCGCTTACTGTTAACTGAATTCAATTGTTGTCGTACATGCAGTAATCAAAGCGTTTATACTGAACATGCATTTTTTCTAATTCCCTTTAATCGGTCATGCTAAAGAGAGCATGTGCAACAAAAACAGTTCATACCACAGGCCTGAGGAGAGATGCTCGCCATCGCAAACAAGCATTGGCATATCCAATAGGTCTCGCCTTTGGGACCTTATAAGTATTTAGTTATGCAGCACAATATCCTTACTGCAACAACATTAACTGTTGAATGGCTAAACACTGATAAGGTCCCAAAGGCGAGACCTATTGGCTATGCCAATGCTTGTTTATTATTATTATTACATGAGGCTTGTGATAGACACAAAGCTGTCTCCAGACTGCATCTAAGATTGTTACAGGTACAAATGTCATGTGCCCTACTTTGCCAAATATACTCCCTAAATACAGGTCCCATGGATATAAATCTCATATATACGCTATGCGTACAAAACGGATTATTTTTGGGTACCATAACATATTTGGGGAAATTCAAAATTGGTAAGACCTGGCTGCCACTTAATGAGTCTTTCTCGGTTCTGGCCTCTCTGTATTCTTAAAGTCGTGATACTTAAAAAGAACAGTCTTAAAATTGGACTGTGATAAAGTTCAGATGCGTGTAAGTGAAAAAGGCTTTGGTTGTGTTCTACCATTTGTCCAGAATATGCTTCCTGGGTCAGAGGTCAGTGGTTTGGGTAGCAGTTTCCCAAACATGAGAACATGCAGAGGCAGATTGTTTATCATCTGAAGTGCCTACCTGATGCCAGTTCTACCAAACTCACCCTCACATCGTCAGTAAATGGCTTAATGTTGTGCCACATGTTGCCTCCCTGTGAAACACCTGAAGAGCTGGCAGTACACACAACCACTCCTGTTTGTGTGGCTTCAGCAGCAGAACCCAACATTAGAGCTCTGTGGCCCTTTGCTCCTGCAGCAGAAGAATTAAAACACTAAAAGCACACCACAAAAAACATGGATTTCACTAGGGGTGGGCGGAATTTGCGAAAGCGACTTTCGCAAATTATTGCGAAAATGTTTAAAATCTCCGCAAACATGCGGAAATATCGCGAAGATGCAGAAGTTTTTTCCCGCCCGTTCGCGGTATTTTCTGCGTGTTCGTGGCTCGCCAACTTACCCATGTGGTTGCTTGCGGGCGCGGCCATCTTGTTTTCACTCTTCTCGCAGTGCATGATCGCGAGAAGAAAGACGTGATCGCGCGACGCATGACGTTACTGCTGGCGCTAACTGTCGCGAGACAGCGCAAATGGCTACCAACAATCCAACATCTCGTGGAGAACGCGACCGGATCGGGAAAACTTGTCGGCGAACGCGCGAGAATGTATTATTTTACAGCGCGAGCAAGAACCAAATTATCGCTAAGCTGCGGAATGTGTAAATTTTGACATTTTCGCGCTCTCCGAGGAACGCGAAAATGTCAAATTATCGCAATTTCCGCGAGCGGAACGGAAATTTAGCCCAGGCCTAGATTTCACATCGAAATGAGGAGCACGTAGTTTGGTGGAGCAAGGCCATTGTGGTGTGTGGGAGGATGTTGTATTGAAAATCGCAGTCGTGCCCGTCGAGAGTTAAAAAAAGCTTCACTGTATGGACCATTAAGGTGTCATCATTTAACGGAATGTGTCTATTTGTTGACATGCTTTCTACTGTGGAGCAAAGGATGAATCAGCTACAAATGAAAGGCAAACATCTATGTGCAAGCATAGACGTCAACACTTAGGGCCTAGGCTCGAATCATGGAGGCCAGTGTTTTATTAACAGAAATCTCCTCTTTTTAAGCTCTTCTTCACGAGTTGACATTCTGTCAGTGAACAGTGTGCATTGCCGTGCGCCTTCCAAATAAAAGTGCTTGCCACTGATTGTCTAAATACTTGCACAATACAGCAGAAGAGGCAATCATGAATAGTCTGATGTACCAATCCTACAAATGTATCATCCTTTTGATCACACAGGCATCGGCGGCTTTGTATTTTTATCTTAGTTCTGCAATTATGTGGTTTAGGAATTCTCTGTCTTTATGTAGCTATATTACAAAGGATATAATTCTCTTGGTTGAAGCTATTCATGTCTGAATGATCAGCCTGCGGAATTATTGTTTTAAGTCCCGATTCCACCGGGCCTACCACAGGCATGTTCATGTCACATGTCACAACAATCTATTCTCCTGCATTGTGTTGTCAAGAACAAACATGATGTGTATTAAGACAGCCCTCCACAGCTCAAGCTTTGCCAGTGCATGGAGCATCTAGCAGGGCAAGTCCACAACAAGAAAGGCCTCATGGGGGCGGTGTAGGTTAAAATAATGAGCCGTGGGTCAGGATAGATAAAGGTGTGCCTGTTTGCTGCCCTGATCCAGGCTGTTACAACTCATGAGCTGACCTCTTTGGTCTCAGAAGTTAATGTGCAATGACTGACACGAAGGCACACCAATGCAAGGGACATAACTCAACAACCATCTACATGAAATCTGACAAAGGGCTCCAAAGTAAACCGGAGCAATGAACAAGACACACGTTTCCTGATGACAGTTCTCAAATAAACGATATTCCACTTTACATCTAGACATGGCTGTCCTCATCAAATACATTTAAAATTGTAAACATTAAATACATTTTGGGTTCAAATCCCAGTGCATAGTATACAAGGAATAAACATCTGTTGGCTAAGGGCATCAGTAACAGTTATGGCGTCCAGCGAGCTTTGTGTGTGGTACACCCTGCACAACAGCAGAAAAAGCTGATAGCAGAAGTGGGGGGCTGTCACATTTAGCCTTGAGGTCTCGTGAAAAAGAATATTAACTTTCACGTTTTCCACATAAAGACAAGCGATCTAAGTTCTCTGAAAAGATAAGTTTAATTATTCTTAAATCATATCAAATATGTGGATTATTTATATTTAAGTCCATATCTCTTAAAAATGTATGCATTTGTGGTGGTGTGAGGTTCAAATTCTTCATGTTACAGAAAAGACCACTTTGAGACAGCAGAGAGCATTAAGAAGAGGTACTGTTAAACAGTCGGAAATCCATTCCAGAAACAAGATGACCTCCACCGCCATCAAATGGAGCAATAGGCAACCAGCCGCCATTTTGAATCCGTGAAGCACCATCTGCTATGAAGCCAAACTCATATATTAGATATGGACACAAGACAACGTTTCCACGTTTTATAACGGTTTTACACGCGTCCATTACTCGCCATTGGGTTCCACAAGGATTAAAAACAATATCTTAATTTGAACGTTTTAATTGTTTCACTTCTGTGCATTTTAAAAACTAGAAAGGGATCTTGTATTAGAGTAACCGTTTAAACGGAAAATACTGATTTTGATTATATTCAACTAGCAAATGCCTGAGTATAGCAGTGCATAATGCCAGCGTGTTTCAATCTGCAAGTCATCAGTGCAGGGTGCATAAGAGACGACGGATGGGGGAATGTGTGAGAGGCCACTTGAGCCTGGAGCTGCAGGCCTGCACAGTACACTGTCCCACAGGTCAAGAGTTTGAGGGTCAGACTTCATCTCTTAAAAGAACAATTAGTGGGATGGAAAATGTGTCCTCTCAGTGAACCCTTCTGGTCGCTCTGGCAAAGAACAGACTATGGGCGGCTGCTGCCTTTCTGAAACGTGTTTCATTTTAAAAAAAAAATGCAGGCCGCGTCTCCAACTACATTCGCACGGGAATCTAAAATTCGGCATGCAAATATATTAAAGCAACAACAAACTGCGAGGGGCGGGAGGTGTTTTGGGGAAGTCACTTTGAGATTAAAGGAAGTGCAAGCAGCACCATGTGCCAGCGAGCGGCAAGGAGAGGCATGAAAGAACAAGCGCGTGTATGTGTGCGCGCGCAGTGGCTCTTTTTCAAAGCACATACTCGTGCTTGTGGCGCGTGGCGCGTGGCTGCACGCACTCCCACAAACCGTATGCCGCCACAAGCACAAGTATGTGCTTTGTAAAAAGAGATGAACGAACGACGGCTAAAGGTCTCCTATGCAGTGCATGCACACTGCGTAGGCGAGACCTAAAAATGAGTTCCAGCCAACTCCAGCAAACCCAAAATACAAGTAGAGCAAGATTTCACCAGAGAAACCTTTCACTGCATGCTCAGATGTGAGCAGAGAAACCTTTCACTGCGTGCTCAGATGTGACCAGAGAAACCTTTCACTGCGCGCTCGGATGTGACCAGAGAAACCTTTCACTATGAGCTGATCAGAGAAACCTTTCACTGCGTGCTCGGGTGTGACTAGAGAAACCTTTTACTGCGTGCTCGGATGTGACCAGAGAAACCTTTCACTGCATGCTCGGATGTGACCAGAAAAACCTTTCACTGCGTGCTCGGATGTGACCAGAGAAACTTTTCACTGCGTGCTCGAATGTGACCAGAGAAACCTCGATGTGACCAGCGAAACCTTTCACTGCGTGCTCGGGTATGACCAGATACCAGAGAAACCTTTCACTGCGTGCTCGGATGTGATCAGAGAAACCTTTCACTGCATGCTCAGATGTGACCAGAGAAACCTTTCACTGCGCGCTCGGATGTGACCAGAGAAACCTTTTACTGCCTGCTCGGATGTGACCAGAGAAACCTTTCACTGCATGCTCAGGTGTGACCAGAGACCAGAGAAACCTTTCACTGCGTGCTCGGATGTGACCAGAGAAACCTCGATGTGGCCAGAGAAACTTTTCACTGCGTGCTCGGGTGTGACCAGAGAAACCTTTCACTGCGTGCTCGATGTGACCAGAGAAACCTTCACTGCATGCTCGGGTGTGACCAGAGAAACCTTTCACTGCGTGCTTGGGTGTGACCAGAGAAATCTTTCACTGCGCACTCGGATGTGACCAGAGAAACCTTTCACTGCGTGCTCGGAGAAGAGCCACTAAACCCAGAGATCTTCATCACCAGCTCAGAGAAGACTTTTAGCATTAGACATGATCAGTCCCAGAGTATCTGCAGGTAACTCCATCTATGGAGCTGCGCTTTCATGGCCCATACCTTGGTGAGCAATTTCTTGCGTTCTTCTATGACCAGTTTCTGCCTCCTCTTCGCACTCCTTAACCTCTGCTCAAAGTTTGCAACGCAGTTAACTGTGACCATGCCACACGAGCAGCAGATCCCATGACTGGATCAGGGGTGATGGACGGAATGCTGAACAGTGTCAAACACTCACCCCCAGTACAGAGATCTGGGCATAAATCCATCATTCTTTTGCTCACCATGCCACCCCAGTTTGTGCCCAGCCATATGCAAACCAGGCTTGACCCTTCTCCTCATGGGAACAGTCCAGCCTGAGCTGCCAGGCCAGGTCCTCCCTGGAGCAGAAACAAGCATCCTGGGGCCGGTTTCGGGGTATCGCCCCTCATCAGCCTTCAGTTGTTCTTTTTGCACGGATTGTGGGTTTCAAAAGAGGACTGGTAATTAATTCTCTGGGGAGAAATACTCCCCTGTTGTCCATGCTCTGGGAAGACTCTAAGAACGAGGTATGGGGACCCCCAGCAGGCACCTTCAACCATCCTGGTGGGCGGCCTCGTTCTCGTGTCATCTTTTTGTGATCAGCGTCTACTGTTCACGTCCAATCACTCTTGGCCATAGCCAGACTCATTCACCTGAGGCGCTGGTCCCTGTATCTTCAGTGTGATCAGTGCCTTTGTCCTTTTCAGCTCATTCACAGCTGGCATCAGTCAGTGACAATGACTCATAAATCATGTCCACCAATGGAGCGCCTATGTTCAGAGTCGAGCCACCACTCACCAGTGGCGCTCAGGCCCTTGTGTTTGGATTCGCGCGCGACCACGGTCCACTTTTCAGAAATGTCCCCACCATTGGACATTGCAACCAGGACCTCTTGACTCGCGCACTTGTATGTTCTAGATCGCTGTACTTCTCGTAGGTATGTTTGTAAACCTTACAAAACGAAGTAGGAAAAACTAACAGGAACTCCAAAACAGCCACTCCGAGGAATATTAGATTCAAGGAAACCGGACCATGTGAGAAGCTAAAGGTGGGTTTGGGCCGGGTGGGAATGAAGGACTCTGTATTATGTGGAATCCCCTCAAGGGGTTGTGCCACCTGCCTACAAGGACTCTTTCCAAGCTGACCATGCCATGAAGACCCGGGAACGGTTCACTCTGGGCGGAGGGGTTTCCAGCCTGGTGCCGCGTGCTGAGCTGTGCGGGAGTAAAACTACCGAAGCAGTCACCAGCGGCTGCAACACAAACTGAAAAGGCATGACTTGAAAAGTGGCAACTAATCAATATGTTCTGTTCAATTCTTCTTTTATATTTTAATGTATGATGCCACCCGCCCTGAAACTGTTTTGAATGTTCTGGGCTACTTTCTACTGTCTAACGACCTCGCTTAGACAAACGCTGGTGCAAAAGTGGGCACAACAGTGTGTCATTTGTGCCATTTTTTGCAGTTGCCTCGATTGTGTATTCAGCACTGAATGCGCGCCCTCTTGTTTACGTACCAGGTGCCCATTTACTGCCACGTGCAGTGCAAAGGGAGTTATAGGTCTTGTGTGCAGTACTTACTTTAATATAGTGCTATTGTCGGTGACAAGGCGCTGTAAACACACGTCTATGCTGCAGCTAGACTAGCTGCAGGGAGCAGAGTGCAGCATACCTAGAGAGAGTCAGCGCCCTCCATTACATTCACATAGCGCTGCGTTTATGATTACATCGTAACTTAGAGGTAGGCGCACATAGACGGCACCACAGTTGGGATGTTACATAGCACCCCTGTCGGTAATTGATTTGCAACCGAAGGCCTGGGCACACACTACAGACGCCGGCAGTTTGTTTCACAGGCTGGCAGGATTTACACTTCATCTTCATTGAGATGGTGCTGAAGACACTGAGATTCCCTGAAATAAGGCTGGGGGGGGGGGGGGGGGAGGGAGGGAGGGCTGCTGTCAGGCGACCCGCCATCTTGGAAGGGGCTGAAGCCGGGGCAGGTGCTCTGCAGCCCTTCCGAAGGTGGCTTCAACATTCGGTAACATCAGGTCTGCTGTTTCCACTCTCTCTGATCTGTCCCAGCCAAGAGAGAGCAGAACTCGACACAAGACTTGCACCCCGTCGACTCTTAATCTGAGCCTTCTAGGTCCAACTGCAAGCTTGAGTGGACGCAGAGCGCAGACGCGGATACGTACGTACAGTAAAAGCGAGAACAAAACAGGCACGTACCGCTAGCTCCTCTTTTTACAATATAAGTATAAACTGGAGTGAAAACTCGAAAATGACCTGACCCTCAAATGACCTCATATTTCCCTATACTAATTCACCACTAATCCTTTTGGGCTACTTCGCAAAAAGCACGTAGACGCCTCGTCAGGGGTAGAAAGCGCTATTTAAATACTACTCTTACAATTCAGTAGTTTGTGAGCCCTGTGTTGACGCCAGGTTTAAGTCGCTGAGGTGTGTAACTTTGAAAAGGTCCTTTGCTGGGCCTGGTTTAGTGAAGTTTGTGCCTCTTGTGAATTTGGAAATGCTGTTTTTGGCCCATCTCGCCCTTCGTACAGCCATACTCTGCTCTGCTGCCAGGTTGTTTGTATACTTTAGGCTGGGCCATGAGGCAAAGAAATATGATCGCATCACACCCATCCTTGGAGACCTCCACGGGATGCTGCTCCCTGCTTAGACCATGAACAGACTCCGCATCCTCACACATGAGGCTGCACATAACAGTGGCGCATCTTAGCAGTGCCTGGACACCCTCACGGGTGACAAGCAGCGCTTTACAAATCCACCTTACATTCCATCACATTCGACCAGCAGTACTTCTGGTCTTCCCTGGAGGCTGCAGAGGTCTCAGAGGCAAGGGCCCGCTCCTACTTGAGTTTCCAGATTCATGACTTCCACCGCCAGCAGGCAATCCTTTTCAGCTGCTCCAGTATCAGTGTGAAACTCTCTACTCACCAGCACTACATCGGAGCCACTGGTTGCCCTTGGGGTCCACGGGCCCTCGTTCTTGGGGACCAGCAGTTATTTTACTGGATCTGACATTTACAGAGAGCAAGACAAGTAAAAACACACAAAGTGGAAATAAGGAGGACGAGAAACAGGAAAAAACATCTCAGAAAGAAAGCAGGAATGTGTAAGAGTTAGATAAGGGGGCAGGGAGTGTCTGGCGGTGGATTCAAGAGGCCGGAGGTGGATTCAAAGCTATGCATCCTTGGTATTCATTCGGCACAGCGACATTCAATAGCACCGGCTGTGGGTTTCTGAGCAGAGCTTTGAGCACCAGCATCATTCTTTTACAAATGAAGCCCTGCTAACCATTGACTCCACACCTGGCATTAAAAGAAAACAACTGAAAAGCCCATCTTAACAACAAGTGATCCATCACGCAGATTATTTGACTCCACTCTTCCCTCAGAGCGAGTTGAAGCACTACCTGTGCGCCAAGCGTCGCTCCCCCGAGTCTAGAACACACCAACATAGACGAAAAACAAGTGATCCTCACGCCAGAATTTCAGTCGTGGAGAAGACACGACATTCTGAACCGGGGTAACATTTTAAATTACTGCAGGCAATTCCATCTCTGAAGAAGATAACCTCGGCAGACACAAATCCGTTTAATTTCTGCCATCAATGGGCGGTAATGCCAAGAGTCCACTTTAGTAACATGGTCTTCTAACCTCTTAACCAATTACATTCTTTGTGAGAAAGATCACTTTGTGAGCTGGAGGATTAAGTCAATTAATCCTCTCCCACTAGCCTATCAAGCACGTCTAGCCGGTTAGAAAGATCCATCAAGGAATCTGATTATGGACGGTAACAAGCAAAGCTACTCAGTCCTTAGAATGGCGCAGTCTCGCCTGGCCTTCAGCGGGGGCAAGAAACTTTTCCCAATGAAAACCTATGTTCAACTGAGCTAAATATATGTTGGTTGTCGACAGCCTTAAATGGCGACAGTCGCCCTTGACGTCCACTTACACAGTTGCCTCCACCCCCTGTACCCCCTACAACAACTTCTACACCCAGCTCAGAGGAAGTTGTGAACATTTGCTCATGGAATACAAACAGTGTGCACACCAAAGGTCAACACAAGCAATTGACAGACCTCCTAGGGAAATTTCAAATCATTCTCCTACAAGCAACCTGGGACACAGGGCCATTTGCAATAGATGTTTTTACTGGCTATTTTAACAGAAAACTAATAACTTTGGCTATCCAAAGGGGGGTCTGGCCATCTTTTTAGCAGCTGCATTAAAGATGGACAGTGAATTGGTAGAACTGGATGAAAAATAACTTTCTAATAGTTAAACTCAGGAAATGGCACGCTGCTGCATCACGCTCCTTGCTTCTTATCAATCTTTATACCCATCCTGACACAGGCTCCCGTAAAACGAGGTCTTCCAAACCGGTCAATATTATTTCTGAATTCTTACAAGAACAAACTCCCTTGAACTTCTTCAGGATTTTAACATGAACCTGTTGGGGCTCTCTGGGCCCGATTCACAGAACTAACTTAAGACAAAATCCTAAACTTACTACCATTTTGGTATTCACAGAAGGCACTTACTCATTTTGGTATTCACAGAAGTGAATACCAAAACGAGGAAGTGCCTTCTGTGAATACCAAAATGGTAGTAAGTTTAGGATTTTGTCTTAAGTTAGTTCTGTGAATCGGGCCCTCTGTTCCCGATGAGATCTCACTGCAGAAGGACCTCACCTGGTGGTGTTCCTGTACAGTCCAATTATTTCGTATCCAATCGACCAAGGGAACCTGTGGTGGGTTCTTTGATACAAGACGTGGAATCCCTTGGCGTCAGAGTCCTGAACCCAGGTACCTGGAAGAGACGCCACCAGCAAGTTCTCTTTCCTCAAGCAGCTCACACTCCACCACTGATTATGCGGTAGCCTCACTCCCTTATTCTGCTTGATCTCTTCATATCAGATCAAATTAACAGACGAGAGTGTTTATGACCAACAAATAACAACTATTAAGGTTCACAGCCCTCCCTTTCAAGAGGCCATCTCATTGTCAGGGGGTCTTACCACAACAAACTATAAGAAACTATGCTGGACGGAATGTAGAATAGGGTTGATTGGAAATAGTTCCACGGACATCCTTAACCACTGTTTCAACGGTTATAAATTTACTCCAGTAGTAAAGTGGTCACTTTTCACCAACAAACTAAGTGACGCGTACTCTTCGAAAAACAGCAAAAGTAGCACCCAGTTAAAATCCCAACGGCAGGACTTAGAAAAGATCCCCATACCCGCCGCCTGTCGCATTATAAGGAGAAAAAGGAACAGAGTCCGAAGATTGTCCAAAAGGCACCCCATGAATGCGGATCAGTGGGTCATGCTCAAAGAAATAAACAAAAAGTATCAGACTATGATCTGGAAGGAGAAAAGAAAAGAAAATCAAAATCTTTGGCCAAAAGTCTTGTACCTCAGCAAAAAGATGAACTCAAGAGACTTCTGGAGGCGTGAACAACTTAAACAGGGCCCCAATGGCCGTCTAGAGTTAAAAACTGACAGGAGTGAACTGGGCCAGCTTTGTAACAAAGCATTTCACTCTGTCCTCACTGAAAACAGTGTTTACTATTCAAGAGAAGGCACATAGACTCCCGCATTGCCATCTTCAAACTCAGTTACCACTTTGCTGCACTTCACTCCAGAACAAATTTGAATAGTAATTAACTATAGCAGACAGGATGGAGCTCTGGGCCCAAATGGAATACCCCAAGCATTGTGAACAACAAATAATTTCTTCTGGGCATCTAATTTGCCAATGGTCTTCAATGGCACCCTTCCATTAGAGATGATTTCGGGCTTGGAAGGGATCCATTATCAACCCCATTTTTAGGTCGAGCCTGGGCAGCGCATGCGCTGTTGCGAGGCATGCAGTATTGGAGTATGGCTTTGAAGCCCCGCCCACTCTGCCCATATTTTTAATTGGCTTGTGTCATTGTCCTTCACAAACGCTGGCTTCCGAGTCATTATTAGGCATGTTAGTCCCTCCTTGGTACCGCCTTGTTTGCATTTGTTACCTCCCATAACAATTGGACCTTCTACTTGTCTTGTTACACGGTCTGCTTTATCTTGGCTTTGAGCACTATTTTGTTTAATGATTTGCCCATATTCGCCCACTACATCGCAGCACGACCGACCGCATTTATTTTATTTAATGTTGGCGGTCCGCTTTATCTATAGCGGCCGCATTTCTTTATTTCTTTATTTTAGCAGCGCGTTCCGCTTTAAGTATAGCGGACGGGCTTACTTATTATTTTCTTTGTTTTTTTGTTTACTAGCACCCATGTGACGCTTTCACATTCATGGAGGCCGCACCCTTTCTTTAGACAAGCCATGTCTAAAGAAAAGTGTGTGGCCACTATTAAAGTGAAAGCGCGATGTGGGTGGTTTAAAAAAAAAAAATCTGTTTGTGAAGTTTACAAACAGATGGTTTTTTTTTTCTAAAAGCTTTCACTTTAATGTCGGCCATACCCCTTTCTTTAGAGGTGGTTTGTTTAAAGAAATGGGCGCAGCCTCCACGAATGTGAAAGCACCGCATGGGCGGTAGTAAATAAACAAATATTTGCAATGCAATAGGTCTCGCATTTGCAAGAGTTTAGCTACTGTAATGCCAATAGCTCAAAGTCTCGTAAATGCGAGACCTATTGCTCTGCCTGTTAAAGGAGGCGACCGCCACGGTCCGGCAAACTATCGACTCATAACTCTATTAGACACTGAGGCTAAATACATTGCAGGCCTTCTCTTATCTGATCTGCAGAGTTGGGCAGAAGAAAAACAATTCTCCCTCCTTATCGAACAGGGTTTTTGCAGGGTATGGGCACAGCAACTAATCCCTTATTGTTATCCGTCATCGCAGACAAACAGAAGTTGGACAAGCCATCAATGTTTGTGTTTTGAGGATTTAAAATCTGCATTCGTCCATGTGCAGCGCAATCTCCTCCGGTGTAAGTTGGTCTTCTGTGGTATTCTGGTTAACTTACTGAAAGCAGTACAGATGCTATATTCAGGAACCTCGGCCCGGGTACAAATAAAGGATGGCTCCGCCTTGTCCAGGAAAATGAAGACCACCAGGGGCTGAGACAAGGGTGTGTGTTGGCTCCATATTTGTTCACCCGCTTCTTGGCTGATCTTTTGGGTGCCTTGAATAAAGTAAATGTCCATTCACCAAGAATTGGTTGCAACGCCTGACTGATTCATTATCCCACTATGCATCTGCCAACGGGATGGCCATAAATGAGAACAAGCAAAGGTGATGGAAGTGAGCGACAGGAAACGGAAACCCCACACCAGGCTTCACAATGTCTGCAACGGGAAAAGGGGAATCCTACAGATATCTTGTGGTCCTCTTCGGTGACGAGGCCTCCTTCCTCCGGCATAAGGTAGACTGATAATTAACTCCTGAGATTTTGCACCTTACAGTGCTCACTTGGCGGCCTGAACTATAGGACTTTGCTAAAAGTAATCGCAGCAAAGATTCTGCGGACTCTCTATGAACTTACTTTAAACACCATTATTGCAAAAACATTCAGGTCTCTCTTTCGACTTGCACATCCGGCTTCCGCGGCACAGATAAGGCTGGAATTTGGTTTATTAAATCAAACAGTAGCAAGGAAAGGGCCAATGTCAAGGTCTGGCAGAGAATATTCAACACATCCACGCTTATAGTGCGAAGTACAGACAAACAGACGCTCGCCTTCGTGGCCGTCTCTGGACCTGGCAATTGGTGACCTGGTCCTTCGTACATTGTGGGAAAGTTCATTGCCTTCAGACCTATAAAAAAAAGCGGTCAAGAGGGTATTGAAAAAAAATATTTCTGTTCAGAGATACAGAGGCCTTCTCCGTTAGATCTCACACATGGACAAGCCTAGGTAGATACCAGGTTCTTAATCCTCTGCCCTATTTGGAGTATGGGTGGACAACGCACCTAAAAGGGCAACTGTTGAGACACCACTTTGGTTCCCTCCCAGGCCTAATTGAGGGCTCAGTCCTCCCAGCACCACTCCTTGTAGACTGTGCAAGGGAGGCAAGAGAACACTATTCATATGGGCTGCCTAAGCCCTGGTTTGCTCTTGGAAAGAAGGAACTATGAAGACCTTTGTTCAACCACCATGGTTCGCCATCTTGTAGGCAGGCGGTAATTGGCTGCTTCACGGCATTGGATCCTGTTTTGAACTCTAGTTTTACAAAAAATAAAAAAAATTGCTATAAAATAGTTTGATACATGATATAGCTCCCTGCGCTGAGCACCTCTCTTGAATAAGGAAGTAGCACACCGATGCATCAGTCCCTGCACTGAGCACCTCTCTGGAATAAGGAAGTAGCGCACAGCTGCATCAGTCCCTGCACCGAACACCTCTCTTGAATAAGGAAGTAGCGCACATCTGCCTCAGTCCCTGCACTGAGCACCTCTCTGGAATAAGGAAATAGCGCACAGCTGCATCAGTCCCTGCACTGAACACCTCTCTGGAATAAGGAAGTAGCACACATCTGCATCAGTCCCTGCACTGAGCACCTCTCTGGAATAAGGAAGTAGTGCACCGCTGCATCAATCCCTGCACTGAGGACCTCTCTTGAATAAGGAAGTAGCGCACATCTGCATCAGTCCCTGCACTGAGCACCTCTCTGGAATAAGGAAGTAGTGCACCGCTGCATCAATCCCTGCACTGAGGACCTCTCTTGAATAAGGAAGTAGCGCACATCTGCATCAGTCCCTGCACTGAGCACCTCTCTTGAATAAGGAAGTAGTACACATCTGCATCAGTCCCTGCACTGAGCACCTCTCTTGAATAAGGAAGTAGCGCACATCTGCATCAGTCCCTGCACTGAGGACCTCTCTTGAATAAGGAAGCAGCACACATCTGCATCAGTCCCTGCACTGAGCACCTCTCTTGAATAAGGAAGTAGCGCACATCTGCATCAGTCCCTGCACTGAGGACCTCTCTTGAATAAGGAAGCAGCACACATCTGCATCAGTCCCTGCACTGAGCACCTCTCTGGAATAAGGAAGCAGCACACCGATGCATCAGTTCCTGCACTGAACACCTCTCTGGAATAAGGAAGTAGCGCACCCCTGCATCAGTCCCTGCACTGAGCATCTCTCTTGAATATGGAAGTAGCACACATCTGCATCAGTCCCTGCACTGAGGACTTCTCTTGAATAAGGAAGTAGCACACATCTGCATCAGTCCCTGCACTGAACACTTCTCTGGAATAAGGAAGTAGCGCACCGCTGCATCAGTCTCTGCACTGAGCATCTCTCTTGAATATGGAAGTAGCACACATCTGCATCAGTCTCTGCACTGAGCATCTCTCTTGAATATGGAAGTAGCACACATCTGCATCAGTCCCTGCACTGAGCACCTCTCTGGAATAAGGAAGTAGCGCACAGCTGCATCAGTCCCTGCACTGAGCATCTCTCTTGAATAAGGAAGTAGAACACATCTGCATCAGTCCCTGCTCTGAGCACTTCTCTTGAAAAAGGAAGTAGCGCACATCTGCATCAGTCCCTCCACTGAGCCCCTCTCCTGAATAAGGAAATAGCGCACAGCTGCATCAGTTACTGCACTGAGCACGTCTGTGGAATAGGGAAGTAGTGTGCAGCTGCATCAGTCCATGCAATGAGCACCTGTCTTGATTAAGGAAGTAGCACACAGCTGCATCAGTCCCTGCGCTGAGCACTTCTCTTGAAAAAGGAAGTAGTGCACAGCTGCATCAAACCCTGCACTGAGGACCTCTCTTGAATAAGGAAGTAGCACACATCTGCATCAGTCCCTGCACTGAACACCTCTCTGGAATAAGGAAGTAGCACACCGCTGCATCAGTCCCTGCACTGAGGACCTCTCTTGAATAAGGAAGTAGCACACATCTGCATCAGTCCCTGCACTGAACACCTCTCTGGAATAAGGAAGTAGCACACATCTGCATCAGTCCCTGCACTGAACACCTCTCTGGAATAAGGAAGTAGCACACCGCTGCATCAGTCCCTGCACTGAGGACCTCTCTTGAATAAGGAAGTAGCACACATCTGCATCAGTCCCTGCACTGAACACCTCTCTGGAATAAGGAAGTAGCACACCGCTGCATCAGTCCCTGCACTGAGGACCTCTCTTGAATAAGGAAGCAGCACACCGCTGCATCAGTCCCTGCACTGAGGACCTCTCTTGAATAAGGAAGAAGCACACATCTGCATCAGTCCCTGCACTGAGCACCTCTCTTGAATAAGGAAGTAGTACACATCTGCATCAGTCCCTGCACTGAGCACCTCTCTTGAATAAGGAAGTAGCGCACATCTGCATCAGTCCCTGCACTGAGGACCTCTCTTGAATAAGGAAGCAGCACACATCTGCATCAGTCCCTGCACTGAGAACCTCTCTTGAATAAGGAAGTAGTGCACCGATGCATCAGTCCCTGCACTGAGGACCTCTCTTGAATATGGAAGTAGCACACATCTGCATCAGTCCCTGCACTGAGGACTTCTCTTGAATAAGGAAGTAGCACACATCTGCATCAGTCCCTGCACTGAACACTTCTCTGGAATAAGGAAGTAGCGCACCGCTGCATCAGTCTCTGCACTGAGCATCTCTCTTGAATATGGAAGTAGCACACATCTGCATCAGTCCCTGCACTGAGCACCTCTCTGGAATAAGGAAGTAGCGCACAGCTGCATCAGTCCCTGCACTGAGCATCTCTCTTGAATAAGGAAGTAGAACACATCTGCATCAGTCCCTGCACTGAGCACTTCTCTTGAATAAGGAAGTAGCACACATCTGCATCAGTCCCTGCACTGAGCACTTCTCTTGAATAAGGAAGTAGCACACATCTGCATCAGTCCCTGCTCTGAGCACTTCTCTTGAAAAAGGAGGTAGTGCACAGTTGCATCAATCCCTGCACTGAGGACCTCTCTTGAATAAGAAAGTAGCACACATCTGCATCAGTCCCTGCACTGAACACTTCTCTGGAATAAGGAAGTAGCGCACATCTGCATCAGTCCCTCCACTGAGCCCCTCTCCTGAATAAGGAAATAGCGCACAGCTGCATCAGTTACTGCACTGAGCACGTCTGTGGAATAGGGAAGTAGTGCACAGCTGCATCAGTCCATGCAATGAGCCCCTGTCTTGATTAAGGAAGTAGCACACAGCTGCATCAGTCCCTGCGCTGAGCACCTCTCTTGAAAAAGGAAGTAGCGCACAGCTGCATCAAACCCTGCACTGAGGACCTCTCTTGAATAAGGAAGTAGCACACATCTGCATCAGTCCCTGCACTGAGGACCTCTCTTGAATAAGGAAGTAGCACACATCTGCATCAGTCCCTGCACTGAACACCTCTCTGGAATAAGGAAGTAGCACACCGCTGCATCAATCCCTGCACTGAGGACCTCTCTTGAATAAGGAAGCGGCACACCGCTGCATCAATCCCTGCACTGAGGACCTCTCTTGAATAAGGAAGTAGCACACATCTGCATCAGTCCCTGCACTGAGCACCTCTCTTGAATAAGGAAGTAGCTCACATCTGCATCAGTCCCTGCACTGAACACCTCTCTGGAATAAGGAAGTAGCGCACCGCTGCATCAATCCCTGCACTGAGGACCTCTCTTGAATAAGGAAGTAGCGCACATCTGCATCAGTCCCTGCACTGAACACCTCTCTGGAATTAGGAAGTAGCACACCGCTGCATCAATCCCTGCACTGAGGACCTCTCTTGAATAAGGAAGTAGCGCACATCTGCATCAGTCCCTGCACTGAACACCTCTCTGGAATAAGGAAGTAGCACACCGCTGCATCAGTCCCTGCACTGAGGACCTCTCTTGAATAAGGAAGTAGCACACATCTGCATCAGTCCCTGCACTGAGCACCTCTCTTGAATAAGGAAGTAGCGCACATCTGCATCAGTCCCTGCACTGAGCACCTCTCTTGTATAAGGTAGTTGCACACCGCTGCATCAGTCCCTGCACTGAGCACCTCTCTGGAATAAGAAAGTAGCACACCCCTGCATCAGTCCCTGCACTGAGCGCCTCTCTTGAATAAGGAAGTAGCACACATCTGCATCAGTCCCTGCACTGAACACCTCTCTTGAATAAGGATTCTGCACACCGCTGCATCAGTCCCTGCACTGAGCACCTCTCTTGAATAAGGAAGTAGCACACATCTGCATCAGTCCCTGCACTGAGCACCTCTCTTTAATAAGGAAGTAGCACACATCTGCATCAGTCCCTGCACTGAGGACCTCTCTTGTATAAGGTAGTAGCACACCGCTGCATCAGTCCCTGCACTGAGCACCTCTCTGGAATAAGAAAGTAGTGCACCCCTGCATCAGTCCCTGCACTGAGCGCCTCTCTTGAATAAGGAAGTAGCACACATCTGCATCAGTCCCTGCACTGAACACCTCTCTGGAATAAGAAAGTAGTGCACCCCTGCATCAGTCCCTGCACTGAGCGCCTCTCTTGAATAAGGAAGTAGCACACATCTGCATCAGTCCCTGCACTGAGCACCTCTCCTGAATAAGGAAATAGTGCACAGCTGCATCAGTTACTGCACTGAGCACGTCTCTGGAATAGGGAAGTAGTGTGCAGCTGCATCAGTCCGTGCAATGAGCACCTGTCTTGATTAAGGAAGTAGCACACCGCTGCATTAGTCCCTGCACTGAGCACTTCTCTTGAAAAAGGAAGTAGCACACATCTGCATCAGTCCCTGCACTGAGGACCTCTCTTGAATAAGGAAGTAGCACACAACTGCATCAGTCCCTGCATTGAGCACGTTTCTGGAATACGGAAGTAGCGCACATCTGCATCAATCCCTGCACTGAGCATCTCTCTTGAATAATGAAGTAGCGCACCGCTGCATCAGTCCCTGCACTGAACACTTCTCTGGAATAAGGAAGTAGTGCATAGCTGCATCAGTCCCTGCACTGAGCAACTCTCTTGAATAAGGAAGTAGCACACATCTGGATCAGTCCCTGCACTGAGCACCTCTCTTGAATAAGGAAGTAGTGCACCGCTGCATCAGTCCCTAAACTGAGCACCTCTCTTGAATAAGGAAGTAGCGCACCGCTGCATCAGTCCCTGCACTGAGCACCTCTCTTGAATAAGGAAGTAGCACACATCTGCATCAGTCCCTGCACTGAGTACCTCTCTTGAATAAGGAAGTAGCACACCGCTGCATCAGTCCCTAAACTGAGCACTTCTCTTGAATAAGGAAGTAGCGCACCGCTGCATCAGTCCCTGCACTGAGGACCTCTCTTGAATAAGGAAGTAGCGCACAGCTGCATCAATCATTGCACTGAGCACCTCTCTCGAATAAGGAAGCAGCACACATCTGCATCAGTCCCTGCACTGAGAACCTCTCTGGAATAAGGAAGTAGCACACCGCTGCATCAATCCCTGCACTGAGGACCTCTCTTGAATAAGGAAGTAGCGCACATCTGCATCAGTCCCTGCACTGAACACCTCTCTGGAATAAGGAAGTAGCGCACATCTGCATCAGTCCCTGCACTGAACACCTCTCTGGAATAAGGAAGTAGCACACCGCTGCATCAATCCCTGCACTGAGGACCTCTCTCGAATAAGGAAGTAGCACAAATCTGCATGAGTCCCTGCACTAAGCACCTCTCTTGAATAAGGCAGTAGCGCACATCTGCATCAGTCCCTGCTTTGAGCAACTCTGGAATAAGAAAGTAGTGCACAGCTGCATCAGTCCTTGCACTGAACACCTCTATAGAAGGAGGAACTAGTGTACAGCTGCATCAGTCTCTGCAATTAGCACCTGCCCCGTATAAAGGTGTGGTAGTATTGACCGTTTGGAAACCCTTTTACTGGATGATATAGATGATATGATTGAATATAATACTTCACTGAGCACCTTCAAGGTGGTGCATCAGTGCATCTGAGCATCTCTCTGGAATAGAGAGGGGCGATATGGTTGAACCTATCCTGCATGGGGCCATGCGTCTGTAAAGGAAAGTGATACTGTTTTAAATCTGTCCCTGCCTGGAGCACTTCTTCTGGCTAGGGAAGTGGTGCTGACTGGAATCTGTCCCTGCCTGGAGCACTTCTACTGGACAGGGAACTGGTGCAGGCTTCAATCGGTCCCTTCGTGGACCACGTCTTCTGGATAGGGAACTGGTACAGGCTGGAATCTGTCCCTGCCTGGAGCACTTCTTCTGGATAGGACACTGGTGCAGGCTTGAATCTGTCCCTTCCTGGAGCACTTCTTCTAGATAGGACACTGGTGTAGGCTTGAATCTGTCCCTGCCTGCAGCACTTCTTCTGGACAGGGAACTGGTGCAGGTCTGAATCTCTCCTGGTGTGAGCACTTCTTCTGGATGGGGAAGTGGTGCAGGCTTGAATCTGTCCCTGCCTGGAGCACTTCTTCTGGATGGGGAAGTGGTGCAGGCTTGAATCTGTCCCTTCCTGGAGCACTTCTTCTAGATAGGACACTGGTGTAGGCTTGAATCTGTCCCTGCCTGCAGCACTTCTTCTGGATTGGGAACTGGTGTAGGCCTGAATCTGTCCTACCTGGAGCACTTCTTCTGGACCGGGAAGTGATGCCGGCTTGAATCTTTCCTATCTGGAGCACTTCTTCTATATAGGGAAGTGGTGCAGGCTTGAATCTGTCCCTTCCTGGAGCACTCCTTCTGGATAGGGAAGTGGTACAGGCTTGAATCTGTCCCTTCCTGGAGCACTTCTTCTAGATAGGGAAGTGGTGCAGGCTTGAATCTGTCCTACCTGGAGCACTTCTTCTAGATAGGGAAGTGGTGCAGGCTTGAATCTGTCCTACCTGGAGCACTCCTTCTGGATAGGGAACTGGTGCAGCTTTGAATCTGTCCTACCTGGAGCACTTCTTCTGGACCGGGAAGTGATGCCAGCTTGAAGCTGTCCCTGCCTGGAGCACTTCTTCTGGATAGGGAACTGGTGCAGGCGTGACTCTGTCCCTGCCTGGAGCACTTCTTCTAGATAGGGAAGTGATGCCGGCTTGAAGCTGTCCCTGCCTGGAGCACTTCTTCTAGATAGGGAAGTGGTGCAGGCCTGAATCTGTCCTACCTGGAGCACTTCTTCTGGACCGGGAAGTGATGCTGGCTTGAATCTGTCCTATCTGGAGCACTTCTTCTAGATAGGGAAGTGGTGCAGGCGAGAATCTGTCCTATCTGGAGCACTTCTTCTAGATAGGGAAGTGGTGCAGGCTTGAATCTGTCCTATCTGGAGCACTTCTTCTAGATAGGGAAGTGGTGCAGGCGAGAATCTGTCCTATCTGGAGCACTTCTTCTAGATAGGGAAGTGGTGCAGGCTTGAATCTGTCCTATCTGGAGCACTTCTTCTAGATAGGGAAGTGGTGCAGGCGAGAATCTGTCCTATCTGGAGCACTTCTTCTAGATAGGGAAGTGGTGCAGGCGTGACTCTGTCCCTGCCTGGAGCACTTCTTCTGGACCGGGAAGTTGTGCAGGCTTGAATCTGTCCTATCTGGAGCACTTCTTCTGGACCGGGAAGTGGTGCAGGCTTGAATCTATTCCCACACATAGCACCGTTGCTTTATAAAGATAGGCTACGCAGTTGTCCGTATCCCAGGGTTTGTGTGGTTCAGCCTACCCATCACTGAGCCGCTCTACCGAAATAGGGTGATGCACAGATGGGCAATTCCCAGCACTAAACATGTGCACGGAATTGAAATGCTGTCGGCATGAGTCTGTCCTTCCCTGATCGGCTCTTGGGGTTGTTGTATGGGTGTAGCCGCTCCTGCCAAACACACACATGTCATTACAGTTGAACTTGCTGCTACCTGCCTTGGTTTTGCCAATACTTGATTTTTATTGCAGGCTCTCAAAATACATTGCATGACTCTGCTCAGCTGTCGGTTCGTGGTGTGAACATAATTTTTAGACAAACTGGCCAATTTCGGTCCAATAATGAGGCATTCAAATGAGAGGTTTTTAGCTAAACTTGTATGCAGACGCCAACTAGACCTGCACCGCGGTCGCCATGAGATGTGCGCGTCTCTCTCTTGTCTTAAATATATAAAGCTTCCATCCAGTGCACAATGCATCCAATACCGGCTATGGATGAAGCCGGTCCCCACAGCGCGCTGTCTCCTCTGCCAAGTACTGTCGCATTGTGCTCCTTTGAAAGCTGGCGGTTCACCCCAATTTGCTCATGAAACAAGGTGTTAACGAGACATTCTTTAATGGGACAAAGACAAGGGATGAGCAGGGAGTCTGCCAGTTGTGCCAGAGAAGGCTCCGTGATTAGACAATGTGACGCTGGAGGTGTCGGCTCGCTTTCTGTTGGACCCTTCATCAGCACATGAAGGCAGCACTGAAAGAGGGGGTGAAGGCAGGTGTAGGAGACCCAGATAATGACATTCATATAGACCAATTAGAGAAGGCAGAGTGACCAATTCACGCGCGTATCTGAAAGGGCCTTTGAGACTTAGACTACGCTCTCTCTTACACTCCAGATATTTTTCATCCAGTTGAGTGAAAGCGAGAAACATTTGCTGTGGCGGCAAAAGTCCAATTTGTGAGAACTCAAAGTTCTGGCAAGCAAAGACAATCATTCACGCAGCCCACAATTCCCAAAGAGCTGCATGCGTTGGGAGTCAGCCAAGCCTACGTTGGCCAGATGGCTCTCTGTCGAATGGACACCGTGTTTCTAGTCCAGGACCTTCCATTAACAAATCATTGTAATCTAGTGCTCCAGTTGAGTGGGTTTAATTAAAGTGACCCACCTATGAGGTAGTTGGACAGCCCGTTGGCTGAGTGGAAACCTTGGCCATGCCGAGCCGAGGTCTCTGTAGCGCCTCTTGGTGAGCAGTCAATCGCCAAGAACAGGTTGGAGGAGCAGTGGCTTTCTGTGAATGACAATGTATCCAGAACACAGGCTGCTGTCACGCCTCCTGGATGAAACCATCTCCATTGAAGAGCTGGTCCCATTGCAACGGTTCACGGCCACAATTGCACATACGAGCCAGTGGTGCATCTAATTGTGGTTCACTATAAGGAGCTGACGCTCCTTACATAGCCCTTCCCACTTGCAGTTCAGAATGAGTTGTAGAAACTCTTTTGCAGTTTAAAAAGGCGGAATCACCAAAGACGTTTATTAAATACTAACATATCATTTTGTGGTCACAAACCGTGTGAGTATGCGAATTGCAGACAACTGCAAACTACTTAATAGTATATCTGGCCCAATATTCATCAATAAGTTCAAAAAGCAGCTGCGCAGAAAGTGGCAAGAGGGCGAATATAAGGATGTGAGCAAATGTTGATGCTCCAAAGAGGTCCACTCTTGCCATAGACGTCTCTCCTTAGTTACAAAGAGCATGGCTGCTGCCAAGATATCATGGCGTGCTGTTAATACTGTGTTTAAAACTCCTTGTATAGCGCACATGTTTATAAATGCGCATTATGAGATACTCTCGGGGTTAGTAACTCGCTACTTCTCTAGCCTGGAATGTGTCCCTAGGGTACCTTGGCGCCAGACCAGGCTGGGCAGTGTACAGTGAGATCTGATTTTCTTCTGGAAGTGTCTCTGTACTGGTCCAAGCTGGCACCTCAGTTCTAGTCCAGGCTGGGAGGTGTTGTAGAGGTGCCTTAGTAGCAGTCGGTGCTTGGGATTGTTCTGCAGATTCCTTGATACCGGTTAGGGTTTAGGTGTGTTTTGGGGTGTGCCTTGCAGCTGTCTGGGATCTGACATGTTTGGGGAGATCTTCCGTACCCGTGCAGGCCAGCAACGATTCTAAGGGCGCCTCAGTACCTGGTCTGATGTGGCAGTGGATTTTCAGCCGTCTCAGTACTGCTCTGAATGCAGTTTGTGAAGCCTGGAACAGCCACTGCAGAGATATTAAATGTCTCCGGTGGGCTGGTAAATAGCATGCTCAGAATATGAGATTATACAGCGATTAACGGCTACAGAGCCCCTGCCTTCTCCTCGCACCTGCATGCGTCCCGTCCATTAACCACACTTGTTCTTCATCTGCTCAGGGAGCCTGTCCCTGCTGGCTCTGAGAGCTGTGAAGTGTTGCATTTTAAGTATCTACGAAGAAATGGTTTTGCGTCCTCTGTGGGGGCGCGGGGGAGAGGCCCTCGCTCTCTCTCTGGACGACATAGGGTGTTGTGAACAGAAAGTGCGGCTGCCTCCACTGATGGCAAGCTAAGAGACCCTCACCATATCGTGGAGCCCCTCTGACAACAAAAGTCTCCAGTAGGGTGCTCGTTGCACATCTGTTGTGATGTAGATGGATGAAGTGCGTGCCCCAGTGCCTCTTCAGTAGACACTTTCCACCAAGGGCAGGGAGTCTCCAACCTTTCCTGTAGTGAGAGCTACCTCTGATCAGTGAAGATCGTTGTGAGCTACTGAAGGCCGAGTAACTTGCACATTGTTCCCAGACACCGCCTCGCCCAGCTTCATTGACTTTAAGCCTCATGTGCATAGAGCCTGACACTATGGTTTGAACAAACTACTGTGACTAGGGGTACTATGACAGGGCTGCCATGTTTGTCAATGAGAGTGTGGTCTCTGGGGCTGTATGAACATATGTGCTTATGAATGGGATACGCATGTACAGGTGACTGAGAGATTGTGTCACATGTACTGGTGACACAGGATATCCCTTTGGCCACCGTTACATGTATAACACAAACATACAACCACTTTTTTAAATGAGGGAAATTTAAAGTGCGGAAAGATGTTCAGCAAAAATATTCATGGTATGAACATTTTTCAACAATTTATTTTTTCTTAGTTAAAATAATGGCTGTATTTTTCAGTTATAAAGATGGCACCATGTTTGCCAGCCACTGGGAGGAAGATGCCTGCTGAGTGTTAAGGCGACACTTTAACTAAGAGAACAGTAAACTGAAGAGTTAACTTTGTGTTTACATGGATTCCATCAAACTTATAAATTAGGATTCCTCCCATTTCCAAGTGTGATACTTGCAGACAGCAGGCATCTTGCTCTCAGTGGCCGGTAGACACTGTGCCATATTTCTAACAGAAAAATCCAGCCATTTGTTTAAATTGGAGGAATCTAAAGTGAAGAAACATATTTCATAAAACATTAAGATGCAAATGTCGTAATTGAAAGTGGAGAAAGACATTAAGACGTAGGGCCTTATTACAATCTTTGAGGATGGGATCCTCTATCACAAACATGACGTATATCATGTCCTGCGTTTTACAAGTTCCTTAGGATATTATGAAATTCTAATTTGGTGGACAGGATATCCGTCACATTGATGATGGAGTAACCTGTCTGCCAAAATCGTATTCAGGCCCATAATGTTTCATAGAAATATTTTTCTTCACTTTGAATTTCTCCCATTAAAAAAAAATGACTGTATTTTTCCGTTTCAAATATTGGACAGTGTCTACTGGCCACTTGGAGCAAGAGGCACGCTGCTAGTAAATGTGACACTTAAAATGAAGAGTTAACTTAATCATTAAGGTAACATTTCATTTGAATTTTCACACGTTTAAAAGCATTCAGAAGCATTATTTTGTTCTCACTTCCAATACTAAACTGACAATGAGTTTTATATAAGAGTTAAATACCCCAGTGTTTCAGTTCTTCACCTCTGTACCCCATGGTTCATAATCTGACTGAGCTCTGCTCCTTATCAGGCCCTGCGATCTGCAGCCATACAGTAATAATGTATATTAAATGCTGCCTTCCCTTCACTTTAAAAGGGAAATGTGGCCCTGTGTTTTGTTTTAATGAACTCAGGGCTGCAAAGTAGTCTGAGGGTGTCCCCCACGCATGCTCAAGTAGTAACACAACTGAGTCCTCAGCCTCCATTTTGCGTTATCTGTTGTTCCCTTCCCACTACATTCCCCCAGATCCCTTCTCCTCTTCAGAGCTCCCTGTTACCAACCTCTTCCTCTTCCACTCCTCACCAACCCTACATATCCTCTAACCTCTTCCACTCCTCCACATCACTACCTATCCTTGAACCTCTTCCACTCCTTTCCAGCACTACCTATTCTCTAACCTCTTCTGCTCTTCCCCAGCACTACGTACCCTCTAACCTCATCCACTCCTTTCCAGCACTATCTATCCCCTAACACTCCTCCCCAGCACTACCTATCCTCAACATCTTCCACCCCTCCCCAGCACTACCTATCCTTGAACATCTTCCACTCCTCCCCAGCACTACCTATCCTCTAACCTCTTCCACTCCTCCCCAGCACTACCAACCCTCGAACCTCTTCCACTCCTCCCAGCACTACCAACCCTCGAACCTCTTCCATGCCTTCCCAGCACTACCTACCCTCGAACCTCTTCCACTCCTCCCCAACACTACTTATCTTCTAACCTCGTCCCCTCCTTTCCAGCACTGCCTATCTTCTGACCCCTTCCACTTAGTTTTTCTTTGTTCGCCCTAAGTTGGCAGGGTATGCCCAGACGTGGGTCCCTTGCTCACTTTGCCACTGGGTTCAAGCTAGCCTGGCTGATGACGGCTGATTAGCCAGAAACCGGTCCCAGGATGCTTGTTTCCGGTCCAGGGAAGACATGGCTGGGCAGTTCGGGCTGGACTGTTCCCATGAGGCACAGGGTCAGACTGATTTGCATATGGCCATGTCTGAACTGGGGTAGCGGAGTGAGCTAAAGAATGATGATGGATTAAACCCAGATCAGTTGACTGGGGGTGAGTGCTTGCAATGTTCAACACTCCGTTCATCATCCCCTTTGGTTTTTCTCTCTTCCACTCCTCCCCAGCACTAACTATCCTCTTGCTCTTCTCCCCAACTCTGCCTATCCTCAACCCCTTCCACTCCTCCCCTGCACTACCTAGGCTCGAACCTCGTCCACTCCTCCCCAGCACTACCTAGCCTTTTCCTCTCCTCCCCAACACTAACTAGCCTCTAAACTCTTTCACTCCTCCCCAGCACTACCTATCTTCTGACCTCTTCCACTCCTCCCCAGCACTACCTACCCTCGAACCTCTTCCACTTTTCCCCAGCACTACCTATCCTCTAACCTCTTCCACTCCTCCACAGCACTACCTATCCTCTAACACTCCTTCCCAGCAACACCTATCTTCTGACCTCTTCCACTCCTTCCCAGCACTACCTATCCTCAACCTCTTCCACTCCTCCCCAGCACTACCTATCCTCTTCCACTCCTCCCCAACACTACTTATCTTCTAACCTCGTCCACTCCTTTCCAGCACGACCTTTCTTCTGACCTCTTCCACTCCTCCCCAGCACTACCTATCCTCTAACCTCTTCCACTCTTCCCCAGCACTACCTATCCTCTAACACTCCTCCCCCGCACTACCTATCTCTGACCTCTTCCACTCCTCCACAGCACTACCTATCCTCTAACACTCCTCCCCGCACTACCTATCCTCTAACCTCTCCCACTCCTCCCCAGCACTACCTGTCCTCTAGCCCAGGGTTCTCCAACAAGTAGCTTGTGAACTACTAGCAGCTCTGCAGCTACCTATAAGTAGCTCTCCTGTGTGCAGCCCTGGCTACTAAATTAGAAGCTTTTTCTTGATTGAATAAATATATGCATATCAAAAGTGAGAATGTGAATTTGAGACAAAAATGTGTGTATTTTCAGAACTCATATTATGAAGTTTTGAGAAAAAACGCTTAATTTTCAAAACATATATCTAAAGGAGATCATTGAGTGATAAATTATGTGGCGTTGGGGAGACTTATTACAAATACCATTACCCTGGTGCCAGGGGCATTGAAGCTATGACTGTTATGTATTTGCCTTAGAGAGGCATTAACAAACTGACAACAACTTTTTTTATATTACTGCTTGCCACCCTGTCTTATGCACTGAATGGATCACTGCTAGGACTCTTGCATATGACGGCCACTGATCTAATCTTCTCTGATGCCATCACTATTACAACACCAATAATAATAGCAGCTCAAGATGATTTTCATTGAACGTAGCTCTTATTACAGAAAAGCTTGTGGACCCCTGCTCTAACCTCTTCTCCTCAGACTCGCAGCCAGCATCCAAGGCCTCCTGATGGAACCGATCCTCACTGCGGCCATCCTATACCTCTCCGCAGCCACCATTCATTATATCCCCAAAACCCAGTCCAGGTTCTGTGGTAAATAATTTAATTACCGGGACTTAATTTGATGCGGAAAATTAATAAGAATAGCTCAATAAAATAAGAGGCAGAATCCGTGGTATTAGAGATTCAGAATGGGCTTTATTCCTATACAAAGGAACATAATTCGAATTATGGGACTCCTATTCCATCACCACAAAAGTTCAGGAAGGAAGGAACAATACATTATTGACAGGTAATCATTTTTATAGAAAAGGCATTACAGTGAAACAGATGCAGGAGGCGTAACAGTTGATAACAGAGATAAAGGCATACATGCGTAACTAAAATGGGTGTAACTAGGCGTAACTAAAGAACGTCATTAGGTATGATGTCACAAATGGGTGGTTCCATGAAAGAATTTCGCAATGTCAGCAAAAATACTTGGCAGAGATGCGCGCGCAGCAGCATGACGTGTGAGTTGACGTGCAACTAGGGGGAGAATGGGACTTGACATTTAGCTCTACATGTGGAGACAAAAGTCTGGGGTTATGTCAACCTAATCCCAAATCATATCTAATATCCTATGTTTAAAGAACTGTGTTATCCAAAAAGAGAGGTCTCTTAGGATAGAATCTTATTCTATACTGACTATACTGACTGTTAGTGCGTGTACAAGCGTCTAAGTGTCTACACTAGATGCGAGGGGGTAGGAATATTCCATGGTAACGGGGCTATGAATTACTTGCATGAGGGCAGCGAGGCCTGGCCCCTTTGCACGGTAGCTGAAGGAATGTTTACCTAAACTGCTAGACAGGAATGCATCGGATGAGGAGCGAAGGAGATAATCTCGAAGGTGAAATACAGTTTTTGGCAGGCGACGGGCTGGATCAGGCACCGTTAGCCGCGCAGGGAGTAAGACAAAGTTCATGGTCACAGATGCAGGCTCAGACTGGAGCTTTCAGAGGCAGAAGGCAAGAAAAGGCTTGGTGGCAGAATCAGGGCCTACTCGCCTGGACTGTAAAATGGGATAAATGAACCATATAAAGCCGGTGGCCTTTCATACTTAGGAATAGAATATCCGGCCCATTCATGGCGGATCTGAAAGAGGACATGTTGACGGTGGACGCACATGTATTTGCGTCTTCATAACTGGAACTGGAGGGAACATACATGTACTTGTGACTTATACATGAAACCGTTGGGGTCCAAGATAGGGGACATAACCGACCATAAAAATCCATATTTCCACATTCCCTCCTTGTCCCCTACTTGCCCTTAGGAGATATCAATCTTCATCAATCCATCGATCTGTTCATATAACATCATTTGCTCTTCTTTCTTCTTCCGGGATCTTGAACGAAAACTTGGATGTGGGATACACGAGGTGGCACACAGACCACAAATCGCTGGCCCACATTGTAGACATAAGCAGCAACTGAATAGTATGAGAAAGCCAATACCTAGGAAGGAGAGCATTCTCCATCCCCAGGCTGACAACACGCCCCAGAACCAACCGGACCAAGTCCAGGTGCCTGGACTCTGGTGTATCTGGCTTACAATCTTATGAAGGCGGGTTATGGCTTTATATACTGATGGTGAATTTTCTGGTATGAAAATGCAACAACTTGATCCGATGACCCTACAAGCTCCGCCCCTATCGGCCAGGATGACGTCAAGGATAAGACGATTTTGAAGCACAACAATCCGCATAGCAGACTGCTCTTCTGTTAAATTGCCTAAGGCGGAAATAGTTTCGTTCACTACTGCTTCAAGGGTTCTGGTTAATCTACGTATTAGCTTACTATTAGTGACTGTACCTATATAGGGGAAGAAACCTTTATTGAAATCTGTGTATTTTTCCCATGCTGTTTCAGTATAATCGACGATTGGGAGATCTCTCTGCTGTCTATTGTGTACTAAATGAATATTTCTATGATAATCAGGAGGAGCTAGGAAAACAGGTGGTAGGAGGAATGCTATGTAACAGGTACCATCCCAATCTAAAGGTAGGCGTATATATGCAGTCTGGCCACATATAAAGTAGGAATTACGAGAAGTTCTAAATGTAGACTTGCCTTGATCACTGAATTTTATCACAGTGGTGCATTTACTATGGCCCATGTGTATGGAGCCATTCTTTCTTATACATAGTTCCCCTTTTACTGGGAATACCGACATGGTGGACAAAATTGGTGTAGCTTCAGATTCAACGTTCAGGATCATGAGGTTAAGTGTAAAATTACCTAATCCATATACTTCATTTTCTAGATCAGTTCCTGTTCTTTTGGGAAGTCCCTCCTTGTTAGGGTAGCAGACTTTGAGCAAAACTAAGTTCAGGTTTCCCCATACCCAGTTGTCTTGATAAGCTACTGAGTTTGAATCTAAGGAATTAATTAAACTAAACCATGCTCCACAGGAGCCATTGTGTGTGAACGGATATGGAAAGAGGGGCAAAACTCCCTTATAGTTCTGATAGGGAGGGAGTCGGCCACATATCCAACAATTGGTAGCATTGCTAGTCTGATGGGAATGATGTAACATACTAATAAAAGTGTTATTGCGCAGCGCAAATCTATATGACAACTCATGCGGGGGTAATTCACTAAAAGAATGTTCAGCAGTAACATTGTAAACATGTTTAGAAATAGGATAATATATGTGCAACAATATACTTGCAGCTATTATTAAAAGACATAAGAAAAACAAAATTAACAACGTCACTGTGCAATGACTACGCAGTGATTTACAGTACGCATGTTTTTTCAACTGCATTTGATTATTTCTTTCTCTATTCCGGTCCAGAGGATACATGTCAGAGACAAATTCAACCCATTCACCTTGGAGAGGACTTAAACAATCAAATTGTCTGACTGACTGGACCTTAATTTTAGTTTGTATAGTTCCTTATCGCTTAGTTCAACCAAAGGAAGCTTTGAGTCTGTCTTTGAGGAAATACAGGGTTTAGTCTCTATATCGGATGGTAGTCCATAAAATTTCTTGATATGACTCGAGTGTATCCAACCTTTGCGACCTTCGATCTTCACGGCTGTCCTCGTGGTGAGCAGTACAAGTTGAGGCGATTTCCACCTAGGATCCAGCTGAGTCTTCCGGTCAAAATTCCGCACTAACACCAGGTCCCCGGGAACTACGTCATGGGGTTTCACCTCGGTGTTGTCGGGAAAGGCTGCAGCTACCTGTGAACGACAATATTGTAGTGCAGACATCAAGGAAGCCAGGTAATCTGTTAGCATATTACAGTCAACGTCAGTTATTTTACGAGGTATAGGCGTCCCCCACATATTTGGTGGTCTACCGAAGATCACCTCATACGGGGATAGCCCTGTTCGAGAGTGCGCTACCATTCTCATGTAAAAGAGTGCAACTGGTAAGGCTACTACCCAATCGACACCTTTCTGTCTACATATTTTGGACAATCTAATTTTCAGAGTTTGATTATGTCGTTCCACGAGACCTGCTGCCTCGGGGTGTCGGACACAGTGAAATCTCCATTGATAGCCTAACAAAAGTGAAACGTGTTTCATTAGTTCGGATGAGAACGGCTGGCCGTTATCTGAGTAGACAACACGTGGTAAACCGTACCGTGGGAAGAATTCTCGAACTAACTGTTTGGCAGTAGTCGGGGCAGTGTAATCTGAGACCGGGTATGCTTCTGTCCAACGGGAAAGAGCACAAACAACTACAAGAACATATTTGAATCCTCGACATCGTTCCATCTGGATATAATCCATCTGGAGGACTTCAAAAGGGTGATCAGGAGGCTGAAATCCACCCTGTTCTACAGGAATGCTTTTACCTGGGTTAAACTGACAACAGATCATACAGGTACAAACTTTTTGTTTAGCTGCTGCTCGTAAATGTTTGTTGAACCAAATGTGTTGAATGCTGTCTAGCATAGCTTTTTCTCCTAGGTGCGCTGGACTATGTATTGTATTAATGATAACTTGGACCATTGAGTCGGGAAGAAACCATATAGATTTTTCCTTCGTCATCCATCCTTGATTCGTTTGGATCCCTCCTAATTCAGTCCATTTCTTTATTTCATCTGGTGTAGCGTGTGTCTGTATGTCAATAACGTCAAGAGCGGGATCCTTAACCGTCATGCAATGTGTTGGTGTCAGAACTAGTGTTTTTGTCATGTCAGATGTGTGAGTTTTATTCTGAGCAGTCTGTTTAGCTGTTCTGTCAGCTAGGTCATTGCCTTGGGAAATGATATCAGTAACTTTCGTATGAGCTTTACATTTCATAATTGATATTGCAGTGGGTAGATGTATTGCATCTAATAAGGCATGAATGAGGGGTCCGTGCTGAATGTGGGCACCGTGAGAAGTTAAATAACCTCTCTCTCGCCACAGCACGCCGAAGTCATGTACAACTCCGAATGCATAACGTGAATCAGTGTATATGTTGACTTTCTTATTTGTGGCTTGAATACAGGCTTGTGTCAGAGCGATGAGCTCTGCTGCTTGAGCTGACAAGGTATTTATGCAATATGTTTCAATGACTTCAGTGTCTGTTGTGACTGCATACGCGGCCACTAGCTCTCCTGTACTTGTTCTCATACATGAACCATCTACATACAACGTCAGGTCTGGATCTGTCAATGGGACGTCTGTCAAGTCTTGTCTGGGTTTCGTCGTGATAGTAATAACTTCAATACAATCATGTGCTAGTGGGTCTGTTCCGTTTACTGGCAAAAGTGTGGCAGGATTCAATGTACTACAACGTCTGATTTCTATGTGTGGCTGGAACAATGTCAATTCGTAACCGGTAAGTCTTGCTATAGTCAAGTGTTGTGTTTGTGTGCGGTTCAAGAGAACCTCTACTGCGTGTGGTACTTGTACTGTCAATTGATGTCCTAACACTATGGCATCGCTTTGTCTGATTGCTAAAGCTGTCGCTGCCACTGATTTCAGGCACGCAGGCAGAGCCTGAGCTACGGGATCTAATGTACTAGAAAAATAAGCACATGGTTTGTGTGATCCTGCTTGTTCCTGTGTGAGTACTGACAAAGCAGTACCTTTGCGTTCTGTGACAAAGAGTGTAAACTGTTTATTGTAACATGGTGTTGCTAGGACAGGTGCTTGACATAAAGCTTTCTTTAAACTTTCAAAGGCGTGTGTATGTTCTTGAGTCCAAGGGAGGACAGTCGATGTGGCTGCCTCCTGTGTTGTCAACTGAATGAGTGGTTTTGCTAGAAATGCATACTGAGGGATCCACTGCCTACAATATGAAGTGAGGCCTATAAAAGCCCGTACCTCCTTTTGTGTCTTGGGTATTGGCATGTTAGCAATTAACTGGATGCGATCTGGTGTAAGCTGCCTTCCCTCCTTGGACAGCGAGTGCCCAAGGTAAACAACTCGCTGGACACAGAATTGCAGCTTAGAAGGGGACACCTTGTGCCCTTTTTCGGCCAAAAATTGTAAAACCGTCAGTGAGGCTTTTTCACATTCAGGTTCGCTTCTAGCGGTGATCAGCAGATCATCGACATATTGAAGCAGGGCAGTGTTGACTGGCATGTGGATACTGTCAAGTTCTCGTTTCAGTGCTTGGCTATAGATGCTGGGGCTTTCTGTGAATCCTTGAGGTGCGAGTGTGAATTTAAAGCTTCGTCCATTTAAACTAAATCCGAACAAGTATTGGCTTTCCGGATCTATTGGGACGCTGAAAAAGGCATTCTTGAGATCAATTACAGTAAAGAATGTTGCTTCGGAATCAATGGCTGTCAGTAATGAAGAAATGTCTGGAACTACGGGGTATTGTGGTACAATACATTTATTTAATTCGCGCAGATCAATAACCAATCGATATACTGGCGGGGCCTTTGGATCAGTTCGTTTAAGGATCGGAATTATCGGGGAATTACATACATTGGAGTCGGTTTCCACAACCACTCCTTGGGTAATAAGCTCGTCAATGATTTGCAGTAAAGCCACTACAGCATCTGGTGGTAACTTGTATTGTCGCATACGTGGTAGTACCACTCCTGTCTTTAGTGTGACTCGATATGGTGTAATGTTCATGCAACCAACATCTGTAGGGCCTTGTGCCCATAAATGTGTGGGTAAAGTCTGCAGTCGGTGATCCATGTCTCGGGACACATAGTGCCCTTTGAAATCACGTAAAAACAATCTTACTCCTTCCGGAGAACAACATATTATAGCTCCTAGAGCTTTCAATGTTTTTATACCTAACAGGTTTTCTGGACATGATTTAGTAAGCAATAAATCTGTAGTTCGTGTCAAGGGACCAATCGTAAGTGGAAGAGGCTGTGATACCTCGTTAATGATAGGTTTTCCTGAAAAACCAAGGGAAATATTCTGTGAGCTTGAGAGGGGTGCCCCTGGAACTTCACTACGTTTTATGGTTGTTCGGCTTGCCCCTGTATCAAGTAAAAATTTTCTATCTTGGCCTAATAGTTCACTGTGTACATAAGGTCCTTCTTGATCTACAGGGACCTCGATAAGGGGTAAGCCAACTTCCCTCTCTAGGCTGTTTCATGAGTATCGTTGATAATCAGGATAGTCATACTGTGCGGTCTGGTACATCTGTCGTGTCGTTGTTGGTGTGGCAGCAATAGGCTGCGGTGGTGGAGCTGGCATAGACTGTTGCGGAGCTGGCATGGCCTGTGCATGCTGTGGGGCTCCTTGTTGGTTCTGATCCTGTCTAAATGGCCGTGGTCTTTCTTTTGTATTACCTATGGCGATATTATGTTTTAAAACTGGACAATCGTGTACATAATGACCTGGCTGTTTACAATAGTTGCATGTCCCTTTTACAGAACCTGCTGAAACACTGGACTGTGTCATTCCCTTTTTATGACCGTCAGCTGGAACTGTCTGGGAAACTAGCATTTTCATTTTCGTGTCTTTCATGCGTCTTTGTTCATGTTCTTGTTCCTCTCTAATTCTATTGTGATGGTACTGTAGCATTTGTAACATTTGTGACGGAGTGTTACCTTGCCAGGTACTCTCGAATTTCAATACTCTATTCTTAACTTGGGGCAGGGCATTTTCAACTAATTTTGTCACAAACAGATGTGGATAAGATTCGCTACTTGCTTTTATTCCACTATTTATACCAAAACATTTTTCGAATCGGGCATAAAAATCACTAGTGTCTTCATCTTGCTTTTGTTTACAGGCTGAGATTGCACCCCAGTCTTCCTTTTTCGTAGTTAATAAACGTGGCAGTACCTGTACTAGTAAACCTGGTAGTATTTTGGTCTTTTCCCCAAGCCCTAAACCTGGACCTCGAGCTGTTTCTTCGTTTTCTAATGCTGTCCAATCTATCTTTTGGTCTCCCACCTCCCAATCCTTTTCTTTGAGTTTTTCATAAATGCCCGCAGGCATTAGTACCTTTAATATTTTCATAATGTCGGGATAGGTATACTCTCCCATGAGCAACATGTCTTTAATTTCACGGTGGAAACCCGCTGGGTCTTTGTCATGACTGGGTACCACTTTCTTCATTTCTAATAGTTCCATTTTAGATATGGGTGTGTATACAAACACACGTTTAAACTGATTGTCATCACCTTTTATCGGGTGCACTTCGCGTAAGGGATTCTGTCTATCCATATAATACGTCGTTCTTTCCTTGATGGGCAGTGAGACATGTTCGGGGCATACAAAAAGAATGTACTGCTTTCTGTATTCTAGTATTTCTCTAATTAACTCAGTACCTGAACCTCTCCATTTATTCGTGAGTAATTCGGTTAACATATCAGGTAAGGGACCAGGATCGGAGTGTTGGCTTTTATATGATATAAGGAGTTGTTGAATCATGTAGATACCAGCTAAACGCTGTTCATCTGGGGTGAGGTTCAAAAACGTGTGTGCTAGTGTATCATCACTATATTTTCCGGGACTGTCAACCCAGTGAACGGCTGACCTGGCTAATTCTTGTTCGTCCATAGAATCGAGTATATGATAACCCCTTCGTTCTCGGAGTAATTTGTCAGCGGCTTGAAACGAATGTTCGGGGGACCTAATATTTATTATAGGGGTTTGGAAATTTCTGTTATTTTCTGGACGTATCGGACGTATCGGATCAGTAAAGCCTCTGGTATTATTATGGGGTCTTCCTTTACTTACATAGGCCATAGTTTCTAACTGTCCTGTGGGCAGTTCTAATTCTTCCTCCTCCTCGTTTTGTTCAGGCTGGTCTACCGCCAATCTTTCTTCGTGTATTCGTTCTACTTCTTTGCGGATCTTTCGGCACATAGCTACTATACTTAGTAGTTTATCATGTCTCCCCTCTGATATATTCCGACTCCATGTGGTAAGAATTCGCATTTCTTCCGGATTTACCCCTGGTCGGTCTTGATTTCTGACCACACAATTTATGAGGAAACGTAACAGTTCCCCCTGTATCTCCACTTTCTGGTACTCCATGGCTCTATTAATACTTTCAGAATCTCGCCCTGACTGGATAAAATGATATATATTTTCTAAATGTGTAGTCATTCCTGGTAGCCTCCCTAAATATATTGCAGCTCGTCGGATACGTAATGAGGCCAGCAGCATTTCATCCTTTTTGCCGGGCACAGGGTCATATCTACAATCTACTAGAAGTTCCTTAAGCATGTCGGGAGTTACTAGTTTGGGCGTACGTTGGTGGGCTAATTCTTGAAAGGAAAGTTTATTTACTCTGGGTGGCGTGGAAAAAATGTTTGTTGTACCTCCTGTAGCACCGCCTGGGGTGCTGGATGTGAAAGGATTCGTTGAACGTGATATAGCAACCATAGGTGTGGGTACAGCTGTAGAAACAGATGTGCTTGCCGGAACTTGTATCGGAGTTTGTTGTTGTGGAGGTACAGACGGAGGGTCTTGGCGTTGAACCCCCTCGGCAGGCGGTCTATGTGGTGCAGTATTAGCATACTCGGGAGCTGCGTCGTCTAAATAAGAGGAAAGGAAAACATCTTCTGCGGTTCTGGGATGCCCTTTGGGATGTGATTTTATCGGAAACAACGGAGGTGGCAAGTCTTTTGGTATCTCCGGAGTAGCCTTAGGTAACCCTTCGGCCAGAAGAGGATACATACCATTCATAAGGGCATTTCTTTGTCTGTCTACTTGTTCTGCTTTTGCTCGGGTACCTTCTTCAATTAATAGATTTTCTCGGACTTTATTTGAATTCTCCTTACTCTTCTCTTCCTGTCTGCGTGCTTTTTCTGTACGTCTATACGATTCTTTACGCCATAATTCAATGGCATCTTTCTGTGATTGTCTAGCTTTCTTTTTCCATAATTCTTCCTCTATTTTCATGATGCAATCTGCATCCCAGGTCCCAGTTGCGGGCCACCTCTGACTTTCTGGTAATTCCTTGGTGTAGTCTACCCATAAATCAAGAAATAATATGGCGTCTAGGCCATGTTTATGATACATGAAGTAGCCTGGAGTGTCCCTAGGAGGAATGGGAACAGCTTCTTCGAGTACCCCTTTTCTAGTTTTGATCTGTCTTAATTTCGAAAAGAGCGGCATATTGAGAACTGATCTGATCCCTAATTTTGAACACGTTTAATACAACAAAACACAATAATGAACAGTCATTCACACCACAATATGCAGAACGTATTTAAAACATTTAACATTTAACATTTAATGAACAACAATGATGGCCATTTAGGGAACTAGTCACTAAGCATAATACTCGGCACTAACTAGGTAATCCTGAATTGTATACTAGACATACTAGATATACTGCTAAACAGTACAGATACACTGCTGAAACAGTGCAGACCGGATTTGTGTACCCAAACCCGTCTTGACCGGCACAACCTATGTGCACGTCAGAACGCCTCCCCGGCAATGGTACTCACCGTGTAGCTCGGAACGGAAGGCCTCGGAACTGAACTTGAACTGGACTTGGACCGGACTGGACTCGACTCGATACTTCGAAACTTCGGAACTTGGTGGGCCTCTGTATACCTCGGATCTTGCTCTCTCAGCTAGGCTCTGGTCGGGATACTTCGCACTTCTCACCGCCTCGTCTGGGTGATGATCGCAGCCTCAGTTACCCCCGCTCGGCAGGAGGGAGATACAGGAAATCCTGTGGGTACGCGTTGTTGTCCGTCCAGCTGTGGCAGGAGACCGGGCCTGCAACGCACCTCCGGCGCGTGAGATGAGAAAGTGTCCCTGTTCGGGCGCCATATATGTGGTAAATAATTTAATTACCGGGACTTAATTTGATGCGGAAAATTAATAAGAATAGCTCAATAAAATAAGAGGCAGAATCCGTGGTATTAGAGATTCAGAACGGGCTTTATTCCTATACAAAGGAACATAATTCGAATTATGGGCCTTCTATTCCATCACCACGAAAGTTCAGGAAGGAAGGAACAATACATTATTGACAGGTAATCATTTTTATAGAAAAGGCATTACAGTGAAACAGATGCAGGAGGCGTAACAGTTGATAACAGAGATAAAGGCATACATGCGTAACTAAAATGGGTGTAACTAGGCGTAACTAAAGAACGTCATTAGGTATGATGTCACAAATGGGTGGTTCCATGAAAGAATTTCACAATGTCAGCAAAAATACTTGGCAGAGATGCGCGCGCAGCAGCATGACGTGTGAGTTGACGTGCAACTAGGGGGAGAATGGGACTTGACATTTAGCTCTACATGTGGAGACAAAAGTCTGGGGTTATGTCAACCTAATCCCAAATCATATCTAATATCCTATGTTTAAAGAACTGTGTTATCCAAAAAGAGAGGTCTCTTAGGATAGAATCTTATTCTATACTGACTATACTGACTGTTAGTGCGTGTACAAGCGTCTAAGTGTCTACACTAGATGCGAGGGGGTAGGAATATTCCATGGTAACGGGGCTATGAATTACTTGCATGAGGGCAGCGAGGCCTGGCCCCTTTGCACGGTAGCTGAAGGAATGTTTACCTAAACTGCTAGACAGGAATGCATCGGATGAGGAGCGAAGGAGATAATCTCGAAGGTGAAATACAGTTTTTGGCAGGCGACGGGCTGGATCAGGCACCGTTAGCCGCGCAGGGAGTAAGACAAAGTTCATGGTCACAGATGCAGGCTCAGACTGGAACTTTCAGAGGCAGAAGGCAAGAAAAGGCTTGGTGGCAGAATCAGGGCCTACTCGCCTGGACTGTAAAATGGGATAAATGAACCATATAAAGCCGGTGGCCTTTCATACTTAGGAATAGAATATCCGGCCCATTCATGGCGGATCTGAAAGAGGACATGTTGACGGTGGACGCACATGTATTTGCGTCTTCATAACTGGAACTGGAGGGAACATACATGTACTTGTGACTTATACATGAAACCGTTGGGGTCCAAGATAGGGGACATAACCGACCATAAAAATCCATATTTCCACAGTTCTTCCAGCGAGCCCCATCGAAGACTTCCTAACTACCACCATCCATCAAGGATCCCTCCACAGCCCTCACCCTAAGTCTCCTTGTAGCCACTTTCCAGGATCTCCCTGCAGCCCCCATCCAGAATCTGATCTCAGTCCCCTTCCAAGATTTCACCTTGTCCCCTATCAATCACCCCCCTGCAGTCGCCATCCAGGATCACTCCAAAAATAACTCTGCTAAAATCATTCCAAAGATGTAATGGATTGTGTGAACTTGCGACTACCAGAATCATTAATTTCCACAACAGCATGCGAACTGCCACCAGTCTCACAACACTCAACCTCCTCTCTGCCAATTACCCCCGTCCTTTCCCTCCCCACCTTCCAGCAACACTCTGGCTCCGGTCCAACCGGCCTTTGACTTCATTCACTACAGGCCTTCTACATCAACCTTCGGCTGCAAGACAGTTCCATCCTAAAACGCCCATTACCACCTACCCAGCCAGATTAAACAGGCATTGGTTGCCCAAAAACCTAAGACACTCACTAGAGCCTATCTTCTCTCTTCTGACCATATCTAACTGACCACTCTTGGCCAAAGACCACAAGCTTCTGTAGAGGAACTTCCTTGAAAACGATCAGTTTGGCTATCAACACTAGGGTCCCACCTCACTGGCTGCTCAACCACCTAGGACACTACAGGCTTTGCTTCTTCAGTGAATATGTCTTCCGCCGGTTGGATGCTGTGGTACAAAAGGGGGTGGTGACGGACGGAGCATCAGAACCAATCAAACACTCACACCCAGTCAACAGATCTGGGTTTGATCCATCACCGTTCTTTAGCCCACTCTGCCACCCCAGTTCAGACATGGCCATGTGCAAATCAGTCTGACCCTGTGCCTCATGGGAACAGTCCAGCCCGAACTGCTAAGCCGTGCCTTCCCTTGACCGGAAACAAGCTTCCTGGGACCGGTTTCTGGCAAGAACGGTGATGGATCAAACCCAGATCTGTTGACTGGGTGTGAGTGTTTGATTGGTTCTGATACTCCGTCCATCACCACCCACTTTTGTACCGCGTGGTTAGAGCCAGAGCATTATCGGTGGGCCAATGCGAACCAGACCAATATCCGTGGTCCAGTGTTCCATGGAGAGGCAGGGATGCGCCAATACTAGCCTGCTGCCATGTGATGATACAAATATGAATGTTGATCAACTGCCTATTGGACTATTGCAAGCATCCTTCAATCATCTTCTGTGTACCTGCCCAAGCAATGCCAGCTCAGAATTTATCATCAGTCAGTCATCAAACAAAGTGCCCAACGCTGGTAACCCCTTTACAACCGGCTATCAGTTCACAGGCGGGAATGAACCCTGCCCTGCAGAACCCTGAAATCTGTTTCATGTTTTAATAGTTGGATAAGTGCAGAATGGGGGGGATAGAGGGAAGGAGTCATGAACCTCCAGCCTTGCATTGTAAATGGAAACAGAGGTGTAAGATCTGGACCTTCTATGGTCTGATGTAGAAACTTAATCAAAAGTACTTTTGCTTCCTGTAACTTTGATTTATAGCAGCTGCTCTGTAGTAGGAGTCTTTTTTGGGGGTTTAGGAAAGTTGAATTTCCGTGCATCCCAATTTAAATTAAAATGAAATGCCAATAAACAGAGGCACATGCTGTACCCCTGTGCCAGTGCTGGGGTCCAGACCCTTTGTGAAACTCCACGCACAAGCCACAGGCACTGGAAGAAATGTCACAAACAGAATTTCTTATTAAAAACCCTACTATTTCTGCTGTTGAAAGACAGACGTCAGCTCCGCCAACCGAGGTACAAGCACTAAAAGACAGACTTCAGCACCATGGACCCCATGGCCTGCTGCTGAAAGAACTGTCCGCAGACAGACTTCAGCTTCACCAACCGAAGCACAGGCACTGCCACTAAAAGAACTGTCCATGGACAGACCTCAGCACCTGGGCGTATGGACCACCGGCAGGGCCAGTGAAAGAAAGGACAAGCTTCACAACCTTAGGCAGAGCTACAGCTACTGCCACTGAGAGAACAGTCCACAGATAGACTCCATAACTTGGTACAGATCTACACGAAACTGTTCATTGACAGACTTCAGCACCTAGGACAGATCCACACGTACTGCCACTGAAAGAGCTGTCCACAGACAGGCTTCGGCGCCATGGACAAGGCCACAGGTGCATCCACAGAGGGAGGGACGGACGTCAGCGCCTTAGCTAGAGCCACAGGTACTGCTACTGAAGGGAGGGACTGGCTTCAGCACCACGGATAGAAACACAGGTACTGTCTCTGAAAGATCTGTTCACGGGCAGGCTTCAGAACCCGGGAAAGATCACAGATACAGACACTGAAAGAGCTGTCCACGGACAAGCTTCATCACCATTGGCAGATCCACAGATACTGCCAATGAAAGAACTGTCCACGGACAGGCTTCAGCACCTTGGGCAGAGATACAGTGACTCTCATTGAAAGAACTATCCACGGACAGACTTAGGCACCTTGGGCAGGACCACAGCTACGCTGCTGAAAGAACCGTCCATGGAGTGGCTCCAGCACCATGGACTGAGCCTCAAGTCCTGCCACTGAAGGAATGGGCGGACGTCAGCATCACGGACAGATCTACTGATACTGACAATGAAGGAAGGGGCGGACTTAAGCATCACGGACAGATCCACAGGTACTGTCACTGAAAGAGCTTTTCCAGGGACACATTTCAGTACCATGGACAGCGCCACAGGTACTGCCACTAAAAGAGCTGTCCATGGACAAGCGTCAGCACCATGGACAGCGCCACAGGCACTGCCACTAAAGAGGTGCCACAGTCGCACTTCAGCACCATGGACAGCGCCAGAGGTACTGCCAGGGCTGGCTTTAGGGCAGTGTGACTGGTGCGGCCGCACTGGGCGCTGACCTCAGATAGTCTTTAGCAATAACTTAAGAGTGGAGAAATGAGGGGCACTTTTGCCCAGTGGTAGTGAGGGAATTTGAGGGCTGTGGGGGCACCATAAATGATTTTGGCACCGGGCGTCACCAGCGCTAAAGCCAGCCCTGGGTACTGCCACTGAAGGAACGGGGAGGGCTTCAGCACCACGGACAGATCTAGAGGTACTGACACTGAAAGAGCTGTCCACGGATACACTTCAGCGCCATGGACAGCGCCACAGGTACTGCCAAAGAGCTGTCCACGGAGAGACTTCAGCACCATGGACAACGCCACTGGTACGGCCACTGAAGGAAGGGGAGGCCTTCAGAACCACGGAGAGATCTACAGGTACTGACACTGAAAGAGCTGGCCACAAACACACTTCAGCACAATGGATAGCGCCGCAGGTACTTTAGCGCCACGGACAACGCCATGGGTACTGCCACTGAAAGAGCTGTCCACGGAGAGACTTCAGCACCATGGACAACGCCATGGATACTGCCACTGAAGGAAGGGGTGGCCTTCAGCACCACGGACAGATCTACAGGTACTGACACTGAAAGAGCTTGCCACAGACACACTTCAGCGCCATGGATAGGGCCGCAGATCCTGCCACTGAAGGAAGGGGCGGACTTCAGCACCATGGACAGATCTACAGGTACTGACACTGAAAGAGATTGCCACAAACACACTTCAGCACCATGGACAGCACCAGGCGGCGCTGCCTCTCCAATGACTGACTCTATCTTCACTCCATGAGGCAGAGTTGGTTGCGGTGTCGTCTAGCTCTTGTCCGTCTCCTCTATGGTTTGAGCAGGTTGCTTCAATAGAACATCTAACTGGACCACCCTTGGTCCACGTGATGCTGCGTGGCCCTGCCCCCACTAGACCGACACTTAGTGCTATAACTTCGTCCTTGAAGGTGAAGCCGGAGGCCCAGGAGTTTAGATGTTCTTTGACTGTTTTACTGTGTGCCTGTGTTTCAAGGGAACTCGGGTCTTTCCACCTCTGGGGGTCACCCCTGTGGTCAGTGATGGACCTGGCCAGTACACCACAGATTTAGCCCCCACATCCCGGTGCCCACTTGGACGTCCAATTCTGCACAGTCAACATTTTTGAAAACCACCAGCCGGCGCCACCCTGACGGTTTTGAGCACCCTAGAGTTATTTCAGCCTTAAAGCAGGCTCGCCCCCCTTAGCAGCCACCCCAGAGAACTCCACAGTTGAACACATCATCCACACTCCAAACACAGGAGCACACATCCCTGTTCACCCCACCTTGCAGCCACCCCAAAGAGCTCCCCAGTGGAGCACACCATTCACACAACAAGCACGGAGGCACTCAGCCCTGTTCACCCCACCTAGCAGCCACCCCAGAAAGCGCCTCCATCCACGCCACGGACACCAAGTCACATAGCGCTGGTCATCCCACCCAGCAGCCACCCCAAAGAGCTCCCCCGTGGAGCACACAATCCACACTCCAAACACAGGGGCACACAACCCTGCTCACCCCACCCAGCAGCCACCTCAGAGAGCTCCCCCATTGAACACGCCATCCACACAACAAACACCGAGGCACACAATCCTGCTCACTCCAGTTAGCAACCACACCAGAGAGCTCCCCCGTGGAGCACACAATCCACACTCCAAACACAGGGGCACACAACCCTGCTCACCCCACCTAGCAGCCACCCCAAAGAGTTCCCCCATTGAACACGCCATCCACACAACAAACACCGAGGCACACAATCCTGCTCACTCCACTTTGCAACCACACCAGAGAGCTCCCCCCCGCCCCCTGTGTAACACACCATCCACACTCCAAACACAGGGGCACACAACCCTGCTCACCCCACCCAGCAGTCACCCCAAAGAGCTCCCCCGTTGAACACGCCATCCACACAACAAACACTGAGGCACACAATATTGCTCACCCCACCTATCAACCACGCCAGAGAGCTCCTCCTTGGAATGCACCATCCAGGCCGTGAACAACAAGTCACACAGCCCTGCTCACCCCACCTAGCAACCACCCTAGAGAGCGCCTCCGTAAGGCACACCATTCACGCCACGCCACGAACACCAAGTCACATAGCGCTGTTCACCCCACCTAGCAGCCACCCCAGAAAGCTCCTCCGTGGAGCGCACCATCAACGCTGCAAACACAGGGGCACACAGCCCTGCTCACCCCACCTAGCAGCCACATCAGAAAGCGCCTCCATCCACGCCACGAACATCGAGTCACATAGCGCTGTTCATCCCACCCAGCAGCCACCCCAGAGGAATCCATCGTGGAACACATGATCCACACGCCAAACCAAGGGTTACACAGACCTGCTCACCCCACCTAGCAGACAGTGCTTGAAATGGAAAAATAAAAGTTCAGGTACCCTGTATCAAAGTACCTGCTTGTTTCTGAGAAGTGTTGGTTCTCTCCCATTAAAAGTGTGGCTTTTTCTTGAGAAAAGCAGGTACTCTCCCTCTCAAAATAAAAAAGTGCTGTTATTCAGTACCAGGCAGTACCGGTCCATTTAAAGCACTGTTTTCAGAGAGCTCCCTCGTGGAAAACACCATCCACGCCACGAACACCAAGTCACATAGTGCTGTGCAGCCATCCCAGAGAGCTCCTCGGTGGAAGAAACTCTCAAGCTGCCATCGCTGGCTCGCACAGCGCTGCCCACCCAGCAGCCCCCCCGCACGAACAAACCCTCCATGCCGTGAACACTAGGCCTGGGCTAAATTTCCGTTCCGCTCGCGGAAATTGCGATAATTTGACATTTTTGCTTCCGCGTAGAGCGCGAAAATGTCAAAATTTCCGCATTCCGCAGCTTAGCGATAATTTGTTTCTTGCTCGCGCTGTAAAATAATAAATTCTCACGCGCGCGCGATCGCCTTACCTGAATCCCCGCGTTCACCAACAAATTTTCCCGATCCGGTCGCGTTCTCCACGAGATGTTGGATTGTTGGTAGCCATTTGCGCTGTCTCGCGACAGTTCGCGCCCGCAGTGATTTCATTGGTCGCGCGATCACGTCTTTCTTCTCGCGATCATGCACCGCGAGAAGAGTGAAAACAAGATGGCCGTGCCCGCGAGCAACCGCATGGGTAAGTTGGCGAGCTGCGACCACGCAGAAAATACCGCGAACGGGCGGGAAAAAAACATCCGCATCTTCGCGATATTTCCGCGTGTTTGCGGAGATTTTTAACATTTACGCGATAATTTGCGAAAGTCACTTTCGCAAATTCCGTCCACCCCTAGTGAACACCGAGTCACACACCTTTGGACACCCCACCTAGCAGCCACCCATGAGAGCTTCTTCATGGTATACACAAAGCCGTGTTTACCCCACCAAGCAGCCAGCCTAGAGAGCTTCTCTGTGGAATGCACTATCCATGCCACAAACACCGAGTTAAACAGTTTTGCCCTGTGCACCCAGCAGAGAGCTGGCTCGTGCGGCTATATTACACAAATGCTCATGGTGTGCTACGGGTGTTTGTGTCCGCTTTATGCGCCCTGGAGGCACTTTGGTATTACAGAAAGGGCCACGGACACTTGTTCTGCCCTTTCTGTAATACAGATAGTGCTGGTGCACCTACAGCGCCAGTGCTGTCATTAGAGGGCATATCCTCTTTTGCATTGGGCGAGGCCCCATGCAAATGAAGGAATCACTTTGCCTCTACGCCCGCGCCGTATTATCGACTTGGGCGCAGAGGCACAAATGCATTTAGAAGGCTACAAAAAACGCCTTCAAAATGAAGCCCTTTATAGGATTAAAAGGGTGTCCCATGAACCTCCCAGACATTCGCTAGCAGGTGGTGCAGTCACTCACTGCACCCGCCTGCAATGGGATCTCTAATCCTTTTAAGAATGCAGGCTGGTTGCCGCCGGCACAAAGAAACAACAGCTTTAAAACAGCTGCTCCGTATTTCTTTTGAAGGTGCTGGGCTGTGAGCATTGCAAGCTCGTGGCAACCCTAAGGGTGGAGCATTCCTCCTGACAGGGGACACTTCCCATGTTTGCACCCGGCACACAGGCTTTAAAGTGTGCTGTGGCGTAAACATGGAAAGTGTGCCCTATCTGTAATCCAGGCCAGACGTCCTCCTGGCACCAAGAGTGACCGCTGGTTAATCATCTTGAAAGGTTCTTATAAATGTGTGTGACTACCCACCCAGACATACATTTTAGTCAATGCTTAATTTGTAAAAGATCGAGTGTCGGCTCCCAAAGCTCTGCTCAGATATTCATGGCTTATACTATGAAAAGATGTGTCGAATACCAAGCATGCACAGTTTTTAATCCACCATATACTTCTTTAATCAACAAGCAGACAATCCCTGCCCCTTTATCCCACACCTGCTGGTTCCTGCTTTCTCTTTGTGATTTTCTTCAGCCGCTCTCTTACTCCTTTTCCCCCTTTGTTTGTGTTTTTCTCTCTTGTTCTCAGTAAATGTCTGAGGTGGAAAAATATCTGCGGGTCCCCAGAGATGAGAGCCAGCGGGCCACATTGGCAACCGCCAGCTCAAATTAATTAAATCGTTTTAGTGCTGTCCGAACAAGACTGAAGTCCTGCTCCAATGAGAGATCAGGTGGTGGGGGGTCCCAACATGACTGAGGGGTGGGGTCCAAACATAGGTGACAGTCCTGCTCCAATGAGAGATCAGGGGAAGGAGGGTCCAAACATGACTAACAGACCTGCTCCAATAAGTGATTAGGGGAGGGAGGGTCCAAACATGACTGACAGTCCTGATACAATGAGAGATCAGGTGGAGGAGGGTCCAAACATGACTGACAGTCCTGATCCAATGAGAGATCAGGGGAAGGAGGGTCCAAACATGGCTTACAGTCCTGACCCAATGAGAGATCAGGGAAAGAAGGGTCCAAACATGGCAGACAGTCCAGCTCCAATGAGAGATCAGATGGAAGAGGGTCCAAACATGACTGACAGCCCTGCTGCAATAAGAGATCAGATAGAGGAGGGTCCAAACATGACTAACAGACCTGCTCCAATAAGCGATTAGGGGAAGGAGGGTCCAAACAAGACTGAAGTCCTGCTCCAATGAGAGATCAGGGGGTGGGGGGTCCAAACATGACTGTGGGGGTCCAAACATAGGTGCCAGTCCTGCTCCAAAGAGAGATCAGTGGAAGGAGGGTCCAAACGTCACTGACAGTCCTGCTCCAATGAGAGATCAGGGGAAGGAGGGTCCAAACATGACTAACAGACCTGCTCCAATAAGCGATTAGGGGAAGGAGGGTCCAAACATGACTGACAGTCCTGATCCAATGAGAGATCAGGGGAAGGAGGGTCCAAACATGGCTGACAGTCCTGATCCAATGAGAGATCAGGGGAAGGAGGGTCAAAACATGGCAGACAGTCCAGCTCCAATGAGAGATCAGGTGGAAGAGGGTCCAAACATGACTGACAGCCCTGCTCCAATAAGAGATCAGGTAGAGGAGGGTCCAAACATGACTAACAGACCTGCTCCAATAAGCGATTAGGGGAAGGAGGGTCCAAACATGACTGACAGTCCTGCTCCAATGAGAGATCAGGTGGAGGAGGTTCCAAACATGACTGATAGTCTTGATCCAATGAGAGATCAGGGGAAGGTGGGTCCAAACATGACTGACAGTCCTGCTGCAATGAGAGTTTAGGTGGAGGAGGGTCTTGATCCAATGAAAGATCAGGTGGAGGAGGGCCCAAACATGACTGACAGTCCTGATCCAATGAGAGATCATGGGAAGGAGGGTCCAAACATGGCTGACAGTCCAGCTCCAATGAGAGATCAGGTGGAAGAGGGTTCAAACATGACTGACAGTCCTGCTCCAATAAGAGTTCAGGGGAAGGAGGGTCCAAACATGACTGACAGTCCTGCTGCAACGAGAGGTTAGGTGGAGGGGGGTCCAAACATGACTGACAATGCTCCTCCAATGAGATATCACGTGGAGGAGGGTCCAAACATGACTGCCAGTGCTCCTCCAATGAGAGGTCAGGTGGAGGAGGGCATAATATGACTGACAGTCCTGCTCTAATAAGAGATATGGGGAAGGAGGGTCTAAACATGACTGACAGTCCTGCTCCAATAGGAGATCAGGTGGAGGGGTGTCCAAACATGACTGACAGACCTGCTACAATGAGAGATTAGGGGAAGGAGGGTCCAAACATGACTGACAGTCCTGCTCCAATGACAGATCATGGGAAGGAGGGTCCAAACATGACTGACAGTCCTGCTTCAATAAGAGATCAGGGGAAGGAGGGTCCAAACATGACTGACAGTCCTGCTGCAATGAGAGTTTAGGTGGAGGAGGATCCTGATCCAATGAAAGATCAGGTGGAGGAGGGCCCAAACATGACTGACAGTCCTCCTCCAATGAGAGATCAGGGGAAGGAGGGTCCAAACATGACTGACAGTCCTGCTCCAATAAGAGATCAGGTGGAGGAGGGTCCAAACATGACTGACAGTGCTCCTCAAATGAGAGATCAGGTAGAGAAGGGTCCAAACATGACTGACAGTGCTCCTCAAATGAGAGATCAGGTGGAGGAGGGTCCAAACATGACTGACAGTCCTGATCCAAAGAGAACTCATGTGGAGGAGGTTCCAAACATGACTGACAATCCTGCTCCAATGAGAGATCAGGGGAAGGAGGGTCCAAACATGATTGACAGTCCAGCTCCAATGAGAGAGCAGGGGGAGGAGGGTCCAAACATGACTGACAGTCCTGCTCCAATGAGAGATCAGAGGAAGGAGGGTCCAAACATGACTGACAGATCTGCTCCAATGAGAGATTGAGGGAAGGAGGGTCCAAACATGACTGACAGACCTGCTCCAATGAGCGATTAGGGGAAGGAGGGTCCAAACATAACTGACAGCTCTGCTCCAATGAGAGATCAGGTGGAGGAGGGTCCAAACATGACTGACAATCCTGCTCCAATGAGAGATCAGGGGAAGGAGGGTCCAAACATGGCTTACAGTCCTGACCCAATGAGAGATCAGGGAAAGAAGGGTCCAAACATGGCAGACAGTCCAGTTCCAATGAGAGATCAGATGGAAGAGGGTCCAAACATGACTGACAGCCCTGCTGCAATAAGAGATCAGATAGAGGAGGGTCCAAACATGACTAACAGACCTGCTCCAATAAGCGATTAGGGGAAGGAGGGTCCAAACAAGACTGAAGTCCTGCTCCAATGAGAGATCAGGGGGTGGGGGGTCCAAACATGACTGTGGGGGTCCAAACATAGGTGCCAGTCCTGCTCCAAAGAGAGATCAGTGGAAGGAGGGTCCAAACGTCACTGACAGTCCTGCTCCAATGAGAGATCAGGGGAAGGAGGGTCCAAACATGACTAACAGACCTGCTCCAATAAGCGATTAGGGGAAGGAGGGTCCAAACATGACTGACAGTCCTGATCCAATGAGAGATCAGGGGAAGGAGGGTCCAAACATGGCTGACAGTCCTGATCCAATGAGAGATCAGGGGAAGGAGGGTCAAAACATGGCAGACAGTCCAGCTCCAATGAGAGATCAGGTGGAAGAGGGTCCAAACATGACTGACAGCCCTGCTCCAATAAGAGATCAGGTAGAGGAGGGTCCAAACATGACTAACAGACCTGCTCCAATAAGCGATTAGGGGAAGGAGGGTCCAAACATGACTGACAGTCCTGCTCCAATGAGAGATCAGGTGGAGGAGGTTCCAAACATGACTGATAGTCTTGATCCAATGAGAGATCAGGGGAAGGTGGGTCCAAACATGACTGACAGTCCTGCTGCAATGAGAGTTTAGGTGGAGGAGGGTCTTGATCCAATGAAAGATCAGGTGGAGGAGGGCCCAAACATGACTGACAGTCCTGATCCAATGAGAGATCATGGGAAGGAGGGTCCAAACATGGCTGACAGTCCAGCTCCAATGAGAGATCAGGTGGAAGAGGGTTCAAACATGACCGACAGTCCTGCTCCAATAAGAGTTCAGGGGAAGGAGGGTCCAAACATGACTGACAGTCCTGCTGCAACGAGAGGTTAGGTGGAGGGGGGTCCAAACATGACTGACAATGCTCCTCCAATGAGATATCACGTGGAGGAGGGTCCAAACATGACTGCCAGTGCTCCTCCAATGAGAGGTCAGGTGGAGGAGGGCATAATATGACTGACAGTCCTGCTCTAATAAGAGATATGGGGAAGGAGGGTCTAAACATGACTGACAGTCCTGCTCCAATAGGAGATCAGGGGGAGGGGTGTCCAAACATGACTGACAGACCTGCTACAATGAGAGATTAGGGGAAGGAGGGTCCAAACATGACTGACAGTCCTGCTCCAATGACAGATCATGGGAAGGAGGGTCCAAACATGACTGACAGTCCTGCTTCAATAAGAGATCAGGGGAAGGAGGGTCCAAACATGACTGACAGTCCTGCTGCAATGAGAGTTTAGGTGGAGGAGGATCCTGATCCAATGAAAGATCAGGTGGAGGAGGGCCCAAACATGACTGACAGTCCTCCTCCAATGAGAGATCAGGGGAAGGAGGGTCCAAACATGACTGACAGTCCTGCTCCAATAAGAGATCAGGTGGAGGAGGGTCCAAACATGACTGACAGTGCTCCTCAAATGAGAGATCAGGTAGAGAAGGGTCCAAACATGACTGACAGTGCTCCTCAAATGAGAGATCAGGTGGAGGAGGGTCCAAACATGACTGACAGTCCTGATCCAATGAGAGATCATGTGGAGGAGGTTCCAAACATGACTGACAATCCTGCTCCAATGAGAGATCAGGGGAAGGAGGGTCCAAACATGATTGACAGTCCAGCTCCAATGAGAGAGCAGGGGGAGGAGGGTCCAAACATGACTGACAGTCCTGCTCCAATGAGAGATCAGAGGAAGGAGGGTCCAAACATGACTGACAGATCTGCTCCAATGAGAGATTGAGGGAAGGAGGGTCCAAACATGACTGACAGACCTGCTCCAATGAGCGATTAGGGGAAGGAGGGTCCAAACATAACTGACAGCTCTGCTCCAATGAGAGATCAGGTGGAGGAGGGTCCAAACATGACTGACAATCCTGCTCCAATGAGAGATCAGGGGAAGGAGTGTCCAAGCATGACTGACAGTGCTCCTCCAATGAGAAGTCAGGGGGAGGAGGATCCAAACAAGACTGACAGTCCTGCTCCAATGAGAGATCAGGTGGAGGAGGGTCTAAACATGACTGGCAGTGCTCCTCCAATGAGAGATCAGGGGAAGGAGGGGCCAAACATGACTGACAGTCCTGCTCCAATGAGAGATCCTGTGGAGGAGGGTCCAAACATTACTGACAGTCCTACTCCAATGAGAGGTCAGGTGGAGGAGGGTCCTATAAACACAAACCTGCCAGAAATCTCTACAGATACAGAATCCAGTGCCAAGAGGCTTGACCTTGTTTTCAGATGTTCCTTGGTGGGTAATGGCCCCAATCTCATATTTCCTTTTTGTCTTTCTTGCAGATGCCCCAACGGTGAAGATCAACCCTTCGCAAGCGGTCCTCCGGGAGGGGGACAACCTGGGCCTCACCTGCTCTGTGACTGGCAACCCTCGGTGAGTAACCAGGAGACTGGGCTAACATATGGTGATGTCTAGGAACTTGATCCAGAGGAGGGGCTGGGGGAGGAATTAACAAGCACTGCCACCGACCAAGAAGGAAATACTATATTTAAGGCAATTAATCATTGGGGGGTGGGGGTGGGGGGTTTAGCATTGAATGAGGAGGAGAGAAGACCTCTAGGCAGAGGGTCTCACACCTGCTCGCGGACCTTTGACAGAGTTGTAACTACCTTTACTTGTGTCGGCACATTGATGCTTTTAGTCTACTGATGGGGGCTGTGACTTGTTCTTGTATCGCTGCCTGCTTGTTTTTCTTCTTTTTCGCCGTTTCCGCCGCCACTGCCCCGGTCACTCTTTCCCCTCCTCCCGCTTCCCTGTTCCGGTCCCCGCAGTCCCGCCTCCCCTCACTGCCCATTGGCTACCCAGCCTCCCGCCTCCCTGCTGACCCTCCCTCCGGGCTCCTACTTATGACGCCCCTTCCGCGACCGCGCAGCGGACGCGCGCAGCGGGAGCGCCGATTGAGCGCCGAAGGTGCGCCAAAGGTAAGCCCGTCTGCGCCCGTCCGCGCCTGGACCGCGCCCAGCGCCAGACTCCCTGGTCCCCGCGCCCGCCAGCCCCCCCGCAGGATCTACGACTTCGCTACGCTCATCGCACTCAAAACCGCCCGAGCCCCCGGATGCTACCGAGCGTCCCCGCGACGCACCCATGGACCCTTCACCTGCCGATCCTGCAACTTCTCTTGCCTCCAAACAAGCACCACGCCCACCAAGACGGACAACAGCAACCACCTCAAGTGCATCCTGCTCAACACCCGCTCCGTCCACAGACACGCCGTGGAACTCTGGAACCTCCTCGACACCGCATCTCCGGACGTCGCCTTCCTCACGGAAACCTGGATGAACGACTCTTCAGCCCCCGACATCGCCATAGCCATCCCGGACGGCTACAAGATCATCAGGAAGGATCGCGTCAACCAGACCGGAGGAGGCATCGCCATCGTACACAAGAGCACCATTCGCATCTCGACTGACTCCATCGACGTATTCAACGCCGCCGAATACCTGCACTTCCAGATCCACACCGACCCCAAGACTACCCTCAGAGGCACCCTCATCTACAGACCCCCGGGACCACGCGCACAGTTCTGCGAAGACATCGCCGACTTCATCAGCCCTCACGCCCTCCCCTCCGCCGACTACATCCTCCTCGGGGACCTCAACTTCCACCTGGAGAACAACAATGACCACAACACCACCGCCCTGCTGGATAACCTCGCCAACCTCGGACTTCAGCAACTGGTCAACACCCCCACCCACTTCGCCGGCCACACGCTCGACCCACTCTTCTCGTCCAGCAAGCACGTCACCTTTAGCCACTCCACCGGACTTCACTGGACCGACCACAGCTGCGTCCATTTCAGCTTCAGAAAGAACACGGTCCACAATCACCCGAAGCAGGCTCCCCACAGAAACTGGAGCAAGATCACCGCCGACCAGCTCGCCACCTCCCTCAGCCAGAGCCCACCTGCCAGGACCACGGACCCTAACACAGCTGCCCTCGACCTCACGCAGTGGCTGACCTCCTGTGCCGACGACCTCGCCCCACTGAAGAACCCCCCCTCCAGACCCAGAAGCAAGAAGGCCCCCTGGTTCACCGACGAACTCAAGGACTCCAAGAAGGCCTGCCGCACCCTCGAGAAGGCCTGGCTCCTCAACAAGACCGCCGACAACAGAACAGCACTCAAACTCGCCACTCGCAGACATCACCAGCTCATCCGCACCACCAAGAAGAAATCTCTGCGGGAACGACTGGACAAGAACGCCCATGACAGCAAGGAGCTCTTCAACATCGTCAAGGAGTTCTCCAACCCCAGCACCGGCAACAACGACATCACTCCCTCACAGGACCTCTGCGACTCCCTCGCCTCGTACTTCCACCGCAAGATCGCCGACATCCACAACAGCTTCGACATTTCACCCCCGCACCCATCGGTTGTACCTTCGCGCCCCGCCGCCACCCTCCAGACATGGACCGAGGTGACCCCCGAAGACACGTCACGCATGATGAACACCATCCACTCCGGATCTCCGACCGACCCGTGCCCCCATCATGTCTTCAACAAGGCAGCCTCTACCATCGCACCCCACCTCCGAGACATCATCAACACCTCCTTCAACACAGCAACCTTCCCGGAGAGCTGGAAGCACGCCGAACTCAGCGCTCTGCTGAAGAAACCAACAGCGGACCCGACCGACCTCAAGAACTACCGCCCCATCTCGCTCCTTCCTTTCCCGGCCAAAGTCATCGAGAAGGTCGTCAACAAGCAACTGGCAGCCTTCCTCGAGACGAACGGATCCCTCGACCCATCACAGTCCGGATTCAGAGCCAACCACAGCACCGAGACAGCCCTCATCGCAGCCACCGACGACATCCGAGCCCTGCTCGACAACGGCGAAACAGCGGCACTCATCCTCCTAGACCTCTCCGCAGCATTTGACACTGTCTGCCACCGCACACTAGTCCAACGCCTCAACGACACCGGCATCCAAGGGAAGGCTCTGGAATGGATCATCTCATACCTCTCCGGCAGAACACAGAGAGTACGCCTCCCTCCGTTCCGCTCCGAGGCCACCGAAGTCATCTGCGGCGTCCCGCAAGGATCGTCGCTCAGCCCTACTCTCTTCAACATCTACATGAAACCCCTCGCTGCCATCGCACGCCAACACAACCTCAACATCATTTCCTACGCCGATGACACCCAGCTGATTCTCTCCCTCTCCAGAGACCCCGACACCGCCAAAGCCAGCCTGCACGAAGGGATGACAGACGTCGCTGAATGGATGAACATCAGCCGCCTGAAACTGAACACGGACAAGACAGAAGTCCTCACTCTGGGACCATCACCCTCCGCATGGGACGACTCCTGGTGGCCCCCGGCACTAGGCACCGCACCTGAACCGACGGACCACGCACGCAACTTGGGCGTCATACTGGATTCCTCCCTATCGATGACCAGACAAGTCAACGCCGTCTCCTCAGCTTGCTTCCACAACCTCCGCTTGCTCCGAAAGATCTTCCGATGGATCCCGACCGAGACCAGGAAGACGGTCACCCACGCTCTCGTCACCAGCAGACTAGACTACGGAAACACCCTCTACGCCGGTACTACAGCCAAGCTTCAGAAAAGACTTCAGCGTATCCAGAACGCCTCCGCCCGACTCATCCTGGACGTCCCCCGACGCAGCCACATCTCGTGCCACCTGAGAGACCTGCACTGGCTCCCTGTCAACAAGAGGATCACGTTCAGACTCCTCACCCACGCACACAAGTCCCTCCACGACCTAGGCCCAGGGTACCTCAACAGCCGCCTCACCTTCTACACGCCCACCCGCCGGCTACGTTCCGCTAACCTCGCCCTCGCCGTCGTCCCTCGCATCCAGAGAGCCACCGCTGGAGGAAGGTCATTCTCCTACCTGGCAGCTAAGACTTGGAACTCCCTACCCGTCCACCTGCGGATGACCCAGGACCACCTGGCCTTCAGGAAACAGCTCAAGACCTGGCTGTTCGAGCAGTAGCAGACCCCCTTCCCCAAGCGCCTTGAGACCCTTACGGGTGAGTAGTGCGCGATATAAGTTCCATGATTGATTGATTGATTGATTATCCAATGCTACATGCATCGGTATGCTTGGTAAGGACGACAATCTTCCTAAGGAACCATGCAGTGTGCTAGACCATCCCTGGTCTAGGCAAGATCGCTGTAAATGTTTACTAACAATGCTTGCTGCACCCTAGCTTGCCTTATTCTGCTTGGGGGCAAACATTCTTTTTAACAAAAGCGTCTTGGATCTGTAGAGTTCTCATTTGAGGGCTGGATTTTCCAGTGCTGGTATCTGAATATTGTTCCACTGTGACCTCTTTAACTTCAAGAGCTGCCCTTCGTGGGCACAACATTGAAATAGACAGAGGAGCACGTGCTGATGATGCCACATAAGACAGAGTCCGAACACACAAAGATACACAAAGATACTAGCCTTTTGTAAACGTGCTTCTTAAAATGGTGTTGGTTACATTGTCGCCAAGCGCGGTGCGCTCCGATATGGGCCACAAGCTTTACCAAGTTTGCAGAACATGTTCATGTCTACAAGAAGTCTGCCTGTGACTCGCAAGGAGTCGCAACGATGGTGTCGTCCAGCCGCCATGTCGGAGATGATCAAGGTGCAGAGTGTTCAAACGTGAGGGTCTGGATGACTAGGCTGACCTCATAGGAGTCAACGCTCCAAATGATGGCTCAAGAACCAGGGATCAATGCCATATGCGGACTTATGGGCAGTGCCCAAAGCTGCCCAAACCTATGGAAGCCACTCTTGCTAGCATTGAGATCTAGTTAAGTTTCATGAGTAAGGTGTGGCCAACCTCAGGGGCCCGAATGCAACTCGATCAGTTTTTTGCAGTGAGTGCCAGTGGCCTGCGCCAACAGTCACCGGCATAAACTAAGTACTGCCTCACATGCTCATCACCTACAGTGTGGCAAAAACTGTGCAGGGTGACAATAGGGAAGTCAGGGCCCTCTTTAGTGTTTGGCCGTGTCGGGCACAGTCTTAAGTCGATGGTGCTCTCACAGGGGCAAACTCACAGGTCTCTCACTCGATTTACAGACGGGGACACACCAGGCTTACACCAGCAGAGCCCACCTGCCAAGGAGCTGCTAAGTCATGGTGACATTTTTCCCTTTTTCTTAAAAGGAGGGACTGCAGCCACTCATTTCCCATGCTCAAACCAGCTGCTCTAGGCATGGCTCACAGGGGCAGGACCAATGCAGAATGGCACCGGGGGCGTTTTTTTTTTTTCAAAAGAAAGCATACTCCTGCTTTGGTACTTTAAACATGAGCGGGCACTTTAAACATGGTGGCCATTGGCTAAACCTTCAATGCTCTAAAGGGAGACACCCTGGCAGCTGTTCCCTTTACGGCACAGAGATCCCTGCAACACAGGTGGAGATTTCTACCTAGAGCTGGGCGATCCTCCGCCCTCCTGGCCCACTGGTGGACCATCCGACAGGGTCTAAAGAAGGCTCCCAAAACACTGGACCAGGCTTTAGAAATGCCTACAGCTGGTCCCCTCTTTCAAATGGGGCAAGAAAATTGCACAGGTGGCCTCAGCTGCTAGCCTCTGTCTGCGCCTGCAGCTAAGGTGGGGATTCCTGTCTTACTGCCTTTAAGTCGCTCATCTGGTACCACCTTATGGTCATAAATGAGTGGGAGCATTTACAGGGTAAGGCGGAGAAAGCCGGTGCACCTACTTGTACTTACCGTGTGCTACAGGGTGTCATATAATGCCGCAGAGGCATAACTCAGGCAAAGCACCGTGAGCGGGGACTCTCCAGGGTCTGCGATGCACCCTGCGTGGCACCAAACAGCGTCTGGTGCATGACCTTGGTGAGACGATGGAGACGACCTGTCACCAGGGACAGAGCTTCAGGTTGGGCGTTTGGGGTGTGACACCCCCTCTAATTAATGCATTCTCTAGTAAATAGTTGGGGTCGGGTATAGTGAGCTCCATGTCAGATTTCACTTGGGATTTTTATATACACACAGACATAAGCACACACACTCTTGTCTCTGTTTTAAAGGTCTTAAAAATGGGTATTTACATTTTTTTTTAGTTGTAAGTACCCCTGACAATCCGCACGCTTCTCCCTTCCTACTGCTCCTTAAGCTCTGGTTGTCGTATAATGTATGTAAGAACTCAAGACCTGAATGTCGATGAAAGTTAAACCTTCTGCAATAAGCATTGTGACACTTTGGCTATTGTCTTTTATACCATACACTTCTCTTCTGGCCCCAATGGCCAATGGTGATATATGGCCATTAACTTGAAATGCTGCTCTTTGGATTTGATATTTATTTTGTATTACCAGATTTACAAATGTGCATACAATCTTTTATTAACCCTTATATTTTAATCCTTACATTTTATTAATATGATGTTACGGTTTTAATTTACTGTATAATAAAAGAAAAAAAACTCAAGACCTGGCTGTTTGAATGATTAAACCCCCTTGCAGCAGGTAACATCTCCAGCGCCTCGAGACCCTCACGGGTGATTTGTAGCGCTCTATAAATGTATGATTGATTGATTTATTGATTGAACCAGCATGATTGTTGGGAAATCCAAAGCTCATCCCTCACCCCAATCTCACAGGCCAAGCCACGCCCTTCCGGTCACATATGTCACAGTGATCACAGCCACGTTAGCAGCTCCAAAGCCCCTAAAAAGAGATTGAGCCCTGGGCTTAGCTTGTGTTTGTTAGCATCGTGTCCGAAGTATTGACTATCGGTGGCTTGAGAGATAAGATGTGGGGGCCCTGCTTGTCTCCTTTGTGTGTGAGTTTAATAATTTTACCTGCAGAAATACAGTTTTCTTGAACACGTTTGTGATTGGCTGGCATATTCACAATCAGAGTCGATCTTTTATTGATTTTCTTTATGCTACAACAATGCCAGAGAAAGCCTTTCCATTGACTGTGGAGCATTGATTTGCATAAACCCTAGCAGGGTGCCATGCTGACAGCTGTGTGTGCTGTGACGTGGTATTGATCGCTTTGTAAATGGGAACCTTCGTCTAAGTGTCTGCTCCACCCCCCTCTTGTAGCAGCGATGTAATCGATTTTCCCTGTTACAGCAAACTGTCACTGTGTCAAAGATAATCCCAGTGTGAGGTGAGGACCCCTGTGAGAGGCTGCTGTGGTTTCATCACACGAGTGTTGCGTGGCACCAGAAGGGAGCTAGTCCGACAGGAACTGGGTGGTCCCAGGGTGAAGTGGGCTGGTGAACGGAGGCGAGGGAGCTTTGATTTGGTGCCGGAATACTGTCGCCTAGGTCCATGGTTTTGAAAGGTGCACACATGAAGAGGCCCGTACCTAGACAGGTGCATACCTGGAAATGTGAATACTGGGAGAGGGCCACACCTGGAAAGGCCTCAGTGCTCAAATGTTATAGAGGTATTCACTAGGCCCATGTTTATAAAGGCCCACACCTGGAGAGGCCTCCACGGTCACACATGGTATTCACTAGGCCCATGTTTATAAAAGTCCACACCTGGAAAGGTTTCCACGGTCACACATGATATTCACTAGGCCCATGTTTTCGAAGGTCCACACCTGGAAAGGCCTCCACGATCACACATGGTATTCACTAGGTCCATGTTTTTAAAGGCCCACGCCTGGAAAGGCCCCCACGGTCACACATGGTATTCACTAGGCCCATGTTTTCGAAGGTCCACATCTGGAAAGGCCTCCACGGTCGCACATGGTATGCCCTAGGCCCATGTTTTTAAAGGCCCACGCCTGGAAAGGCCCCCACGGTCACACATGGTATTCACTAGGCCCATGTTTTCGAAGGTCCACATCTGGAAAGGCCTCCACGGTCACACATGGTATTCACTAGGCCCATGTTTTTAAAGGCGCACACCTGGAAAGGTTTCCACGGTCACACATGATATTCACAAGGCCCATGTTTTTAAAGGCCTACACCTGGAAAGGCCCCCACGGTCACACATGGTATTCACTAGGCCCATGTTTTCGAAGGTCCACATCTGGAAAGGCCTCCACGGTCGCACATGGTATTCACTAGGCCCATGTTTTCAATGGTCCACACCTGCGAAGGCCTCCGCGGTCACACATGGTATTCATTAGGCCCATGTTTTTAAAGGCCCACGCCTGGAAAGGCCCCCACGGTCACACATGGTATTCACTAGGCCGATGTTTTTAAAGGCCCACTCATGGGAAGGCCACCGCAGTCACCTGGTATTTACTAGGCCAATGTTTTTAAAGGCCCACGCCTGGAAAGGCCCCCACGGTCACACATGGTATTCACTAGGCCCATGTTTTTAAAGGTCCACACCTGGAAAGGCCACCACGGTCACACATGGTATTTATTAGGCCCATGATTCCAATGGTCCACTCCTGGAAAGACCTCCACGATCACATGGTATTAACTAGGCCCATGATTCTAAAGGTCCACACGTGGACAGGCCTCCACGGTCACATGATATTCACTAGGCCCATGTCTTTAAAGGCACACACCTGGAACGGCCATGGAGGTCACATGATGGCAATATATTTACTAGGTCCATGTTTTTAATGGTCCACACCTGGAAAGGCCTAGGAGGTAACATCTTAGCATGGTATGTTCTAGGTCCATGTTTTTAAAGGCCGATCCCTGGAAAGTTCGGGGTGTTTCACGTCTTAGCATGGCTTACTGACCATCTTTGGAGCGTGTTTCGGGGGGTTATGTTGGTGGTCTCCTGACAGGAATCACTGTTGACTTGTGGAGCATGTCTGGAACCAACTGACCGGTCATGTCTCACAACTCGCTGTTTATCTTGTCTGGAGCATGGGTGGTCACATTTTAGTATGGAATAGATAGGCGGGTGGATCATGTCCGACAGGGTCAGCCCGCCGGCCAAGTGCACTACTAAACAGTCGTCACTCATGGCCGATTGTGTATGAACCTCGATAATCAGTCCTTCTTTGCCCCAAAAATAAGAAAATGCAGGGTGATAACGTGTTAGCACAGGCCACTCTTTCTGTATTGGGACATGTCTGAGATGGTCACTTCTTAGCATAACTCATTTGCTGTATGTCTGAAACAGAGAAAGTGTAACACGGCCCTGCATCTTTGTGAATCATGCCTGGAACAGAGAGAATGGTCCCATCTCACCAAATGTTACTTTTGTAGGTCTGGCTTTTCAGTGCTACCTTTGCGCGACCTTATGTGATCGATAGGGAAGGAGCTTTTAAGAAGTTGTTCTTGGACAGTGGTTGTAGCCCCGCCCATGTTCATCCTCCTTCTTGGAACAATTGATGGGTCAGACGTTGTGTACATCTGGTGAAAAAAGAGCGCTTGCGCCGCCCTTTATGCCTTGCTGGAAATCTTCCACTTCGCACAGTAGGGCTGAGTTGGAGATAAGCCAATGACACCACGTGTTAGATGAAATAGGTCCAATCCGTTTATTACGAAATGTTATGACAATAGCAGTACGCCTGGCTTGTTTGATGTGAAAAGCATATATTTATACCAATAGGCCTTCAAGTGTTGCCTGTTATTATAAAGGGCTAAAGACTGTAGGTATGGTGTCCCATGGAATCTCAAAGGTTATTAGAGTAGGCAAGGGTTCCCCGACAAACCCAAGCAGCGGAGGGTTCGCACTGTGATGGGCCTTGTCAGGCTCTCGCTGGAGCTGTATTCTGCTTTGCTGACTGGATGTTTGCACATAGTTGTCATGTTAAGATTGTATGCCTGATAGCTGTCTTGTAGGAAGGCTCACATTCCGTAGGCCTGCGTTGGTTATGATGACAACTCATTGATAAAGGCTGTGGGCCGGATTGCATATTTGGGAGTAGGTATGCCAGATGCCATCAGCGTGATCTGTTTATGTAGAAAAAGTATAACTCAGGCAGTGAAGCTGACATATGTTATGTTATGTTATGTTATGTTACCTGTTTTGTAGAGCGCAACAGCTGCCCCAGCGACGGGGCGTCCCGGCGCTAGAACCGTAAACCAATCTACTGGATGCGAAAGAGGGACCTACGGGGCGGGAAATAGATGGGTTTTAATCGCTCTTCGGAAGGCTAGCAAATCATCCATGCAGCGGATGTGGAGAGGGAGGGAGTTCCACAGTTTGGCCCCCAGTAGCTTGAAAGAGCGACCTCCGATGCGACAGAATTTCGTCTGGGGTATCAGAGCTAGATGCTGCCCCATAGACCGGAGGTTCCGTTTGGGTTTATAGGGGGTCAGCAGAGGACGGAGAAACTCTGGGCCTTCATTTTTCAAGATCTTAAAGGAAAATATGAGGGCCTTGAACTGGATACGGGCTTCTATGGGCAGCCAGTGAAGTCTGTACATAGTTGCTCTCACTGAGCACCTTCTTGGAAGGCCTACTATCGCTCTAGCCGCCGAGTTCTGGATTCGTTGGAATCTTTTTATCTCAGCTTTATTAGCTCCCAGCAACAGGACGCTCGCATAGTCCAGTCTTGACAAGATAGTAGACTGCACTATGAGTTGTCGTGTCTTGGGGTCGAAATAGCCTAGGATGGGGTATAGGCTTCTCAGAAGTCCAATGCAGGTTGCGGCAACTTTTTTAGTGTGCGATTGGAAGCTCAGGGTCGAGTCCAGCCATACCCCTAGATTTTTTACTAAGTTTTTTGGAGGGGGTGCTGGGCCCAGGGACTGAGGCCACCATGAATCGTTCCAGTTATTGCTGTTTTTTCCCATTATCAGTACCTCGGTTTTGCCACCGTTCAGTTGGAGGCAATTTGCTGTCATCCACTTGGCGACAGCAGACAGTCCATCCCTGAAGTTGGTGGCTTCCGGGGAGGGGGCCTCACTAAGGCTGATGACTAACTGAGTGTCGTCAGCGTACAACACCATTGTGAGGCCCCATATCTTAGCAACCTCCGCCAAAGGTTGCATATATAGATTAAACAGGGAGGGACTGAGAGCCGAGCCCTGTGGGACACCTTGTCCTATGTCTTGGGGTTTGGAGATAAACGGGGGGGCAGAAACCCTGAATGATCTGCTGGTTAGGAATGACCGAAACCATTGGAGCGCTGAGTCCACGATTCCTATATTTTCCAGGCGTTTTAGCAGAATGGCATGGGACACCGTGTCAAAGGCCGCGCTGAGATCGAGCAGTATCAGCGCGGCACTTTTACCGGTGTACCATGAAAAACATATGTTAAAGTCAATAGGCCTTCAAGAGTGGATTGTTAGTACACTGTGGTGACGACTGCAGGCAGCTTTTTGTAAATAAACAGCGGGAACTCTTCAAGATTGTTAATTCCTTTTTGTCCCCCAGTGCAATTTAAAACCACCTTACTCCTTCAGCTCACGTGTGTGAGGAGCTATCTGACTTCTGTTTTTTAATAAAAACAAAACGATTTATCATCCGTTTCCCAGTCAGTGGGTGCCACCATCGACCTTGGTTGGGAGTTTTTCTTCTGCCCTCTTTTGTCCAATTTTGAACCTATCTCCTTGGAGGACTCATCCTGTATAATGGCCAACTGTAAATCTCGCTCGCCTCTCGACCAGTGTCCTCCCCAGCCTCAAATTAGCCACTACGCTTGTTGATCCCACCCTGAAGAAGGTGATGAATTCCTCCTGGGAGTCCGCCAATGTACTGAGCAGCTGGAAGCAGGGCCTCCTGCTCCCCCTGCTAGAAAAAAACCACACTGACCCTAGGGTGCTCAGTAACTTCAGACCAATCTCACTCCTACCTGAAGTAGCAACAATGTTGGCGAAGCTAGTCGATACACAACTCTCCCATTTTCTGGAGTGAAATCATCTTTTACATGATAACATTACATAACATAACAGGTGTATTTGTAAAGCACACGATTACCCGCAGGTGTCCTGGCGCTGAATAACAGATGTTTATTGTTACCCAACTCAATGGTACTCATTTTATCGACCTCAGATGGATGAAAGGCTGAGTGGACCCGCCGGGATTTGAACCTGTGACCATGAGGTCGAACACAGGCCCCTGCGGTGGCTGCTTTAGTCCACTGAGCCACCAGACTCAATCTGTTTTCCGTGCAAGGTTCGGCATAGACTCCGCTTTATTGGAGGTTTCAGAATTCATAAAGGGCAATCTCGATCAGAAAGCGGCGGCGATGGCAGTCCTATTGGATTTATCGTCAGCTTTCAATACGGCACCTCAGTCTATTCTTTTTAACAGGCTGAGGAGAACTGAAGTCCATGGGTATGGTTTGGCCTGGATTAATGCATATCTTGAAGGCAGAACACAAGCGGTATTTCTTTTCCCCCTTTTACCTCAACCACAAAGCCACTTGATTGTGGAGTTCCTCACGGCTCTGCCTGTTCACTTTTTATGTGGAGCCTCTTGCTAACTTTGTAGAAGTTGGGGGCCTGCGGGTGATTTCCTATGCTGATGATACTCAGGTACTTCTGTCCTTTCAGGATAATTATGGAGAGCTTTTAGTTCTTGTAAGCTTTGCTTGGAATCCGTCAGTGAGTGCATGAATGGCATTTGCCTTGAATTAAACTCTGATAAAAAATAAATTCTCTTCTTTGGCATCAGTCATTTTCCAGGCTCCCATAACTGGTGGCCTTCAGAGTTCGGTGCCCCTCCCCATACCATCTTCGATTGCGACAAATTTAGGCTTGTAATTCAACTCTACCCTGTCTCTGAACTGCAGGTAAAAGCTGCCTCTGCAAGTTGCTTTTCAACTCTGAAATCTCTTAGGAGGATGCTACATCTGGAAGCGGAGGTCCCCGGAAGACTATTGTCCACTCTCTGGTCACTTCCCAGTTAGACAATGCTACCAGTGTATATCTGGGCCTGACATCCTTTTTGTTGCATCATCTGTAGATCCTTCAAACTGCTGCACTTTGTCTTATCCTAGAGATACCTGCGCCTAGCAGTGCCTGTCTCAGTGCGCAGACTACATTGGCTGCCCATTGCCAAACAAATCAATTTGAAGGCACTTCTTTTTGCGCATAGAGCCTTTGAGTAGGGGTGGGCGGAATTTGCGAAATTCACTTTTGCAAATTATCGCGAAAATGTTAAAAATCTCCGCAAACACGCAAAAATATCGCGAAAATGCTGAAGTTTTTTTCCAGCCCGTTCACGTTATTTTCTGCGTGGTCGCGGCTCGCCAACTTACCCATGCGGTTGCTCGCGGGCGCGGCCATCTTGTTTTCACTTGTCTCGCGGTGCGTGATCGCAAGAAGAAAGACGTGATCGCGCAACGAATGATGTTACTGCGGGCGTGAACTGTCGCGAGACAGCGCAAATGGCTACCAACAATCCAACATCTCATGGAGAACGCGACCGGATCGGGAAAACTTGTCGGCGAACGCGGGGATTCAGGTAAGGCGATCGCGCGCACGCATGAATGTATTATTTTACAGCTCGAGCAAGCAAAAAATTTCCGGTGAAATGCGGATTGCGGAAATTTAGCCATTTTTGCGCTCTCCGCGGAATGCGAAAATGTCAAATTATCGCAATTTCCGCGAGCGGAACGGATTTTTAGCCCAGGCCTACCTTTGAGTAGAAAGGCCCCTTGTACCTAAGAAGAAGGCCCAAGCCCTACTGCCAGTGCAGATCCTTGAGGTCTAATGCTCTGAAGCTATTGCAAATTCCTAGGGTTCGTAAGACTAGGAGAGGGGGAAGATCCTATGTGTTTCTTAACGCCAAATTCACGAACTCCCTTCCAGTTGCGCTTCTTCGCCCGCTCTGAATCTACATTTCATAAACATTTGAAGAATTTTTTTTCTTTTAAAGTTTAGGCTCTGTGTCTTGGCATCTGTGCTGTTTCTTGATTTTTCCGGAACTTGGCTGCCAGAGACGGGACGCGTCTTCAGAAGCCAGTGGGCGCTTTACAAATACTGATGTCTTGCAGTGTTTTGTTACATGGAATCTCAGAGATTACCGTAGAATGTAAAGTTTTGGTGCTGGTTACCGTGCTTTGACAAACCCCTGGAGGTTGAAGATGTGTACCGTGATCATCCCTCCAAGGCCCTCATAGGAGGTGATCTTTATAGTAATTCTGTACGCATTTGTAATTGTATGCATAGTTTTTAGCGATGTGTGTGTTCATGCCTGCAGTCATAACAATACATACATGACCATATAAAAACCAAGGCGGCTTTGGGTCAGCCGTTTTTCAGCCATTGACATTCTTTTTCTGGTCATGACAACATATAGCTCTCCACCAGCCCACTCCAGTTATTGGAAAGGGTGACTTGCAAGCAGTAGCATTTTATTTATTCATATGTGTACATCCACCTCAAAATGTGTGCCCTTCCAAGCCAGGGCTGACAGGCCACCATTTCAGTTTTAATTTCCTCCCTGTAAAGGTACCCTTATATTTCTTAACTTGTCCATCTTTTATTTTGTTTGTTGTTTGTTTTGCCCATCATCTCCCCAGACACTGCTACTGGGTCTCTTGCTTGTCACTCATTTTGTCTCCAAAGTCCGCGTCCTACGCGGCCACTGCTTGTAAACATGGCCGCCACCTAGGTATATTATTGCCTCTGGTTTATCGTTGCTTTACCATTCCAAGACTATCGATGTGTATAAAAGCATTCCTTTGGCTATCTTGGGTCAGTACAACAATGGTGTACTATGAAGAATACACTTCCAAGATGCTCCCACAGTGAGAGGTCTACTGGGCGGCCATCTTGCGCTGTCGCACAGTGCAAGATGAGGGCATGGGTGAGTGACAAAGTGCATGTGTAATGAGTTATTGAATGTCTAAGCTCAGCGGTGACTAAAGAGGCACCTTAGTTATAAGCTAAACCTATAGATATTGTCATTGCATTCATGTAGCATGTCTGAGATGGGCATGGTGGTCACATAACAGCAGGAATTGTCATTGTATGGTGTTTGTATGGTATGAGCAGGGTGGATGCATCTTAACATGGCTCCTCTTTCCTTATGCACCATGTCTGAGCTAGACAGGGTGAGTCCAATCCAAGCACGGCTCCTGGTTCTGTAGACAGCATGTCTCATGGACAGGGTGAGTCCCATCTAAGCAAGGCTCCTGGTTCTGTAGACAGCATGTCTCATGGACAGGGTGGGTCACATCTCAGCACGGCTCCTCGTTCTGTACGCAGCATGTCTGGGATGGACTGGGTGGGTCACATCTTAGCACAGCTCCTGGTTCTGCATGCAGCATGTCTCTGATTGACAGGGTGGGTCACATCTTAGAACAGCTCCTGGTTCTGCATGCAGCATTTCTGGTATGGACAGGGTGGGTCAAATCTTAGCTCGGCTCCTGGTTCTGTGCGCAGCATGTCTCTGATTGACAGGGTGGGTCACATCTCAGCATGCCTCCTGGTTCTGCACGCAGCATTTCTGGGATGGACAGGGTGGGTCACATCTTAGCACGGCTCCTGGTTCTGCACACAGTATGCCTATGATGGACAGGGTGGGTCAATCTCAGCACGGCTCCTGGTTCTGTATGCAGTATAACATAACATAACCTAACATACCATAACATAACATGTATAACAGTATGTCTCTGATGGACATGGTGCCTCACATCTTAGCACAGCTCCTGGTTCTGTAAGCAGCATGACTGGGATGGACAGGGTGGGTCACATCTTAGCACGGTTCTTGGATCTGTACGCAGTATGTCTCTGATTGACAGAGTGGGTCACATCTTACCACAGCTCCTGGTTCTGCACACAGAATTTCTGGGATGGACAGGGTGGGTCACATCTTAGCACAGCTCCTGGTTCTGCATGCAGCATGTCTGAGATATGCAGGGTGGGTCACATCTTAGCATGGCTTCTGGTTCTGCATGCAGCCTGTCTCTGATTGACAGGGTGGGTCACATCTTAGCACGGCTCCTGGTTCTGTAAGCAGCATGTCTGGGATGGACAGGGTGGGTCAAATCTTAGCACGGTTCCTGGTTCTGCATGCAGCATGTCTCTGATTGACAGGGTGGGTCACATCTTAGCATGGCTCCTGGTTTTGTATGCAGAATGTCTCTGATGGACAGGGTGGGTCACATCTTAGCACAGCTCCTGGTTCTGTAAGCAGCATGTTTTGGATGGACAGGGTGGGTCACATCTCAGCACAGGTCCTGGTTCTGTACGCAACATGCCTATGATTGACAGGGTGGATCACATCTTAGCACAGCTCCTGCTTCTGTGCGCAGCATGTCTCTGATTGACAGGGTTTAGTCACATCTTACCACGGCTCCTGGTTCTGCATGCAGCAGGTCTCCGATTGGAAAGGTGGGTCACATCTTAGCACATCTCCTGGCTCTGCATGCAACATTTCTGGGATGGACAGGGTGAGTCACATCACAACATGGCTCCTGGTTCTGTAAGCAGCATGTCTCTGATTGGCAGGGTGGGTCACATCTATTCACAGATCCTGGTTCTATACACAGCATTTCTATGATGGACTGGTTGGGTCACATCTCAACATGACCCCTGTTTCTGTAAGGAGCATGTCTATGATGGACAGGGTGGGTCACATCTCAGCATGGCCCCTGTTTCTGTAAGGAGCATGTCTATGGTGGACAGGGTGGGTCACATCTCATCATGGCCCCAGTTTCTGTAAGGAGCATGTCTATGATGGACAGGGTGGGTCACATCTCAGCATGGCCCCTGTTTCTGTAAGGAGCATGTCTATGATGGACAGGGTGGGTCACATCTCATCATGGCCCCTGTTTCTGTAAGGAGCATGTCTATGATGGACAGGGTGGGTCACATCTCAGCATGGCCCCTGTTTCTGTAAGGAGCATGTCTATGATTGACAGGGTGGGTCACATCTTAGCGCAGTCCCTGGTTCTGTCAGCAGCATGTCTGGGATGGACAGGGTGGGTCACATCTCAGCATGGCCCCTGTTTCTGTATGGAGCATGTATGGAACGGACAGGGTGACTCACACCTCAGCACAGCTCATACTTCTATATCAACCATGTCTGGGACGGGCATGGTTGGGCACATTTAAGCATGGCTCTTGTTTCTGCACTCAGTATGTCTGGGGTGGACAGGATGGGTAACATCTCATCAATGCTCCTATTTCCGTATTGAGCGGACTAGATATAACTGCAATTCACCCCTTGTTTGTGTGTGTTTGTGTGTGTGCGTGTGTGTATATATACGCATATGTGTGTGATGGAAATGAAAAGTCACACAAATACAAGAAATATGAACCAGGAGGCAATTATTTCTTGACTATTACAAACATACACGTACATGCACTTATCCTGACCCAGAGACGGTAAACTGCACCACCAACCGAAACATGTCCCACTGTTACAAGTACCTGTTTTTTTTACAAAATAAGTTCCCTCCTACCACATGAGCACCACATAACAAAACAACATAACACCCGATAAGCCAAAATCCCAAAATTCCAGGACATTTCTAAAGACAACTGAACCATGCATTTCTAAAGATGATTCCCAAACACACCAAACGTCCTACTTTAACCCATTTTGCCACATTGCTTTTTCATACACTTCGAATTCACAGGATTATAATGGGACATTTAATAGGCCCAGACACCAAAATAAAATTGCCCCCCATTAGTGAATTAGATAGGCCCCGGTGGAGACCTTCGCTCTGCCAGCGAAGTGTGCGGAGATTTGCCTTCTCCGTGTTCTGCGGAGAACGTGTAGAAGGCAAATCTCTGCACACTCTGCGGCGTAGCGGAGTTGGCCAGCCCCCGCTTCCACCCCCCTATATTAACAATGAATTTTACTGCTGAAAAATAAATTAAAACCTACTTACCTGTACTGCGACGTCCCTGGGCTTCGCTCCTCCTCTTCGTCGCGGCTTTTTCTATTCCTTGCAAAAACTGCACATGCTCGAGCGTCCGCTCATGTGCATTTCTTGTGAGAAATGTCCATGCGTGGGCACGTGCGCATGCGCAGTTTTCGCAAGGATTGGAAGAAACCACGACGAAGAGGAGGAGGGAAGCCCGGGGACACCGCAGTACAGGTAAGTGGGTTTTAATTTATTTTTCAGTAGTAAAATTCACTGTTAATATAGGGGGGTGGAAGCGGGTGGCGTAGCGGGGCGAAGCGGAAGGCCAAGCGGAGGGCCACGGAGATTATTCGTACCTCCGTGGCCCTCTGCGTAGCCGCCCTACGCCCACTACACCCAGGGTTAGAAATAAATACCTAAAAAAGACTCCCATGTTTGCAAATCGGGGCAGTTTTGAACTTGTACAGACACGCTGTGGAAGTGTTTTGCAAGGTATGGAAGACTGCATGGATGTGAGCTTGCTGCAGGCAATGTTTGTTTTAAAGTCAGAGAAATCAACAGTAAAAAACGGCCCATCAGACCATAAAAAAGTCCCACAAACAATAAAGAAAATAGTCCCACACACTGACCTGTCAGATCAGCCTATCAGATACCGCCTTATCGTTCCATAGTTAGGCCAGCCCGACCCTGCTTAACGCAGCGGTACCTGCAGCCATCACAGCGTGGCTGGCTTTGAGGGACTCTTCTGATGTCGAACAGTGATCTGTCCCACTCTCAAGCCTCTGGTGACAGCCTAACAACTTCAGAGAGACCCAACAATGCACAGAAAGAAATACCAATGCGCGTACTTATCATAATACCTGTCAGAAGCCATGGGGGCGCTGATCTGCAATGCATTATGGGCATTTTAATTTACATATGAATGCGACTACACATAAAACAGCAGCGAAATGTCCTGATTGCATGGCTCGCCTTGACTTTACACAGTACATCTCCTCCTGCCCACAATGGGGGTTGTATCTCGCGCATAATTATTGGAAGGAATTCATCACCAGCAGACATTTTAATTTAACTTTCTTCCTAGTCTTATCTTGCAAATGTAACTTTTTTGTTAAATTGCCTTATCATATAATTAGAGGAGTCAAAAGTTACCTATTAATATCGCAAAAAAATGGAACGAAGGAAAAATTATGCTTACTAAGCGCGCCCCATCCTATAATAAGCAGCCAGCCACTCTATAGAGATACAAATGCGTGGTCAACCAGAGACACTAGAAAATATTCTTCAAATCTCCAGTAACACTGTCGCACAAAGCACCAGATTCTGGAATACATGTCTCACCCTTTGTTAGAAAGGTAGATGGACCGGGAGGGTCGGCCGGGGTCAGGAGGAGAGGTCTCCGGGGAGAGCCGTCTCCAGCGATCGTACAGACAAGTAACTTCCCCCCCCCCCACAGACAGATACCACACACGGATAAGGTTCAGTGTTCTTTATAAGCACTTATTTACGGTACGGTTAAATGGTACAAGGAGGTCTGGACTCAGGGGTCCCCTCGATTAGAGTCTCGCAAGGTAGGGAAGGGGGTAGCGGGACAGTCTATTTACCAATCAGGTAGTTCGGATGAGATGAGGATGAGCTCACAATCCTCGAGCTTGGTGATTAGGTGGTATGGGCCGCGGCAGCGCCAGCAGGTCCCGGTGTGGATGGTCGTTACAACGGGCCGCGGCAGCGCCAGCAGGTCCCAGGAAGATGACTGTTGCAGAAGGCCGCGGCAGCGCCAGCAGGTCCCGGTGAGGATGGTCGTTACAACGGGCCGCGGCAGCGCCAGCAGGTCCCAGGAAGGTGAAGGTTGCAGAAGGCCGCGGCAGCGCCAGCAGGCAGGACGATGGTTCACAAGAGCGGGCTACGGCAGCGCCAGTAGACCGTCAGGGTTGAGTTCACTCGGTGTCTCTCGACTCCAGGATACAACTGCCTTCCTGCTCCGGAGCTGCCCCAGTTATAGGGCTGGTGCCCTTTGATGTCCGGACCCTCGCACTTGGAGGTCGGAGGGTCCGGGATGAAGGGGTCCAGACACCCAGCAGGGGGTGGAGCCAGTGCCTGGGGGAGCTGGGGGCGATCGGCACCTGGCGGGGGAGAGCCCTTGACACTTCGTTCTCCCATTGACCTGCCAAGTGGTCCGCTCACCTCCTGGGTGGATGGTGGTGCCGGGATGTCGGGGCCGGCCAGGCCCGGGGTTAGGGTCGAGGGGAGGCCGTGCGGCCGCGTGGTGCAGGGCCCAAGATGGCGGCTTGACCCGGCCGGGAAAGCCGGTGGGGCGGGACCCCGTGATGAGTAGGGGTCCGAGGGCAGAGGGTCCGTCGGGAGACGGAGTACAGGTGCTTGTTGCGGGGATATGCCAGGTGGGCCGGGGTTCGGGCCCCGTCGAGCGGGGAGGGAGCGAGCCGTTTGTGAGGCCTGTCCAACATGCGTCCCCCCCAGCTGAAGGCGGGGAGAGTCACCCATCTCCTTGGGGACTCTCTTCGTCGAGGCGGAAAAAGCGGGACAGGCCATCTGCGTTGGCGTGATCTTGGCCTGGTCGGTGCTCCACGGTGAAGTCCATTCCCTGCAGGGAAATGGACCAGCGCAAGAGTTTTGGGTTCTCCCCCCGCATCTGCATCAGCCATTGCAGGGGTCGATGGTCGGTTTGTACCCGGAAGTGGGTACCGAAGAGATAGGGTCGGAGCTTTTTGAGGGCCCACACTACTGCAAATGCCTCCCTCTCGATGGTGCTCCAACGCTGTTCTCGGGCCAGGAGACGTCGGCTGATGAAGGCCACCGGCTGGTCATGACCTTCGGGGTTCAGCTGAGAGAGGACGGCCCCGATGCCGTGGTCGGAGGCGTCGGTCTGCACCACAAATTCCCGACTGTAATCGGGGGCCTGGAGCACCGGGGCGGTGCACAGGGCGGCCTTCAGCTCCTCGAAGGCCGCTTGACAATCAGGGGTCCAGTTGACCCGCTTCGGCTGGTTCTTGGATGTGAGACCCGTGAGGGGCCCCACGATGCTGCCGTAGTCTTTCACGAACCGCCGGTAGTAGCCGGTGAGCCCCAAGAAGGCTCGGACCTCGGTCTGGGTGACGGGGGGGCTGCCAGGACTGGATGGCAGCAATCTTAAGTTGTAGTGGGGCCACCAGCCCGCTCCCCACTTGGTGCCCAAGGTAGGTCACAGACCCTTGGCCAATCTGGCACTTGCCGGCCTTAATGGTGAGGCCGGCCCGCTGGAGGGCTTGCAGGACCTCTTGGAGGTGGCGGAGGTGGTCGGACCAGTGGCGGCTGTATACAGCGATATCGTCCAGGTAGGCAGCGCTGAATTCTTCAAGCCCTGCCAAGACCTGGTTCACAAGGCGTTGGAACGTGGCGGGGGCATTCTTCATGCCAAAGGGCATGACCTTAAATTGATAGTGGCCATCGGGGGTAGAGAAGGCTGACCGTTCCTGAGCCCTGGGTGTGAGGCCGATCTGCCAGTAGCCCGCCGTTAGGTCGAAGATACTAAGGTAGCGGGCGGCCCCCAGCCGGTCGATCAGCTCGTCTGCTCGGGGGATGGGATGAGCGTCGGTCCGGGTGACAGCGTTCAAGCCCCGGTAGTCGACGCAGAATCTCAGTTCAGGGGCGGAGCCGGGGGCAGCGGCCTTGGGAACTAATACGACCGGACTGGCCCAGGGACTGTCCGAGGGCTCGATGACCCCGATCGTGAGCATCTTGGCCACTTCCTCCTGGATGCAGGCCCGTACCCGATCTGGTACGCGGTAGGCCCGGTGCCGGACAGGGGGACTGTCCCCGGTGTCTACGTCGTGCAAACACCAGGGGGTGACCCCGGGGGTGAGGGAGAACAGGGCAGCGAACTGCAGCAGGAGGTTCCGGCAGTCCTGGCGTTGCTCTGAAGTGAGGGCGTCCGAGAGCCGGACCCCGTCCACGGAGCCGTCCTTCTCCTGAGTCCTCAGGAGGTCCGGGAGGGGCTCGGAGTCTTCTTCTGTGCCACTGTCTGTAGCCATCAAGAGGCTTAGTTCGGAGCGCACAAAGTGCGGTTTGAGCCGGTTGGTGTGGAGGACCCGAAGGGGGTTCCGGGAGGACCCCATGTCGATGAGGTAAGTGACGGGGCTTTTGCGCTCGACCACTTTGAAGGGCCCCGTCCACTTATCTTGCAGGGCGCATGGTTCGGTGGGGGACATCACCCATACTTGCTGCCCCGGCTCGAATTCAACGGAGGAGGCATTGTGGTCATACCACCTCTTCATGTCCTCCTGGCTGGCCTCGAGGTTCGCCTTGGCCATCTCCCTGAAGCGCCGGGTCTGGTTTCGTAAGGCCAGGATGTATTTGAAGACGTCTGGAGGGGTCGTTAGGGGGGCCATCTCCCAACCTTCCTTGACTAGGCTGAGGGGCCCTCGCACAGGGTGTCCGTATAGGAGTTCAAAGGGGCTAAAACCGAGGGACTTCTGGGGCACTTCCCGGTAGGCGAAGAGGAGGCACGGGAGCAGTACATCCCACTGGCGACGGAGAGGTTCTTCCAATCCCCCAATCATCCCTTTGAGAGTGCGGTTGAAAACGCTCCACTAGTCCGTTCCCTTGGGGGTGATAGGGGGTCGTGAATCTGTAGGTGACCCCGCATTGTTGCCAGAGGGACTTCATGTACTTTGATATGAAATTCGTGCCTCGGTCGCTGACGACTTCTCGGGGGAAGCCTACCCGGGAGAAGATCCCCATCAGGGCCCGGCCAACCACTGGAGCGGTCACTGTCCGTAGAGGCACCGCCTCGGGGTAGCGGGTGGCATGGTCCACTAGTACCAAGATGAACCTGTGTCCTTGTGCCGTGCGGGGGTCCAGAGGTCCCACAATGTCTATCCCCACCCTCTCGAATGGGGTGGTGACCACTGGGAAGGGTTGTAGAGGGGCCTTCAGCTTCCGGCCACTCTTCCCGCTGGCTTGGCATGTGGGGCACGATCGGCAGTGGTTCAGGACGTCATTCCTCATTTTCGGCCAAAAAAAGTGGGTCACCAGGCGACTGTACGTTTTGTCCTGGCCCAGGTGTCCAGCCAGGGGGACATCGTGGGCTAGGTTGAGCAGAAAGTCTCGGAAGCGGAGCGGTACCACCAGAACTCGACCGGCCCCCAGTTCGGCGATTCTTTGCTCGCTGTAGAGCAGGTCGTTATCCCAGTAGACCCAGTGGGTTCCTGTGGTGTCCCCGGCGGTTTGGGTGCTGGCTTGTTGGCGGAGTCCCTCGAGGGAGGGACAGGTCTTTTGTTCCTGGCGGAACTGTTCTTGGGTGGGCCCCCCTTCTTGCCGCCACTGAGCCAGATCCGGGAGGTCCTGGTGTTGCGCGTCTTCCTCGGTAGTCGGGTCCGGGAGGTCGGTCTCGCCGTTGTCCTCTACGAGGGCAACCGGGGGCGGAGGTGCTGGCCATTCGGTTTCTTCTGATCGGGGGGCGGCACGGGCGGCCATGGATCGGGTGGTTATGCAGGCCCAGTCCGGGAGGCCCAGCATCCCCAAGTGCTCTCTTCTCTCGACGGAGGCCCACGGGGAACTCTCGAGGTCATTCCCCAGGAGGCAGTCCACGGGGGCATCGTCCCGGACCGTCACCTTCAGTAGGCCGGAGACCCCTCCCCATTCAAACGGGACGCAGGCCATCTTACACATGCTCTCAGAGTTATCTGCCGAGCGGACGGGGCAGAGAATGTTCGGCAGGATCTGCTCGGGCTTCACCAGGTGACAGCGGACGGCCGTCACGCTGGCGCCGGTGTCACGCAAGGCCTCGGCTCTCTGTCCATTAATGGTCACCCACTGACCATATTTTCTGGTGTTGGCGGGTAGGGGAGCCCGCGGAACCATGTCCCTTCCCCCTAAGCATGCCAGGACCATGGCGGCCGGTTCCCACCCTTGCTGGTCCGGCTCATACTCCTCGGGTCCCTCCGATGATTGCTCTTCCCCCAGGGCAGCGGCAGCTACCTGGCGGGGCTTGGGTGGTTGGTTTAGCGGGCAGTTCGGATCGTTGGCGTAGTGGCCTAGTCGCTGGCACCGGTGGCACGTGACGTGGGCTCGGTACCCAGGCCGCAATGGGGGGTTGCCCCGGCCGGCCGGAGGTGGGGTGCTGGCCACGGGTGTTGCTGGTAAGGTGTCTCTCCCTCGCCCCTGGCCCCCTCCTCCTCCCCGAGGACGGTGCTGGCCTTGGTTGCTTCTGTTCTGGTCGTGGGGCCCTCTCCGGCCCACTCGGGTGCTTTCCCACCGGTCAGCTTCGGCGGCGAGCTGCCGTGGGTCAGTCAGCTTACTGTCGAGTAGGTGCTGCCTGAGCTCGACGAAACAGTTGTTTGATAGGTGCTCCCATACCATAAGGTTGAAGAGTTGTTCGTAGGTGGTGACCTGATTTCCCTTGATCCAACCCTCGAAGGCCCGGCTGAAATAGTTCACGTATTCCACCCAAGTTGTACCTGGGATCCGGGTGCAATCTCTGAACCTCTGGCGGTACATCTCGGGCGTGAGGCCGTAGCGGGTGAGGAGGGCAGCCTTCATGTGGTCGTAGGACGACATTTGGTGATCGGGGAGCTGCAGCAGGGCATCGCGACCCTCGTTGATGAATCTCCCCCAAAGTCCGGCTCCCCAATCACTCCGGTCGATCCGGTGGGAGGTCATTGCGATCTCATAGGCTTTAAACCACTGTTGTATGTCGTCTTCTCGGACATACTCGCGGACCACATCCTTGGGGATGTGAACTTTTTTCTCAATAGGCCCCGGGGTGTGTGGTCGCTCAGGCACCCCCAGTTCCTTATTCTGTTTGCGCAGTTCTATTTCCGCCAGTCGGCGCTCGTGCTCGAGCGTTATTTTTTTCTCTTCCAGCTCTCTTTGTCTCTGCTTTTCTTCTCGTTCCTCTCGAAGCCGCATATGCTCGAGGTTGATTTTCTGTTCAGCCAACTTAAGTTCCCCATCCATCTTGAGTCGTGCCATCTCTAATTCGTGTAATCTGACTCTGTCTCTTTCTCGTATCTCCTCCTGTGAGAGGCATGTTCCCCGCTCCTCGGGAGCCGTGGCGTTCCCCTCTGGTGTGATGCTGGTTTGGTCTGGTGTGACGCTGTTTTGGTCGGAGGGTCCTGTGACCCCAGTTTCTGTCCATGACTCAAGAGCGCGCTTTAGATCATCCTTGGTACTCAGGCCGGTGGTAGCAATGCCAAGTTCTATGCAAAATTGTCTCAGTTCGCGGTGGTTGTATTCTTCTAATTTCTCCATTTGGAACTTCTCGGTGGAGCTGCTATCTTTTATCGACATCGTGCTTTGTCGTGGGGTGAGCTACTCTCTGTACGATTACGCGTTGATTCGGATCCCACCGCTGGCCACCAATGTTAGAAAGGTAGATGGACCGGGAGGGTCGGCCGGGGTCAGGAGGAGAGGTCTCCGGGGAGAGCCGTCTCCAGCGATCGTACAGACAAGTAACTTCCCCCCCCCCACAGACAGATACCACACACGGATAAGGTTCAGTGTTCTTTATAAGCACTTATTTACGGTACGGTTAAATGGTACAAGGAGGTCTGGACTCAGGGGTCCCCTCGATTAGAGTCTCGCAAGGTAGGGAAGGGGGTAGCGGGACAGTCTATTTACCAATCAGGTAGTTCGGATGAGATGAGGATGAGCTCACAATCCTCGAGCTTGGTGATTAGGTGGTATGGGCCGCGGCAGCGCCAGCAGGTCCCGGTGTGGATGGTCGTTACAACGGGCCGCGGCAGCGCCAGCAGGTCCCAGGAAGATGACTGTTGCAGAAGGCCGCGGCAGCGCCAGCAGGTCCCGGTGAGGATGGTCGTTACAACGGGCCGCGGCAGCGCCAGCAGGTCCCAGGAAGGTGAAGGTTGCAGAAGGCCGCGGCAGCGCCAGCAGGCAGGACGATGGTTCACAAGAGCGGGCTACGGCAGCGCCAGTAGACCGTCAGGGTTGAGTTCACTCGGTGTCTCTCGACTCCAGGATACAACTGCCTTCCTGCTCCGGAGCTGCCCCAGTTATAGGGCTGGTGCCCTTTGATGTCCGGACCCTCGCACTTGGAGGTCGGAGGGTCCGGGATGAAGGGGTCCAGACACCCAGCAGGGGGTGGAGCCAGTGCCTGGGGGAGCTGGGGGCGATCGGCACCTGGCGGGGGAGAGCCCTTGACACTTCGTTCTCCCATTGACCTGCCAAGTGGTCCGCTCACCTCCTGGGTGGATGGTGGTGCCGGGATGTCGGGGCCGGCCAGGCCCGGGGTTAGGGTCGAGGGGAGGCCGTGCGGCCGCGTGGTGCAGGGCCCAAGATGGCGGCTTGACCCGGCCGGGAAAGCCGGTGGGGCGGGACCCCGTGATGAGTAGGGGTCCGAGGGCAGAGGGTCCGTCGGGAGACGGAGTACAGGTGCTTGTTGCGGGGATATGCCAGGTGGGCCGGGGTTCGGGCCCCGTCGAGCGGGGAGGGAGAGAGCCGTTTGTGAGGCCTGTCCAACACCCTTGATCACAGATCTCAACATTCTAAATCAAATCTCTCCGTCTGGTGGTCAAGTGCCACTATAATACGGGGATAAAAGGAAAGGACACAGAAGGGACATTGCAACCCTCACAGGAAGGTCATAGCAATGGGCAGAGCTCAATATTAGGAAAATAACATTATCACCGCTGCTAACACGGCAAGGGAGCTATTCCAGGTGGTGGTTACGCCAAGGACTCCTTTTGGTAAAAATGAATCCTGATGAGTCGTCACACGACTTATGATTAAAATGGGAGCGTTTCCTCTATCGGGGTAGATGATGTAAGAACGAACATCTCAAGGACCAATTAGAGCATGGTTTAGATCTTGACGGACAGGTTACTCCATCACAATGGTGACGGATATCCCGTGCGCCGAAATATAAATTCCATGGGATATAATGGGATTTATATTTTGGGTGATGGGGTCGCCGGTGTGACGGAGTAACCCGTCCGCCAAAATCTAAATCTGGCCCGTAGTCTGATGTTTCCTTCCTTGATTCCTCCCAAGGTGGCGGACGCCTCTGCAGTTCCACCACCCTGCATTGCCCTCGGACTTCAGTTTTCAGAAATGTCTCATATTAGTAGGTTTCCTGGGTATCTGTTGTGCGGGGTTCAAATACAGCAGCCTCAGCCCCGTGGATAGCCAAAGAAATTGTTGTTTAAACATTGCTTCTTGTTTGTGGAGTATTTTGCTGAGGAACAAGTATCTCCCACCTCCCTGGAGTCCCATAGGTCTCTAGTTTTCAGAGATGCCTGTGGCTGCTGTTGGGGAAGGAGAGCAACACGCACTTCCCACCTTCTAGAATCTCCTGGACCAACCTCTCCAATGAGTAGCTCCTGTGTGGGGCCAGCATGCTAAACTAGAAGCTTTTGCTCCGTTGAATCAACATATATATGTATACTGGGAAGAAGTGTGGCGCCGCGGCCAGTGTGACTGACTCCGGAATCTGGGAATCCCGGTTCGATCCCCGGCACCGGCGGCAGGTCAGCCCACCACCATGTGACTCTGGGCAATAGCTTGCTTAATCTTCCCGCCCCCAGCGCCTAGAGGCCCTTATGGGTGATTGTTCGCGCTTTACAAATGTGGATTATTATTATTACTGATATTAGAAAGTGTGTATTCGAGAAGAACATGTGTGTATTTTCAGAACTCGTATTCTGGTGTTTGGAGAAAAATTGTTGAATTTCCAAAATATATGTAAAGCTGATATTTAGCGGATAAATGACGCAGCATTGGGGAGAGTTATTACTAATATTATTTCCTCAGTGCGGTGCCGGGGGCGGTGCGCCTATGGTTGCTCTGTATGGCCCGCACAGAAGCACATTGATAACGCGTTGTTTGCACTGCTGCTGACGTCCCTGCCGGGTGCACTGACGGCGTCGCTCAGGGGCGTAACACAGACCCCCGCAGCCCCCGCGGTGCGGGGGGGCCCAAGCACCAGGGGGCCCCCTCTGCACAGCACTCGGTCTGCAGAGCTCCTGATTCAGCACGGAGGGGGGCCCTCCATGTGCCTTGCAGGGAGGCCCCCTCGAGTTTCGTTACGCCAGTGGCGTCGCTGCTGGTGCTCCTGCACGGCGCGGCCTCTAATGCAATCTTGTCTGATGTGGACACTATTGCAACACTGACCCTACTGACCGCTCAGGCTGCTCGTCACTGAACACGAGAAGCTCTTATTAAAGGAAAGGGGGAGACTCCTGCTCCTGAACCACTGCATTAGATCTATTTGAGGAAGGTGGCAGGTGGCAGGTGACCCTGGCCCCAAAAACCTCCAGACATACCCCTTGTCAATTCTTCATGACGCGCCATACATCAGACCTTCTATCCACATGGATGCATGTTCTGTCAGTCCCTCTGCTGTCTGCGGTTTGTCCATTCACACGCGTGGTCTCACTTTAGCAGAGTACAGTTTGGGGAAGAACCACAAGTGAAGCAGACTCCACGGCACGTGGACAGCTCCAGTAAATCCCCTAGTTATCACAAATAAACAGTGCCTTGTAGTTAGAGGGTCTCGGTTTCCAGAGGGTGCAGGCCTACAGGGGAGTCCATTGATCACCTCCCCTTGGGGAGCTGAACTGCAGATGGTGGCTAGAGGCCACAGATATGCTTTTTCACCAGTGTCCGCATTCCTAGTTCCCCGCATTGTTTTTATGTTTGTTTCACATAAGAGATTCTGGATGTCTAGAGAGCATTTCAGAGACTCTGGCATCAAGCCCAGTGTGGGACCCTCTTCTTTGATTTATGAAGTTTGGTTTCTGGGAGCTGAGTGAACCTCTTTTACGCTTCTCTCGCTTCCCTCTTGAATGTTGAGGCATTTCATGTCCCACAAGAGAGTTCGAGCAGACAACAACTCCACCAATCTTCTCGCCTCAGGTATCTGAAATGCAGATGGTGGGCAGATGCGAGAATGAGACGTGTGTGTGTCAGAATCCCTAGTTCCCCATTCTGCTTCTATTGTGCATGTGACAAAAAAGTTAGTTAATGTTCAGAGAGCATTTCAGGCCCCCTAAGGTGGGCGATCAGGATGAACCTCTCTTATGTTCTCCCTTAGGATAGTTGAAGTGCAGGTGTTGGCGGTAAATGTCAGAGAGAGGTATCTAGTGTCAAGACACCAAGCTCCCCACTCTGCTGTTATTTTTCACTGGGCAAAAAATGATCCCTGGTATCCAGTGGGCATTTCCGGTCCCTGAGTGGGGCAAGGAGCACTCCTGATCAGCTCCCACAGGGGAACTGAAATCTAGAATATTAGATGAGGTCAGATCTGCCCAGGGCTTTATTTAAACCGGTGGTTTCTGGTGCTCGGAACCAGCTCTTAATTGTCAACACCAGCGCTTATGACAGTCTGCCACAAGGTGGCGCTTTCTGGCTCATTTAGAGTTGACCACAGCAGCAGCTAATTATTAATTAAATATACATTAAAAATTATTATAACCCGCAGCCAATTCCATTCTTCTAGCTTTGGGGATCTGGATTAGTCTGAACTGTCACATTTGTAGAGTGTGCTGGTTGGCAGGTGTGTTGGCACTATCATTGGCAGCGCTGGCAATGGGCAGTGCTAGCTGCAGTGGCCTCCTGACGAGCGCCCTGGTACTTTTTGTTTTCACAAATTAGGCACTGGGCCTGCCTCCCCGCATGGGCAACCGTCCCTCGCATCGAATGTGCATTTAGTGGTTGGAAGTGGCAGAACAGTAGGTAATGCCCCAATCCCCGGGAGTTAAAAAGTGGGCGTGTGAAGGGGTTTGGGAGGATCCAGTCATCCTATGGGTGCCCTCCAGTCCTGGACTTGGAATCTACCATTTACCTATCAACATTTCCAGGACCGCCCCAGATTCACGTGACCTGAGGGAGGCTAGTAAGTCGCTGCTCAATGCGCTTTATGGGTTTGGACCGCCCCAGATTCACGTGACCTGAGGGAGGCTAGTAAGTCGCTGCTCAATGCGCTCTATGGGTTCTTTGAGAGGTTCACCCCGGTGCTTTTTATAGTTCACTTCTCCAAATTTATTGGCTGAGAAGCAATTACTTTCACAGGAAGTTTATGACTCATGAAATAACATAGAAACAAGTGCCTACTGAGGCTAAAGAAATATCATTGATCGGAATTGCCCTCAACTCTGCATGAATTGCACTTAGTCGCCTATAAAATAGGTTTGCCCCTAACAGATGACTGAATGTTTCTGAAAATATACACATGTTTTACTACCACAGATTACATTTTCTTAAACATTTTTCCCCCAAAGACAGTTGACATTTTTAGACTATCACCACTCTCCCAAATTCCATCTTATCATTCAATAAATCCACGAGTTTGACCCCCAGGTAGCAGTGGGTGGACAGAACCGGATTTATGAACATATTGCTCATCAAATGTAATCGATTTCCACCATATGCAAGTGGTAGCCACCAAATTCAGGGGTGGTCACCAGTTAAAAGGATGCCCACTAGAAGGAATGGTTTGCACAAAGGAGAAATGTAGGCTAGGATAGAGTCTTCAGTGTTTGCCAGATGGCATAGGACCACTTCACCAGATTCCAGCAGAAAGCAACCAGACCCTGATGCACACATGCACATTACACCATGCTCACTCACACATGGATAAACACACGCTCCTCTCTTTTTCTTGCTCCACTCAACCTATCTTGACCCACAAGGAAACGTACAGGCCCGTTGACGTGGCCCAATGGGATTAATGCTCACAAGAGCTTGCAAGTACCTAAAGGTTTTGGGCGTTACATCTTTCCAAAACAGATTCATTCACCTCTCCCAGACTCCACAGCAGACCAGGAGGGCCGCGATGGGTTTCTTGGGAGATGGGGCTGGAACGAGAGATTCCAGGTGGGGCCATCCCCCACCTCATTTATTGATTGTGCTTTCAGATTAAACCAATGCTGTCTAGTGGTGCTCTCTGCCCCCCAGGGTGGGTAGATTGGGGTAACTCCCCAATCTGCCCCTTCAGTTGGATAGAAAGGCTGGAAGTGCCATGGGTGGTGAGGACTGGGTGCAGACCCATGCTGGGAGGAGCTGGTTACCTACCTTAATCAGTTTTCCAGTCAGTAGTTTTTAGTGGCGCGTTATGTCCACTGAGATTGGCAGATTTCAAGTAAACCGCACACTGTGTCCCTCCTGGGAGAAGCTACAGTTCATATTGGGAGGGGGCGACACTCAACCTGCGTAAAATCATGTCTGGTGGTGCTGAGGGGCTTGCAGACCCCTGGTGGGCCAATGTGGAGTAAAACATCAGTCTGCCCCCAAGGGGCTGTAATGTTGATACTGCTGTGGCCCATGCCAGGGGCAACTCGCCCGCACAAAATGTGACAGGAGTCTAGACGCTGGGTTCCTGCTGGGGGCTCATGCCCCTGGCTTGGGTCCATTCAGAGGAGGAAGGTTCCCCTTGACTCTCCAATTGAAATAAGAGTATGGGCCAGAGGCAAGACTGATGCAGGATCATGGTTCACACTCATGCGGAGGCTTCCCCAGGTTCCTGATCTATGACATCAACATGTCGCCAGCATGCTGACTTCAATATTAGGAAAGAGATTCCAGGGGTGCAGTTGTGAAGGTACTTGCGCTGTCCCTCCAGGTAAACCTGCATTGAAGAGAAGTCTCTTGTGCAAGCGACCGAGTGCCAGGAGGGGGTCTTCAAAGCCTCCCTCTACAGAGCAGTGTGGAGGACCATGAGGTAATTCCCTCCACACATGGGAAATGAAATGGGTCCTTAGGTTATCTACTTAAGGAAATTGGGGATGTATTAGATGCATGGGGCGCATTTTTAAGACACACCAATAATACTCTTCTTGTGTCGGAGGGGCTTCGGGATGGTGTGTGTATATCTCTTCCCGTCAACTTGTCTGTCTCCTTCCAAGTCTCTCTGGCACTAGAGCTCCAACAACTACTCAGCTTATCTCAACTTCTCGGCTCGGCTCCTTTACCTCTAAAGAGTATCTCACAAACCATTAAAAACCAGCTTTCATTGGCCACTAGCCCAACTGATTTTGGCTTTAAAAACCAACATGCACTTCCCTCTTGGGTCAGTCTTTCTGCCTTCGCCCCTTTTCCAGGTAAACAACTACAGACAAACTTGGAGCAAAATAATATCATCAGCATATGAAAGTTTGACTTATGTTCATGTCCTGGTATGAAAGTCACACTGTTCGTCTTCGCATATAATATACTCTGTGTAAACAATGATAGGCACTTAGCTATGCAGATACCCTCGTCATTGCTCACTACAAGAGACCATCAATGACTTCTGTAGAAGTATGAAAAAGTAGTACCCTGGTGGGGATGGAGGTCATACTTTTATAGATTTCAATAATTTAGAACTAAATGCTCAACAATTGCCGGGCTGGACCCTTTTGTGCCAAATTATATCAAATTAGAATCTGAAGTCCCTCAAGAATCCTGTCTGTCACTTGTCGTTTGGACAAGAGGACAGATGGGGTGTTGACTCCCGTTGATATCTATTCCCACTATTGAGCACCATTGTTATGCACACCCATTGTTGACTCCTGTTGATATTTAGTCCCGCTATTGAGCACCATTGTTATGCACACCCATTGTTGACTCCTGTTGATATTTAGTCCCGCTATTGAGCACCATTGTTATGCACACCCATTGTTGACTCCTGTCGATATCTATTCCCACTATTGAGCACCATTGTTTTGTACACCCATTGTTGACTCCCGTTGATATCTATTCCCACTATTGAGCACCATTGTTAAGTACACCCATTGTTGACTCCTGTCGATATCTATTCCCACTATTGAGCACCATTGTTTTGTACACCCATTGTTGACTCCCGTTGATATCTATTCCCACTATTGAGCACCATTGTTGAGGATGCCTATTGTTGATTATCGCTGATATCTGTGTCCACTGTTGAGTATCATTAATACCTCCACCCATCATTGGCTAGAATTTATATCCGCACACACCATCAACAACCATTGATATTTGAGCCCACCATTGACTCTCATTGATATCCATGGGAACTGTTTCTTATCAATGATGTCCACGTACACCATTATCATTGTCATGCAAGCTCGCTGATGGCCATCAGTGATATCTACAGCCACCTTTGCATGTCATTGAAATCTTCAGCCACTACTGACCATCTTCGATATCCAAGCCCACCACTGTCCACGCCCACCATCAACTGTCATTGACATCCACATCCATCATTGACTAGCATTGAAATCTATGGCTACCATTGACCATATCAATATACAAGCCCACCATTGACTGTCACTGATACCTCCACCCACTGTCGTCTGTCACTGATATCCATGGCCACCACTGATTATCATTGTCAAGCCAACCCTTAATTCTCATTGACATTCCCTTCCGCCGTTGACCAACATGAACCTCCATGGCCGCCACTGACTCTCATCTACATTGACTATCATGATATATACATCCACTGTGACTGGCTGGAGATTGTGCTTTCATTCTATGCAGATGACATGACAATGTTGTAAGACTGAATGGCTCCCTCAGTTAGTTTGTCATGCCTAAGTGACAGTGCAGCATTGATGCTTGGCAGATTGCTATAGCAAGTCCATTGGACATAAGATGTCATGAAACATGCTCTCCCACAGCCTCGAGACCCTCACAGGTGATGCAGCCGTGATCTACAAATCCTGATTGATTGAAACCAAGGGCAGTGAAACATCCTACATCTGATGGAATCATTACTGCTTTAGTTCGGCCAACAGGACTCCAAGACAAAATGTTCATCCACCTGTTGGTCCTTCGAGAAGAGCATCTTCCTAAGAAGGATCCGTTAGATCACCGCACTTCACATAATCTGCATCAGTTGCCTTGATGGAAGAAGGGTTTTTGCCTTGTTCCCCACCCGCTATTGGGGGCGACGGGGATCTCAAGACTGGACCTTTCCAGTTTCCTATAGTCCTCTTTGTATTTGGGTAAATATGCCAAAGGTGGTGGGGAGTTAGATTACTTCTGGATCATAGAGTTGAGACAACATCTCAAACCGGAGGAGAAAGTTTAATTTAATAAAAGTTAAAGACCAAATTGAAATCAAGCGCCCTGTCTGTGGCATAAATTGTGCCTTCGACTCCACCTTAACAGCCTTGAAAGGGAAGGCACTACAGCCTCAAGTGTCAGCATGCGTAGGTCAGCCAATAGCAACTTGTTGTGTCTGTATACAGCCAACTGTCCGCCTCAGAAGGCAGACCTTCTCCAATCAGGGAGTACTTTATGGAACTCTGTATCAGACCATCTCTGGCTCAAATCATCACGCCTTTGTTTCATATCTGTCTAAATAATACATCGGTCTCCTAACCATGATATAACAGTACTAATGTTTGGAAGTTCGCGGACAGTTGGCATTTGAGCACAGAGCGACATTTCCATGTAGAGCGCTGCATAATTGTCATCGTCATAGGGTCGCCTCTGCTTCACCCTCTTCATTATTTAGGGCTTCCGTCACTTAGAGTGTCCCCTGCCAAAACCTACTGTCCATCTCTTGTCGCACATGAAGTTATTTTGATGAAGTGACTTGCAGAGGAAGTTACACGGCTCACAAGCTGCAATCTTCCAGTGCCCTCTCTTTAATATCATTCATAATTATCCCCTTTTATGCGACTCTGTGGCAGATGTGATCTGATGGGAGCGGAAGAAACTAAGCAATCAGCATCGCCATTCAGGCGCAATTACGCCTCTTCTTGAAGAGAACAGCAGTGGGAACCGAAGAGCTGGGCTGCACTGTTGGAGGCAAGGAGCCATGCCACACCAGAAGGAACCATGGAGCCACGTCGTGCTGGGGAGACCTGTGGAGGTGCGCAGGAGACAAGGAGCCATGACACACCAGAAGGAACCATGGTGCCACGTCATGCTGGGGGGGACCTGTGGAGGTGCGCAGGAGACAAGGAGCCATGACACACCAGAAGGAACCATGGAGCCACGTCGTGCGGGGGAGACCTGTGGAGGTGCGCAGGAGAAAAGGAGCCATGACACACCAGAAGGAACCATGGAGCCACGTCATGCTGGGGGGACCTGTGGAGGTGTGCAGGAGACAAGGAGCCATGACACACCAGAAGGAACCATGGAGCCACGCCGTGCTGGGGGAACCTGTGGAGGTGCGCAGGAGACAAGGAGCCATGACACACCAGAAGGAACCATGGAGCCACGTCGTGCTGGGGGGACCTGTGGAGGTGCGCAGGAGACAAGGAGCCATGACACACCAGAAGGAACCATGGAGCCACGTCGTGCTGGGGGGACCTGTGGAGGTGCGCAGGAGACAAGGAGCCATGACACACCAGAAGGAACCATGGAGCCACGTCGTGCTGGGGGGACCTGTAGAGGTGCGCAGGAGACAAGGAGCCATGACCCACCAGAAGGAACCATGGAGCCACGTCGTGCTGGGGGGACCTGTGGAGGTGCGCAGGACACAAGGAGCCATGACACACCAGAAGGAACCATGGAGCCACGTCGTGCTGGGGGGACCTGTGGAGGTGCGCAGGAGACAAGGAGCCATGACACACCAGAAGGAACCATGGAGCCACGTCGTGCTGGGGGGACCTGTGGAGGTGCGCAGGAGACAAGGAGCCATGACACACCAGAAGGAACCATGGAGCCACGTCGTGCTGGGGGGACCTGTGGAGGTGCGCAGGAGACATGGAGCCATGACGCACCAGAAAGAACCATGGAGCCATGTCACGCTGCGGGGCCCTGCAGTGATGTGCAGGTGACAAGGAGCTGTGGCACACAAAAAGGAACCATGCAATCATGCCGTGATGGAGGGGAACTGCAAAGGTGGACCGTCCCGCAGCAGACACGGACCTATGACACACCAGAAGGAACCATGGAGCCACTTCATGCTGGGGGGACCAGTTGAGGTACGCAGGAGACAAGGAACCATGGAGCTACATCATGCTGGGGGGACCTGTGGAGGTGCGCAGGAGACAAGGAGCTGTGGCACACCAGAAGGAACCATAAAGTCACGCCGTGCTGGAGGAGGAACTGTGTAGGTGGGCTGTCCCGCAGGAGACAATGAGCCATGGCACACCAAAGGTAACCTTGCACCCATGTCATGATGGGGGACATTGAGGAGCTGGGCCGTCTTGTACGGAGACAAGGAGCTATGCCACACCGGAAACAAACCATGGAGCCAGTGGAGGAGGAACTGCGAAGGTGGACCATCCTGCAGGAGACACAAAGCCATGGCACACTGGAAGGAACCATGGAGCTACATTGTGCCGGGGGTCCTGTGGAGGTGCGCAGGAGACAAGGTGCCGTGACCCACCAGAAGGAACCATGGAGCCACTTCAGTCTGGGGGGACCTATGGAGGTGTGCAGGAGGCAAGGAGCCATAGCACACTAAAGCTAACATGCAGCAATGTCATGCTGGGGGAACTGTGGAGGTGGGCCATCCCGAAGGATACAATGAGCCATGGCACACCGAAGCTAACCGTGCACCCATGTCATGATGGGGGACATTGAGAAGCTGGGCCATCTTGTAGGGAGACAAGGAGCTATGCCACACCGGAAGAAACCATGCAGCCACGTCATGCTGGGGGGAACTGGGAGGTGCACATGAGACAAGGAGCCGTTGCATACTGGAAGGAACCGTGCAGCCATGTCCTGCTGGAGGGAACTGTGGAGGTGCACATGAGACAAGAAGCCGTTGCCCACCGGAAGGAACCATGCAGCCACATCATGCTGGAGGGAACTGTGGAGGTGCACATGAAGGAACCGTGCAGCTACGTCATGCTGGGGGTAACTGTGGAGGTGCACATGAGACAAGGAGCCGTTGCACACCGGAAGGAACCATGCAGCCATGTCCTGCTGGAGGGAACTGTGGAGGTGTACATGAGACAACGAGCCATGGCACACAAGAAGGAACCATAAAGCCATGCTGTGCTGGAGGAGGAACTGCGAAGGTGGACCATCCTGCAGGAGACACAGAGCCATGACACACTAGAAGGAACCATGGAGCCACTTCAGTCTGGGGGGACCTGTAGAGGTGCGCAGGAGACAAGGAGCCATTGCACACCGGAAGGAACCGTGCAGCCATGTCCTGCTGGAGGGAACTGTGGAGGTGCACATGATACAAGGAGCCATTGCCCACCGGAAGGAACCGTGCAGCCACGTCATGCTGGGAGGAACTGTGCAGGTGCTCATGAGACAAGGAGCCATTGCACACCGGAAGGAACCGTGCAGCCATGACCTGCTGGAGGGAACTGTGGAGATGCACATGAGACAAGGAGCCGTTGCACATCGGAAGGCACCATGCAGCCATGTCCTGCTGGAGGGAACTGTGGAGGTGCACATGATACAAGGAGCCGTTTCCCACCGGAAGGAACCGTGCAGCCACGTCATGCTGGGGGGGGGGGGGGTGACTGTGCAGGTGCTCATGAGACAAGGAGCCATTGCACACCGGAAGGAACCGTGCAGCCATGACCTGCTGGAGGGAACTGTGGAGATGCACATGAGACAAGGAGCCGTTGCACATCGGGAGGCACCATGCAGCCATGTCCTGCTGGAGGGAACTGTGGAGGTGCACATGAGACAAGGAGCCGTTGCCCACCGGAAGGAACCGTGCAGCCACGTCATGCTGGGGGGAACTGTGCAGGTGCTCATGAGACAAGGAGCCTTTGCACACCAAAAGGAACCGTGCAGCCACGTCATGCTGGGGGGAACTGTGCAGGTGCTCATGAGACAAGGAGCCATTGCACACCGTAAGGAACCGCGGAGCCACGTCATGCTGGAGGGAACTGTGCAGGTGCACATGAGACAAGGAGCCGTTGCACACCGGAAGGAACCGTGCAGCTATGTCCTGCTGGAGGGAACTGGGAGGTGCACATGAGACAAGGAGCCATTGCACACCAGAAGGAACCGTGCAGCCAAGTCCTGCTGGAGGGAACTGGGAGGTGCACATGAGACAAGGAGCCGTTGCACACCGGAAGGAACCGTGCAGCTATGTCCTGCTGGAGGGAACTGGGAGGTGCACATGAGACAAGGAGCCATGGCACATCAGAAAGAACCATGGAGCGACGTCATATCTGTCTATCCAAGCACTACAAAGAGAACTACAGTAATACAGTGTGAAGTGAAAAGACTGAGCACTACTGGTATATATTACAATACATTGTATCCAATCACAAGGAGAACTGCTGTAATACAGTGTATCCAGTCACAACAACGAGAGCTACTGTAATACAGTGTATCCAGTCACAACAAAGGGAACTTCTATATTATATTTTAATGCAGTGTATCCAGTCACAACAAAGGGAACTTCTATATTCTATTTTAATGCTGTTCATCCAGTCACAACAAATGGAACTTCTATATTCTATTTTAATGCTGTTTATCCAGTCACAACAAAGGGAAATTATGTATTCTATTTTAATGCTGTTCATCCAGTCACAACAAAGGGAACTTCTGTATTCTATTTTAATGCTGTTCATCCAGTCACAACAAAGGGAACTTCTGTAATCTATTTTAATGCTGTTCACGCAGTCACTACAGAGGGAACTTCTGTATTCTATTTTAATGCTGTTCATCCAGTCACAACAGAGGGAACTTCTATATTCTATTTTAATGCTGTTCATCCAGTCACAACAAAGGGAACTTCTATATTCTATTTTAATGCTGTTCATCCAGTCACAACAAAGGGAACTTCTGTATTCTATTTTAATGCAGTGTATCCAAGCACAACAAAGGGGACGACTGTAATCTACTTTAATGCTGTTCATCCAGTCACAACAAAGGGAACTTCTGTATTCTATTTTAATGCTGTTCATCCAGTCACAACAAAGGGAACTTCTGTATTCTATTTTAATGCTGTTCATCCAGTTACAACAAAGGGAACTTCTGTATTCTATTTTAATGCTGTTCATCCAGTCACAACAAAGGGAACTTCTGTATTCTGTTTTAATGCTGTTCATCCAGTCACAACAAAGGGAACTTCTGTAATCTATTTTAATTCTGTTCACGCAGTCACAACAAAGGGAACTTCTGTATTCTATTTTAATGCTGTTCATCCAGTCACAACAGAGGGAACTTCTATATTCTATTTTAATGCAGTGTATCCAGTCACAACAAAGGGAACTTCTATATTCTATTTTAATGCTGTTCATCCAGTCACAACAAAGGGAACTTCTGTATTCTATTTTAATGCAGTGTATCCAAGCACAACAAAGGGGACGACTGTAATCTACTTGACTGCAGTGTATCAAGGCACAGCAATGAGAGTTACTGTAACACTGTGTATCCAGGCACACTCAACCCAGCTCAAAGCTGTGTGGCAGCACACATTCCAAGCACCCCGCGTATTTCTGTTGGCTCAAAGCTGCACAGCATCGGGCATTCCAGGCAGCACAGAACCGTGTGATGAGTCGCTTACCGGGGAACCAAGAGCCGTGTGCCAATGTACATTCAAGGCAGTCTAGAGCTGTATGGCAATACACATTCAAGGCAGCCCAAGAGCTATGTGGCAATACATATTCAAGGCAGCCCAGAGCTATGTGGCAATACACATTTCAGGCAGCCCAGAGCTATACGGCAATACACATTCAATGCAGCCCAGAGCTATATGGCAATGCACATTCCAAGCAGCCCAGAACTATATGGCAATACACATTCAAGGCAGCCCAGAGCTATGTGGCAATGCACATTCTAGGCAGCCCAGAGCTATGTGGCAATACACATTCAAAGCAGCCCAGAGCTATGTGGCAATGCACATTCAAAGCAGCCCAGAGCTGTATGGCAATGCACATTCAAAGCAGCCCAGAGCTGTATGGCAATGCACATTCAAAACAGCCCAGAGCTATGTGGCAATACACATTCAAGGCAGCCCAGAGCTATGTGGCAATACACATTCAAGGCAGCCCAGAGCTATGTGGCAATACACATTCAAGGCAGCCCAGAGCTATGTGACAATGCACATTCAAGGCAGCCCAGAGCTATGTGGCAATACACATTCCAAGCAGCCCAGAGCTATATGACAATGCACATTCAAAGCACTCCAGAGCTATATGGCAATACACATTCAAGGCAGCCCAGAGCTATATGGCAATACGCATTCAAAGCAGTCCAGAGCTATATGGCAATACACATTGAAGGCAGTCCAGAGCTATGTGGCAATGCACATTCAAGGCAGCCCAGAGCTATGTGGCAATACACATTCAAGGCAGCCAAGAGCTATGTGGCAATACACATTCCAAGCAGCCCAGAGTTATATGGTAATACACATTCAAGGCAGCCCAGAGCTATGTGGCAATACACATTCAAAGCAGCCCAGAGCTATGTGGCAATGCACATTGAAGGCAGTCCAGAGCTATATGGCAATACACATTGAAGGCAGTCCAGAGCTATGTGGCAATGCACATTCAAGGCCGCCCAGAGCTATGTGGCAATACACATTCAAGGCAGCCCAGAGCTATGTGGCAATGCACATTCTAGGCAGCCCAGAGCTATGTGGCAATACACATTCAAAGCAGCCCAGAGCTATGTGGCAATGCACATTCAAGGCAGCCCAGAGCTATGTGGCAATACACATTCAAGGCAGCCAAGAGCTATGTGGCAATGCACATTCTAGGCAGCCCAGAGTTATATGGTAATACACATTCAAAGCAGCCCAGAGTTATATGGTAATACGCATTCAAAGCAGCCCAGAGCTATATGGCAATACACATTCCAAGCAGCCCAGATCCACACACCAACACACATTCCAGGCAGCCCATGCCCATGTGGCAACGCATATGACAGGCAGTCCAGAGCCATTTGGCAATGCACATTCGAGGTAAGCCTGGGTGGTGAACTCCGCTCCATGCGCAGAGATTTTTTCTTGCTTGCACTCGCCAATGTTACGTTGGCGAGTGCAAGCAAGGAGAATCCAATGCTAGACCACCTCCCAGGGAGATTTCTCAATGCGGATGATCGTGGATGGTAACGACTCCTCACATTTAGAAACCTTCTGTTTGAGTTGAGGAAGAGGCAGCCCAGAGCCATGTGGCAATGCACATCCCATGCAGCCCAGATCCATACAGCAATGCACATCCCATGCAGCCCAGATCCATACAGCAATGCACATCCCATGCAGCCCAGATCCATACAGCAATGCATATTCCAGGCAGCCCAGAGCCATCTGGAAATGCACATTCCATACAGCCCAGATTCATACACCAATGCATATTCCAGGCACCCCAGAGCCATGTGGCAATGCACATTCCAGGCGGCCCATATCTATACACCAACGCACATTCCATGCAGCCCAGAGCCATGTGGCAATGTACATTTGTGGCAGCCCAGATCCATACACCAGCGCACACTCCTTGCAGCCCAGAGTAATGTGGCAATGCACATTCCGTGCAGCCCAGATCCATACCCCAGCGCACATTCCAGGCAGCCCAGGTCCATTCACCAGCATACATTCCAGGCAGCCCAGAGCCATGTGGCAATGCACATCCCATGCAGCCCAGATCCATACACCAATGCACATTCCAGGCAGCCCAGATTCATACACCAATGTATATTCCCGGCACCCCAGAGCCATGTGGCAATGCACATGGCTGGCAGCCTGAAGCTGTGTGGAAATCTGTATTTCAGGTAGCCCAGGGCTGTATGGCAGCACACATTTCAGACACCCTAGAGTCATATGGCAATGCACATTTCACACGTCCAATACAGAGTCACGTGGCAAAGCACACTGCAGACACTGCAGAGCTGAGTGGCAGAGGTGTGTGGCACGTGATATTGCAGACTGCACTGAGTTGCCTTGCACTGCATATTCCAGACTGCCCATAGCTGTGTTTTGGGATGCCACAGTAGATAATAGGTCAAAACAAATTTCAATATTGTTGTCCTCATAGAAAGTGAGTCAAGCCAAAGTCTTCGTTCTAAATTTGCCAACACGCTCTCTCTGTCTTTCGATGACACGCAAACTCTTGCACAACACGTGGTGCATCTTGCAACGCACCGTGTAAAGGTGCATCTGTGGGTGGGACTTGAGGCCACTCAGGTAAACGGTGTCTTTAACAAAATGTATTGTAAGGGCCACATGAGGGTCTAATGCAAAAACCACAACATGATATCTCTGGCTCACACTGTTGTGGTCCAGTGTGAAAACTGGGTCTTTCTATTCTTGGCAACTTACCAATACCAGGGATGAGTCATGTTGGCACTGAGTAGGAGGTCTGTAGTAAGACCTGCCTTTAGTATCCACTTGGGCAGACCTTGATCAAACCTAGAGTATACACTGCTGCAAGAGCAAATATTAATATGTGTAACCGCAGGGAAAAAAAAACATTCTACACATTTTGGTTTATGACGGAAGTAAAAATGTTTTGCTGAATGCTAAATATAACCAACGACCAGGATACTCCCAACATCTAGAGGAAACCTTCAAACGTATGCTCAAGCCTCACATGGATCACATTATAAAGCAGGATGTTCCAAAGTCAATATTAATTTCAGAAATTCTTGAAAAACCCAGTTGTGAACATGATTAACCACCACTCATAATTTAACTCCACATCAGTGGTCATTTCGAAACGTTACACGGCACCTTACAAAGTTAGCGGTGAAGCAGACCTTTCAGCCTTGTTGGGTCGAGGAGAACAGGAACAACCCTGGGGCGTCGGCAAGTCCAGGAAAGAGCCCGGAGGGTGGAAGACACAGGCTCCACCAATGAGGACTTGATATTAGAAGGCGTCTTCAGCAGGAGGACTGTGATGTCTAGGACCCTGCTTCCTTAGATAGGAGGTCCCTGCTTCCATAGATAGGAGGCCCCTGCTTCCATAGATAGGAGGCCCCTACATCCTTAGATAGGAGGTCCCTGCTTCTTTAGATTGGAGGCCCTACTTCCATAGATAGGAGGCCCCTGCTTCCATAGATAGAAGACCCCTGCTTCCATAGATTGAAGACCCTGCTTCCATAGATAAGAGACCCCTGCTTCCATAGATATGAGGCCTCCTTCTATACACAGAAGGCCCTACTTCCATTGATAACAGACCTCTCCCTCCATAGACAGAAGGCCCTGCTTCCATAGATAGGAGACCCCTGCTTCCATATATTATAAGCCCCTGCTTCCATAGATAGGAGGCCCCTGCTTCCTTAGATAGGAGGCCCCTGCTTCCATAGATAGGAGGCCCTTGTCTCCATAGGTAGGAGACCCCTGCTTCTATAGATTGGAGGCCCTACTTCCATTGATAGGAGGCCCCTGCTTCCATACATTATAGGCCCCTGCTTCCATAGATAGAAGACCCTTGCTTCCATAGATTGGAGGCCTCTCCTTCCATACACAGAAGGCCCTACTTCCATATATAGGAGGCCTCTCCTTCCATAGACAGAAGGCCCTACTTCGTATCTATGGAGACTGCTGCTTCCATAGATACGAGGTCCCTGCTTCCATAGATAGGAGGTCCCTGCTTCCATAGATAGGAGACCCCTGCTTCCATAGATAGGAGGTCCTGCTTCCATAGATAGGAGACCCCTGCTTCTATAGATTGGAGGCCCTGCTTCCATTGATAGGAGACCCCTACTTCCATACATTATAGGTCCCTGCTTCTATAGATAGGAGATCCCTACTTCCATAGATAGGAGGCCCCTGCTTCCATAGATAGGAGCCCCCTGCATCCATAGATAGGAGACCCCTGCTATTGGAGGCCCTACTTCCATAGATAGGAGCCCCCTGCTTCCAAACATTATAGGCCCCTGCTTCCATGGATAGGAGACCCCTGCTTCCATAGATTGGAGGCCCTGCTTCCATAGATTGGATACCCTGCTTCCATAGATAGGAGGCCTCTCCTTCCATAGATAGGAGGCCTCTCCTTCCATAGATAGGATAACAATAACAGCCCTCTATGTCTAGATTCCAAAGGTCACGGGTTACTCCACGTGACCCTAAATCAGTGGTTCCCAAACTTTTTCAACCCACGGCTCACTTGATCCATTGCCCATTGCCGGTGGCTCCCCACTGTTACTTTTTTGGGAGGGTGGGGGGATGAAAGCCCGTCCTCGGGAGTACTTGCATTTTTCTCACTGAAAATAATTGGGTTGAAGCTGATGAAGGTAGTATTATCAGATACGCAGGGTGTTTCGTATTACTAAGGCGTACCTCAAATAAAATATTCCTAGTTACACTTCATTGCCCATGTCTTTTTTAGAGTACCTTCTCAAGCCTTTTTATTCCATTCACAGTGCTAGATAGCACCCCTATGCATGTAGGCCCCATTGCCAAAGTGTTTCTGCACTTAAAGAATATTTTAATGCACGTCTGTTAGAAAGGATAGACGGACCGGGAGGGTCGGCCGGGGTCAGGAGGAGAGGTCTCCGGGGAGAGCCGTCTCCAGCGATCGTACAGACAAGTAACTTCCCCCCCACAGACAGATACCACACACGGATGAGGTTCAGTGTTCTTTATAAGCACTTCTTAAGGTACGGTTGAATGGTACAAGGAGGTCTGGACTCAGGGGTCCCCTCGATTCAAGTCTCTCAAAGCAGGGTAAGGGGTAGCGGGACAGTCTGTCTACCAGTCAGGTAGTTTGGATGAGATGATGATTAGCTCACAATCCTCGAGCTTAGTTGGTGCGGGCCGCGGCAGCGCCAGCAGGTCCCGGAAAGATGGTCGATGTACGGTCCGCGGCAGCGCCAGCAGGTCCCGGTGAGGATGGTCGTTACAACGGGCCGCGGCAGCGCCAGCAGGTCCCGGGAAGATGGTCGATGTACGGTCCGCGGCAGCGCCAGCAGGTCCCGGTGAGGATGGTCGTTACAACGGGCCGCGGCAGCGCCAGCAGGTCCCGACGAGGATGGATGTTGTAGAAGGCCGCGGCAGCGCCAGCAGGCAGGACGATGGTTCACAAGAGCGGGCTACGGCAGCGCCAGTAGTCCGTCAAGGCTGAGTTCTCTCGGTGTCTCTCGACTCCAGGATACAACTGCCTTCCTGCTCCGGAGTTGCCCCAGTTATAGGGCAGGCGCTCTTTGATGTCCGGACCCTCGCACTTGGAGGTCGGAGGGCCCGGGATGAAGGTGTCCAGACACCCAGCAGGGGGTGGAGCCAGCGCCTGGGGGAGCTGGAGGCGATCGGCACCTGGCGGGGGAAGAGCTCTTGACACTTCGTCCTCCCATTGACCTGCCAAGTGGTCCGCTCACCTCCCGGGTGGATGGTGGTGCCGGGATGTCGGGGCCGGTCAGGCCCGGGGTTAGGGTCGGGGCGAGGCCACGCGGCCTCGTGGTGCAGGGCCCAAGATGGCGGCTTGAACCGGCAGGGGGAGCCGGTGGGGCTGGGCCCCGTGATGAGTAGAGGTCCGAGGGCAGAAGATCCGTCGGGAGACGGGGTACGGGTGCTTTTCGTGGGTTATGCCTGGTGGGCCGGAGCTCGGGCCCTGTCGTGCGGGGAGGGAGCAAACCCTTCGTGTGGCCTGTCCAACATGCGTCCCCCCCAGCTGAAGGCGGGGAGAGTCACCCATCTCCTTGGGGACTCTCTTCGTCGAGGCGGAAAAAGCGGGACAGGCCATCCGCGTTGGCGTGGTCTTGGCCTGGTCGGTGCTCCACAGTGAAGTCCATTCCCTGCAGGGAAATGGACCAGCGCAAGAGTTTTGGGTTCTCCCCCCGCATCTGCATCAGCCACTGCAGGGGTCGATGGTCGGTTTGTACCCGGAAGTGGGTACCGAAGAGATAGGGCCGGAGCTTTTTGAGGGCCCACACCACTGCGAAGGCCTCCCTCTCGATGGTGCTCCAGCGCTGTTCTCGGGCCAGGAGACGTCGACTGATGAAGGCCACCGGCTGGTCATGACCTTCGGGGTTTAACTGAGAAAGGACGGCTCCGATGCCGTGGTCGGAGGCGTCGGTCTGTACCATGAATTCCCGACTGTAATCGGGGGCCTGGAGCACAGGGGCGGTGCATAGAGCGGCCTTCAGCTTCTCGAAGGCCGCTTGACAATCGGGGGTCCAGTTAATCCGCTTCGGCTGGTTCTTGGACGTGAGACCCGTGAGGGGCCCCACGATGCTGCCGTAGTCCTTCACGAACCGCCGGTAGTAGCCGGTGAGCCCCAAGAAGGCTCGGACCTCGGTCTGGGTGACGGGGGGCTGCCAGGACTGGATGGCAGCAATCTTAAGTTGTAGCGGGGCCACCAGCCCGCTTCCCACTTGGTGCCCAAGGTAGGTCACAGACCCTTGGCCAATTTGGCACTTGCCGGCCTTAATTGTGAGGCCGGCCCGCTGGAGGGCCTGTAGGACCTCTTGGAGGTGACGGAGGTGGTCGGGCCAGTGGTGGCTGTATACAGCGATATCGTCCAGGTAGGCAGCGCTGAACTCTTCGAGCCCCGCCAAGACCTGGTTCACGAGGCGTTGAAACGTGGCGGGGGCATTCTTCATGCCGAAGGGCATGACCTTGAATTGGTAGTGGCCATCGGGGGTAGAGAAGGCTGACCGTTCCTGAGCCCTGGGTGTGAGGCCGATCTGCCAGTAGCCCGCTGTTAGGTCGAAGATACTGAGGTAGCGGGCGGCCCCCAGCCGGTCGACCAGCTCGTCTGCTCGGGGGATCGGATGAGCGTCGGTCCGGGTGACAGCGTTCAAGCCCCGGTAGTCGACGCAGAATCTCAGTTCCGGTGCGGTGCCGGGGGCAGCGGCTTTGGGGACCAATACAACCGGACTGGCCCAGGGACTGTCCGAGGGCTCGATGACCCCGATTGTGAGCATCTTGGCCACCTCCTCCTGTATGCAGGCCCGTACCCGATCTGGTACGCGGTAGGCCCGGTGTCGGACAGGGGGACTGTCCCCGGTGTCCACGTCGTGCAAACACCAAGGGGTGACCCCGGGGGTGAGGGAGAACAGGGTAGCGAACTGCAGCAGGAGGTTCCGGCAGCCCTGGCGTTGCTCCGAAGTGAGGGCGTCCGAGAGCCGGACCCCGTCCACGGAGCCGTCATTCTCCTGAGTCTTCAGAAGATCCGGGAGGGGTTCGGAGTCTTCCTCTGCCCCACTGTCCGTAGCCATCAGGAGGCTGAGTTCTGAGCGCACAAAGTGTGGTTTGAGTCGGTTGGTGTGGAGGACCCGAAGGGGGTTCCGGGAGGTCCCCAGGTCGATGAGGTAAGTGACGGGGCTTTTGCGCTCGACCACTTTGAAGGGCCCCGTCCACTTATCTTGCAAGGCACATGGTTCGGTGGGGGACATCACCCATACTTGTTGTCCAGGCTCGAACTCAACGGAGGAGGCATTGTGATCATACCACTTCTTCATGTCCTCCTGGCTGGCCTCGAGGTTCGCCTTGGCCATCTCTCTGAAGCGCCGGGTCTGATTGCGTAGGGCCAGGAGGTATTTGAAGACGTCTGGAGGGGTCTTTAGGGGGGCCATCTCCCAACCTTCTTTTACTAGGCTGAGGGGCCCTCGCACAGGGTGCCCGTACAGGAGTTCGAAAGGGCTAAAACCGAGGGACTTCTGGGGAACTTCGCGGTAGGCGAAGAGGAGGCACGGGAGTAGTACATCCCACTGGCGACGGAGGGGCTCTTCCAATCCCCCAATCATCCCCTTGAGGGTGCGGTTAAAACGCTCCACTAGTCCGTTCCCTTGGGGGTGATAGGGGGTCGTGAATCTGTAGGTGACCCCGCATTGTTGCCAGAGGGACTTCATGTATTTGGATATAAAGTTCGTGCCTCGGTCGCTGACGACTTCTCGGGGGAAGCCTACCCGGGAGAAGATCCCCATTAGGGCCCGGCCAACCACTGGCGCTGTCACGGTCCGTAGGGGCACCGCCTCGGGGTAGCGGGTGGCATGGTCCACCAGTACTAAGATGAACCTGTGTCCCTGTGCCGTGCGGGGGTCCAGAGGCCCCACGATGTCTATCCCCACCCTCTCGAACGGGGTGGTGACCACAGGGAAGGGTTGCAGAGGGGCTTTCAGCTTCCGACCACTCTTCCCGCTGGCTTGGCATGTGGGGCAAGATCGGCAGTGGTTCAGGACGTCGTTCCTCATCTTCGGCCAGAAAAAGTGGGTCACTAGGCGGCTGTACGTTTTATCTTGGCCCAGGTGTCCAGCCAGGGGGACATCGTGGGCCAGGTTGAGCAGAAAGTCTCTGAAGCGGAGAGGTACCACCAGTACTCGACCGGCCCCCAGCTCGGCGATTCTTTGCTCGCTGTATAGCAGGTCGTTATCCCAGTAGACCCAGTGAGTTCCGGTGGAGTCCCCTGCGTTCTGGGCGCTGGCTTGTTGGCGGAGTCCCTCGAGGGAGGGACAGGTCTTTTGTTCCTGGCGGAACTGTGCTTGGGTGGGCCCCCCCTCTTGACGCCACTGAGCCAGGTCAGGAAGGTCCTGGGGTTGCGCGTCCCCTTCGGCCGTCGGGTCTGGGAGGCTGGCCTCGTCGTTGTCTTCTACTGGGGCGACTGGGGGCGGAGGTGCTGGCCATTCTGGTTCTTCTGATCGAGGGACGGCACGGGCGGCCATGGACCGGGTGGTTACGCAGGCCCAGTCCGGGAGGCCCAGCATCCCCAGGTGCTCTCTTCTCTCAACGGTGGCCCACGGGGAACTCTCGAGGTCATTCCCCAGGAGGCAGTCCATGGGGGCATCGTCCCGGACCGTCACCTTCAACAGGCCGGAGACCCCTCCCCATACGAAGGGAACGCAGGCCATTTGACACATACTTTCAGAGTTGTCTGCCGAGCGGACGGGGCAGAGAATGTTCGGCAGGATCTGCTCGGGCTTCACCAGGTGACAGCGGACGGCCGTCACACTGGCGCCTGTGTCACGCAAGGCCTCGGCTCGCTGTCCATTAATGGTCACCCACTGACCGTATTTCCTGGTGTTAGCGGGTAGGGGAGCCCGCGGGACCATGTCTCTTCCCCCTAAGCACGCCAGGACCATGGCGGCCGGTTCCCACTCTTGCTGGGCCGGCTCATACTCCTCTGGTTCCTCCAATGATCGCTCTTCCCCCAGGGCGGCGGCAGCTACCTGGCGGGGCTTGGGTGTTTGGTTCTGCGGGCAGCTCGGGTCATTGGCGTAGTGGCCGACTCGCTGGCATCGGTGGCACGTGACGTTGGCTCGGACCCCAGGACGCCACGGGGGGTTGCCCCGACCGGCCGGAGCCGGGGTGCTGGCCACGGGTGTTGCGGGCAAGGCGTCTCTCCCTCGCCCCTGGCCCCCTCCTCCTCCCCGAGGACGGTGCTGGCCTTGGTTGTTTCTGTTCTGTTCGTGTGGCCCCCTCCGGCCCACTCGGGTGCTTTCCCATCGGTCAGCTTCGGCGGCGAGCTGCCGGGGGTCAGTCAGCTTACTGTCGAGGAGGTGCTGCCTGAGCTCGACGAAGCAGTTGTTCGACAGGTGCTCCCATACCATCAGGTTAAAGAGTTGTTCGTAGGTGGTGACCTGGCTCCCCTTTATCCAACCCTCGAAGGCACGGCTGAAATAGTTCACGTATTCTACCCAAGTTGTACCTGGGATCCGGGTGCAATCTCTGAACCTCTGGCGGTACATCTCGGGTGTGAGGCCGTAGCGGGTGAGGAGGGCAGCCTTCATGTGGTCGTAGGACGACATTTGGTGATCTGGGAGCTGCAGTAGGGCATCGCGCCCCTCGTTGATAAACCTCCCCCAGAGTCCGGCTCCCCAATCACTCCGGTCGATCCGGTGGGAGGTCATGGCGATCTCGTAGGCTTTAAACCACTGTTGTATGTCGTCTTCTCGGACATACTCGCGGACAACATCCTTGGGGATGTGGACTTTTTTCTCGATTGGCCCCGGGGTGTGTGGTCGCTCAGGCACCCCCAGTTCTTTATTCTGTTTCCGAAGTTCTATTTCCGCCAGTTTGCGCTCGTGCTCGAGTGTTATTTTTTTCTCCTCCAGCTCTCTCTGTCTCTGCTTCTCTTCTCGTTCATCTTGGAGCCGCATGTGCTCGAGGTTGAGTTTCTGTTCAGCTAACTTGAGTTCCCCATCCATCTTGAGTCGTGCCATTTCCAACTCGTGTAATCTGGTTCTTTCTCTTTCTCGGATCTCCTCCTGCGAGAGGCCCGTTCCCCGCTCCTCGGGAGCCGTGGCGTTCCCCTCTGGTGTGATGCTGCTTTGGTCGGAGGGTCCGGCGACCCCCGTTTCTGTCCACGACTCTAGGGCGTGCTTTAGATCATCTTTGGTACTCAGGCCGGTGGTAGCAATGCCAAGTTCTATGCAGAATTGTCTCAGTTCGCGGTGGTTGTATTCTTCTAATTTATCCATTTGGAATTTCTCGGTGGAGTTGCTATCTTTGGCTGACATCGTGTTGTTGTCGTGGGGTGAGCTACTCTCTGTACGATTACGCGTTGATTCGGATCGCGCCGCTGGCCACCAATGTTAGAAAGGATAGACGGACCGGGAGGGTCGGCCGGGGTCAGGAGGAGAGGTCTCCGGGGAGAGCCGTCTCCAGCGATCGTACAGACAAGTAACTTCCCCCCCACAGACAGATACCACACACGGATGAGGTTCAGTGTTCTTTATAAGCACTTCTTAAGGTACGGTTGAATGGTACAAGGAGGTCTGGACTCAGGGGTCCCCTCGATTCAAGTCTCTCAAAGCAGGGTAAGGGGTAGCGGGACAGTCTGTCTACCAGTCAGGTAGTTTGGATGAGATGATGATTAGCTCACAATCCTCGAGCTTAGTTGGTGCGGGCCGCGGCAGCGCCAGCAGGTCCCGGAAAGATGGTCGATGTACGGTCCGCGGCAGCGCCAGCAGGTCCCGGTGAGGATGGTCGTTACAACGGGCCGCGGCAGCGCCAGCAGGTCCCGGGAAGATGGTCGATGTACGGTCCGCGGCAGCGCCAGCAGGTCCCGGTGAGGATGGTCGTTACAACGGGCCGCGGCAGCGCCAGCAGGTCCCGACGAGGATGGATGTTGTAGAAGGCCGCGGCAGCGCCAGCAGGCAGGACGATGGTTCACAAGAGCGGGCTACGGCAGCGCCAGTAGTCCGTCAAGGCTGAGTTCTCTCGGTGTCTCTCGACTCCAGGATACAACTGCCTTCCTGCTCCGGAGTTGCCCCAGTTATAGGGCAGGCGCTCTTTGATGTCCGGACCCTCGCACTTGGAGGTCGGAGGGCCCGGGATGAAGGTGTCCAGATACCCAGCAGGGGGTGGAGCCAGCGCCTGGGGGAGCTGGAGGCGATCGGCACCTGGCGGGGGAAGAGCTCTTGACACTTCGTCCTCCCATTGACCTGCCAAGTGGTCCGCTCACCTCCCGGGTGGATGGTGGTGCCGGGATGTCGGGGCCGGTCAGGCCCGGGGTTAGGGTCGGGGCGAGGCCACGCGGCCTCGTGGTGCAGGGCCCAAGATGGCGGCTTGAACCGGCCGGGGGAGCCGGTGGGGCTGGGCCCCGTGATGAGTAGAGGTCCGAGGGCAGAAGATCCGTCGGGAGACGGGGTACGGGTGCTTTTCGTGGGTTATGCCTGGTGGGCCGGAGCTCGGGCCCTGTCGTGCGGGGAGGGAGCAAGCCCTTCGTGTGGCCTGTCCAACAACGTCCATTCCTACACATGTCATATGTGTCAACACACCTATCTCAGCAGGGTGACTCACGCTTTTTTAAACCACATACAGCTTTATTTTTGCTGTCTTCTCCCTAAAATTGCCTCCAAATCAATGCAAGTAAAATAAAATCCTCTGATTTTTTTAAAAACATCCCTGTTTCTTCCTTACAAATATTGGCAATATGCCGTATATGGTGTTTTACTTCCCTGTGCTCAAGGAGAGAGCAGGCCTGTCTGGAAGTGTGTGTACTGAAAGAAATGTGCACTGGAAGTACCTATGATTCAAGTACAAATGTCAATACTTAATAATTCTTAGTGTGTTTTATAGACAACACAACTGTACTTTCCTGATAACTTGCATTGGTGTAAAATGCAATTGGAAAAAAACTAAACTATTAAATCAGGCATCTTCGGCTTTCTTTGGGGGTGTTGGAATGTGGGGATCCAGTGAAATATGGAGGTCATCTCCCTCGACATCCCATCAATTAAGCACTACGGTTACAGCTTTAGGCATGTCACTTACAAATCATCAACATCATGCGTTTAAGTCTAATTAGTTTATCTGAAGCCAAGAACCCCTTCAACATTAAAGGTATTAAATCAATCAATCAATCAATCAATCATAGCATTTGTAAAGCGCACTACTTACCCATGAGGGTCTCAAGGCGGTGGGGTGGGGGGGGGGGAATGCTGCTACTGCTCAAAAAGCCAGGTCTTGAGGAGTCTTCGGAAGGTCAGCAGGTCTTGGGTCTGCCGTAGGTGGATGGGGAGGGTGTTCCGGGTCTTGGCGGCGAGGTGGGAGAACGATCTGCCACCGGAGGTCGCTCTTCGGATGCGGGGGACTGTGGCAAGGGCGAGGTCAGCGGAGCGAAGCTGGTGGGTGGGGGTGTAGAAGCTGAGTCGTCTGTTGAGGTACACTGGTCCAGTGTTGTGGAGTGCCTTGTTTGCATGGGTGAGGAGCTTGAAGGTTATCCTCTTGTTGACGGCGAGCCAGTTCAGGTCTCTCAGGTTGGGTGTGATGTGGCTGCGGCGAGGGATGTCGAGGATCAGGCGAGCCAAGGCGTTCTGAATGCGTTGAAGTCGTTTCAGGAGTTTGGCCGAGGCTCCTGCGTAGAGGGTGTTTCCGTAGTCCAACTTGCTGCTGACGATGGCCTGGGTGACCGTTCTTCTCGTTTCGGTGGGGATCCACTTGTAGATCTTGCGGAGCATGCGGCGGGTGATGAAGCAGGAGGAAGAGACTGCGTTGACCTGTTTTGTCATGGAAAGGGTGGAGTCGAGGATGACCCCTAGGTTGCGTGCGTGGTCGGTGGGTGTTGGAGCTGTTCCCAGTGTGGTCGGCCACCAGGAGTCGTCCCAGGCCGAGGGGGTGGATCCGAAGATGAGGACCTCTGTCTTGTCCGAGTTCAGCTTCAGTCGGCTGTTCTTCATCCACTCCGCGGCGGCTTTCATTCCTTCATGGAGGTTGGTTTTGGCGGTGTGGGGGTCCTTGGTGAGGGAGAGGATCAGCTGGGTGTCATCGGCGTAAGAGATGATGTTGAGGTCGTGCAGTCGGGCAACGTGGGTGAGCGGTGCCATGTAGATGTTAAACAGCGTTGAGCTGAGGGATGAGCCCTGGGGTACGCCGCAGATGATCTTGGTAGCTACGGAGCGGAAGGGGGAGGCGGACGCTCTATGTTCTGCCAGAGAGGAAGGAGGTGGTCCAGTCCAGGGCCTTCTCTTGGATCCTGGCGTCGGGGAGGCGTGTGCATAGTGTGCAGTGGCAGACCATGGTGAAGGTGGCTGACAGGTCCAGGAGGATGAGGGCCGCGGTTTCTCTGTTGTCTAGCAGGGCCTTGATGTCATCGGTGGTGGCGATGAGGGCAGTTTCGGTGCTGTGGTTGCTGCAGATCCCGGACTGGGACGGGTCCAGGATGCTGTTATCCTCGAGGTAGCGGGTCAGTTGTTTGTTGATGGTCTTCTCGATGACCTTCGCCGGGAACGGGAGCAGGGAGATGGGAAGTTCTTAAGGTTCTTGGGGTCCGCCTTGGGTTTCTTGAGTAAGGCGTTGATCTCGGTGTGCTTCCAGCTCTCCGGGAAGGTTGCTGTCTCGAAGGAGATGTTGATGGCTTTCCGGAGATGGAGTGCAATGGAGGTGCTGGCTTTGTTGAAGTGATTGGTGCACGGCTCCCCTGGCTAGGTTTGACGGCTCCCCAGGGAGCCACGGCACACAGTTTGGGAACCACTGCCTGTTGGACAGGCCTCACAGACGGCTCGCGCCCTCCCCGCTCGACAAGGCCAGGACTCCGGGCCACCTGGCATAACCCCGCGACCAGCACCTGTACCCTGTCCCCCGACGGACCCTCTGCCCTCGGACCCCTACTCATCACGGGGTCCAGCCCCACCGGCTTTCCCGGCCGGGTCAAGCCGCCATCTTGGACCCTGTACCACGCGGCCGCCTGGCCTCCCCTCGACCCTAACCCCGGGCCTGGCCGGCCCCGACATCCCGGCACCACTATCCACCCAGGAGGTGAGCGGACCACTTGGCAGGTCAATGGGAGACCGAAGTGTCAAGGGCTCTCCCCCGCCAGGTGCCGATCGCTCCCAGCTCCCCCGGGCACTGGCTCCACCCCCTGCTGGGTGTCTGGACACCTTCATCCCGGACCCTCCGACCTCCAAGTGCGAGGGTCCGGACATCAAAGGGCACCAGCCCTATAACTGAGGCAGCTCCGGAGCAGGAAGGCAGTTGTATCCTGGAGTCGAGAGACACCGAGTGAACTCAACCCTGACGGTCTACTGGCGCTGCCGTAGCCCGCTCTTGTGAACCATCGTCCTGCCTGCTGGCGCTGCCGCGGCCTTCTGCAACCTTCATCTTCCTGGGACCTGCTGGCGCTGCCGCGGCCCGTTGTACCGACCATCCTCACCGGGACCTGCTGGCGCTGCCGCGGCCCTCTGCAACCTTCACCTTCCTGGGACCTGCTGGCGCTGCCGCGGCCCGTTGTAACGACCATCCTCACCGGGACCTGCTGGCGCTGCCGCGGACCGTTCATCTTCCAGGGACCTGCTGGCGCTGCCGCGGCCCGTTGTATCGACCTTCCGCACCGGGACCTGCTGGCGCTGCCGCGGCCCATACCACCTAACCGCCACGCTCGAGGATTGTGAGCTCATCACCATCTCATCCGAATTACCTGATTGGTAAATAGACTGTCCCGCTACCCCCTTCCCTACCTTACGAGACTCTAATCGAGGGGACCCCTGAGTCCAGACCTCCTTGTACCATTTTACCGTACCTTAAATAAGTGCCTATAAAGATCACTGAACCTTATCCGTGTGTGATATCTGTCTGTGGGGGGGAAGTTACTTGTCTGTACGATCGCTGGAGACGGCTCTCCCCGGAGACCTCTCCTCCTGACCCCGGCCGACCCTCCCGGTCCATCTAACTTTTCTAACATTGGTGGCCAGCGGCGCGATCCGAATCAACGCGTAATCGTACAGAGAGTAGCTCACCCCACGACAAAGCACGATGTCGACCAAAGATAGCAGCTCCACCGAGAAGTTCCAAATGGAGAAACTAGAGGAGTACAACCACCGCGAACTGAGACAATTTTGCATAGAACTTGGCATTGCTACCACTGGCCTGAGTACCAAGGATGACCTAAAGCACGCCCTTGAGTCGTGGACAGAAACGGGGGTCGCAAGACCCTCCGACCAAGGCAGCGTCACACCAGACCAAAACAGCGTTACACCAGAAGGGAACGCCACGACTCCCGAGGAACGGGGAACGGGCCTCTCACCGGAGGAAATACGAGAAAGAGACAGAGTCAGACTGCACGAATTAGAGATGGCACGACTCAAGATGGATGGGGAGCTCAAGTTGGCTGAACAGAAACTCAACCTCGAGCATATGCGGATTCGAGAGGAGCGAGAAGAAAAACAGAGACAGAGAGAGCTGGAAGAGAAAAAGATAACGCTCGAGCACGAGCGCCAATTGGCAGAGATAGAACTGCGCAAACAGCATAAGGACTTGGGGGTGCCTGAAAGACCACACACCCCGGGACCAACTGAGAAAAAAGTTCACATCCCCAAGGATGTGGTCCGCGAGTATGTCCGAGAAGACGACATACAACAATGGTTTAAGGCCTATGAGATCGCAATGACCTCCCACCGGATCGACCGGAGTGATTGGGGAGCCGGACTTTGGGGGAGATTTATCAACGAGGGTCGCGATGCCCTGCTGCAGCTCCCCGATCACCAAATGTCGTCCTACGACCACATGAAGGCTGCCCTCCTCACCCGCTACGGCCTCACGCCCGAGATGTACCGCCAGAGGTTCAGGGATTGCACCCGGATCCCAGGTACCACTTGGGTGGAATACGTGAACTATTTCAGCCGGGCCTTCGAGGGGTGGATCAAGGGAAGTCAGGTCACCACCTACGAACAGCTCTTCAACCTCATGGTATGGGAACACCTGTCAAACAACTGCTTCGTCGAGCTCCGGCAGCACCTACTCGACAGTAAGCTGACTGACCCCCGGCAGCTCGCCGCCGAAGCTGACCGGTGGGAGAGCACCCGAGTGGGCCGGAAAGGGCCACACGACCAGAACAGAAGCAACCAAGGCCAGCACCGTCCTCGAGGAGGAGGAGGCCAGGGGCGGGGGAGAGACGCCTTGCCAGCAACAACCGTGGCCAGCACCCCGCCGCCGGCCGGCCGGGGCAACCCCCCGTTGCGGCCTGGGTACCGAGCCAACGTCACGTGCCACAGATGCCAGCGACTAGGCCACTACGCCAACGATCCGAACTGCCCGCTGAACCAAACGCCCAAACCCCGCCAGGTAGCTGCCGCTGCCCTGGGGGAGGAGCAGTCGTTGGAGGGTCCCGAGGAGTGTGAGCCGGACCAGCAAGGGTGGGAACCGGCCGCCATGGTCCTGGCATGCTTAGGGGGAAGAGACATGGTTCCGCGGGCTCCCCTACCCGCCAACACCAGGAAATACGGTCAGTGGGTGACCATTAATGGACAGAGAGCTGAGGCCTTGCGCGACACCGGCGCCAGCGTGACGGCCGTCCGCTGTCACCTGGTGAAGCCCGAGCAGATCTTGCCGAACATTCTCTGCCCCGTCCGCTCGGCAGATAACTCTGAAAGCATGTGCAAGATGGCCTGCGTCCCGTTTGAATGGGGAGGGGTCTCCGGCCTACTGAAAGTGACGGTCCGGGACGATGCCCCCGTGGACTGCCTCCTGGGGAATGACCTCGAGAGTTCCCCGTGGGCCACCGTCGAGAGAAGAGAGCACTTGGGGATGCTGGGCCTCCCGGACTGGGCCTGCATAACCACCCGATCCATGGCCGGCCGGGCCGCCCCCCGATCAGAAGAAACCGAATGGCCGGCACCTCCGCCCCCGGTTGCCCCCGTAGAGGACAACGGCGAGGCCGACCTCCCAGACCCGGCCCCCGAAGAAAACGCGCAACCCCAGGACCTTCTGGATCTGGCTCAGTGGCGGCAAGAAGGGGGGCCCACCCAAGAACAGTTCCGCCAGGAGCAAAAGACCTGTCCCTCCCTCGAGGGACTTCGCCAACAAGCCAGCACCCAAGCCGCCGGGGACACCACCGGAACCCACTGGGTCTACTGGGATAACGACCTGCTCTACAGCGAGCAAAGAATCGCCGAGCTGGGGGCCAGTCGAGTTCTGGTGGTACCGCTCCGCTTCCGAGGCTTTCTACTCAACCTAGCCCACGATGTCCCCCTGGCTGGGCACCTGGGCCAAGATAAAACGTACAGTCGACTGGTGACCCACTTTTTCTGGCCAAAAATGAGGAATGACGTCCTGAACCACTGCCGATCGTGCCCCACATGCCAAGCAAGCGGGAAGAGTGGCCGGAAGCTTAAGGCCCTTCTACAACCCTTCCCGGTGGTCACCACCCCGTTCGAGAGGGTGGGGATAGACATTGTGGGGCCGCTGGACCCTCGCACGGCACAAGGACACAGGTTCATCTTGGTACTAGTGGACCATGCCACCCGCTATCCCGAGGCGGTGCCCCTACGGACCGTGACCGCTCCAGTGGTTGGCCGGGCCCTGATGGGGATCTTCTCCCGGGTAGGCTTCCCCCGAGAAGTCGTCAGCGACCGAGGTACGAACTTCATATCGAAGTACATGAAGTCCCTCTGGCAACAATGCGGGGTCACATACAGATTCACGACCCCCTATCACCCCCAAGGAAACGGACTAGTGGAGCGGTTCAACCGCACTCTCAAAGGGATGATTGGGGGATTGGAAGAGCCTCTCCGTCGCCAGTGGGATGTACTGCTCCCGTGCCTCCTCTTCGCCTACCGAGAAGTACCCCAGAAGTCCCTCGGCTTTAGCCCCTTTGAACTCCTATACGGACACCCTGTGCGAGGGCCCCTCAGCCTCGTGAAGGAGGGCTGGGAGTTGGCCCCCCTAACGACCCCTCCAGACGTCTTCAAATACCTCCTGGCCTTACGAAACCAGACCCGGCGCTTCAGGGAGATTGCCAAGGCGAACCTCGAGGCCAGCCAGGAAGACATGAAGAGGTGGTATGACCACAATGCCTCCTCCGTGGAATTCGAGCCGGGGCAGCAAGTATGGGTAATGTCCCCCACCGAACCGTGTGCCCTGCAAGATAAGTGGACGGGGCCCTTCAAAGTGGTCGAGCGCAAAAGCCCCGTCACTTATCTCATCGACCTGGGGACCTCCCGGAACCCCCTTCGGGTCCTCCACACCAACCGGCTCAAACCGCACTTTGTGCGCTCCGAACTAAGCCTCTTGATGGCTACGGACAGTGGCACAGAAGAAGACTCCGAGCCCCTCCCGGATCTCCTGAAGACTCAAGAGAAGGACGGGTCCGTAGATGGGGTCCGGCTCTCTGACGCCCTCACTACGGAGCAACGACAGGACTGCCGGGACCTCCTGCTGCAGTACGCTGCCCTGTTCTCCCTCACCCCCGGGGTCACCCCCTGGTGTTTGCACGACGTAGACACCGGGGACAGTCCCCCTGTCCGGCACCGGGCCTACCGCGTACCAGATCGGGTACGGGCCTGCATACAGGAGGAAGTGGCCAAGATGCTCACGATCGGGGTCATCGAGCCCTCGGACAGTCCCTGGGCCAGCCCGGTCGTACTAGTCCCCAAAGCCGCTGCCCCCGGCACCGCACCTGAACTGAGATTCTGCGTCGACTACCGGGGCTTGAACGCTGTCACCCGGACCGACGCTCATCCCATCCCCCGAGCAGACGAGCTGATCGACCGGCTGGGGGCCGCCCGCTACCTTAGTATCTTCGACCTAACGGCGGGCTACTGGCAAATCGGCCTCACACCCAGGGCTCAGGAACGGTCGGCCTTCTCCACCCCCGATGGCCACTATCAATTTAAGGTCATGCCCTTTGGCATGAAGAATGCCCCCGCCACGTTCCAACGCCTTGTGAACCAGGTCTTGACGGGGCTTGAAGAATTCAGCGCTGCCTACCTGGACGATATCGCTGTGTACAGCCGCCACTGGTCCGACCACCTCCGTCACCTCCAAGAGGTCCTACAAGCCCTCCAGCGGGCCGGCCTCACCATTAAGGCCGGCAAGTGCCAGATTGGCCAAGGGTCTGTGACCTACCTTGGGCACCAAGTGGGGAGCGGGCTGGTGGCCCCCCTACAACTTAAGATTGCTGCCATCCAGGCCTGGCAGCCCCCCGTCACCCAGACCGAGGTCGGAGCCTTCTTGGGGCTCACCGGCTACTACCGGCGGTTCGTGAAGGAATACGGCAGCATCGTGGGGCCCCTCACGGGTCTCACATCCAAGAACCAGCCAAAGCGGGTCAATTGGACTCCGGACTGTCAAGCGGCCTTCGAGGAGCTGAAGGCCGCCCTGTGCACCGCCCCGGTGCTCCAGGCCCCCGATTACAGTCGGGAGTTTGTGGTGCAGACCGACGCCTCCGACCACGGCATCGGAGCCGTCCTCTCTCAGTTGAACCCCGAAGGTCAGGACCAGCCGGTGGCCTTCATCAGTCGACGTCTCCTGGCCCGAGAACAGCGTTGGAGCACCATCGAGAGGGAAGCCTTCGCAGTGGTGTGGGCCCTCAAAAAGCTCCGGCCCTATCTCTTCGGTACCCACTTCCGGGTACAGACCGACCATCGACCCCTGCAATGGCTGATGCAGATGCGGGGGGAGAACCCAAAACTCTTGCGCTGGTCCATTTCCCTGCAGGGAATGGACTTCACTGTGGAGCACCGACCGGGCCGAGACCACGCCAACGCGGATGGCCTGTCCCGCTTTTTCCGCCTCGACGAAGAGAGTCCCCAAGGGGATGGGTGACTCTCCCCGCCTTCAGCTGGGGGGGACGCATGTTGGACAGGCCTCACAGACGGCTCGCGCCCTCCCCGCTCGACAAGGCCAGGACTCCGGGCCACCTGGCATAACCCCGCGACCAGCACCTGTACCCTGTCCCCCGACGGACCCTCTGCCCTCGGACCCCTACTCATCACGGGGTCCAGCCCCACCGGCTTTCCCGGCCGGGTCAAGCCGCCATCTTGGACCCTGTACCACGCGGCCGCCTGGCCTCCCCTCGACCCTAACCCCGGGCCTGGCCGGCCCCGACATCCCGGCACCACTATCCACCCAGGAGGTGAGCGGACCACTTGGCAGGTCAATGGGAGACCGAAGTGTCAAGGGCTCTCCCCCGCCAGGTGCCGATCGCTCCCAGCTCCCCCGGGCACTGGCTCCACCCCCTGCTGGGTGTCTGGACACCTTCATCCCGGACCCTCCGACCTCCAAGTGCGAGGGTCCGGACATCAAAGGGCACCAGCCCTATAACTGAGGCAGCTCCGGAGCAGGAAGGCAGTTGTATCCTGGAGTCGAGAGACACCGAGTGAACTCAACCCTGACGGTCTACTGGCGCTGCCGTAGCCCGCTCTTGTGAACCATCGTCCTGCCTGCTGGCGCTGCCGCGGCCTTCTGCAACCTTCATCTTCCTGGGACCTGCTGGCGCTGCCGCGGCCCGTTGTACCGACCATCCTCACCGGGACCTGCTGGCGCTGCCGCGGCCCTCTGCAACCTTCACCTTCCTGGGACCTGCTGGCGCTGCCGCGGCCCGTTGTAACGACCATCCTCACTGGGACCTGCTGGCGCTGCCGCGGACCGTTCATCTTCCAGGGACCTGCTGGCGCTGCCGCGGCCCGTTGTATCGACCTTCCGCACCGGGACCTGCTGGCGCTGCCGCGGCCCATACCACCTAACCGCCACGCTCGAGGATTGTGAGCTCATCACCATCTCATCCGAATTACCTGATTGGTAAATAGACTGTCCCGCTACCCCCTTCCCTACCTTACGAGACTCTAATCGAGGGGACCCCTGAGTCCAGACCTCCTTGTACCATTTTACCGTACCTTAAATAAGTGCCTATAAAGATCACTGAACCTTATCCGTGTGTGATATCTGTCTGTGGGGGGGAAGTTACTTGTCTGTACGATCGCTGGAGACGGCTCTCCCCGGAGACCTCTCCTCCTGACCCCGGCCGACCCTCCCGGTCCATCTACCTTTTCTAACACTGCCCTAAATCATATGTGTGGTTTATGCCTCACTCACTTGGACTGCAATTCACAAGAACCTCCTATACACCTGCCCCATCTCACCTGCAATCCGAGCAGCTTCATTCAGTCAGGGTCCCCATGGGTACAGAAATGACTCCTGTCGGGTACAGAAATTACTCCTGACGGGGTCCCACGGGTAAAAAATTACTCCTGTTGGGGTGCCACGGGTACAGAAATGACTCCTGTTGGGGTCTCACGGGTAGAAAATTACTCCTGTCGGGGTCCCACAGGTAAAAAATTACTCCTGTTGGGGTGCCATGGGTACAGAAATGACTCCTGTCGGGGTCTCACAAGAAAAAACGTACTCCTGTCGGGGTCCCACGAGTAAATAAATTACTACTGTCGGGGTCCCCACGAGCACAAAATGACTCCTGTCAAGGTCCCCACGGGTACAAAATGACTCCTGTCGGGGTCCCCACAGGTCAGTGGTCGAAGTGGGTAAAAAAATGTAGGGCGACTGTGGGCAGAGACTCCGAGGGCTGGGATAACCCAAGGATTGGATCAGTGGGTGGAGTCAGAGGTGTGGCCAGAATGTGCAAACATCCCAATTTTTTTGTATTTGTTTGGCATTTCACTGACCAGTTACAGCTCATTGTGTTATTTAATTCAACCAATGGATACCCTTGATTATTTAAGGTTTAATAGGAGTTATTGCCATTTAAATATATTCAGAAAGTGGGATATATTTCCAGTCACATAATGTCCCAAATACACTTAAAGGTGGAATCACAAACCATTTGTCTCCAAGCCATGCAGTTTCTCTCATCATCACTTCTCCTCCCTTCTTCCACAAAAGCAGTTCAAACATGAATGGCAAATTATCCTAGTTTGCAAATGTTTTCTATATAATTATGGCTCTGCCATATTTGCCACATAATATATCATCCACTGCATAATCTTACAGTTTTAACTAATCATTTTTGTAGCTCAAACGGATAAAAAGTTACTAAAAAACGTAACTTGTGTTGCTGCAAAGTAGACGGCCCTTTGCAAAGGTTGACTATCACCTTTCTCACTGCTGCATTTGTATGTTACACTGGTACTAATGAGGCAAAATCTTTGCAAAGACTTATCATGTGTAAAAATGTCAAAATAATAAAGTATAAGAAAATATATTGCATTATGCAGCAGCCTTTTTTACTGCATAATTTATTCAACACTGCTGCATAATTCCAGTGGCCCCAGTGCAGGTAGCACATGTTAAAAGTGCTTGTGCACGAAGCAGAGAGACTGTGAAGTTTGCAAACTTAGTTTGGTGTGGGTGCAAATCCTGCATTGCCGATCCCTGGTGAGTTGCAGCTACTACTGCTGAAACAAGGCCAATGGAGGTACCAGTGGGTGAGGCGGACTGGCCTCGAGGGCAGAGCCGGCTTTAGTGCTGGTGGCGCCCTGTGCAACAATGTTTGTTGGTGCCCCCCAATGACCACCTACGCCTCGGACTCCCTCACTACCATGCTTTAAGAGTTCCCCTCAAGTCTCCATAACCACACTCTTTCTCAGATGCATTTAATTTGATTTACAGCACCACTCATACCAGTGTACGGTGTCAGAGCACTTTACATCACACACACTACACAGAGACAATCATGTATACGTGTGTAAATCTCTGTTTAGGAAATGTTACATAAGACAAAGGACTACAAGGTGTAGAAGTCACAAGGCAACCATACTAGTAGGCAGTATAGTTTACTATCTCACTGTTCTATGTTGGGATTTTAACTTATTAACTGCACGTAACAAAAGGATTTCTCTGACAAAAGCAGTAATCCACTCACCTAGTTAACATTATGAGCACTTTGTGATCTGCATGGTACATGTGATTGCAGCAGGCACATTAACCCTCTGCGCTACCTTTCCAGGAGTCAACCCTTCCACTAGACAAAACTCCAATCTCTTTCTAGGAAGAACATTAATCACCAAAGTTATCATGACATTTTTATTGTTGCTGAATTTTGCTGGAGGCCAGGAAGGAGGCAGCACGTTTTTTAAAAACCATAATATACTTGCAAACACTACGCCCCCACCCGAAATAGGTGCCCGGTGTGGTCACACCGTTCGCACCGCCCTAGCCTGCTCAAAGTTCCTGTGACCTCAGTGACAGAGTCACAGTGACTGCATCAGTGTTGCTCTAGGGTGTGCTGCTTCATAGGCCTGCCCGCAAGACTGGAGATGAACTTCAGTGTGGATTGTGGTGGACAAGCCTTGAAGGTGAACCCACACTTGCCACCACAAGGGTCCACTTGCTGGTGCTAAGACACCAGGTCTTAGGAGGTCTAGTGGGGCCTTCTAAGGTCTAGCCTGGGAATATACTCCCTCAGTAGAGTGGTCTGGTGGACTGGTCATGAAGGCTGAACATGATTCCCCAGTTACAAATTCAGCAGCTCTGGCCATAGTGCCACATCCTCTCCCATGCTGAACACCATACTGCCCCACTGAGAGAAACTCGCACTGCCTTCAGCTACAACCTAATTGTGCCCGCTATAAACATCTGGATGTGGCTTAATTCAAATTGCGCACTAGACAAGAGTGATACGCTGCCTGAAAATAAATAAAACAATATCCCGGAAAAAGCAAACGCTCATAGGGAATGCAAGATTCAGTAAAGCATGTGAAATGTAATCAGAAACAACATGGTTACCTTAACGATCTCTCACTCACTATTCAGAAATCAGAGAGCGCTTTTATCTGAAAAGATAAGGACATGACAACAGGGCCCGGAAAGGACCCGTTTCAATGTCCATCGCTTATATCCTACAAAACGTAAGCAGTCTGGTTTTAAAGACACTTCTATAAACCCAGAGCCGTGGTACACATTTTGTTTTCCAATCCATCCATCAACCAGGTATTGCAGGACCTCCGGGAATGGCGCACTTCCCCATCCGGGGAATGTTTTTCAAAGAAAGACAAGAAAACAAAAGTAGCGCTTCACTGCAAACTCTGTAAAGTGAGGCTGATGCGCTTGGATGTGAATAAAACCAATCTGGCCACTTTGCAACCACTCTGTCTTGCTTTCTCTAGTTATGTACTTATTTTTCATATTTTAAACCTTTTATTTCTCTCCGTCCCGAGGCTGCACTTTGGAATAGAAACATGTGAGAATAAGAGGGCTCTTCCATCAGAAGCGTTGTTTTCTTTTTGGGATCCATTTCACAGGGAGGCAAATAAATGAAAGAAGGCAAGGGGGGGTGCGAGAACCGTTACTTCAAGTCACGGTTTTCAGTTAGTGAGGAGGGACTGCTAGACAGAAAGAGAGGGAATAAGAGGGAGAGAGGGGGGGGGGGGGAGGGCAGCTGCCAGCCAGAGCAGAAGTGGATATTGTCCTGGGCAGGAAGGAGGCAGAGTCCTCTTACTTCTCTGCCAGTCCCGCCCGTCCCCGAACGGCCAAGAAAGCCGAGCCTCATCTGAAGGCCTGGTCTATTTCTGCCGTCCCGGGACACAGTTTGAAAATAAAAAGTAGGGTAAGGAGTCTTTTCATTAAAAGAAGTAGGGGCACGTCGTGCCCTGCCGATCCCGCCCACTCCGACCACAGCCACGGTACAGAAATGACTCCTGTCGGGGCCCCCAACGGTACAAAATGACTCCTGTCGGGGTCCCCACAGGACGGTACAGAAATGACTCCTTGGAAACTGGACGGAAGTCGCTTCCAACGCCTCTTCACCTCTCTGTGGGGAAGAGACTCATTTCCAAAACTTGGGGGGCAGATGGCATGCTGACCGAGGCTCCAGGAGGCCCCCTTCCCACATCGATGGCGGGCTCCTTGTGCCCACACCCGGGGCCAGTCTTACAGCGAATCAGCAGGCTCAGTGGGGGCAGCCTGTGACATCAGGAAGCGCCTTAAAAATGTCTGTCATAATAATTATCACCACTGTTTCAACCACCCCTCTGGCTGCCCACCCCCTCAAAGACGAGGAGCTGGGAAAGCCAAGGGAAGGCAGCGGACTGTGTGCAATGCCCTTGCCCCCCAAAGGCTGCCCACCGCTGGACAAGGGGCTTCACCCTGCCCGGTGGTTCAGCCCAAGACTGCGAAAGATGCCGCAGTGATGCCAGCCCCGGAGCGCCCTGGGGGTGCTGCCATCCGGTGCCAAGGCAGCAAATAACTGATTCCCGCATTCTTAGCACCCACGGGCAGGCGCCCGCACACTGCATATATTTCCATCTAATCTATGAAAGTTTTATGGCGCAGCAGGAGGAGGCAACAAACCATTTGTAAACCCTGCAGCGTCCCCCCTCCCCCACCCCCGCCGATCGCGAACAATGATCGCCGAAAAGGATGACATATAAAGGGCGTAAAGTTCACTCTGCGGAAAGCAGACCCGTAAACAAGCCGCCGCCACGCTGGTGTGTCGAGATAGGCCCGCACGTGGGAGGGAAGCAATCTGCACGCCCCATTAGCAGGGCTACGGGTCATGCAGCCCTCGCTCGCCATTTAATTCCCTCCTTGGGACGCGGAGCACCACCTGTCTCCGTTACAAGGACGAAGGAACGGCTCAGAGCTGAAGCCAGACTAATGCAGACCATGCAAGGAGGGGCAGCCGTGTGTGCTGCAAAGTCTGCAGGTAAAGGGCAGGTGCAGCCGTGTGTGCTGCACTGTCTGTGTGTGGTTATAGGGCAGGTGCAGCCATGTGCTGCAAAGTCTGCAGGTAAAGGGCAGATACAGCCGTGTGTGCTGCAAAGTCTGTGTGTGGTTATAGGGCAGGTGCAGCCGTGTGTGCTGCAAAGTCTGCAGGTAAAGGGCAGGTGCAGCCGTGTGTGCTGCACTGTCTGTGTGTGGTTATAGGGCAGGTGCAGCCGTGTGTGCTGCAATGTTTGTGTGCAGTTATAGGGCAGGTGCAGCCGTGTGTGCTGCAAAGTCTGCAGGTATAGGGCAGGTGCAGCCGTGTGTGCTGCACTGTCTGTTTGTGGTTATAGGGCAGGTGCAGCCGTGTGTGCTGCAATGTCTGTGTGCAGGTATAGGGCAGGTGCAGCCGTGTGTGCCACAAAGTCTGCAGGTATAGGGCAGGTGCAGCCGTGTGTGCCACAAAGTCTGCAGGTATAGGGCAGGTGCAGCCGTGTGTGCTGCACTGTCTGTGTGCAGGTATAAAGCAGGTGCAGCCGTGTGTGCTGCACTGTCTGTGTGCAGGTAGAGGGCAGGTGCAGCCGTGTGTGCTGCACTGTCTGTGTGTGGTTATAGGGCAGGTGCAGCCGTGTGTGCTGCACTGTCTGTGTGCAGGTATAAAGCAGTTGCAGCCGTGTGTGCTGCACTGTCAGTGTGCAGGTAGAGGGCAGGTGCAGCCGTGTGTGCTGCAAAGTCTGTGTGCAGGTAGAGGGCAGGTGCAGCCGTGTGTGCTGCACTGTCTGTGTGTGGTTATAGGGCAGGTGCAGCCGTGTGTGCTGCAATGTCTGTCTGCAGGTATAAAGCAGGTGCAGCCGTGTGTGCTGCACTGTCTGTGTGCAGGTGTAAAGCAGGTGCAGCCGTGTGTGCTGCACTGTCTGTGTGTGGTTATAGGGCAGGTGCAGCCGTGTGTGCTGCAAAGTCTGTGTGCAGGTATAAAGCAGGTGCAGCCGTGTGTGCTGCACTGTCTGTGTGTGGTTATAGGGCAGGTGCAGCCGTGTGTGCTGCAATGTCTGTGTGCAGGTATAAAGCAGGTGCAGCCGTGTGTGCTGCCCTGTCTGTGTGTGGTTATAGGGCAGGTGCAGCCGTGTGTGCTGCAAAGTCTGCAGGTATAGGGCAGGTGCAGCCGTGTGTGCTGCAATGTTTGTGTGCAGTTATAGGGCAGGTGCAGCCGTGTGTGCTGCAAAGTCTGCAGGTATAGGGCAGGTGCAGCCGTGTGTGCTGCACTGTCTGTGTGTGGTTATAGGGCAGGTGCAGCCGTGTGTGCTGCAATGTCTGTGTGCAGGTATAAAGCAGGTGCAGCCGTGTGTGCTGCACTGTCTGTGTGTGGTTATAGGGCAGGTGCAGCCGTGTGTGCTGCAAAGTCTGTGTGCAGGTAGAGGGCAGGTGCAGCCGTGTGTGCTGCACTGTCTGTGTGTGGTTATAGGGCAGGTGCAGCCGAGTGTGCTGCAATTTCTGTGTGTGGTTATAGGGCAGGTGCAGCCCTGTGTGCGGCAATGTCTGTGTGCAGGTATAGGGCAGGTGCAGCCGTGTGTGCTGCAATGTTTGTGTGCAGTTATAGGGCAGGTGCAGCCGTGTGTGCTGCAAAGTCTGCAGGTATAGGGCAGGTGCAGCCGTGTGTGCTGCAATGTTTGTGTGCAGTTATAGGGCAGGTGCAGCCGTGTGTGCTGCAAAGTCTGCAGGTATAGGGCAGGTGCAGCCGTGTGTGCTGCAATGTCTGTGTGCAGGTATAGGGCAGGTGCAGCCATGTGTGCCACAAAGTCTGCAGGTATAGGGCAGATGCAGCCGTGTGTGCTGCACTGTCTGTGTGCAGGTATAAAGCAGGTGCAGCCGTGTGTGCTGCACTGTCTGTGTGTGGTTATAGGGCAGGTGCAGCCGTGTGTGCTGCACTGTCTGTGTGCAGGTATAAAGCAGGTGCAGCCATGTGTGCTGCACTGTCTGTGTGCAGGTAGAGGGCAGGTGCAGCCGTGTGTGCTGCAAAGTCTGTGTGCAGGTAGAGGGCAGGTGCAGCCGTGTGTGTTGCACTGTCTGTGTGTGGTTATAGGGCAGGTGCAGCCGTGTGTGCTGCAATGTCTGTGTGCAGGTATAAAGCAGGTGCAGCCGTGTGTGCTGCACTGTCTGTGTGTGGTTATAGGGCAGGTGCAGCCGTGTGTGCTGCAAAGTCTGTGTGCAGGTATAAAGTAGGTGCAGGCGTGTGTGCTGCACTGTCTGTGTGTGGTTATAGGGCAGGTGCAGCCGTGTGTGCTGCAATGTCTGTGTGCAGGTATAAAGCAGGTGCAGCCGTGTGTGCTGCACTGTCTGTGTGTGGTTATAGGGCAGGTGCAGCCGTGTGTGCTGCAAAGTCTGTGTGCAGGTAGAGGGCAGGTGCAGCCGTGTGTGCTGCACTGTCTGTGTGTGGTTATAGGGCAGGTGCAGCCATGTGTGCTGCAATTTCTGTGTGTGGTTATAGGGCAGGTGCAGCCCTATGTCCGGCAATGTCTGTGTGCAGGTATAGGGCAGGTGCAGCCGTGTGTGCTGCAAAGCCTGTGTGCAGGTAGAGGGCAGGTGCAGCCGTGTGTGCTGCAAAGTCTGCAGTTATAGGGCAGGTGCAGCCGTGTGTGCTGCAAAGTCTACAGGTAAAGGGTAGGTGCAGCCGTGTGTGCTGCAAAGTCTGCAGTTATAGGGCAGGTGCAGCCGTGTGTGCTGCAAAGTCTACAGGTATAGGGCAGGTGCAGCCGTGTGTGCTGCAATGTCTGTGTGCAGGTATAGGGCAGGTGCAGCCGTGTGTGCCACAAAGTCTGCAGGTAGAGGGCAGGTGCAGCCATGTGTGCTGCAAAGTCTACAGGTAAAGGGTAGGTGCAGCCGTGTGTGCTGCAAAGTCTGCAGTTATAGGGCAGGTGCAGCCGTGTGTGCTGCAATGTCTGTGTGCAGGTATAGGGCAGGTGCAGCCGTGTGTGCCACAAAGTCTGCAGGTAGAGGGCAGGTGCAGCCGTGTGTGCTGCAAAGTCTGTGTGCAGGTAGAGGGCAGGTGCAGCCGTGTGTGCTGCGCTGTCTGTGTGTGGTTATAGGGCAGGTGCAGCCGTGTGTGCTGCACTGTCTGTGTGCAGGTATAAAGCAGGTGTAGCCATGTGTGCTGCACTGTATGTGTGTGGTTATAGGGCAGGTGCAGCCGTGTGTGCTGCAATGTCTGTGTGCAGGTATAAAGCAGATGCAGCCGTGTGTGCTGCACTGTCTGTGTGTGGTTATAGGGCAGGTGCAGCCGTGTGTGCTGCAAAGTCTGTGTGTGGTTATAGGGCAGGTGCAGCCATGTGTGCTGCAATGTCTGTGTGTGGTTATAGGGCAGGTGCAGCCGTGTGCGCTGCAATGTCTGTGTGCAGGTATAGGGCAGGTGCAGCCGTGTGTGCTGCACTGTCTGTGTGTGGTTATAGGGCAGGTGCAGCCGTGTGTGCGGCAATGTCTGTGTGCAGGTATAGGGCAGGTGCAGCCGTGTGTGCTGCAAAGTCTGTGTGCAGGTATAGGGCAGGTGCAGCCGTGTGTGCTGCAAAGTCTGCAGTTATAGGGCAGGTGCAGCCGTGTGTGCTGCAAAGTCTACAGGTAAAGGGTAGGTGCAGCCGTGTGTGCTGCAAAGTCTGCAGTTATAGGGCAGATGCAGCCGTGTGTGCTGCAATGTCTGTGTGCAGTTGTAGGGCAGGTGCAGCCGTGTGTGCTTCAAAGACTGCAGGTATAGGGCAGGTGCTACAGTGTGTGCTACAAAGTCTGTGTTCAGTTATAGAGCAGGTGCAGCCATGTGTGCTGCAAATTCTGCAAGTATAGGGCAGGGGCACTCGTTTGTGCTGCAAAGTCTGCAGGTATAGGGCAGGTGCAGCCATGTGTACTGCAAAGTCTGTGTGCAGTTATAGAGCAGGTGCAGCCGTGTGTGCTGCAAAGTCTGTGTGCAGGTATAGGGCAGGTGCAGCCGTGTGTGCTGCAAAGTCTGTGTGCAGGTATAGGGCAGGTGCAGCCATGTGTGCTGCAAAGTCTGCAAGTATAGGGCAGGTGCAGCCGTGTGTGCTGCAAAGTCTGTGAGCAGGTATAGGGCAGGTGCAGCCGTGTTTGTTGCAAAGTCTGCAAGTATAGGACAGTTGCAGCTGTGTGTGCTGCAAAGTCTGTGTGCAGGTATAGGGCAGGTGCAGCCGTGTGTGCTGCAAAGTCTGCAAGTATAGGGCAGGTGCAGCCGTGTGTGCTGCAAAGTCTGTGTGCAGGTATAGGGCAGGTGCAGCCGTGTGTGCTGCAAAGTCTGTGTGCAGGTATAGGGCAGGTGCAGCCGTGTGTGCTGCAAAGTCTGCAAGTATAGGGCAGGTGAAGCCATGTGGGCTATTGCATAGGAGAGATGCTGTAGCATGTCGGAGTGTGGCTATAGGTCAGGTGCAGCCATGTGTGCTGCAATGTGCGTGTGCGGTTACAGCCAGGTGCAGTTGTGTGTGCTGCAAAGTCTACAGGTATAGGGCAGGTGCAACCGTGTGTGCTGCAAAGTGTGCAGTTATAGGGCAGGTGCAGCCATGTGTGCTGCAAAGTCTTTGTGCAGTTATAGAGCAGGTGCACCCGTGTGGGCTACAGCATAGGAGAGACGCTGTAGCATGTTAGAGGGTGGTTATAGGTCAGGTGCAGCCTTTTGTGCTGCAATGTGTGTGTGCGGTTACAGGCAGGTGATGCAGTCATGTCCCTCCGTTCTGATACAGAGCATGTGCTGCGGTCAGATCTCTCTGTTGTAATACAGTGCAGGTGTTGCAATCATGTCCCTCTGTTGTGATACAGTCGAGGTGCAACAGTCATGTCCTGCTGTTTTGATACAGTCGAGGTGCTGCAGTCGTGTCCCCCTGTTGTAATACAGTTGAGGGGCTGCAGTCATGTCCCTCTGTTGTAATACGGTGCAGGTGCTGCAGTCATGTCTCTCTGTTGTAATACAGTGGAGATGCTGCACTCCTATCCCTCTGTTGTAATACAGTGCATGTGCTGCAGTAATGTACCTCTGTTGTAATACGGTGCATTAGTTGCAGTCATGTCCCTGTGTTGTAATACAGCACGGGTGCTGCAGTCCTGTCTCTCTGTCGTAATACAGTGCATGTACTGCAGTCATGTCCCTCTGTTGTGATACAGTCGAGGTGCAGCAGTCATGTCCCACTGTTGTGATACAATTGAGGTGCTGCAGTCATGTCTCTCTGTTTTAATACACTGCAGGTGCTGCAGTTATGTATCTCTGTTGGAAAGGCGTTCGCCGGAGGGGGGTTCGATACACGTCTTGCCCACCCCTTTGACCCACCTCTCCCAAGTAAGCCGAACCAGGCGCGCACACCCTGAGATGCACTACGAACAGAGTGACACCACACGTATTCTTTGTAGGACGATAGGTTCTTTTATCGATTTCAAGGGATCTTTATGATCCAAAAGGCAAGTAGTGCAGCAGTGGCACAACGTACCACAAATCAGTCGTGGGGAATGGGGGTAGCGGGACAGTCTTTCAAGATAGTGTCTCTGCGAAATACCCTGCGGAAGCTCACAATCCTCGAGCTGGAGGGTGTCGTATCTCTGGGCGATCTCTTACCGAGTCGTCCTCAAGGGGAGCGCCGCGAGTCTCTCAGCAGGCACAGGTGGTCGGAGTTCGGGAGCCGCGATTCCGTCAGCAGGGCTCAGATGGTTCAATAGCTGGGGGCCGCGAGTCACTCAGCAGGCCTAGGTGGTTCAGTGTTCGGGAGCCGCGACCTCGTCAGCAGGGCTCAGATGGTTCAATAGCTGGGGGCTGCGAGTCACTCAGCAGGCCTAGGTGGTTCAGTGTTCGGGAGCCGCGACCTCGTCCGCAGGGCTCAGATGGGTCAATAGCAAGAGGCCGCGAGTCACTCAGCAGGCCCAAGTGACTTCAGCGTTCAGGAGCCGCGACAGCGTCAGCAGGCTCAGATGGTTCCAGGTCTTCTCTGTCCTTGTTTCTCCGGCACCCCTTGTTATACTCCGCTGGTTCTTTTAAGTCCGGAGTACTCGCAGAGGGGGGACTGGGGTGACGGAGGGGGTTCGGCGGGATTTCCTGCCGCTCACTTCTTTGGTCTTTTCAGGTGGGTCTGGGAGGGACCCCAGACGCTCGGTAGGGGAGGCGCCTGCTCCCCAGGGGCCTGGTGGCCGATTGAGTCCTCCCGGGGAAGGCGACCCGAGGTGTGACTGGGCTGGCGCCTCTGGGTCTGGCTCGAGGGTTCCCGCTCCCTCGGTTGGGCATGCGTGGTAGGGTGTTGAGTCTGTCAGGCCTCTGGCCGGCCCGTGGATCGGGGGTGGCTGGGGCGGCCGGAGTCGGAGATGTCGTGTCTTGAGGGTGGTTGCAGGTTGGCTGGATGATGGAGAGGGCAACGCCGGTCTCACACGCGTCCCCCCCAGCTGAAAGGCGTGGAGAACTACCCATCCACTGGGGGGTTCTCCTCGCCGAAGCGGAAGAACCGGGACAGGCCGTCGGCGTTGGCATGATCCGTCCCGGGGCGATGTTCGACAGTGAAATCCATCCCTTGGAGAGAGATGGACCATCGTAGTAGCTTGGGGTTCTCCCCCCTCATCCGCATTAGCCACTGCAAGGGCCGGTGGTCCGTCTGTACTCGAAAATGGGTTCCGAACAAGTAGGGCCGCAGTTTCTTGAGGGCCCAGACTACGGCAAAGGTCTCTCGCTCTATAGTACTCCAACGCTGCTCTCTCGGCAGTAGCCTTCGGCTGATGAAGGCTATGGGCTGATCAATGCCCTTGTCGTCGAACTGCGAGAGCACGGTCCCGATGCCGTGTTCGGATGCGTCGGTCTGGACCACAAACTCTTGGGAGTAGTCGGGGGCCTTGAGTACGGGAGCGGTGCACATGGCGGTTTTCAAGGCGTCGAACGCCTGCTGGCATGGGGTGGTCCACTGCACCTTCTGCGGAAGCTTTTTGGAGGTCAACTCTGTGAGGGGCCCTGCGATACTACCATAATTTTTAATGAACCTCCGGTAGTACCCCGTAAGGCCCAGGAAGGCCCGAACCTCTGTCTGCGTGGTGGGGGGCTCCCAGGACTTGATGGCGTCGATCTTCGGCTGGAGAGGGGCGACCTGGCTGCTGCCCACCTGATGCCCCAGGTAGACCACGGAGCCTTGCCCGAGCTGGCATTTGCTGGCCTTCACGGTTAGTCCGGCTTGGCGCAGGGCCATTAGTACTTGTCGGAGGTGCTGGAGATGCTCGTGCCATTGAGAGCTGAATACAGCGATGTCGTCAAGGTACGCTGCGCTGAACTCCTCGAGTCCGGCCAGGAGCTTGTTCACCAACCGCTGGAACGTGGCTGGGGCGTTTCTCATCCCGAACGGCATGACCCTGAAGCGGTAGTGGCCATCTGGCGTAGAGAAGGCAGAGCGCTCTTTCGCTCCTTCCGTGAGAGCAATCTGCCAGTATCCGCAGGTCAGGTCGAAAGTGCTGAGGAACCGGGCGGCCCCCAGGCGGTCGATGAGCTCGTCGGCTCGGGGAATAGGGTGAGCGTCTGCGCGGGTGACCGCATTGAGCCCCCGATAGTCCACACAGAATCTTAGTTCGGGGGCGACCCCCGGGGAAGCCGCCTTCGGGACCAGAACCACCGGGCTGGCCCAGGGGCTGTCGGAGGGTTCGATTACTCCCAGGGTGAGCATCTTCTGTACCTCGGTCTTGATGCAGGTGCGGACCCGGTCAGGCACCCGGTAGGCTCGGTGTCTCACAGGCGGGCTGTCGCCGGTGTCCACGTCGTGGACACACCAGTCGGTAACCCTTGGAATGAGAGAGAAGAGGTCTGCGAATTGTCCGAGCAGCTGGCGGCAGTCGTCGGCCTGCTGGGGAGTGAGGGTGGTCGACAGTTTCACTCCCTCCACGGAACCGTCCAGGTCTTTCGTGCACAGGAGATCGGGCAGGGGTTCGGTGTCTTCTTCCGCCCCATCATCAGTGGCCAGTAGCAAACTTAATTCCGTCCTTACAAAGTGGGGCTTGAGACGGTTCACGTGGAGGACCCGGAGGGGGTTCCGTGGGGACTGCACGTCGACCAGATACGTGACCTGGCTCTTCCGCTCGACCACCTTGAAGGGACCAGTCCATTTGTCTTGTAGGGCGCAGGGTTTCACCGGAGCCATGACCCAAACCTGCTGGCCCGGCTGGAACTCGCCCAGGGTTGCGTTCTGGTCATACCAGCGCTTCATTTCTTCTTGGCTGGCCTCGAGGTTAGCCTCTGCAAGTTCTCTAAACTTCCTCGTCTGGTTGCGGAGCGCCAGGATGTAGCGGAACACATCAGGGGGTGTCCCCCGGGGGCTCGTCTCCCAGCCCTCTTTGACCAGGCTCAGGGGTCCTCGGACGGGATGTCCGTACAGCAGTTCGAAGGGGCTGAACCCCAGAGACTTTTGGGAGACTTCTCGGTATGCGAACAGGAGGCAAGGGAGGAGGACGTCCCATTTCCGGCGCAGGGGCTCTTCGAGGCCCAGGATCATTCCCTTCAGGGTTCGGTTGAAGCGTTCCACTAGGCCGTTGCCCTGGGGGTGGTAGGGGGTCGTGAACTTATACGTGACTCCGCACTGCTGCCACAGGGACTTCATGTAGCGGGATATAAAGTTAGTGCCGCGATCACTCACAACCTCGCGGGGAAATCCGACACGGGAGAAGATCCCCATGAGAGCCTGGCCCACCACGGGAGCCGTCACGGTGCGGAGGGGGATGGCCTCAGGGTAGCGGGTGGCATGGTCCACCAGGACAAGGATGAATCTGTGGCCCTGGGCGGTCTTCGGATCCACGGGTCCCACGATGTCGATGCCGACCCGCTCGAATGGGGTACTCACAACGGGGAACGGTTGTAAGGGAGCTTTGCGTTTTCCGCCACTCTTCCCACTGCCCTGGCACGTGAGGCAGGACTTGCAGTGTGCTTCTACATTCGCTCGCATCTTGGGCCAATAGAAGTGGGTCACCAATCGCTGGTATGTCTTGTCTTGGCCTAAGTGTCCTGCCAAGGGTACATCGTGGGCCAGGCCCAGGAGGGGGCTCCGGAACCGCAGGGGTACCACCAGTACTCGTGCTGCGCCTAGCACGGCGGACTTTTGCTCGCTGTATAGGAGTCCATTGTCCCAATAGACCCAATGGCTTCCGGTTCGGTCACCGGCGGCCTGGGCTTCGGCTTGTTGTCTAAGTCCCTCGAGGGAGGGGCAGGTGGTCTGTTCCTGGCAGAACTCTTCGCGGGAGGGCCCCCCTTCGCAGCGCCACTGGGCCAACTCGGGCAGTTCTTCGAGTTCCGTCGGGGCCTCTGGGGCGGAAGGTTCCGATCCTTCCCCTGGGTTAGTGTCTCCTTCTCCCTCGGAAGGAGGGTTGTCTGCTTCTGGGAGGGGGTCCCGGCTCTCGGGGATAGTGTTCGGTAAGAGGGCTTCACCGCCCTTGGAGGGAGGCACTCGGGCGGTCATGGAGAGCGTGGTGGCGCAGACCCATTCTGGTAGGCCCATCATCTCCAGGTGGGCTCTTCGTTCTACTTGCCCCCACGGGGAACTCTCCAGGTCGTTGCCCAGGAGGCAGTCTACGGGCTGCGATGTCCGGACCGCTACCTTCAGTTCTCCGGAGACCCCTCCCCACTCGAAGGGCACCAGCGCCATCTGGCAGAGGCTCTCAGAATTGTCGGAGGATACGACCGGACAGAGGGCCCTGGTTAGGATCTGGTCTTCTGAAATTAGGCTGCGGTGGACCGCGGTGACACTCGCCCCGGTGTCGCGAAGGCCCTCGACTCGGTGGCCGTTGATGGTCACCCGCTGTCGGTATTTTTCTGTGTTGGCGGGCAAGGGTGTCCCGGGGACCATTTCTCGATCACCAAGGGAGACCAGGGCCATGGCCGCCGGTTCCCATTCCTCGGAGTCTTCCATCTCTTCCCCCAGAGCCACGGAGGCCATCTGCCGGGCCGTGGGGTTGGTCGTTGTGGTTCGCTGATACTGGGGACACTGTGGGTCATTGGCGTAGTGTCCGGGCTGCTGGCAGCGGAAGCAGGTGATCCTAGCTCGTGGACCTGGTCGTCCTGGGGCTCCGGTGCTTGCTGGGGACTGTGCCGAACCCGCCGCTGGTGGGCTGCTGGGGGGGCTGGTTGAGGACCCCCCGGGGAAGTCTCTGGGTCGGCCGTGGTTCCCTCCGCCCCTCTGGCGGGGGGGACCCTGACTGTGGCGGCCGTAGTCCCCCACGGGGCCCCGGGTGGCCCGGGTGTTCACCCAACGATCAGCCTCAGCGGCCAGCTTCCGAGGGTCGGTGAGTTTACTGTCCAGGAGATGCTGGCGCAGTTCTATAAAGCAATTGGCTGCTAAATGTTCCCAGGCAATCAGATCGAACAGTTCTTCGAAGGTGGAGACCTTGCTGCCCTTGATCCACCCGTCCAAGGCTCGGCTGTAAAAGTTCACGTATTCTACCCACGTGGTGCCCGGTATCTTCTTGCAATCTCGGAACCGTTGTCGGTACATTTCGGGGGTGAGTCCGTACCGGCCCACGAGGGCTTCCTTCATGTGGCTGTAGGAGTTCATGACCGTGGAGGGCAGATCTAGCAGAGTGTCTCTTCCTTCGCTTAAGAACCGGCCCCATAGGCCAGCCCCCCAATCCTTTTGCGGGACTCGGTGAGAGGTCATGGCGACTTCGTAGGCCTTAAACCACTGCTGGATATCATCGTTCTTATAATACTCCTTTACCACATCCTTGGGGATGTGAACTTTGGTTTCCCCGGTGGGAGCGGACGGTGGATTCCCGGGTGGCTGTGACTTTTCGTTTCTAGCCCGCCACTCAATCTCCTTCAGGCCGCGTTCATGTTCTAGCTGGAGTTTCTTTTCGTCGTGCTCCCTTTGGAGTCTCTTCTCTTCGAGTTCCCCTTGTAGCCGTAACTGCTCGACGGCTAACTTCTTCTCTGCCAGTTTTATCTCTCCCTCGATTTTTAGTTTTGCCAGTTCAAGTTCGTGGTTTCGGCTTCTCTCTCGGTCCGCTAGTTCCTCGGGGGACAGGTTCCCCTCTGGCCCGTTGTTTCTTGCCGGGATGCTTGGTGGTTCATGGGTAGAATCCCCTTCCGTTTGGGTCGGGGGCGCCCCCGTCTCGACCCAGGCTTTCAGTACTTTCTGGAAGTCTTCCTTTGTGCTTAGTCCAGTGGTAGCGATGCCAAGGTCTTTGCAAAACTGTTTTAATTCTCTATGCGTGTAATAGTCCAATTGATCCTCTCGGAACGGTGAGCTTACTTCGGTACCTGCGGCACCCAGGGAGGTTTCTCCTTCCATCTCTGTTTGGTAGTGTGTCAGTCGTTTACTGCACGCTCTCTTTCGGTGTCGGCTCGGATCCCGTCGTCTGCCACCAAATGTTGGAAAGGCGTTCGCCGGAGGGGGGTTCGATACACGTCTTGCCCACCCCTTTGACCCACCTCTCCCAAGTAAGCCGAACCAGGCGCGCACACCCAGGCTTTCAGTACTTTCTGGAAGTCTTCCTTTGTGCTTAGTCCGGTGGTAGCGATGCCAAGGTCTTTGCAAAACTGTTTTAATTCTCTATGCGTGTAATAGTCCAATTGATCCTCTCGGATTGGTGAGCTTACTTCGGTACCTGCGGCACCCAGGGAGGTTTCTCCTTCCATCTCTGTTTGGTAGTGTGTCAGTCGTTTACTGCACGCTCTCTTTCGGTGTCGGCTCGGATCCCGTCGTCTGCCACCAAATGTTGGAAAGGCGTTCGCCGGAGGGGGGTTCGATACACGTCTTGCCCACCCCTTTGACCCACCTCTCCCAAGTAAGCCGAACCAGGCGCGCACACCCTGAGATGCACTACGAACAGAGTGACACCACACGTATTCTTTGTAGGACGATAGGTTCTTTTATCGATGATTTCAAGGGATCTTTATGATCCAAAAGGCAAGTAGTACAGCAGTGGCACAATGTACCACAAATCAGTCGTGGGGAATGGGGGTAGCGGGACAGTCTTTCAAGATAGTGTCTCTGCGAAATACCCCGCGGAAGCTCACAATCCTCGAGCTGGAGGGTGTCGTATCTCTGGGCGATCTCTTACCGAGTCGTCCTCAAGGGGAGCGCCGCGAGTCTCTCAGCAGGCACAGGTGGTCGGAGTTCGGGAGCCGCGATTCCGTCAGCAGGGCTCAGATGGTTCAATAGCTGGGGGCCGCGAGTCACTCAGCAGGCCTAGGTGGTTCAGTGTTCGGGAGCCGCGACCTCGTCAGCAGGGCTCAGATGGTTCAATTGCTGGGGGCCGCGAGTCACTCAGCAGGCCTAGGTGGTTCAGTGTTCGGGAGCCGCAACCTCGTCCGCAGGGCTCAGATGGGTCAATACCAAGAGGCCACGAGTCACTCAGCAGGCCCAGGTGACTTCAGCGTTCAGGAGCCGCGACAGCGTCAGCAGGCTCAGATGGTTCAAGGTCTTCTCTGTCCTTGTTTCTCCGGCACCCCTTGTTATACTCCGCTGGTTCTTTGAAGTCCAGAGTGCTCGCAGAGGGGGGACTGGGGTGACGGAGGGGGTTCGGCGGGATTTCCTGCCGCTCACTTCTTTGGTCTTTTCAGGTGGGTCTGGGAGGGACCCCAGACGCTCGGTAGGGGAGGCGCCTGCTCCCCAGGGGCCTGGTGGCCGATTGAGTCCTCCCGGGGAAGGCGACCCGAGGTGTGACTGGGCTGGCGCCTCTGGGTCTGGCTCGAGGGTTCCCGCTCCCTCGGTTGGGCATGCGTGGTAGGGTGTTGAGTCTGTCAGGCCTCTGGCCGGCCCGTGGATCGGGGGTGGCTGGGGCGGCCGGAGTCGGAGATGTCGTGTCTTGAGGGTGGTTGCAGGTTGGCTGGATGATGGAGAGGGCAACGCCGTGAGGCCGGTCTCACAATCTCGGTTGTAATACAGTGCAAGTGCTGCAGTCATGTCCCTCTGTTGTGATACAGTTGAGGTGCTGCAGTCATATCTCACTGTTGTAATACAGTGGAGGTGCTGCAGTCATGTCCCTCTGTTGTGATACAGTGGACGTGCTGCAGTCATGTTCCTCTGTTGTGATACAGTGGAGGTGCTGCAGTCATGTCCCTCTGTTGTAATACAGTGGAGGTGCTGCAGTCATGTCCCTCTGTTGTGATACAGTGGAGGTGCTGCAGTCATGTCCCTCTGTTGTGATACAGTGGACGTGCTGCAGTCATGTCCCTCTGTTGTAAGACAGTGGAGGTGCTGTAGTCATGTCCCTCTGTTTTAATATATTGGAGGTGCTGAAGTCATGTCACTCTGTTGTAATACAGTAGAGCTGCAGTCATGTCCCTATGTTGTAATATATTGGAGGTGCTGCAGTCATGTCCCTCTGTTGTGATACAGTTGAGATGCTGCAGTCATGTCCCTCTGTTGTAATATATTGGACGTGCTGTAGTCATGTCCCTCTGTTGTAATACAGTGGACGTGCTGCAGTCATGTTCCTCTGTTGTGATACAGTGGAGGTGCTGCAGTCATGTCCCTCTGTTGTGATACAGTGGACGTGCTGCAGTCATGTCCCTCTGTTGTAAGACAGTGGAGGTGCTGTAGTCATGTCCCTCTGTTTTAATATATTGGAGGTGCTGAAGTCATGTCACTCTGTTGTAATACAGTAGAGCTGCAGTCATGTCCCTATGTTGTAATATATTGGAGGTGCTGCAGTCATGTCCCTCTGTTGTGATACAGTTGAGATGCTGCAGTCATGTCCCTCTGTTGTTATATATTGGATGTGCTGTAGTCATGTCCCTCTGTTGTAATACAGTGGAGGTGCTGCTGTCTTGTCCCTCTGTTGTAATATATTAGAGGTGCTGTAGTCATGTCCCTCTGTTGTGATACAGTGGAGGTGCTGCTGTCTTGTCCCTCTGTTGTAATATATTAGAGGTGCTGCAGTCATGTCCCTCTGTTGTGATACAGTGGACGTGCTGCAGTCATGTCCCTCTTTTGTAAGACAGTGGAGGTGCTGCAGTCATGTCCCTCTGTTGTAAGACAGTGGAGGTGCTGCAGTCATGTCCCTCTGTTGTGATACAGTGGACGTGCTGCAGTCATGTTCCTCTGTTGTGATACAGTGCATGTGCTGCAGTAATGTACCTCTATTGTAATACGGTGCATTAGCTGCAGTCATGTCCCTGTGTTGTAATACAGTGCATGTACTGCAGTCATGTCCCTCTGTTGTGATACAGTCGAGGTGCAGCAGTCATGTCCCACTGTTGTGATACAATTGAGGTGCTGCAGTCATGTCTCTGTTTTAATACACTGCAGGTGCTGCAGTTATGTATCTTGGTTGTAATACAGTGCAGGTGCTGCAGTCATGTCCCTCTGTTGTGATACAGTTGAGGTGCTGCAGTCATGTCTCACTGTTGTAATACAGTGGAGGTGCTGCAGTCATGTCCCTCTGTTGTGATACAGTGGAGGTGCTGCAGTCATGTCCCTCTGTTGTAATACAGTGGAGGTGCTGCAGTCATGTCCCTCTGTTGTGATACAGTGGACGTGCTGCAGTCATGTTCCTCTGTTGTGATACAGTGGAGGTGCTGCAGTCATGTCCCTCTGTTGTAATATATTGGAGGTGCTGTAGTCATGTCTCTCTGTTGTGATACAGTTGAGATGCTGCAGTCATGTCCCTCTGTTGTAATATATTAGAGGTGCTGCAGTCATGTCCCTCTGTTGTGATACAGTTGAGATGCTGCAGTCATGTCCCTCTGTTGTAATATATTAGAGGTGCTGCAGTCATGTCCTTCTGTTGAGAGTCAGTTGAGGTGCTGAAGTCATGTCCCTTTGTTGTAATACAGTGGAAGTGCTTCAGTCACGTCCCTCTGTTGTAATACAGTGGAGGTGCTACAGTCATGTCCCTCTGTTGTAATACAGTGGAGGTGCTGCAGTCATGTGTCTCTATTGTGATACAGTGGACGTGCTGCAGTCATGTTCCTCTGTTGTGATACAGTGGAGGTGCTGCAGTCATGTCCCTCTGTTGTAATACAGTGGAGGTGCTGCAGTCATGTCCCTCTGTTGTGATACAGTGGACGTGCTGCAGTCATGTCCCTCTGTTGTAAGACAGTGGAGGTGCTGCAGTTATGTCCCTCTGTTGTAAGACAGTGGAGGTGCTGTAGTCATGTCCCTCTGTTTTAATATATTGGAGGTGCTGAAGTCATGTCACTCTGTTGTAATACAGTAGAGCTGCAGTCATGTCCCTATGTTGTAATATATTGGAGGTGCTGCAGTCATGTCCCTCTGTTGTGATACAGTGGAGGTGCTGCAGTCACGTCCCTCTGTTGTAATACAGTCGAGGTGCTGCAGTTATGTCCCTTTATTATAATACAGTGCAGGTGCTGCAGTCATGTCCCTCTGTTGTAATACAGTGGAGGTGCTGCAGTCATGTGTCTCTGTTGTAATACAGTGGAGGTGCAGTCATGTCCCTATGTTGTAATATATTGGAGGTGCTGCAGTCATGTCCCTCTGTTGTGATACAGTGGAGATGCTGCAGTCATGTCCCTCTGTTTTAATATATTGGAGGTGCTGAAGTCATGTTACTCTGTTGTAATACAGTAGAGCTGCAGTCATGTCCCTATGTTGTAATATATTGGAGGTGCTGCAGTCATGTCCCTCTGTTGTGATACAGTGGAGGTGCTGCAGTCACGTCCCTCTGTTGTAATACAGTCGAGGTGCTGCAGTTATGTCCCTTTATTATAATACAGTGCAGGTGCTGCAGTCATGTCCCTCTGTTGTGATGCAGTGGAGGTGCTGCAGTCATGTGTCTCTGTTGTAATACAGTGGAGGTGCTGCAGTCATGTGTCTCTGTTGTAATACAGTGCAGGTGCTGCAGTCATGTCCCTCTGTTGTAATACAGTGCAGGTGCTGCAGTCATGTCACTCTTTATTATAAAACAGTAAAGCTGCAGTCATATCCCTTTGTTGTAATATATTGGAGGTGCTGCAGTCATGTCACTCTGCTGTAATAAAGTTGAGGTGCTGCAGTCATGTCCTTCTGTTGTGAGTCAGTTGAGGTGCTGAAGTCATGTCCCTTTGTTGTAATACAGTGGAAGTGCTTCAGTCACGTCCCTCTGTTGTAATACAGTGGAGGTGCTACAGTCATGTCCCTCTGTTGTAATACAGTGGAGGTGCTGCAGTCATGTGTCTCTGTTGTAATACAGTGCAGGTGCTGCAGTCATGTCTCTCTGTTGTAATACAGTGCAGGTGCTGCAGTCATGTCCCTCTGTTGAAATACAGTGGAGGTGCTGCAGTCACGTCCCTCTGTTGTAATACAGTGCGGGTGCAGCAGTCATGTCCCTCTGTTGTAATACAGTGGAGGTGCAGTCATGTCCCTATGTTGTAATATATTGGAGGTGCTGCAGTCATGTCCCTCTGTTGTGATACAGTGGAGATGCTGCAGTCATGTCCCTCTGTTTTAATATATTGGAGGTGCTGAAGTCATGTTACTCTGTTGTAATACAGTAGAGCTGCAGTCATGTCCCTATGTTGTAATATATTGGAGGTGCTGCAGTCATGTCCCTCTGTTGTGATACAGTGGAGGTGCTGCAGTCACGTCCCTCTGTTGTAATACAGTCGAGGTGCTGCAGTTATGTCCCTTTATTATAATACAGTGCAGGTGCTGCAGTCATGTCCCTCTGTTGTGATGCAGTGGATGTGCTGCAGTCATGTGTCTCTGTTGTAATACAGTGGAGGTGCTGCAGTCATGTGTCTCTGTTGTAATACAGTGGAGGTGCTGCAGTCATGTGTCTCTGTTGTAATACAGTGCAGGTGCTGCAGTCATGTCCCTCTGTTGTAATACAGTGCAGGTGCTGCAGTCATGTCACTCTTTATTATAAAACAGTAAAGCTGCAGTCATATCCCTTTGTTGTAATATATTGGAGGTGCTGCAGTCATGTCACTCTGCTGTAATAAAGTTGAGGTGCTGCAGTCATGTCCTTCTGTTGTGAGTCAGTTGAGGTGCTGAAGTCATGTCCCTTTGTTGTAATACAGTGGAAGTGCTTCAGTCACGTCCCTCTGTTGTAATACAGTGGAGGTGCTACAGTCATGTCCCTCTGTTGTAATACAGTGGAGGTGCTGCAGTCATGTGTCTCTGTTGTAATACAGTGCAGGTGCTGCAGTCATGTCTCTCTGTTGTAATACAGTGCAGGTGCTGCAGTCATGTCCCTCTGTTGAAATACAGTGGAGGTGCTGCAGTCACGTCCCTCTGTTGTAATACAGTGCGGGTGCAGCAGTCATGTCCCTCTGTTGTAATACAGTGTAGGTGCTGTAGTCATGCCCCTCTGTTGTAATACAGTGCAGGTGCTGCAGTCATGTCCCTCTATTGTAATACAGTTGAGGTGATGTAGTCATGTCCCCATGTTGTAATATATTGAAGGTGCTGCAGTCATGTCCCGGTATTGTAATACAGTGCAGGTGCTGCAATAATGTCCCTCTGTTGTAATACAGTGGAGCTGTAGTCATGTCCCTTTGTTGTAATATATTGGAGGTGCTGCAGTCATGCCCCTTTGTAGTAAGACAGTCGAGGTGCTGCAGTCATGCCCCTCGGTTGTAATATATTTAAGGTGCTGCAGTCATGTCCCTCTGTTGTAATATATTGTAGGTACTGCAGTCATGTCTCTCTGTTGTGATACTGTTGACGTGCTGCATTCATGTCCCTCTGTTGTAAAACAGTGAGGGTGCTGCAGTTATGTATCTCGGCTGTAATACGGTGCATGAGCTGCAGTCACGTCCCTCTGTTGCAATACAGTGGACATGCTGCTGTCATGTCCCTCTGTTATAAAGTAGTGGAGGTGCTGCAGTCATGTCCCTCTGTTATAAAGTAGCGGAGGTGCTGCAGTCATGTCCCTCTCTTGTAATACAGTGGAGATTCTGCAGTCATGTCCCTCTGTTATAATGTAGTGGAGGTGCTGCAGTCATGTCCCTTTGTTGTAATATGTGGGAGATGCTGCAGTCATGTCCCTCTGTTGTAATACAGAGCAGGTGCTGCAGTCATGCCCCTCTGTTGTGATACAGTGGAGGTGCTGCAGTCGTGCCCCCCTTTTGTAATACAGTGGGGATGCTGCAGTCATGTCCCTCTGTTATAATGTAGTGGAGGTGCTGCAGTCATGTCCCTCTGTTGTAATACGGTGCATGAGCTGCAGTCACGTCCCTCGTTTGTAATACAGTGCATGGGCTGCAGTCATGTCCCTCTGTTATAATGTAGTGGAGATGCTGCAGTCATGTCCCTCTGTTGTAATACGGTGCATGTGCTGCAATAATGTATCTCTTTTGTAATACAGTGGGTACTGCAGTCATGTCCCTCTGTTGTAATACAGTGCAGGTGCTGCTATCATGTCTCTCTGTTGTAATACAGTGCATGGGCTGCAGTCATGTCCCTCTGTTGTAATACAGTGGAGATGCTGCAGTCATGTCCCTCTGTTGTAATACGGTGCATGTGCTGCAATCGTGTATCTCTGTTGTAATACGGTGCATGAGCTGCAGTCATGTCCCTCTGTTGTAATACAGTGGAGATGCTGAAGTCATGTTCCTCTGTTATAATGTAGTGGAGATGCTGCAGTCATGACCCTTTGTTGTAAGACAGTGCAGGTGTTGCAGCTTAAGAGTGATGTTGCATTTATGTCTCTGTCCTTTGATACTTTGATAGATCGGATGAGTTTGCTGCAGCAGAGGAGAGGTGGTGCAGCCATGTCTGTGGTGCAATAGAGGAAAGATGGAACAGTCATGACTCTGTAATATAGAGTAGACAACTTGCAATCAGGACTCTTTGTTGCGGTATAGGAGAAATATCGCTTTAAAGCCTCCGCCATCATACAGGAAGGATGGCGCAGTCATGTTTCTTAGGCCGCAAGAGAGATGCTGCAGACATGTCTTGTGCTGCAGTATAGGATAGATGGAACAGTCATGACTCTGTATTATAGAGTAGAGAACTTGCAATCAGGACTCTTTGTTGCGGTATAGGAGAAATATTGCTTTAAAGCCTCTGCCATCATACAGGAAGGACGGCGCAGTCGTGTTTCTTAGGCAGTAAGAGAGATGCTGCAGACATGTCTTGTGCTGCAGTATAGCAGAGATGGAACAGTGCATCGTTAGTCTGTGGTGTTAGCTACCAGAGGCACTGCAGTTATTTCTATGAGATGAAATATTGCAGCAGTGAGAAGGGAGTCTCTTAATAATGAGAGGAGGTTCTTTCTCAGAAGTGACTGCTTTATTCTATGACATAGGTGACTGTTTCTCTCAGGCGAATTTGTTGTTTCTTTTTGACAATATTATCTCTCTGAAGTGGTGGGGTTTCTCTAAGGTGGTGATGAGGTTTCTCTGGGGTGATGGTGTTGTTTTCTAAGATATTGGTGAGGTTTCTCTTACAAGTTGGTGTTGTTTCTCTGAGGTGATGGTGTTGTTTCTCTGACGTGATGGTGAGGTTTCTATGAGGTGATGGTGAGGTTTTTCTGGCTGATACTGAGGTTTCTCTTGAGCGGTGGCGAGGGTTCGGCGAGATGATGGTGAGGTTTCTCTGAAGCAATAGTCATGTTTCTCTGAAGTGATCCTGAAGTTTCTCTGAGGTGACGGTGAGATATCTCTGAGGTGTTTCTCCGAGGGGATGGTAAAGTTTCTCTGATGTGATTGTGGGGTTTCTATGAGGTGACGGTGATGGTAAGGTTCTTCTGAGGTGAACCTGAGGTTTCTGTAAGGTGATGTTGAGGTTTCTCTGAAGTGATGGTGAGGATTCTGTGAGCTGATTGTGTTATTTCTCTGAGGTGATGGTAAAGTTTCTCTCGGGTGATGGTTCGGTTTCAATGAGGTGATGGTAGGTTTTTCTGAGATGATTCTGCGGTTTCTCTGAGGTGACGTTGAGGTATCTCTGAGGTGTTTCTCCGAGGGGATGGTAAAGTTTCTCTGAGGTGATTGGGGGGTTTCTATGAGGTGACGTTAATGGTGAGGTTTTTCTGAGGTGAACCTGAGGTTTCTGAGCAGTGATGCTGAGGATTCTGTGAGCTGATTGTGAGGTTTCTCTGTGGTGCTCCTCCAAGTTGATGGTAAAGTTTCTCTGAGGTGATGGTGAGGTTTCTCTGAGGTGATGGTGAGGTTTCTGTGAGGTGATACTGAGGTTTCTGTGAGGTGATGGTGAGGTTTCTCTGCGGTGCTCCTCTGAGTTGATGGTAAAGTTTCTCTAAGGTGATGGTGAGGTTTCTCTGAGGTTTCTGTGAGGTGATACTGAGGTTTCTATGAGGTGATGGTGAGGTCTCTGTGAGGTGATACTGAGGTTTCTATGAGGTGATGGTGAGGTCTCTGTGAGGTGATACTGAGGTTTCTGTGAGCTGATTGTGAGGTTTCTCTGCGGTGCTCCTCTGAGTTGATGGTAAAGTTTCTCTGAGGTGATGCTGAGGTTTCTCTGAGGTGATGCTGAGGTTTCTCTGAGGTGATGCTGAGGTTTCTCTGAGGTGATACTGAGGTTTCTGTGAGGTGATGGTGAGGTTTCTCTGCGGTGCTCCTCTGAATTGATGGTAAAGTTTCTCTGAGGTGATGGTGATGTTTCTCTGAGGTGATGCTGAGGTTTCTCTGAGGTGATGCTGAGGTTTCTCTGAGGTGATACTGAGGTTTTTGTGTGGTGATGGTGAGGTTTCTCTGCGGTGCTCCTCTGAGTTGATGGTAAAGTTTCTCTGAGGTGATGGTGAGGTTCTCTGAGGTTTCTGTGAGGTGATACTGAGGTTTCTATGAGGAGATAGTGAGGTTTCTCTGCGGTGCTTCTCTGAGTTGATGGTAACGTTTCTCTAAGGTGATGGTGAGGTTTCTCTGAGGTGATGCTATTATTTCTTTAAGACCATGATTATTTGAGATATTCTTGTTTTATGCGCTCTAAGAATAATGAATTGTTTCTTTCATAGATGTTTTTGCTTCTCTAAGGAAATGTTTTAAGGCAATGTTTTTTCCTCGGGGTGATGCTGTACTTTTTAAGGGAATACTGTAAAGAAATACAGTTGTTTCTCAAATTATGGACTTCTTTCTGTTACATTACCCTGTAATTTATCCGATATGTGATCTCGGAAGGATATTTCCTTTATCCATCAAACGCTTCCTCCACAGTCAAGGGAGGGTGGCCACAGTTGGATATTGCCAACCCACAGTTTATGGTGGCACCCCGATAGGTAGCGTCATGTGCCAGTTTGGATATTGGGGTGTAGAATCGGATCCAGTTATTCATCATATCAATCTGTGATTTGATGTGTGATTTCACATTCTGGTGATGCTGGGAATGGAGAGAGACTTGGGGTCAAAGTTTGTGATGAGAGGATTCACAATACAGGCTTCCACAGGTGTGCTTTAGTTATTGATGTGATGTCTTCAGTGGGGAAGGGAGGGTTTCTGGGGAAAAGCTGGACTGTGTGGGTGACCCTTCCTTGACATAGTGTAGGTGACCAACAGCGTGGGGGCAGGAAGTGACATCCTCCATGCCAGATACAGTTCTGTAGACCGGATATTAGTAGTACATTGGGCGCAGCTGTGGGTGGGGTAAGGCAGAGAGGATCTTGGCTCTGTGGTGTCAAGAAATGTTCTCTGAGCTGAGGTTGTATTTCAGAGTAGATCTGCAGTAGTTCCTCTGAGGTCATGTGACTGTTTTTCTTAGGAAATGTAGGTGTGTGTCGAGATCTTCTCCAACGTGAGCAGCTGTTTGTTGCTTTTCTGAAGTGATATGGTTGTGTGTCTGAGGTAAATCATTTGTTTCTCTCAGGAATGGCCACAGGAATAAGGCAACTGGGTAAGACAAGATTATGTTGCAGCGTTTTTCTTTTGCAGTTTTAAATAGTGCAAACTCGACCCGAAGGTATTGGAGCACTTTACGTGAGCACCAGTTACATTACACCAGAACACATGAATTTCTATTTTTTTGGTAGCCACGGGGAGATTAAGTGATTTCTCCAGAATCAGAGGATGTTGAGCTGACACCGAGTTTCGAACCTGGTTCCCCGGCTCCAAAGTCGTCAGCACTGATCCTTCCTCCATGATTACATTTTGCGGGAAGAAAAAGCAAGACTCCCACAGTCCCTCTAAAAGTACTGAAAGTGCAAACTCCCCCTTCACACCCGCCCTCTCGCAAGTGCCAGAACATTTTCCCTTGTGGCATCCATGCCTCCCGCTATCCCTCATTCAGTGCAGGAGTTCCACCTTAGACATCATCAAAATGGCCCTAAACCCCTGCTCCATGACCTCAGATGGGAGCTCTGCCCACATCAACCCATGGTGGATTCCTGTTGCACACAGTAAGTCGTGAACACTCTCCGAGATCTACTGCAGAGTATGCACTTTATGTCCATCCGCCTCTCATTTAAAATCTTAGGGCCAGATGTACAACCATTTTTAGATGGCCCAAATGGAGAATCTGGAAGTTTACGACCACAAAAACAGCTTCTGGCATTTACTAACCCTATTTAGCGAGTTGGTAACCTGTTACCGACTCGCAAAAGAGGGTTTGTGAGTCGCCATTAGGACGGGGCATTCCAAGGACGTCCCTTCCTACTAGGGAGCCGCAGGGGCATGAATGAATGTTTTGTGACAGGAATGCAGTCATAAAACATTCATACTTTACTGACTCCGTGAAGGAGGTGGTAACCCATTCACAAACCAGAAGGGGTCCCCAACGACCCTTTCCCCTTTGTAAAAGTGGGCGCCAACATTTTTTAAAAGCAGGCACTGCCTGCTCTGAAAAATAAAAAGAAAACTTTTCATGTTTATTTTTTAAATGCATTCAGTTTTCCTTTAAGGAAAACAGAATGCATTTTTAAAAAACTGCTTTATTTAAAAATCAGTCAAAGAGTCTGCGACCCCAGCAGGCCACCATCCCTGCGAGTGCCGGCCATTCCCAATGGGTCACAAATTGTGACCTGCCTCATGAATATTCATGAGGCAGGTCCCTTGCGACCTATTTGAGAATCGCAAACAGTGTCTGAGACACTGTTGTACATCAGGTTTTGCGACTCACAAGTTGCGAGCAGCTAAACCCGAGGGTCGTACAATTGGCCCTATAAGTAGGAACAGCGATGGACGTGCTTCTGAGCGGCTCTGGCCTTCCCAACTCTTGTAGACTTTATAGTGCTTTTTTAAAATGGACAATGACGTCAGGCACCACACCCGGCGCGAGACACGTGGCACTGACAATGTGTGCAATAAATACATATATGGATCTTTTCTTGTTCTTGCAATACTCTCTGCCCCAGATCCTGTACCAAGAGGCCCCGAGATCAATGCCCCGGTCATTTTTCTTCACTGGCGTTAAATAAATATTTATTTCGTGAGAAAGCGCCTTTTCAGGGGAAGGAAGTGATTCGTGGCTGAGTTACACCTCCCCTGGGACCGTAATGAGCTCATTGACGCGCGTGCGTGATGGCGTGATCTCCATGGGTCTCTTGGGAGATATGTCACCGCTGGCGCTCTCGGAGTAGCGGCTCGTGACGAGGCCGCGAGGGGGCGCTACGCGGCAGGAGACTCGTGCCCGAAGATTGCAAGAGTGGGCCTCTGGCACCGCCCCCACCCCGGAAGAGCCCATCAATATTCCTCGCTGGCTTCTCGGCATCAATGTCCAGCCTTCATCTCGATGTTTGCTTTCTTCTCCAGCAGGACATCACCTAAGATTTATCAGCTTGAAATAACTCCTGGCCGCCAGGCAAGACATTTGCAACTGCGGGCGATCAGTCTAATCGTTGGGCTCTGTGAGAATGCCCCCTCTGCTCCAAGCAGCTTTGCCTGCGTTTGAACCGAGGCTGGCTGGTAATCTGCTTGGATGAACTAGGCTGCTAAATGCTGCGAATGCCCTCTCCCAAATGCTTAGCCAATCAGAATGCTTAAAATGTGGGCATTAACTCCATTTTTCATCTCATTTAAATTGCAGGAAGACAAGGACTGTGATTTTTTTTATTTCTGTGGGAAACAGGGGAAAGGTTGTGAAATCCCTCGAATAGACCTCGGCCCTCATTTAAAAAGAATTGGCGTCGGGCAGAACACATGGGTCATTTTGCGGCGCTGCCCTGCGCCAATCCAAAGGGGCAGCAATGCACCACGTTTACAAGATATGCTGCCTTCCCGTCCTTTCACCCTGCGCACAGTTTGCAGCCGAGCGCCAACGCAGGAACCCCTGCACTGGGGCAAGGGCGTCTGTGTTGTTGGCATGGTTGATTTTGTGCAGGAAGAGGCGCCTTCCTGCATAAGAACAATCACGAGAGGTGTTTTCTTCGTTCTGTGTGTGCTGCAGACTGCAGCACACGTGGAAAGAGGAAAAAACGAGGAGAAAGATAAACAATTCTCCTCGTTCTGCCTACTCTGAAGAGGCGTACGTTTCTGGCGCTGTCCCAGGTTTACGTGATGTTGTAAATCTGGGGCAATGTCAAATCCCACGGATGTTGAGCGGGAACACCCATGGAACACCTCCTTGCCTTACTCCATATTTACAAGGCCATGAAAAGCCACGCAAGGTGGCTTTGCGTGGACTCTTGGATATGATTGAGAGGCCTGCACCACCGGATCATCATAAAGAGTGACGCTCCAGCGGTGCTGGCCGCTTTTAAATGAGGGCCTTACTGGCCCTGTGCTGCTGCGCACTAAAGGCTAAGGCACTCCTTTATGGGGATTCGGCATAGGGCAGCATAGCAAGTCAGTGTGCTGTGCTGCCCCACACCAAAGTGAAGGGGCAGGAATGCAATACGGTGCATTCCTGTTCTTTCCTCCTGCGCTGGTGCCGTTTCTGCAGCCTAGCGCAAACTTAGGCACCCTTGCACCATGGCACAAGGGTGCTTGTGTTGTTTGCCGGATTGTTTTTTGTGCAGGGAGGGGCACCTTCCTGGACAGAAACAATCCTAAGAGGTGTTTTCCTCTTTCTATGTGTGCTGCAGGGATATTTATCAACAGCGGCCCACATGGTGTACGGGACCGTACCAAACTGACCTGCTCGGTGGGTAACATTCAATATCTGTAGTGTACACTCCTCAGACATATGGGTGTGTGCCTCAACCCTGTCCGACCAGTTACCTCACTAATAGGACATCACAGCCATCAGAGCGCATGCGCACCTCTCCCTAATTAGACAACAACAGGGCAGACATGGTGTCGTTACTGTCCTCGAGCACTGATTGGGCAGTAAACTCCGCTACGTGGTATGAGCGGAGTTTTTTTGCCAAACTGTGCTGCAAGCTAAGCGTGGAGTGGCAAAATTCAGTATCCGCTGTGCTATGCAGAGTTCGGTGAGCAACAGAGTCCAGTAGATCATGCTGTTCACTCAGATTTTTAGCAGCAGGAGTTTCTCCCACACAGTAAAATCAGCATGAATGGCATCACACGGAGCACGAAAGGCCGCTGCTTCTTTCTGCCGTTCGAGTACACTTTGTACTTAAGATGCAGCTTTCTTAACGTGAACGGTAGTGACCTGACTTGACCGCACATGCTCAGAAATCTCTCCAGGAGGTGGTCTAGTGCATGATTTGTCTCACTCCCCAATGTAACGTTGGTGAGCCAATAGGTCTCGCCTTTATATGCTACAGTTGATGTTGTTGCCCCAAGGATATTGTGCTGGATAACTAAACACTTACACGGTCCCAAAGGCGAGACCTATTGGCTATGCCAATGCTTGTTAGGTGTGGCTTGATAGTACAGCTGTCAGGCAACCTATCGTTTCCAATATTTTGAAATTATACATAGAGTGTACTTTGGTACTGCCCAACAGAGCATTCTCCCTCTCCTCATGCTATTGGCTGTTTGATGTATTATTCCAACCCCCATGGGGTGCTTGCATTAAAATGCATGCATGCAGGCATATTTGACATCTCCAAAGTAAACTGACACATTCATTTCACGCATGTATACAGAGAGCAATATTTTCTTTCACTGCAACAGAACAACTTACTGTTTTAGTCAGGCATTTTCTGACAGTCACACAAGTACAAACATACATATGTTTACACACACATAAAAGCACACTCAAATATATACACGCATGAATAAGTGCACACAATCCAGCTGCTTAAAGCAAGATAAAATAAGCTTTGGGAAATTCAACAGAAGTGGCTTTAAAATTGTAAAGCATGGAAACACTGGCATGCACAAATGCAGTTTAAATGCATTAGCCCTTTAAAGCCAAACCTATTTGCTTTGCTAATGCTCGTTTCTCTTTGTATACTTGAGTATCGATTGAAAAGCACACCTTTAAACAAAATACACCGTTTGTTTGTGGAGAGTCGACCTCGTCACAGTTCCCTGCACCTCTCCATGATGGGTAACCATGAGAGGCGGAAAAAGTTGAAACTTTAACTGTAAAGTTGGAAACTTCGCCGTGTTGTACGTGTAAGTCAAATTCATAAATGTGCACTGCATTTTATGAACCCATCCCAGTAAACCCGCACCATCCAGCCAAAAGACAGTAATCTCAATGCATCAATGGACTTCAATTCTAATCACCCTCCCAAAATGAGTTTCTTCAATAGAGTTCCTACCAGAAAACCAGAATGACCTTTCAAAATGGTTTACTCATGCCCAGCTTAGAGAGACCGGCTCCAGATAAAACGTTTGTGAACTCAAAGCGGAAACCAATGAGGCAGTCAATACTCTGGAAGTGAGAGGCACTGGAAGCTGAGAGAGTGTCTTTGATGTATTGAAAGCCTCCCAGGCACGGGTCCTGCTGGGAGAAGGCAGGATAGGACGCTTGCTTTTGCGCTGGACAGGACGCCTGTCAATATGTGTGAATAAGCGCGGCGCGGTCTGTGAAAGAGGATCTCTTTTCTTTATGGGGCCATGTGTTTGAAACACGTGGCCCCATAAAGATAACAAAGCTTTTGCGACAACAGTAAGTCAAGTGAGCCAGTTCAAGTGGGACGGCTCAAATAGAGAAAACTGTACATCAGCAAGTGCTCTTTCCCAATGGCTGGCCGCCGTTTAGCATATACGGTGACGCCAGCCAATGGGAAAGAGGGGCGGGGCTTAAAGCCCGATACTGACCCTAAATCATTAAATCTCACCAGCGAGACTGCGCAATTGCGCAGTCTTACGCTAGGCTCGTCCTAAAAAACTGCTCTGCATCGCTTCACTGAGTCGGCAAAACTCCATGCACATCTAGTTTACATTTTCTTGTCAATTGCAGCCTTGTGATTGGCTTAGGGAAGGGGAGCGAGGCTGCCTGCTTCCTGTTCCTTCCAGAGGCAGGAGAGCAGGAGCAGGAGCCGAGAAAACGCGGACCCGGCCGGCAGACAGGCACATTTTGTATTTATTATTAAATTTCCCCCCGACCCCCCGCCTCCCCACCCGCGATTAATGCTGGCTGCAACTGGTTGTGCTAGTTCCTTCTAGTCTGGGGTTGAAGTGACTGTCACCTCTTGGGATTGTGCTAGTCCCTTCTAGGCTGGGGCTGAAGTGGCTGTTGTGTCTCAGGGAGGCAGCATTCTCTCACAGGCCAGAGCTGCAATGATTCTCACTTCGCCGGGAAGTGCTATTTCCTCCCAGGCAACAACTGAATTGATTGTTGCCTTCGAGGGATGTGCTTTACCTTTCTCAGAACAGCTGTAGTGAGGGTTGCTTCTGAGGTGTGCTTTACTTTCTCATGAAGGGTTGCAGTGATTGCTGCCTCTGAGTATGTGCCAGACCCCTTGTGGCCAGGTCTGTAATGATTGTCACCTCAGGAGTACGCACTATTGCCTCCCAGGCCAGGTCAGCGGTGATTATTACTAGAGAGGGATGTGTCACACCTCCTGCGGATGGGCTACAGTGATTATCGCATCTGAGGCATGCACTGTACCTCTTCTAGAAAAGATGCAGTGATTGTCTCCTATCAGGAACGTGCCGTCTCTCTTCAGGAGTGCTAAAGTAATAGCTCCCTCTGGAGGATGAGCTCAGTTAGTGCTGCAGTGATTGTTTCCTCTGAAGGAACAACTATGGATGTGAGTGTCATCCCCTCTCATGCCAAAGCTACAGATGAGGTCATGTCCGGACTTTACGATCGGCAACACCAGGCAAAGATTCTGTATTTCCATCACTCATCCTTTCATTGTTCATTCTTGTGCTGGACAGGAGTGTTGACAGACTCTGACCACCAACCCAAGGTATAGAGAGTTGCAGAGTCCCTCTTCTACTGCAAGGGGGCCACCATACTACCCCTTGATCTGCACTTTCTCACCCCCTACTGATGCTACACTCACTACACAAAGCCTCCTCACCCCTCTTCTGCCCCCAGAGGACCATGACCCCTAATCCGCAACCCATCATTCCCCTCCTGCCCCAAGGCCCCCTGATCTGTGCTTCTGAGGCCTTCTGCGGCACTGCAGAAGGCCTCAGGACACAACCCCCTCTTACCTGCAGTGGCGTAGCTTCAGGGGGGTGTTTGGGGTGTGACTCCTCCCCCAAATAAATGCATTCTTGGTTTAGCGGTTGGGTCTGGTATATTTGAAACGTGAAATTCAGATAACCTGCAATCAATGCCGGCTTCCTTGCTTGCCCAAATCATCTGATCCAAGAAAAATACCTCATTTCACATAGCATCCTTCCTCTGTATTGCTACATATGAGAGCACTTTTAAATACTTGAGTTCAGGGTGTGCGCTGTACAAGTACCCCTTATGTTTGATTTAATGGACTTTATTGTTGCTCCATCTATAATAAGAACCTTGGCCACGTTTGAGATTTACATGACTACTGACTTGCCTCTTGGCTCACTAATGGCATTACCGTTGGGGGGGCGAGCCATTAATGTTTCAAAGGTCTTGCTTAAAACTATCACTTTTATAAATGTCTGCCTAAGTAGTGATATAATCTGAGATAGTAAGGAGAAACGCTTCCATGTGTTAAAAAAATACACTTTCTGAAGAGACTGTTTCATACTTTTACACTATGTTGCATGATATACTTGCTAAACGTTTTCATGTCTTGACTCGTACACGGACTGTTGAAGCCAGCCCAGACCCTCGACTCTGCTCTTCTAAGGCACACTCTATTCATTTGCTGGCATGCCCACGTATATCTGCAACACGGACTTACTACATGGGGCCGCCAGTCACTTGATAAAATGATTTGTAAAAGGCGAGGACTGGAAACGTGGTGTCCTTCCCCCTTGCACTGATTTACCAACTATCAAAGCTTCTTGGAGCAGAGAAAAAGAAGAGTGTGTGCATTTAAAATACATTTAAAACAAGTAATGCCAGGCAGGGACTTTAGGACGTTCTTATGTACGTGACCATAGTCATGAGTTCCCAAGGAGAAATACCAGGCCCAAGTTGGAGGGCAGGGACGTACTTTCGGGGGGAGAAGGGGTTGTTTATGGTGTGAAACCCCCCTTGCATTATTGGCTTTATCATTAGGATTTTTCTCAGTTTAGGAATAGTAAAGTTAGGAGTCCTAACTTTACTACTCCTAAACTGAGAAAAATCGTAACTTTAAGACTTTCGGTATTCACAGAAGGCATTTAGGAGTCCTAAAGTTAGGACTACTAACTTCTGTGAATACCGAAATGAGTAAGTGCCTTCTGTGAATACCAAAATGAGTAAGTGCCTTCTGTGAATACCAAAATGGTAGTAAGTTTAGGATTTTGTCTTAAGTTAGTTCTATGAATCAGGCCTCCTGTTTGCAAACCTGTATCAGTCTCAAGCTTCCAGGTGTACTACTGGGAATCAAATGCCCAGAAGGTGAGGGAAGGAATGCTTGCAAATAGTGTAACCAGTGGCAGTCACTCTGGTGGCTTTCAATGCCACCGTTTTTCACCCACTGGACTACTCTAGTTTGGAGCCCTCCTAATGTAAACGAGTACTGACCCAACCCCCTTCCCCTTCCGGCGCTGGTCTGATAAAATTGCCAGGGCTGCTTTGAGGTCCCAGTGAGATCCTGACCACACCTCTGTTCTGTGCGTCATCTGGCCCTCTGGTACGAGGCTCCATCGTCTGCGCCTCGAGACCCCAGCCCTCGCTGACCTTCAGGGCCAGACTGGGGACCAAAACCGGCCCTGGCAAAGTGCTCGGCTGGTCCCCCCAGGGGGTTGGGGGTGCCGCCGAGCTCTTTGCCAGGGCCGGTTTTCGGCTGATTTTGTTACAGGGCCGATTTTGCAGCTATGCTGCAAAAACGGCCCTGTAGCAAAAATGGCCCCCGGGGCCCGAAACCGGCCCCCACCCTTGCGGCCCACCGGGGGATTGTCCTTTGCCCGCTACAGCCAGTCCGGCCCTGCCGACCTCTCCTAAGCGCTGTTAATGCAGCTCCGACTCGGATTAGCAGCAAATTCTGTACAGTGAGGGTGTCTTGTTAAATATTTCATCTCTCTGCCATTTTCAGGTTTTATCTTCCCTTCTTGCATTTATTTGTTCCATTTAATGAGATTTTCTATTAAATGAGGGCAAATGGGCCAGCAGTCGACAATAAACTGGAAGAAACGCGCCTGTGAGGTGACGCTTCAGATTATATCTCCAGTCCTCCATGGGCACAGCATCTGGGCCTCCCTTGGCCATGAGCCTCTGAGGTGGCCCCTCAGAAAACATCTCATATCCTCTTTGGGCATCGCATCTGTGGCAGCTCTTGGCAACAGACCAAAAGCAACACGCCTGTGAGGCAGGCCCGGTTCTAGCGGGTGGGCCGGGTGGGCCAGGCCCTCCCAAACATGAGCCTAGCCCACCCAAACATGAGCATTGCAGTGAGGGCTTGGAGATAGGCGCGCAACGCCATTTGACTCAATGTGCTTCAACCCCCCCCAACCGTCGTGTGTGTCAGCCTGGGCCGAGACAGCTTCCTGGCCGCACACACACACAGACAGTTTTCGAGAGTGATAATATTTAGAAAGAGATTGGGAAAAAAATGCGTTTTACTGCTTCTTGTAAGACCAGGAAGAGATAAAGGAGGGCCCTGAAACAGGCCTGCCTAGACATATATGTGACAAATCGAGCCCGCAGTGGCCCACCCAAATGCACCCTTGGCCCACCCAAATAAAAACTCCTGGAGCCGGGCCTGCTGTGAGGTGACACTCAGAATGCTTCTTTTGTTCACTGTGGGCAAAGCATCTGTCCCCCTTCCCCCCCACGGAGCAAGTGGAAGGTGTCGGGAAATACGAGGGCCAGAGCATTTTTTGTACCCAATTGTAACATAGATTGAACAAAAAAGCACTTTTTGAACATAAATTCCCAATTTTAAGTAATAGAGTAAATTTTTAAACTTGTAAAATGGGCTTAGAAATTAGGAAAGTCCACCATACCGTGGTATTTCTGCATTTAGGAGTCTGCTATCGTTAACGGAGGGACTGTGGACGTTTCTGGGTAAGAAGCCTCCCTTAGAGTCTTGAAAACCCACAAATGCATTGCTCTGTGGATAGTGACACACCTTTTGCACACGATTTGCCACCATGGAAGAGCACTCGGACATGCCTTGCCGTAGTGCTGTTCATCGGGACTGAACTTCTTATTGGGGTGTAGACCAGGGGGTTTCTCACATGGGACTATGTGCACCATGGGAGAAAAACTAGGGGTTTATTTAGGAGAGCTCAGTGCCACTGTTGCACTACGTAAATTTATACATGCATGACGCAAGACTCTCATTTTGATTTATGAAGCTACACAAAGCCCCCCGGGCCTTTCAGTGGCCTCATAAATCATGAGTAAGGTGATGCAGCGCAAATCGCTGTGTCGCCTTACTCTGCATCCGCGAGGCGTTCCATGGGTGTCCCGGTGGGTTTCCTCCGGCAATGCCCATGGATTTTGACACTGTCACAGATTAACAAAAGCATGGAACCTGGGGAAGCGTTAAATCTGTACGCCTCCCAAGTTGAGGCGTAACGAGAAAAACAACTGAGGGGGATATTCACAAGAACATGTGATAACTACCGCAAGAGTAGCGTAACGCACTTTCAATATCGCAGCCAATCGCGGGAAAATGACCCCGTGCCAACGTGGAATTCACAACAAGGCGGTAGCATGCAATAGTCACCAGATAACCCGCCAAAGCTCAGCGTGAAAATCAACGCCACGCCGCATAAATGCGATACGCGAATGCAAAAAACATGTGATGAGGCCAACCGCGGCACAAAAAGCAGCGAATACCAGCCACAGGCATGCAAATCCCACACATATGGCGGAACAATGCACCATAAAAACCACAGAAAAAATACACCAAAAACAATCCAAAGCGCGTAGCAACATGGATGCACCCTGACACAGCGCAGGGGCCAACTCGAACCCCACAACCCCCACAGACTACCAGCAAGGAACAACGGGGTTGGGAAGGACAAGGAGAAGAGGGAGAGGAAGACGGGGTGCAGACCACAGGAAATCAAGACTAACGTCACGTAGGTGAGAGAACACTACCAGCAACGGACCCACTAGCAGACTACCTTGCATGCAGCCCGAGTGTCAAGGAGGCCAATGGAGGAGGCTAAAAGGCGCCGGCAGGATGTGACAACCTAAACCAGGTACAAACCCCCTGTCGACAGGAAGGCAGCTACGGCGACAGGAGGTGGTAGTCCAACGCCAAAGAAGGCGCTGGAGGAAACCCAGGCCACAGTGTGGAGACGGTGCACGGAGTAGGGAGTACGGACACAGCTCGAGAGGACCAGACAACATCAACAGGGAAAGTAACAGAAAGGGACTGGGTGGCCGGGGGGAGATGGGCACAATGACACACATGCACAACAAGGCGTAGCATACTGCACACCGACAATCACCCAGGATCATGTCCCACATCCCCTTGGCACACTGCAGCACACACACATAGCAAGAGCAACACACCCACATCGACGACAACATGGTACAATGCCCATAGCCGACACTGCAGAACAGAGGACACAACTGGCTCCGCACATGCACAGAAACATGCCTACCACATCAGACAGAGCAGGAAACTGTGAAATGGAAATGTACGCGTATGACCTCACATCCGTCATGAAGTCCAAATCCACACTGTCCCGCAGAAGAATCCAGCATCTCACAAACAGTCACAATGTACATTGCCAAACAGTCTGCATGTAAACCAGAACAATGTGCCAACATACATGTCAACACAATGTCAACATGCATCTCCCCTTCACATTGCAGAGGGGCACACAACTCCTCCAGCAGAGCACAGAAGACAACACATCTGTAATGCCGGAGAGGACCACCACACCTTCGACACCGACGCCCTACAACAGCCCATGGATATCGCACGCAAACCACCGCCAGGACTAGGGCAGACAAGCTACTCAGAGGAGAACACAGCCCCTGCAACAGACCACATCGCAGGAAGCACACACAAGCACAGCTGCCCGCAACACTTCACCCACCCACACATGGCACCCCAATGCCATGTGTCAGCACGCCAAAAGGAGGTGACCGAACAGGTGTGGGTGGGGTCCCAACCCATGGAAGGTGAACTAGATCACATTTGTTGGTGTCTATTACCCTTCAGGGACCACCTACACCCCACAAAGGAGACCCACACTGCCATAGAGACACATGCAGATGCACATTCACAGTACACAACCACGCCCTGGGGCACGCACATATCAGTCACACACCCACGTTGGCATGGCGTATGACAGCCCTGGCCACTCCCCTTACGAATTGAGTGGGTGACGACATAGTTACATGTCCAAGGTCCAACCCACTGCCTGCGGTGACATGTCTGCATCCGATGTACACAGCTCACTGTAATGTCCTGGGGCCCAGGGCCCTCATGCATACAACAAGACCACAGGGACACACGTAGATATCATGTTGAACTGGCTACGGGCCACATGTACTGTGACGCCTGTGCTGGATGTGTGTTGGGTGAGTGTAAGCCACTCCACATGGAATGCTTGGTGCTGGCAACAACTTGAACATTGGACACCAGTGCAACAGAAACAGAAAACACATGCATAACAGAGTCAACTGCACAGCAACATGGTGGGAGCCGGAGTAGGGACAGAGGTCCCCCAATATTCAGTCAGGGGGTTCCATGAGTTGCAGTGCACTGAAGTAGGGGCACTAGAGATGAGCGCGCTCATGTGAAGGAATTGGTAGAATTGTGTCCCTTCGGGTTAGTCCTGATGCAGATGCAGTGGGGTGTGTTACACCTGAATCAACTTCCTCACCAGTGTCCCAGGTCTCCCACACGGCCTGAGGTAACAGTTGCGTCCGCAGTCTACAGCGCAATACCCTGTAATGGTTCCGGGTGTGTGGCTTGACTACCACCTCCAGTCTGCATTCCTGCCTTGGGGATGTTGCCTAGTGCCCTCACATTGTCTGTGCCATCTCCCGTACGCACACTTGACACATCTTCCCCATCATATTCCCAGGTATTCCACACTGCATGAGGTGACATGGCTGCCAACATCTCCACAGCTCAAAACTCAATCAGTAACGGACAATGGCTTGCGGTGCACTGAGTCACTGGCACCTGGAGTGCTGAGCAGGGTATCAGGCCAATGATGGCATCCACGACAGGTCTGAGCAACTCCGTAGGTCTGTCAGGACCACCGTATCAACTCTGGCAGATGGCGGTTGGAGGTGGTCCTTGCGGTGGTGGCATGTGCCTCCTGCGGTGATGCGACGTCTGGGCCGGTCTGGACCTGAATCTATGTGTGGGCCCTGGAGGCCCGCAGTTGAGTCCGGAGGCTGTGGACAGCGCAGGGCCACAGACACATGGCGTTGATGACCCCAAGGCCAATGCTTCAGGGGCCATCCAATATCTCAGAAGAAGGGGGCCCGGACCTGACAAGTACAGAGTTAGTGGCCCCGGATGCACAGCGGTGCAGTCAGATGGGCCATGCGACCTGAGCGGGTCACCATCAATGTCCGAGGTGTATGTTGCGGAGGGTTTCGGGGGACAGTGGTAGGTGTCCTCCAGGGCATGACGCCGAAAGGTTTGATTTTATCTGGAAGCAGCAAATGGAGGAGTGGAATGCGACAGCCTTGTTGCCACCACCAATTCGGTATCAGCTGCATGAGGATGAAAACTGCCCCCTAGTCCATAGACTCAGATGCCACCAAAGTTCGACCAGAGAGTGTCCATGATTGTCGGTGAACAGACCTAGTGGCACCGAGGCTGAGAGTCTGTGACCTACTGGACCGCAGTGTAGGCCGGAGGCAGAGGTCAGCAGTGGCCCACAGCCACGTGTCGTTGGCTGGTGAGGCACAGAGTTAGTGACACAAGGGCAGTTCTCGTTAGTGTTCGATCCCCTCTGTAACGATGATCTTGTTCCCTCTGGACTGCAACGCATCATCCTCTTATGCCTCTCCATGCGTGCGATGACATGTATTCTGCTTTTTGAATAACCGATGTTCAGTTCCAAATCTGTGACCCACTCGTACATAGCATAGGCCGAGGGCAGTAGTCTGCGTAGGGCCACAGACACGTGTGGTTGTGATGCCATGCACAGACTTGTTGGCACCACATCGAAGTGAGTATAGTGGCTTGTCCTATGCCTTAAATGGTGTTCACTGCCATGGTGTAATCAAGACTCAGTTCCAAAGGTGTGACCTACCTGACCGTGGTGTAGGCCTGAGGCAGCAGTCAGCATGGCCCATTCACCGAGTGTTTCCGGCATAGGTTGGATGGTCCCACCAGCCTGCGTAGTTCAGGTTCAGTGGCACCACGTGTTGGGACACCTCCGTGTATGTGACCCGGGTTTCGTCCGGAATGAGCCGCATATCCCTCTTACTCCTCTCCGTGAGACCACTGGTGTGGACTCGGCCATTTGTGATTTGCGCCTAGGTGCTGGATGTGGGACCTACTGGTCTGCAGGGCAGTCCTGGTCCCTCATTCACGTATCGCCGGCTGGCGTTGAACAGGGTTAGTGGCACCATATGTCATAGGCAGGCATTGAACAGGGTTAGTGGCACCACGTGTCGCAGGCTGGCGTTGAACAGGGTTAGTGGCACCACGTGTCGCAAAAAGCCCATATGGAACTATGCCTCACTGATCGAAGGGAGTCTGGTGCTGTTGCGGGTGGCCCGGATTTGGGGTCACTGCCATTCATGACTCAGGGCACAGGTTCACACATGGGACCTACTGGGCCGAGGAGTAGGCCTGAGGCGGCAGTAGAGTGCGTCAACGAAAAAGGACTAAAGCGGGCCCGTGTCGTGGAGGCCATGATGGTCTGAGGAGGCTGTCAAGGTCGCAGGACTCGGGCCTGGAGCTTGAGCCGGAATGTGATGGGCCCTCCTTGACTCACGCCGGTGTTGGCGGGTGATCAGTGAGACCTGGCTGCGCAGGGGCGGGCCTGACGGGATCGTGGCCCGGCAGTTGCACAGCGTCGCAGGCAACTCCGCTCTAGAGGATGGCGTCGGCCTTGTGGCGGGGTGAGAGGCGCCGCTCTGGCAGAGACATTGGGCTTTCCTGAAGAGGACCACGCCCAGGGCTACGTGCTACTTATTCACACCCCTACTCTGGCGTGGCGTTTGCCGGGCCATCCCACTCCGGTCACACTTAGGGGGGTGCGTAACAGGCAAGATTTCCATGAGGTTCCCCACTGACTGTGGTGACATGGTTGCGTCCACTGTCCACTACACTCCATACACCAGAGGTGTATGTCGCCATGGATATGGGTGTGTGCTGCATACTGCAGTGTGTCCAGCACATCTCCGCCACTCTTGGCATTGTGTACTTTCCCAATCATGGCACTACTGCATCCTTCACACATGCCTGTTTACCACCTCTCTCCACATTCGACTGTTGTGTGGCTGAGGTGCCATGCCGTTGACGGCTCATGTTCACAGCTTGGCCAGGTAACCATTGTGAGTTGTTCAGTCGTGTCTGGTGAGTGGACATGTTGTTGTGCATGTTGGTTGTGATTTTGTGACATGTGCATTGCCAGAGTTGTGATTTGCATGGTTGTGGAGTTGAGGTGAGTGGGGTGTTCATTTGGAACTTGCCAAGGGGCTGTGCATTTCCCTTGGTGCCATCCTGGAAACGCTGGTTGCTGATGGACTGTTGGAGGATGGAGGAATCATGCACACTGGCTGTGTATTTGAAGGCGACATTGTTGGAGGTTCCACTGTGTTCTGTTGTTGCCTGCACATTGGGGTGGGATGTGTGCTTTCTGTTGCGGTGATTGTGTGCTGTGTCACCAGGGGGCACAGGTAGGAGATGTGTGCTGTGGATTGCCCCTAACACGTGCGTGCATCCTGCTATGGCATATGATCCTTGCTTGGTCTCTAGCGTGACCTGCGCATTGTGTTGGACATATGGGGACTGTGGTACCAGGGTGATGGTGATGTCCAGGACAGGTGTGAGGGACTTGGATGTGGCTGGCAGTGAGACTCCTCTGACTCTGGCGGGTGTTGGTTGGGGGGTGCCAGGGGCCAACAGCTGCAGCCAAGCCAGCAGCTTGGTGTGTGGTGGGATGTTGGTTGTCCACTGTGTTGGTGCCGTAGGCCTGTTGGACGATGATGGTCAGGATGCATGGGGTAGTTGTCCCTTTCAGCTTGTGGTGGACGGTGACATTGTCAGAGGTTGGGTCTGTGCGGCTGGTACGCTTCCTGGGGGTCCGCTGTCTTTGTCTGCACTGTGTCTGTGGTGGTCCGGGTGTGGGTTGTTGTCCTGGGGTGGTGTCGGTGGGTGTTGTGGCCCTCTTGAGTGTCCGGGCCACAATGTGGGCATCTCCATGGCATCTGTTGCCCTTCCGATGTGGCCCTGGGCTGGTCTTCCTTTTGTGGTGCAGGCTGCCATCCGACTTTACACCAGGTCAGAGCAGGTGTAGATTTCCTGGTGCTAACGCGCCTTATCGCCTGTTTTGTGTTTTTATCCTAGTTTTGTCTGGTTGTTGAGAATGTTGAGGTGTGATGTTGTCACGGCTTTTGGCACGGGAACGCCCACTCTGCATCTCATTAGTGATAGTTGCGGGGTGGGGCCTCTGTGGCGACGTTTTTTGCGGCTGCTATTGCGGGTAAACTGGTGCTGTGGGCTGTTTACACTGGCTTGTGAATGGGGAGGTATTTTTATCATGACTTTGGCTCCGATAAAGTGACATTGGTTCGGTGATAGCTCCTTGTGAATATGCCCCTTAATTTCTCCTCGTTTTTTCCTCTTTCCATGTGTGTTGCAGTCTGCAGCACATTTAGAAAGAGGAAGACGCCTCAATGGATTGTTTTTTGTGCTGGAAGGTCTCCCTTCTTTCACGAAAACAATCCTGCATGCAATAGGCAAACTTGCACCATGGTGCAAGGGTGCCTAAGTTGGCGCTAGGCTGCCAAAACTTCACCAGTGAAGGGTGAAAGTACTGGAATGCGCCGTATTGCTTAATTACAGTGCATCCTACCCTTTCACTTTGGCGTACAGCGGCACAGCAAAGTGCCGTGCTGCACTGCCCAATGCCAAAATCCCATAAAAAGCCCCCAGATATGTCAATCTGCACTTTTCATATATTCATACTTGCAGAATTTCACACCTGTGGAAAATATGAGTACATTTTACAGATCCGAGAACTCAAAGAAATCTAAAACAGTTATACATTTTCTATAGTACAGATGGAATTTCCTGTGACCTCCTTGGAATTCAGTGTAGTTCCAAGAGAAGTTGTGGTCCAGCAGATTGTCGTCTTTCTTCCTTCTGGCTTTGTGAATCTACAGCCTCAACTGTGAGAGGAAGAAGGAATCTACACTGCTGTTTATAGCGCTGCCACAGTGGCAACGATGCTGTGCTATAACCATGGAAACTGTAATTATGTAGGTCAAGGGCCACAATATTTTCTGCTGTGTTTGCCTCATTATTATGAATTTGCCACGTAATTCGCCATCTGCTGCATAGTTTGCAAATTTCAACAAAGACTGATTTGAGCTCAAATTGATCGTATGTTACACAACATGCTGCACATAATGTACAAAGGAGCCCCTACACTTTGCAAAGGTTCACTGAACCACAGTCAGTTGTTGTTTTTGGAGGTTTGCATGGAGATGGTTTCTGCGGATGGTCCAGATGGTGCTACTAGCCATATGGATGGCTGGGGGAATTGCTTTTGTCTAAAGCAGAAGATACAGACTTTACAGAGGTAAAAATCGTTCTACTACATTTCAACAAGATGGGAAGCGGAAGTATTGTTTTCATGGAAATGTTGTTTCATTATGGATACCACGTCATACGTGCCCAGCAGTGTTGTCTAAGCTTCAGTCACTTCAAGAGGGCATTCGGAGTTCAGAAGAATCCCCAATGACTTCCTTCTTTGAGGTCTTATGTCTTGAGTCTTAAAGTGCCGATTAGTAAGACACTTACCTAATAAGCATGTTCCATACAGCACCGAACTACAGGGTTGTTTGTTTCTTGTTGTGACGGATGTTTTCTGAGTGCCCAGGGGGTAAAACAGAATTCAACCAGCAATGATCTCTACAAAGTAGGTCTCCATACAGCTTTGTTTCCTCTTGAGTGCACCATTCTGTATGTTTTCCGCACTCTCTTTCACGCTGGAAAGCAGAAAGTGTCATGTTAATCCAATGGTGTGCATGTGTTTGACTATGGGGCTCATTCATTGCTGAAGAACAAGATTTTGAATGAGATCTGCTGAATATCAATAGTTGTAGGAGAGTACGATCTGCTTCACATGTCTACCCCCACTTTTTGCTGGTGTTTCACAGTTTATCGACCTTAGTCTGGCTGTGGCCCTGCTAATCAGGACCCCAGCCTAGCTGCTTCCTCTCTAAAATGGTTTCCATGTACATTAGGTACATTCCTAATTGGATTCGGGAGTGCCTTGTAAGTCCCTAGTATATGGTATACTATGTTTCTAGGGCATAGGTACCTCAGAGGCCTACCAGGGGCTGAAGCATGTATTATGCCACCCCGGGAAAGCACTCCAAAATGATACCACAGGTCTGTTACTGCACCCTGGGTAACGTGGTGCTTGCACCCCTTACTGTGGTATAGGCTACCTATATCACTGCCATTGCACACACATATAAAACCTTTAAGTCACTCCTGTGACAGGCCTTAACAATCCTGAAGGCAGAGTGCTTGGTTTTTATGTGAGAGGGTGCCCCTGCATGAGCAGAGTCCCTCTGCAGTATTTGGAGTATCTCCTCTGATGCTGTTTGTGGTGCAGCCTGACCATATACTCTTAAGTGCATTATAACCTCGCGGTAAATGCTAACTTTGGACTGGCTGCACGGAATCAAGTTGTGTTTGGTGTCAAACGCTTTGGAATACTACCCCCGCCAGTTCTGGCGGCGGGGGTAGCATTCCACCCTTCTAGAGGGAGAGACATGTTCACACTGGTCTACCCGGTAAAGATTTTCTAAAGCCCTGGCATCACAAAATGGATGCCACTGCCACAGACACAGGTCTGGCCTCCTGCTGCTGACCGAAATTCCGGCAGGGGAGGCCTGGACAATAGGTTTCCTGTCCCAGGGAGGTGTAACCACCTCCCCAGACAGGCAGATGTGTATTGGGGCTGGGCGGGAGCACTCTCTGGTGCTTTGAAGTCCTGCACTGGGGACACACTTGGTGTCCCTGTGCATAGTCCAGTTCAAACCGGTTGCAGGGGCCACCTGCCCCTGCTCTGGCGCAAAACTGGACAAAGTAAATGGGTGTAACCACCCCTCTTTCCAAACCCTCCCATAGGTGGGTCCCAAGAGTATATCCAACCCCCAAACTTAGTCTAAGTATGGGAACCCAGTCCTTGAGACTTTAGATTACCCTGGACGAAACTGTGCAACATATATCCTGGACCTTCTACTTCTGCCATCAGACTGAAGAAATCTCCCTTGGGGTCAAGGAGTTACTCCCCTGCTTGGCAGGCACCAATGAAGCAACTGCCCGGTCTGCAACTCTGAAGATCCCGCCTGATGCCGAAGGCTTTACATCACCAGAGGTGGATTTCCAGACTTCGCCGAGGCTACCCTGAGTCCACAGCAAAGCTGAGACCCGTGGCTATCGTGGGTGACATGGAACCGTGACCCCTGGACACCGTGATCTTTTGCTGATTCATCATCTTCCGGGTCTTCCTCGAAGTTGTGCTTTGGGCTCCGAGTAGCCCCAGCCTTGAGCACATCCTGCACCGAAGATCTCTGGCCACCACTCCACGAGTGACCCGTGGGCCAGGTTCAAGTGCGACCGCTCAAGGCTCCTTCGCAATCGCTAGTCTGTTGGTTAGTGGGTCCCCACGAAGGTAACTCCTCTTCTGATTGGGCTTTCCTGGTTGCTCCAGACATGCCCCGACTTACCCTCGCTGGGTGAGTCCCCCAGACCTTGCTGGTCTGCACCGACGTCCTTTTTCTATTTCCACGTGACTTGCCGTTGCCAAGTCTGATTGGGTCCAATCTGGTTGCCGACACCGCAGCACTTGACAGACTTCGTGGGACGACTCGAATCCAGCTCCTGGTCGTCATCGACGCCTCCTGGACCTCGTGGCTGAAGAATCAAGACGCCCGTCAACTCACCTGAAGCACCCAACATCTGTGGGCATTGGACTATCGTGCCCCTGGTCACTGGTAAGTGACCCACACTCTGTCCCCTCTGCTTTCAGGTTCCTTCCATCCTCGATCCAGGCTTGGATCTCCCCAGACACTTCTTCTCTTCACGGCAGCAGCACTTTTTTGCCAGCTTCCATTGAGAACAGCGACGCGACCCGACACCAAAAGACACCTATGCACCCAGATTTCCTGGGTGAGGCAACTCGAGTACTCTGGTGCTCCCGTGGGTGTTGGCCCTAGACACCTCTAAGTCCAAAAGGGTTCGCTCGTAGTCATCCTCTAAGTGTCCTTAAACTCTTAATTTCTAACCGCGACTTTCCCCATAGAAGTTAACGGCGATTCGCGGCTGTGTTCTCACACTGCACGCGTCCCCCGTGGGTCACCTGTGTCACTACCTTGGGTGGTTCCTTGTGGTCCAAGCACTTCTACAGGCTCTAGGCCTTGTGTCTAGCTCAGTTGTGGTTCTTATACCACTTTATTGGTATATGGTTTGGTACGTCCCTAGTGCCCAAACGTGTATTTGTGCTTTTACTGTTGAATACTGACTTGTAACTTAAGTACTTCGAACTCCAGCCTCATAAAGAGACTAGAGGGGTGTGTTTTAACCTAAATACATATATTTTAAATATATACTTGGTGTGGTTGTCCTTTCATTTGGTCATTCAAGAGATTATAGACTGGTAAAACAAGCTGCTTTACATTCCTTCAAGACTTAGCCTGAAGGCTGCTCTCCATAGCTACCACTAGGATAGCTTTCAATAAAGGTTGTCTTTAACCTATTCACCATAAGGGGTTGTTTGGACTGATACAAGGTGTCCACTATAACTAGTGGACAGCATATATCAGGCCACCTTCTCACAATAGTTTTCTCTCTTAAGAAACTGTTGGAGAGAAAATCTATTGATGATGTAAGACAGAACAATTTTTCACAATAATATTGTTTTAATCAATCAATTGGGAAAATCAGACAGTCTCAAAAAGAGAAGTCAGAAGTTCAAAGTTCTGGATTACAAGCTGTGGTGTATGTACTGTGAAAGCCACAAAAAACATGGGTTACAAATTCCTATATGACACAAATAGCAAGCCGGGCTGACAAGATATTGCCAACACACATAAATATTTCCAAGAATTGTGTACCTGTCCATGTTTAGCAGGAGCCCCCTCTGGTGGGTTTTCCTTTTAGTTCTCATAATAAGGCTGAGATAACATGGAAACATATATATTTTTTTCTGCATAGCGGGTCATTATCTCTTGTTTCACGTCATTAGGCCCAGCACGGCCTATATGACTTTTAAATATTCTCAACAGGGTGCTCTAAGGCAGAATCCACCCTTGTTTATGGCCTGTGCTCAATGCTCTATGACAATGCAAGAAGAGTTTCTACTGTCGGCCTCTCGTTGACAGATACAAATGTGGTGACTTTTCTGTGACCTTTATATTAATTATTAATGTTCTGTCAATCTGAATCTGCAAAGAGATATAATCCATGTATGTGTTTCAGTGCAGCTAAATTGACAATGCAACTTTTATATGTGTTTCCTAAAACTGATGTGCGCTGTGGCCGATATATTTCTGTGGAACCCACAGTTCACTTTTTCAGCACATCCATATGTTATGCTTGGCCGGTTCACTACTGACATAGGTTTAAAACTATCCCTCACCTGATACGTATGTTTTGGGGTTTGGATTTTTTATGTGTGTGTATGTGTCAATAGAATGTATTTCTATTATATGCCTACATCAAAATCTTAGTATATTTTAGCATTTTGTATCAATCTTTGATGAACTGCCCAAGTATCTCCATAGTAAGGTAAAGTAATGCAGTAATGATTTACCTTCCGGTGTGTTACTCTGTGGCCTGCTTTGCAGTCCCTTGTCATATAATTCAAATAACCTTGTTGCATAGTTTGTCCCACAAGTGCTGCATGTTTCCGGTGGTCCTGGTTGTAAGGTATCGAGTTCACACCACTTCCGTGGGAGCGCGGAACCCCAAACCCTAGGACTATGGACAGGTGTACATTCCCTGAGAGGGCCTGAAACCAGGGCGGAGCTTCACGCTTGGTCTCCTCCAGAGGAAGAGATCAGGATTGGACGGGACACTGTGACGAGGAGACAATAGGAAAATCCACCAACCACAGGGCTGAGGAGTAATAGAGGCGGAGTCACAAATGCAGATTCTCCTAACAAAAGGACACCAGTCTTCTGCGGCCTGAAGGCAGGAGTCGTCAGTGAGAGAGGCAGTGAGTGAGACCTCAGTGACAGAGGCAGCGCGTGTCCTGAACGACCTCTGTCCCCTCTCAGCTGGGGGAGGAGGGCTTGTGTCCTCAGAGGACCGCATCACAAGTGGTCTGGTTAATTGCAATATGTGCAGTAATTCATTATACCTCATATACCGCATTAGGAGTTTGGCAGCTGACAACTCACTCCCACAGGCTTCCTCCAAAACATTTCAACAATTTCAAACCTGCCGAAATGTTGCAAGGGAGACAAATGCCCGGTGTTTACGAGGACATGCAGATCTTACTGTTGATGTGCATGTTACGCTCTATTATCGGGAACTAATTCCTAATTGGGAGTTATTCATCAGACACAATAAAAGCTGGCCCAATGCACCCAGGTTTTACCAGCTCCAATAAATATAAACCCAAACACCAGGCTACTCGTATTGATGGCCTTAGGGACAGTTCCTTTGACCCCGAGAGGTTCTCTGATTGGTCCATCTGCCCGTGGGCTTCTGCTGCTACTGGTCCTTCTTGTCAAAAGGTAAATCCTTTCAGCAAAGCTTCAATGAGGGCTGGGGATCCTCTACCTGAGGTCAGCAGTAATGGCGCCCTCTGGGGGATGTGCTCCCTGTCTCAGTAGAGCGCTTCACTGATTGTTCCTTCTGAGAGATGTGCTACTCCCCCTCGGGGAGGGCCACAGTGAGTGTTCCCTCTTACTAATGTTCTATTGTCCCTCAGGGGGCTTCAGTGATTGTTCCCTCTGAGTGATGTGCTATTCCCCCTCAGGGAGGCCTCAGTGATTGTTCCCTCTGAGTGATGTGCTATTCCCCCTCAGGGAGGCTTCAGTGATTCTTGCCTCTGAGTGATGTGTTATCCCCCTCAGGGAGGATTCAGTGATTGTACCCTCTGAGTGATGTGCTATTCCCCCTCAGGGAGGCTTTAGTGATTCTTGCCTCTGAGTGATGTGTTATCCCCCTCAGGGAGGGCCACAGTGATTGTCCCCTCTGAGTGATGTGTTATCCCCCTCAGGGAGGATTCAGTGATTGTACCCTCTGAGTGATGTGCTATTCCCCCTCAGGGAGGCTTTAGTGATTCTTGCCTCTGAGTGATGTGTTATCCCCCTCAGGGAGGGCCACAGTGATTGTCCCCTCTGAGTGATGTGTTATCCCCCTCAGGGAGGATTCAGTGATTGTCCCCTCTGAGTGATGTGCTCTTTACCCTCAGGGAGGGCTTCAGTGATTGTCCCCTCTGAGTGATGTGCTCTTCCCCCTCAGGGAGGCTTCAGTGACTGTTCCCTCTGAGTGATGTGCTATTCCCCCTCAGGGAGGCCTCAGTGATTGTTCCCTCTGAGTGATGTGCTATTCCCCCTCAGGGAGGCTTCAGTGATTCTTGCCTCTGAGTGATGTGCTATTCCCCCTCAGGGAGGCCTCAGTGATTGTTCCCTCTGAGTGATGTGCTATTCCCCCTCAGGGAGGCTTCAGTGATTCTTGCCTCTGAGTGATGTGCTATTCCCCCTCAGGGAGGCCTCAGTGATTGTTCCCTCTGAGTGATGTGTTATCCCCCTCAGGGAGGTGTTCAGTGATTGTTCCCTTTAAGCATTGTTCTTTCTCCATAAGTGAGGGTGTCAGTGATTGGATTCTGGGGGATGTGCACATCCTCTACCTGCAATAACTTCTCCCTCTGAAGAATGTGCCACCTCTGTAAGTAGAGGGAGGTAGTGATGGCCCCCTCTGTTTCTGAGATGTCCTAAGTCCCTCAGTGAGGACTGCAGTGATGGTTCCCTCTGAGTGATGTGCTGTCCTCCATCAGTGTGACCTGCAGTGATTGTCTTCCCTGGGGCACTTGTCTTTCTGTCTAGTTCTCTACACTCACTACCATCAAAGTGTTTTTAATTGCAGGCTTTTTCCAAAAAGCATTGGCAAAGTAAATAAGTCTAGGCTGTTAGACATTTTGGCCTTGCCAATGTCTTTTAGTTACACTTACAGCAATGCTGCTGCTGGTCAGCATGGCTATTAAAAAACAGCAAAGTGCATTGACGCGGCCGCCATGCCATTCTGTAGGTGTGTCCATGTGTTCAACATGCTTGCACGCACCTTCAAAACGACATGCACGTTTGTTTTCTTCAGATTTATCGATTTAGTAGCAGCAATACATTTGGCGGTTTGTTCGACTGTTAAAGTGGTGAAAGAAGAAAGGATCTGGGGGCTGACTCAGAGAAATCCTGTGTTTTGACAAGGGAAGTTGAGTGAAACTTTTTGAGTTCTGCCGGAGTTTAAGTCGGACGGTTATCCTGCTGTACACACAGGTCATAGACAGTCTTAACTTTATGCTGGAAGGATTATGCTAATGAGTTGCAGAAGTCTTGACTACTAATATCCGATGCAGTTGGCAACTTTGCTAATTTCTTTACTGTGCTAAACAAAGCTTTAGGACATCTGTTCGCCGCTGGAATTTCCTTAGAAAAATGTAAAGCCTTTTCCCTGAGAATATTTTTTTATAGGTTTGAAGGGATGATTTATAATCCATTTCAGTAAATGCATTTCTTCAAGTCTCCACTTCCTCTCTAATTTGCGACATAGTTGTTTCTGGGTTCCCAGGTGTCACTGAACCATGGTTCTGAAGGTGTTCTCCTGGACCGATGACACTGTTTAGGGGGCGCTAATTGTGTCATAGCTGAGTCAAGCCAAGAGCGGCATTGAGTGGCGGCTTGATCAGAATCAGTGAACAACTTAGGTAGAGCTTTTAGCAGAGTCGAGTTAGGAGATCTAGCCTCAACTTTCTTCCGAGGGCGACCGACATAGAGTTCTCTGGGTGTTTTAGGATGATTTTTTTGTGGCAATTCAATATCGAAAAGAACAGCCTTATGGTCAGACCAGATCAAAGGAAGGGGGTTGTCAGGGTTAATACCATCTAGGCAGTGTCCCGCATTGTGGGTTGAATCCATCGCAAGATGACCCATCTCTACGCTGTCCATTTGATCTAAAAGTGCTTTTGTATCTGGATCGGCACATTTTTCCAATTGGAAGTTAAAGTCCCCTAGCACATTAAAACTGGGGTGATCAACTTTGTGAGCTAAAGAGGTGCCTAGGTTATCTAAAAAAATGATAAATGCAACACACCATGGGCCACGCCTATGCAAAAAACCTGCCCCGCCTTTCAAATGCAACACACCGTAGGCTACGCCTATGCAAGAAACCCTTCCGCCTTTCAAATGCAACACACCATGGGCAAAGCACATTAAAGAAACCTGCCCTGATCTTCAAATGCAAAACACCATGGGCCACTCCTATGTAAGAAACCTCCCCCGCCTTTCAAATGCAACACACCATGGGCCATGCCTATGCAAGAAACCTGCCCCGCCTTTCAAATGCAACACACCATGGGCCACGCCTATGTAAGAAACCTGCTCCGCCTTTCAAATGCAACCCACCATGGGCCACGCCTATGTAAGAAACCTGCCCAGCCTTTCAAATGCAACACACCATGGGCCACGCCTATGTAAGAAACCTGCCCCGCCTTTCAAATGCAACACACAATGGGCCACGCCTATGTAAGAAACCTGCCCAGCCTTTCAAATGCAACACACCATGGGCCACGCCTATGCAAGAAACCTGCCCCGCCTTTCAAATGCAACACACCATGGGCCACGCCTATGCAAAAAACGTGCCCAGCCTTTCAAATGCAACACACCGTAGGCCACGCCTATGCAAGAAACCTGCCCCACCTTTCAAATGCAACCCACCATGGGCCACGCCTATGTAAGAAACCTGCCCCGCCTTTAAAATGCAACACAACATAGGCAAAGCCCATTAAAGAAACCTGCCCTGCTCTTCAAATGCAACACACCATGGGCCACGCCTATGTAAGAAACCTGCCCCGCCTTTCAAATGCAAAACACCATGGGCCACTCCTATGTAAGAAACCTGCCCCGCCTTTCAAATGCAACACACCATGGGCCACGCCTATGCAAGAAACCTGCGCCGCCTTTCAAATGCAACACACAATGGGCCACGCCTATGTAAGAAACCTGCCCAGCCTTTCAAATGCAACACACCATGGGCCACGCCTATGCAAGAAACCTGCCCCGCCTTTCAAATGCAACACACCATGGGCCACGCCTATGCAAAAAACCTGCCCAGCCTTTCAAATGCAACACACCGTAGGCCACGACTATGCAAGAAACCTGCCCCGCCTTTCAAATGCAACACACCATGGGCACCGCCTATGTAAGAAACCTGCGCCGCCTTTAAAATGCAACACAACATAGGCAAAGCTCATTAAAGAAACCTGCCCTGCTCTTCAAATGCAACACACCATGGGCCACGCCTATGTAAGAAACCTGCCCCGCCTTTCAAATGCAAAACACCATGAGCCACGCCTATGTAAGAAACCTGCCCGCCTTTCAAATGCAACACATCATGGGCCACGCCTATGTAAGAAACCTGCCCCGCCTTTCAAATGCAACACACTATGGGCCACGCCTATGCAAGAGACCTGCCCCGCCTTTCAAATGCAACACACCATGGGCCACGCCTATGCAAAAAACCTGCCCCGCCTTTCAAATGCAACACACCATGGGCCACGCCTATTCAAGAAACCTGCCCCACCTTTCAAATGCAACACACCATAGGCCACGCCTATGCAAGAAACCTGCCCTGCTCTTCAAATGCAACACACCATGGGCCACGCCTATGCAAGAAACCTGCCCTGCCCATCAAATGCAACACACCATGTGCCACGCCCATGTTAGAAACCTGCACCGCCTTTCAAATGCTACACACCATAGGCCACGCCTATGCAAGAAACCTGCCCCGCCTTTCAAATGCAACACACCCTAGGCCACGCCTATGCAAGAAACCTGCCCGCCCTTCAAATGCAACACACCATGGGCCACGCCTATGCAAGAAACCTGCCCCGCCTTTCAAATGCAACACACCCTAGGCCACGCCTATGCAAGAAACCTGCCCGCCCTTCAAATGCAACACACCATAGGCCAAGCCCATTAAAGAAACCTGCCCTGCTCTTCAAATGCAACACACCATGGGCCACGCTTATGCAAGAAACCTGCCCTGCCCTTCAAATGCAACACACCATGGGCCATCCCCATGTTCGAAACCTGCCCCGCCTTTCAAATGCAACACACCATGGGCCACGCCTATGTAAGAAACCTGCCCCGCCTTTCAAATGCAACACACCATGGGTCACGCCTATGTAAGAAACCTGCCCCGCCTTTCAAATGCAACACACCATGGGTCACGCCTATGTAAGAAACCTGCCCCGCCCTTCAAATGCAACACACCATGGGCCATCCCCATGTTCGAAACCTGCCCCGCCTTTCAAATGCAACACACCATGGGCCACGCCTATGCAAGAAACCTGCCCTGCCTTTCAAATGCAACACACCATGGGTCACGCCTATGCTAGATCCCTGACCCGCCCTTCAAATGCAACTCATCATGGGCCACGGCCATGAAAGAAGCCTGCCCCGCCCTTCAAATACAACACATCACTGAGTACATGACTACATAATGAGGAGCTTTGACACTATTCAGTTTGAATAGGTTAATTCTTTATTACATATATTACTTCTCCTTTACTGTACAACCATGGACCAACACATTTTTCCCAAGTTATTCTGCGCTTTCTCAGGGCCAATCACAAGTAAATATGTAAATCTCAGCCGGTCAATTTAGTTTATTAGTTAATAAAAACCATAAACGTAGACTCATAAAATGTTCATAAACAGTATATGAATAATTATAAAAGCCCATTAGGGGCGCAAACTAAAGTGCCTGAATCAGACCATAGCAGCAATAATGATGAACAATCCCCTTGGAACTTATATCAAGGAGGAGAATCCTAGCGTTTAAAAGGATGGGGCCTTTCTCGCCATATTACTACAAACTTGACCAACAGCGGGTCCAGCAATAAAGCGCACAATGCAAAGAGCAGTACCAATACCAGCAGAAAATACAAAGTGCTACCAGTTCTTTCTGTCTTTCCTCTCTCCCTTCCCTCTCTTCTCTCTCCCTTCCCTCCCTGCTCCCTAACCTCATAGTTCACGCTTCCTCTTCTGACTCAGGGGTACCCCGGATCCTCCCTCTCTCTCCATATTTCTCTCTCTATCTCTACCTCTCAGTCTCTGTGTCTTTCTTTTCTTCTCCCTCCCTTTCGTCTCTTCACACCCCCTTTGCTCTCTTCTCCCTCTCCTCGCAGTTCACACTTCCTCTTCTGACTGAGGGCGTACCCCAGATCCTCTCTCTCCGTCCATAGCTCTCTCTCTATCTCTCCCTCGCTCTCTCTGTCTTTCCTCTCTTCTCCCTCCCTCCCTTTCCTTTCTTCTCCCTGTCCTCGCAGTTCATACTTCCCCTTCCCCTTCTGACCGAGGGGTACACTGCATCCTCTCTCTCTCTCTCTCTCTCTCTCTCTCTCTGTCTTTCCTTTCTTCTCCCTCCCTCTCCTCTCTTCTCCATCTTCTTGCTGTTCACACTTCCTCTTCTGACTGAAGCGGTACCCCAGATCCTCTCTCTCTGTCCGTAACTCTCTCTTTATCTCTCTCTCTCTCTCCCTCTCTCTGTCTTTCCTCTCTTCTCGCTCCCTTTCCTCTCTGCTCCCTCTCCTCACAGTTCACACTTCCTCTTCTGACTGGGACGTCCCCGGATCTTCTTCCCTCTCTTGCCATAGCTCTCTCTATCTCTCCCTCCCTTTGTCTTTCCTCTCTTCTCCCTCCCCTTCCACTCTCTCCATTTCCTCTCTTCTCCCTCTCCTCACAGTTCACACTTCCTCTTCTGACTGAGGGGTACCCCAGATCTTCTTCCCTCTCTCGCCATAGCTCTCTCGCTATCTCTCCCTGCCACTCTCTCTGTCTTTGCTTTTTCTCCCTGCCTCCCCTTCCTCTCTTCTCCTTTTTCTCGCAGTTCACACTTCCTCTTCTGACTGAGGGGGTACTCCGAGATCCTCTCTCTCTGTCTGTAGCTCTCTTTCTATCTCTTCCTCTCTCTGTCTTTCCTCTCTTCTCTCTCCAGTTCCTCTCTTTTCCCTCTCCTCAGAGTTCACACTTCCTCTTCTGTCTGAGGGGTATCGCGGAACCTCTCTCTCCATAGCTCTGTCTGTATTTCTCCCTCTCTCTCTGTCTTTCCTTTCTTCTCCCTCCCTCCCTTTCCTCTCTTTTCCCTCCCTTTCCTCTCTTTTCCCACCCTTTCCTCTCTTTTCCTTACCCTCACAGTTCACTCTTCCTCTTCTGACAGAGGGGTATCTCGGATCCTATCTCTCTCTCTCTCTCTCTCTCTCTCTCTCTCTCTCTCTATCTCTCCCCCTCTCTCTCTGTCTTTCCTCTCTTCTCCCTCCCTTTCCTCTCTGCTCCCTCTCCTCACAGTTCACACCTCCTCTTCTGACTGAGGGGTATTCCGGATCCTTTCTCTCTCTCCATAGCGCTCTCTCTCTCTCTCTCTCTCTCTCTCTCTCTCTCCATAGCTCTCTCTCTCTTCCCTTTCCTCTCTTCTCCTTCTCCTCGCAGTGCACACTTCCTCTTATGACTGAGGGGTAGCCAAGGCTTCCTCCCGTTTCGTCTGCGCTTTTAAACATCTTTGCTAAGTTTTCTGCACAGGATCCTCCTTAGATTCCGATGTAAAGAGTGAGTAGAATCTCAAGGGAAGGAAAAGAAAACAAAATGCAAGTCGGACTGCGCGCAGAGGCGTCTTGTACACAGGTGTGATCTGTGGCGAAGCTGGCGTCACATCTGAAATCTTTGAGTAGTTCCAGAGACCGTGTTCTGTTGGCCAGTTTGTGGGTTGGCAGAGAGTTCCGCAGTGGTGTGGAGGGCCTGAGGACATCCGGCGCGCTAGGAAGTTATTGTACCTGTTAGGGACTGAATGTAGCCTCATCGCAAAGGTACAGCTGTGTCCTCTGTGCCCTGTTTCTGAAACACGTCTATGGAGCGCAGTCAAAGGACTGAACTTCACTGCAGGCTTTTCATGAACAGTTTTCTGCAGCGCGGCCAAACTATACTGCAGGACATGGAGGAGAGGGCTGGCGTTTTACTCCTCACTCGATGTGAAGAGAGAAACAGCCGGCCCTCTTCTCCATCCATGTCCAGCATCAAGATCAGTCACCGACAATAATCATTTCATGACATTGCTTTGTCTGATGGCGTCCTGTGGGGTTGTGACGTGCATTGTGACATCAGTTTCAAGCCTCTCCTAATTGGTCGAGCGAGAGTGTTGGCGAGTGATGTTGGCAAGTGGATGGGTGGCCATTTGTTGAAGTTCAGTTGTGAAATGATCGAAGATTGTGGTTCCGTATCTCGGTGGACGGGTTACTCGATCACAACAGTGACGGATATCCGTCAGCTCAACTACACATCTCCTAGGACATAATGGGATTTATATTTCGGCGAACGGGATATCTCTCACCGCTGTGACGGAGTAAACGTCCACTGAGATCTAAATCAGGCCCTCTGTGACACTCTGCATTAGAGACTTTGAGCAGCCCCTGATGAGAGATGTGTGCTGCTTCCTATGGCACAAGTGTACATCCTCTGTGCACTCTATGTGGGCTGCCTGTGGGATATTTCTTTAGAGCAAACAACCAAAAGGCACTGGATACTGTACAGGGTCAGCAACAAATCAAAATCAACAAGTGATAGTAAAGTCGCTGGTTTGTAGACAGTTAACGCATTAGGATTTAGTATTCTTAAAAGAGGTAACCCTCAACTCTTTCCTAAATTGGAGCAGCGTTTGGGCAGTCCTGATGGATACGGGATGTTGGACCTCGTCTTGAGTGCATTGATGGAGAAGGCTTGTTAGCTTCTTAGTTTGCAGCCGGACTGTGTCCTGGCTGTGGGTGTGCAGAGAACCATCATAGACGCACCTGGTAATGACGATGCTGCAGGCCTACAAGGGCATCCAATGGCGCACCACCAGGATAGCGGTGATTTGATTTCTTCAGGACCTAGATGAGAGGTGCTACGGTGTGCAGGATGCCCGTAACAAGTGCCGCTGTGGAGTTTGGGAGGCTATGGAGCAGAGTGACACGAACAGCAGTTCTTACGTTCTTTTCTGCAAGAAATGTGTTCAGTTTCCTTTGAAAAGAGAGGTGCTACTGAGCCATCTTTGTGCTCTTTGGCAACGTGTGCCTTGATTGTGAAATTGTTATCTAGAATGACAACAAGTGTCCTGGCATTCGGCGAAATCTGGATTTCGAAGCTGCCGATGTTCATGCCTTTGAGCCACTTTGTACTATTTCTTGATTTTTGTTCTTGGCAAATAACAAGAATTCTGTCTTGGTTGGGTTGAGCTCCAGCTAGGTGTTGGGCATCGAGTCCTGTGTGATGGGCAAGCAGTGTCCTAGGCATTGGATGTCTGAAGCAGAAGAAACTTTCAGGTAGAGTGATGTATCATCAGCATATTGGCGAATATTGATTCTGTTATCTGGGAGTGGAGAGGCAACAGTAGGAAGGTGAAATCTGACTGCACGGTACCCCCACTTTTTTTCCTGTTTTTTTGCTGGTTTTTGATTAGTCTGACTGGAATTCTTGTAATCAGGACCCCAGTTTATCTACTTTCTCCCTAAATTGGTTGTGCATATACTTTATGTACACTCCAGATTGGATACTGAGGTACCCTATCAGTCCCTAGTATATGGTACACCATACCCAGGGCCTAGGTACCCCAGAGGCCTCCCAGGGGCTGCAGCATGTATTGTGCCACCCCTGAGTGGCCATTCAAAATGACACCACAGGTCTGCTACTGCAGCCTGTGTAAGGTGGTGCATGCACCCCTTACTTAGATATAGGTTACCTATATCTATTCTAAATCACTGCACATATAAACCTAACAGTCACCCCTATGAAAGGCCTTATCTATCCTGAATGCAGGGTGCTGGGTTTTATGTGAGAGGGTGCCCCTGCATGGGCAGAGCCCCTCTGCAGCCTTCGAAACCTATTTTCCAGGGTTGTCTGGGATGCAGCCAACCATATATATTTAAGTGCATTATAACCTCGCGGTAAATGCTAACTTTAAAACGGCTGCTTAGAAACATGTCGTGTTTGGTGTCAAACACCTTGGAATCATATGATTCCATCGTAATACAAATAGAATGGGGGACCGGGAGCATAATTAGAGAAAGGTCCAGTACCCGTGCTCCCTCAGGTGAGTGGAAGTCCTACAAATATGGGGTCAACATGTTTCGCGCATTAATGCTGGTCCTTAAGGGATCCATTAGCGCTTCGTCAGGACCGGATATAGGGTGTAGGACTTCCACTCACCCATCCTGAGAATAGCAGTTTATTACACACCTGCTGTTAGACCTGGCACCTTGGCGTGAGTTTCCCTTCCACTTTTTGATGGTGTGCCTCGATTGTTTTGCTGGTGTTGTCCGCTCAGGGCGCCGCGCCACGGCTAATCCGTGCCGCAGCGCAAGTGCTCCCTAGATAAAGTATACATTGATTGATATTCATAATTGGTTCATTGGATTCACTGTCAGCCCCCAGTAAAGTGCACCCGGAGTGCCAGGGCTTGTGAATGCCAATGGCGCTAGTGGGCTGCAGCGCTGGTTGCGCCACCCACAACAGCGGCCAGGTAAAATGTGTCCTGGGTCTGCCACCGCAGACCCCGCGTGCAGTCCCGTACTGTCCCGCCGGCTGGGCAAGTGCCCACACTTGCCAGCCTCCAGAACCTTCCCTTAGCCTCATGTTAGTCACCCCTATGGTAGGCCCACGGGCAGGGTGCGTTGTAGGTGTAAGGTAGGACAGGCCCTGGTTGTGTGGCCTGTCCTAGTAGTGAATTACCGCCATAGTCGTAGTTCACTATTGCAAGGCTACCTGCTCCCCTTAGGCCCGATGAGCTGCTGGAATTATTACATCCTATAATCCCAGCAGGCTCGGGGAACATGGTAGAAAGATATGTTTAGTATGCCTGAACTCGGGATGATAAAATACTTCTTGTAGCCAAGTTTATTTTACTATCCTGGGTTTGTAAATACGACTTTTAGAAAGTCGGTATTTACTCGCTTAATCATTTCAGCCGCCTCTGCTGTGCGTGTATCTGACTGTCTGGGCCATGTGAGTGACAGGGCTGGGGGGATGACAGGCAGCGAATGGCAGGAGGACACCTTGGTGGGAGGTGGGAGTGCCCCTTGGCCTCTGAATAGGGCAGTGCTCCACCACCACAATGCTGGCTCCGCCCCCTGGGGAGCGACTGATGACTCAGCCTGCACCTGGCCAGGACGGGCGAAGCGCTGTCCACAAGGTGCTCCTGAAAGTACTTGTCCCCTGAATGCCGGCTCCACCTCCTGTGGAGCGGCTGATGTGCCTGCCCCTCACACTGAAAGCAGAGGTCAGAGTACCCCCCAACAAAGTGCTCAGGACTGAGAACGGTTATGCGAAGGCCCCCCTGGCCTGAGAGAACAAAGGAAATGTGGTATAAAAGTAGGAGCCTAGCTCCTAAGAAATCAGAATCCTGTTTTACCACAAAGGACCTCTGCCCGACTAGAAGGAGAAGAAGACGCTGGAAGGACTGCCCTGCTGCTTGCCTTGCTGAGAAAGGAGAGGAAAAGACTCTCTGAAAAGACTTTGCTACTTTGTGCTTGAACATTCTCCAAGGGCTTGATCTGAGCTTGCCCCCTGAACTGAACCCCAGGACTAGTGGGTTCTCTGTGCTCTTGCTCGTCCTCCAATTCGAGCCGTGTGTGCATCCCGCTGGAAAGAGACTGCGCCCCTCATCGCCCCTCCTAGGGCCGTGACACTCAGGAGCTTGCCTGCCTTAACCCCGTGAGAGCCCCGCTCCGTCCGGAGCCGCTCTCTGTCCCCGGGCTAGGTTGCCTGCGCCCCTGTCACCGGCTGCCACTGGAGCGCGCTGAACGCGCTGTCACCCCTCCCGCCGGAGTCCGTCCGACGACTGTGATCTACGCCGGGTCACCCAGCTGCACTGACCGTGCCTTGTGACCCCGCTTCGCTATCCCCGGACATCTCAGGCCGCGCCGCCCCCGCTGTGGAAACCCCCCTGCACCGCCGTGCTAAGGGTCGCTGGCCGCGCCTGCCTGCTGCCCACACCCGCTGATTGAGGATCCAAGAACACTTCCCCAAAGCCGAGAGTCGCACCGATCTGTGCCGACTCTCTCCTCGCAACAGTGCTACCGGAATTCCAGTATCGGGCTCGGGGCCCGCACCGCCTTACTTCCCCGTTAAATCCTCACCGCACGCCCGTCTCACCGCCGCTGCCCGGTAGCCACCGGGAGGGGCTGTGCACGGCGCGAGCGCGCCCACGACCGATGCGTGAGCCGCGGTAGGCCTGAAGTAAGTCAAAGACTGGAATCTCCCAAGTGACATTGAAAAGAGACTAAAAGAGCATCCGCTTAAAGAACCGTTTGCCTGCTTGATAATCTGGTAGCATCAAAACAACTTTACTAGTCTTGTGATAAATCTGCATATTGAGATAACTATTTTTATATAAAGAAGCGTATTTTCCCATATCTAAGCCTGGTGTCCGTTTCTGGGGGGATTGATGTATTTACTGTGTGTGTGATTGTAAGTGCTTAACCAACAACGCCTGAAGAATCGCCTTGGCTGCTCACGCCACGCACCTAGAGGGTGAGCAAGGGTCATTCCAAAAGGGGTTATCCTTTGCCCTGACGTGGAGGAGAGGGTCCCTGCTTGACACAAGGACATACTTGCGCCAATCAGAGATCCCCGACTCTAACACCTGCCCTCAATCATTCTTTCCAAAGAAGAGCTCCAGGATCATTTTTAATCTTTGCTACACGGAGTCGTGAATAAAAACTTAGGTTCTGGGCTCCGCATAGCATTTTTAACGCACCAACTCACCTCCCTTTTTATAGGCCCACACACCCCCATGCACAACTGCGGCGTCTCCATAAAAGATCTCCGATAAAGAGCCCTCTTGCGGGGCCCGTGGGGGACTGCAGCGCCACCCCCACAAGGAGCAACGCCCGATGATGAAGCATGACACTCGAAAGGGTGTGTGAGGGCACTATATTCTAAAGGAGAAATTCCCCACACTCACTTTTCACCCGACCGCACTAACAGCACACATAACATCTCTTCAGCATTTTTTTTAGGAACAGTTACCCTCTCAATATATACATCATATGATTCCACCCTTCCAGAGGGACTTATGTGAAACACCGGTACACCCGGTACCACCTTTCTCGACCTGGGCATCACAAAATGGATGCTGACAGCCACAGACACGAGTCAGCCCTCCTGCTGCAGAGCCAAGCTCGAGCAGAGGAAGGCCTGACTATAGGCTTCCTGTCACAGGGAGGTGTGACCACCTCCCAGGCAGGCTTTAGTGTATTGGGGCTGGGTGGGTGTAGTCTCAGAGTGCCAGAAAGTCTGCACTGGGGGCACATTTGGTGTTCCTGTGCATAGTCCAGCTCAAACCAGTTGCAGGAGCAATTTGCTCCTGCTCTGGCACGAAACTGGACAAAGGACATGGGTGTACCCACCCCTCTGTCCTGACCCTCCCATAGGTGGGTCCCCAGAGTTTGTCCAACCCCTTCCTTGGGTATAAAGAAGGAACCCTGACCACAGGAATTTAGATTTTACCTGGACTAAAGTCTGCAAGCAGAAACCAGGTTCTTCGACGGTCTACACTTCGCTGGACGACAGAAGAATCTCCCTTTGCGTAAAGGAGTTACTCCCCTGCAGCAGCAGGCACCTTAACGCATCTGACCGGTTTGCATCTCCCGAACTCCTGAGGACTCCGAAGATTTCTGCAACACAGGAGGTGGGTTCCTGAGAGTCCCTGAGGTTGACCTGACCTCTTAGCAATCCTGAGACCAGTATCCCTCATGGGGACCGTGCAACCCTAACCCTGTGTGCACCGTGTACTTTTGCAGCAGCATATGCTTTTTGGTAATCCCTGAGGCTATGCTTAGGGCTACGTGTAGTCCTGATACCGAGCAGTATTACCACCAAAGATTTCCGGCCTACACTCCACGAGTGTTCCGTGGGCTGGTATTTCGTGATTCAGCTCAAGGTCCCTTGGCGATCTCTGGTCCGTTGGCCTGTGGGTCCCTGTGAAGGTAACTTTGAATTTCCTTGGGCTTCCCTGGTTGCTCCAGACGTGCCCCGACTCTCCACTGCTTGGAGAGTCCCCAGGACCTTGCTGGTCCTCACCGTAGCTTGTTTCCTCTTCCAGCGTGGGTCGCAGTTGCCAAGGCTTGATGGTATTCAATCCGGCCACTGACCCCCCCCAGCACTCGACATCCTACGTGGGACAGCACACCTCTGGACTTTGGTCATCTTCGACATCTCCTAGTCCCCGTGGCTGCAGAGTCAAGCATCCGATCTTCTCACCTGAAGCACCCGACATCGGTGGGCATTCGTCTACCAAGCCCCTGGTCACCCTGAAGTGACCCAGACTCTGTCTCCTCTGCTTTCAGGTGCTTCTCACCTCAGATCCAGACTTGGATTCCACTGGAGACTTTTCATATTCCCGGCAGCAGCACTTCTTCGCATCACGCCATTGAAAACGATGAGGGTTTCCGACACCACTTGACCCCTATGATCCCGGCTCCTCTCGGATAGGTAACACGGGTATCTCGGTACTCACAAGGTTACTGGCCTTAGAACCTTCTATGTTCTAAACGGTTTGCCTGAAGTCCTCTCCGAAGTGTCCTTAAACTGTAATTTTCCAACCGCGACTATCCCATAGAGTTGTACGGAGCTCGTGTCTGTGTTCTCACACTGCACCCGTCCTCCGTGAGTTCCCTGTGTCACTCCTTTGTGTGGTTCCTTGGGGTCCCAGCGATTCTACGTGCTCTAGGCACTGTGTCTAGTGAAGTTGTTGTTGTTATACCATTTTTTTAGTATATGGTTCGGTCTCCCCCTGTAGCCCGCTGTGTATTGTGCTATTTACTGTCATTCTATTGATTCAGTATTGTGTGCCTTGTGCTCTAATCTCATAAAGAGGTTAGTAGAGAGTGTTTAGTAATAAATACATATATTTTGTATAACACTTGTGTGGTTCTTCTTCCCTTTGGTCATTCAGGAGGTTCTGATCTGGTAAAACAAGCTGCTTTACATTCCTTCGAGACTTAGCCTGAAGGCTGCTCTCCATTGCTACCACTAGGATAGCTTTCTATAAAGGTTGTCTTTAACCTATTCATCAATAAGGGTTGTTTGGACTGGTACAAGGTGCCCACTTTAATTAGTGGACAGCATATACCAGGCCAACTTCTCACAGCAACCAGCTCCATGTAAAGGTTGAAGATCACCGGAGATCCTGGGGGACTCCGCAGGTGAGAGGGATCTTTTGGGATAGGGTGGTGCCCATGTGAACTAACTGGTGTTGGTTGGAAAGGTAGGAGGAGACACAATGAAGGACATTGCCTATTAATCTCTTTCAAGACCCCAGGATATGGATGCCACTGTAATCCCTTTAGTCAGGGGACATTGTCCATCTGCGCTAGACCTTGTACCCAATTACATCAAAACCTTATTTTGATTTAAATTGACTATTAGAATCTTGGTGTAAGCTTCTCAATGCAAAAACATCTGCTACTGGGATACATAACCTGGGTTCACACTAACCATGGTTGTTTCAAGTTGGCCAGGTTGACCAGCGAGCTCTGTGGAGTGACAGGTCTCTTGATCCCAGTGTGCTCCTTCACAGGGCTGAGCATTCTGAGGGCCAGCCCAAAGGCTTGGCTGTCTGTCACTCCAGCTTGTAGGTGGGAACAGTCTCCCGCCATGCCTTTCCTGATGCCTTTTTGGTTTTAAGTCCATTGGTGGCTGAACCTCTGATTTCATGAAGTGCTTTTTGCACCCAAGATTCATTTGAAATGTACTCTGATATCCTCTTCCCTGGGGAGGGGGAGGAAGGGGGTGATTGCAATTAAAATAAACAATTCGTGGAATATGATGACATGGTTTGGCTGCCATCATAGAATTAAAGTATGTGACGCAGCCGAGTTCAGACCCTGAGTCTCCTGGTTCAAGAGGATGGAAGCATTGTTCTCAGTGAGTGGATTCATCTATTAACCGCTGTTGCCGTCTCTCTTCTCCTAGGCCAATGGAGATCCAATGGAGCCGCATGAACGACTCGATGCCGGAGCGTGCAGAAGTGTACGGGGAGCTCCTCAGCATCCCATCCCTCA